>NW_022280032.1:11698147-11735133 GCF_004355925.1 Anarrhichthys ocellatus | reverse complement strand
ACACACACACACACACACACACACACACACACACACACACACACACATGCCAAGACCAGCAGTGAACGGGTTACATTTAAGTTTATTTTGGTTAAACCTAATCCATTGTGAACACTGATATAGTTTTGTGTGAGAAGCTTTACGAGTGTGTTGTCTACTACACACTCTGTTATTCCAGTTATTTATACCTTTCATTACGTGTATTTTCCAATTCAAGGATAAGTACAAAAAATGTGATTACATGGCTAAAAACTTTGATTAAAACAATCAAAAAATGGGTGTTGAAAAACCTTACCTGTCTATCCATCCCACACAAAGCTTGGCATCAAACAGGAATCGTTACTTGAATTCAATCATTAAAACATGATCGTTAATCTTGACATCTGACAGGATTTGCCAGGTAAACATAAAACTGTGTACTTTCCAGAATCTGTGTATCAACGAAGAGGTGCGCCGCCTGGGCAGCAGCCAGCGCATTAACGACCGATGCATGGAGATGCAGAAAAACAAACATGGTGAAAGCCCTGCACACACTAACACCAGAACTTACAGATGATCATTTCACAAATAGCTAGAGGATTGTAATTTTAAAGTATCATATAATCTTTAGTTGAACCAGAAAAGCTTTCCTGGTCCAAGAGAGACAGCAATAACAATGAGTTACAGTCAAACAACAGCACAAAACATGCCACAAATCAGAATTAAACAGAAATGCCGTTATAGAACGCATCCATAACCCAAGAGCTGTCTTAAAACATAAAAAATAAACAAGATTTGTTTTGCTTACACTGCTGCCCGTTCTGCCATTCTGTAGAGAAGCCGCAGCATGACGAGGGTGCAAAGCGTAAGCGAGGCCCAGCAAAGAGTGTGTGTCCCTATAAGAAAGCTTCAGCACTGCAGCAGATGAGGGACGGCGTTCTGGGGACGGTCCACGATATTGAGCAGATGCTGAAGCTGGGCAGAGAGACACATTCGTGTCCCTACTACGCCACACGCCTAGCGGTTCCCCCTGCACAGGTAACACTGTCCTCTTCCTACTCCGTTCATCCATTCCTGTGTCTCAACACAGTGGAGAGCAGCTGCTTGCTGTGCTGCTAACATCGCTCTAGCTTGTTCCTAAATTTCTTGAAAGCATCATTTATTTATGCATCTTTGTGGTGTATGTTTATCTTCGTCTGCATAGTTGGTGGTGTTGCCCTATCAAACGTTGCTTCATGAAGCCACGAGGAGGGCAGCAGGGGTCCAGCTGAAGGGCCAGGTAGGATTAGATGTAAAAACACACATCACAATATTTCATAACTATAACTAATACACGATGTGTGTGTGTATATGTATATATATATATATATATATATTTTCTTTTGCAGGTGGTGATCATAGATGAAGCTCACAATCTTAGTGACACACTTTCCAGTATACACAGCGCAGAACTCACTGGAGCGCAGGTTAACACCATCATACATCTCATGTACTTCTCATGTAAGTCTAAATCACGCATGTTCTCTGCGTGATACTGATTTGTGAATCTTCCATAGCTTTGCTGTGCCCACTCGCAGCTTACCCAGTATGCCGACCGCTATAAGTAAGTTTACACACAGACTCAAAAAAAATGCACTCGCCCACCAATTCAGCATTGTAATATAGTGCGGTTCGGATGAACGGTTGTGGAGGACAGTACATAACGACCTCCTGATTATTGATGTTTGTGTAACACCAGGAGCAGACTGAAGGCAAAGAACCTGATGTACATCAAACAGATTCTGTTTGTGATTGAGGGGCTTGTCCGGGTGCTGGGAGGTGATTATTGATTCCTGGCAGTCTGCAACAAGGGTAGGTGGGAACATTGCTCGGCATTTCAAATGATGATGTAAATGATGTGATCCATGCAGGTAAGGTGGGGCAGAATCCGCAGAGCCAGACGACACAAACAGGTTAGTGAATAAGACGCACATAAACACACAATACACATTTAAGGATACATTGCCAACTGGTCATGTTTCTTTATCTTTTAGGAACTGAACTGCACACCATCAACAACTTCCTCTTCAAGGCTCAGATCGACAATATCAACTTGTTTAAGGTGGCTGAAAGTGTTCTAATGCTGTTTAAAAAAATCTAAAACATGGCTCTTAAACGCCATATTGAAACGGCAAACTCTGAATCCTTCAATGTCCCTCCCTTCAGTTACAGAGATACTTTGAGAAGAGCATGATTAACAGAAAAGTGAGTGTTTAACATATTTGTATTTATTCGTTTTTGCCTCATAAATATTGACGGATCCACTGTAAAATCAAATGAATCCCACACGTGTCTTCTCTCTGCAGCTGGGAGGCTTTGTGGAGAAGTACGCAGGATCAGGTGTGAGTCTGCAGACCCAGAGCAGCTCCAACAAGGAGAACCGACGCACAGAGGGCCTAAACCGCTACCTTCAAACGCTGCAGAGCAACCAGATCAATGCGCCAGGTCAGAGGGATGAGTTTTACGTCGCCCGTGATGAACGTCATCATTGACGACATGTAGCCTTATGGTTGTAACGTGAAGTCATTGACTGAAATAAATGGGATCCTAATCAGCTATGAGAAAAACTTAAAACTCTTAATTTCTGGAAACTTTGGCTGTCACAGAACTAAATTGGGAGAAATTCACTTTCCTCTAAATAGTCATTTTACAACTTTACACTGACTAAGCACTTTTGCAGACAGTACCCACAATAACAACGACTACCATGAAAATGTCTCAACATTTTCTTGTTTGTAAAATGCACATGCAGGAGAACAGATATCACGTGTGTTGTTATCAAACTGGGAAAACTAGCATGTTGCTAAAAAGAAGATGCGAGTGTTTTTGGTTAAGCTGCATGTGCAGATGTTTTATCCCTCACGTCCACACTCAACAGACACTGAACCATGAAGCATTCCTCCGGTTGTTCATGATTTATCTACTCCGCCTGCTCCCATGTGTGTAGTTTCCTCAGCAGACCAGCAGGGGTCAGAGGCAGAGAAAGTACTGTCTGCATCTCCCATGATGCAAGTGGAGGTTTTCTTCATGGCTCTCACCAACAGCAACACTGATGGCAGAGTATTGGTGCACAGACAAGGTACCGTTTGAAAAAAAAAAAAACCAACACACCTCCAAATAAAGCATAGCAGTGAAATGAAAGTGTTATAATAAAAATGCACTCGCTGTTTCATGTCCAGGTACTTTGTCAGAGAGCAGCGTCAAGTTCCTGCTGTTGAATCCAGCCGTCCACTTTGCCCAGGTGCTGAAGCAGTGCAGAGCAGTCATCATCGCAGGAGGAACCATGCAGCCTGTAAGTCATTTTGACTCTCCTAAAAATAAACCACGCCTTCGCTGTGTGTTTTTTATTATTCTGAAAGATGTGACATGCAGGTTTCAGACTTCAAACAAGAGCTACTGTTTTCTGCCGGAGTGGGAGAGGAGCGCATCATGGAGTTTTCCTGTGGTGAGTGGCCCATTTTTAAAACAGCGCAGCACTTTGTGCACGTTCTCTTAGTGATGCGTTTATCAGTATTTCTGCCGTGGGGAATTTTTGACGAATAATGTAATGCTTGACAAAAACTCAAATGACAACCGTTTTTTTTAATACGAGTGCTAATTTTCCTATTGGTCATGTATGCACATTGGCTAAGAGTCACGTCATGAGCTGGCATTTGAGTTGAGTGACGGCATTGACAGATTATAAGAAAACTGACCCAAGAAGAGATGACAACAATGATGCCATCTTGTGAACTAAACCATGAATCGTGTATCCACTGTATACGAACACTAACCCTGTATTAGTATTAGTATCAGTGGGAGGTAACATTTGCTGCCCGTCATGGCACAGGTTGTATTTTAGGAAGAATGTTGTATCATAAGCCACATGAACAACACTGCAGCACTGGCACACAAAAAGAGATTTATTACTACTTTGTCCTCAAACTCACAAGATGTGGAACTTCTTAAGTCCTAGTTATGTTGCATACAGCTGTTATTTGCTGTCAGAGTAAAATATGATCATGTAAAATAATAGAATATGTTTGTGTTGTTGTATTAAATTCACTTTGTCTGTAGGTCATGTAATTCCTCCCGAGAACATTCTTCCCCTCGTCTTGTGCAGCGGTCCCTCCGGTCAGGAGCTGGATTTTACTTTCCAAAACAGAGACTCTCCACGCATGGTAACAGAGACACACACACATACTATTATTAAGTTGTTGCTTTACTATCGTTGACTATAGCTGCGTTGTTTACACAAGCACACTGCAAAATCTGTGCCTGTTGACAGATGGACGAGACGGGGCGCATTCTCTCCAACATCTGTAACGTGGTCCCCGGCGGGGTCGTGTGCTTCTTCCCTTCTTACGAGTACTCGAGGCGCATGATTTCCCACTGGGAGGCCAGCGGTGTTCTGACTCGTCTGGCCAACAAGAAGAAGGTACTTTCACCCGAGACGACCGCCTTATCTCAATGGTGGCGTGCCGTTTTTAAGGGAATCATTGTTAAAGTGATTTTTGCAGACTGTCTATAAGCTATCTCATTACTTTCTCAGATCTTCCAGGAGCCAAAGAAAGCCAACCAGGTTGAGCAGGTGCTGAGCGACTTCTCCCGCTGTATCCAGGTGAACTGTCACTGCCTCAAACATCATCACCAACATATAGATAATCGGTCCGTCGAGAGCGTTTGCCTCTACGAGTGTTACACGAGTGTCTCTTTTCCTTCCGTTAGAGGTGTGCTGCGGATGCTGGCGGGCTCACGGGAGCGTTGCTGTTCTCTGTCGTCGGAGGAAAGATGAGCGAGGGCATCAACTTCTCCGATGACCTGGGCAGGTGTGTGTTGTCGGTGAGACAGCTGGCGGTTGCATGCTGTGTAAAAGCACGTGATACTAAATGCTCTTTTGTCGGTGTGCATGTGATGACAGGTGCGTGGTGATGGTGGGAATGCCGTATCCCAACATCAAATCCCCAGAGCTGCAGGAAAAGATGTCCTATCTGGACAAACACCTGGTAACTGTCCTAATAGTCTCCACTGTGTCCACAAACCTGCCAAAACAAGTACAAGCTCACATGAGTGTGTTTTCTTTTTAGCCTCACAGTGGAGGGAGGAGCCCCGGACAAGCACTCATAGAGAACCTCTGCATGAAGGCTGTCAATCAATCCATAGGTAACGATGCAACATTCATGCAATACAATCGACAATAACTTCTGATTCCATAGCTGGTGAGATGATCGGTATTCATACGTGTTTGACTTCATCTGCCCGAAGGAAGAGCTATCCGCCACCGTGGCGACTATTCCTCCATTGTGCTGTGTGACCGCCGCTACTCTCGACCGGCTACGCTCTCCAAACTTCCAACGTGGATCAAAAGTCGCACGAGCACACACGCAACTTTTGGCCCCGCCTTTGCTGCCTTACGGAAGGTGAGAAGCAAACACGCTCAAAAACGAACTACAGCGTCATGACTGAAACGTATTCATATGTTGTCCATATGTTATGGATACTCTTCTGTCCTAGTTCTTCCTGGAGAAGAAGCAGAAGCAAGTGTAGTGTCACTCACACTGTGCTCAACCGGCCGAGGTTGGGAAGAACTTCGAGGAAAAGCCAGCGCAACGGCCGTTATTTGCAAATTTAGTAAAGAATGTATGTGTTCTATTATAAATCTATATCTGTAATACTTATCACAAGACTGCCTCAGCCCTTTTATTTGGGTTTACATTTTGAAGCTGTCAGACCTGTAAGTGCTCTTGGCTGAAGTTCAGTTTGTCTGTTTTTCAGTGCACCATAGTTGTTTGTTACGTTTCAGTTCTTGTGTTCTGCTTTGGCGTGCTAACATCTCTGGTTAAGAGAAGTGAAGTCACACTGCAGACAGAGGGCAGAGGGCAGTTATCAGATTGACTCGGGTGCATCAGTCCTGCAATGTCTTCGAGTTGAGTCTGGAACATGTCGGTTATTTTTTAATTCTGTATGTTGAGATGAATTACTGCAGCAGCTACTCTACAGACATCAGACACGGCGTTGACTGATTTACTCTTGAAGAATGTGTTAAATATTTCAAGCATTTAATGTTAAGTGTTATGTAAAATGACTTTATAAGAGATGTTAGTAAAATGGTTCCATGGTTTCCGTGGATGTTCTTATAACGCTTGTTTAATTTAAGGAAATGATGTTTTACAACGATGATGATCAATAAACTGTTTTATTATTGGGAGTTTTAGTGATGCTTTGTTAAACTGTTAGACAAATCAATGCACCTATCATTATGAAGCCAATTATTGGCCATTTTACACTGAAAGGTTTTGTTAGTAAGAGAACTTATCACTTTTTACAATATTGTTAAGTGATAAGAGGAACATGTCCTTTGTACACAATATTATGCAAAACTATTGAATGCTTTCATTATCAGTGCTTTAAAGGACCAGTGTCTCACATTATGTCTTCACTGTTGTGTAATCATTTGAAAGCAACTGTTTCCGTTACTTTAGAAAGCCATTTATATCTACATCCTCTTCACTCCGCTATGTACTTCCTACAGTAGCCCAGAATGGACAAACCAAACACTGGCTCTAGCTGAGGCCATTCACATGTCCCTGCCCGGCCACCGTAGCTCTCATACAGGCTTGGCACACCAGAGGATATTCAGATAGATCTGCAACCTTAACGCTAGGAGCACGCTAGAAATTCTACACACTGGCCCTTTAAGTGTTCATTGTCCATCGTGTTATGCTTCCCAGTCATCATCATCTGTCGTCGAATGCGGAGCGGGAAGTGGTGGGATGACATCAGACATCCTGGCAAATGCACCGCCGGTACCAGCTGAAGTTTCAGCCGACTCCCCACCGGATGGACCTTTACCAGATATGCCTACAGATGGAACAGGACATATTATTTACTGTATGCAGTTCCAACCACGTGCATCAGTATATTCAATCTCATTTGACATAAAAAGATTTCCACACCTTTCCTTCGCATGGAGAGTTTGTTGAAGAGATCAGACATAAAGTCTCCACCACTAGCTGCTGCTCCCGCTGCTGTGAGACAAAGACGGGCAGTTACACCATTAGTATTATTTTCTAATTCGTAATTGGAGCAGTGAAATGGTTTCAATCATTCCCCAGTGCTGCGCTTCAGAGTGGAGCATATAATTACAGCAAGACTTGTTATCTAGTTAGTCGGTATAAATAAACTGGAAATGAAAGCAAAAGATATGCTTTCTGATATTTATAAGCTCAAGACAATTCAAAAGACAACTATAACCGTGTTGCCATTTATTAAGTGAAGCTCACAAAGACATGGACTGTGATAACTACATGAGATGTATACACAAATGCTCAGACACTGACGTGCAGTGTAACACATTGTATGAACTTATGGGTGAATGCTGTGCTTTGATTGCATGTCTTTCTTTCCTCATCGTTAAAGCTCCTCGTGTTACAGTTAATAAAACATGAGCAGAAACACAGCCACATGTAAGCGATCAGACACCTTGCTCTTGCTCCTTCTGTTTTTTCTTCTCCATCTTGCGGTCTTTAACGTCGCGTAGCTTGGCCTTGCCGATGCCTCCAGCGTTGCGGATGGACTCCAGGAGATTAGCGCGGCCGTCTGACGGCGCAACCACCACGGTGGGAGCACCAGACGCAGGGCCTGCAAACAGAGGACACAGTCAGGGGTGGCAGGCTATTCTTTTAAGCCCATTGCTGTCAATAACAACAATGCAAGAGAGTGAATAGGGTTTCTCAGTGTGTGTGTGTGTGTGTAGAAGTGGCAGAGTTTCACCGCTTTAATACACTGTCAAGCTCCTTCGTATTCTTTTTGTCTACAAGTCTGTAGTGTGTAGCCAGAACAAGATTCGAGTTGCACGCATGCAACAAACCTGAGTTCGGCGCTCGAGAGACTTCTCTGGGGCTGTCAACGGGAGGAGGGGGGGGAGGAGGAGGGGGGGGGGGGGGGGGGGGCTCCAGCAGGAATGGCAGGAGCGAGGGCAGGCTCAGGAGGAGGAGGAGGGGGAGGTGGTGGAGGAGGTGGAACATTAGGTTGGAGCTGAGATCCTGAAAGAGAAAGAGATGAAAAGTCTACATCAGCTTTTCAAACACAGTATTAACCTAAATTGTATGTGTGTGTGTGTGTGTGTACCATGTGCATCGCTCTCCTCAGTGAAAGAGGGCAGATCCGGGATGTTGTGTGTAGGTCCTGATGGGGCAAAGCCGGGTCCGAGGTCTGCGCTGTAGGAGAGGTCGTCTGCAATGCCTGGGAGGTCCGGCAGGAAGGACGGCACATCTATCTCGGGCACCTGACCGAGGTCTGGCACATAGAAGTAAGACTCTGCCGTCTGTTCGAGAGGAAAAGATCAGATCAGAGAGAGAACATTGCATTCATGCATCATTACCAATCCTTCATGTAAAGTAGTCAAATGAGTAATGTGTTTTGGTTGGCGAGGGGCGTTTGAGGTACCTGTCTATCCAGTTGTTCCCTCTTCGTGATGGACAACGGTGCATCAAACGGCTTCTCTGCTTTTTCCGTCTCTAGCGTGTTGTGTGTTTTCGTCACTGCTCCCGCCAGAGGATCAAGGAACACATACTTCTTATATCTTCAAAAGCACACGAAGAAGAGATTTAGATAATGTGTGTTTACTGTTAGCATCTCTGTCTGTCTGTGTGTGTGTGTGTGTGTGGACTCACAGGTTCTCTGTAGTATTAAAGAGCAACAGTGAGCTGACAGATGAGATGTTGCGTGGCAGACTGCCGAGCCCCTCCTCCGTCTCATCCTCAGACTTCTTCTTCTTGCTCACACACACTGGAAAATACATTAATTTCTCCTGAAAGAAAGACATACAGAGATAGATCTGTAAAATGTCAACTAAATCTTGAATAACACAAATCACAAAATGCCACCAAAGTGCTCCTGCATGCACGGGACATTGCTTCTGGGGGATGTTGAATAATGCATTTCTGCACCAGAGAAATAAAGTAGTAGCAGTGTTTTCATTTCTCCCTGTTATCCCTCCTCTGACAAACACACACACAGATCCCAAGACCAAGCAGACGCAGCAGAAAATATGCTGTTTTTTTTTGTAAAGTTTCCTAAAATGTTAATGGAAGGACTGTGGTGTTCACAATAAATAATGCAGGAGCCTGTGCTGAGCTGTGCACACACACACACACACACACAGACGGACACAAAACCACTCAGGAAAACACTATCACACATTTCACTTTTCTACATGTCTATGTTGTTTCCGCCTCCTTTTTCACCTCCTAAACAAGCATCACCTGTGGAGCACAACACGAGGAGCCATCATGATTGCTCTGCTCTGCCATTTCTGCAGACCAATGGAACATTTCATTAAATGGATGTCAGTTGGTTATTGAAATCGGAGGCGTGAGAAAATTGACACTGACGGGGATGAAAGCTCTTCGGTGCTGGTTGAGTAATAAATGATTCTTTAATCAGGATGATGCTAAACAGCTGTTCATTCGAATACATTTTAGTTCGTTGAACAACAAAATTACAATGCGTGACGATAGTAACACAAAAAGGTGAAGCATACTTTAAAAGAGATTGTGTCATATTATCTCTACAAAAAAAATGTTTATCCAGACAACAAATAATTATTTGAAGTATTTGTCCATTTTTGTCAATCTAAAGATCTGATGGGGAGCCTTTACCTGTTCTGTTTGAAGTTAGGCAGATACTTATTCACATTCATGAGGCAGTTTTTATATTATATTGTAATACCTCCACTTAGAAGCACTTCCACTTCTCCTTCTGGATATCTGAGCTTTTAACCCTGACCCTAAGGGTGAGCCCAGGCACCCTGGGAAAGAATATCATTCAGGCCTCTTCTATCAGTGATCATAGTTAAGGGTTTGGACATAGACTCTCGTTAGACTGCTAATGCTTCACACCCACTGTACATACTGTGGATGCCACAGTGACAGTGGACACAGGAAACAGAGTCTATGGACTGGCAGAAAGAGGCGATGACGCCCATTTATTAAAAAAAAAGAAATATATATATGAACATATATAGGAAATGTATGCCAGGGTGCAGAAAAGAAGACCATGGATTCTGGAGGAGCAAGATGTCATAACTACTGAGGGGGTCATGGGAGGTTTCCCCTACGGTCTACATAAATATGCAGGAGTCGAGACTTCAGCTCCAAGCACTCCTGTCCTCGTCTGACAGGAGTAAGAGCTGCGTCGTAACTCTCAGTAATAAGATAAAAGCCATGGAAATGGAAATTACCCATGCCTCTATTTAGCCCTTTTTTGAACCCACATGTTTAGCAGTGTCAGCTGTATAAAGAGGCCCTAACACTAGTTACAGTTTTTTTTTATTCAATTGCCTTAATTCCTCGTGTCATCAACATTTCAATGCGTTTATCTCACCTGCAAGGCCTTCTCATCAAAGGGGCGAAGTTTATTCTGTATCTTTCGTCGGGGGCGGTTTTGTGAGGAGGGGTCTGTAGCCTCAGTAAAAATAGACGAGTAATCCTGAAGTCGATCTGGAGCCGGGTACTTCGCACTGGAGAAAACCTACACACACACACACACACACACACACACACACACACACACGCACACACACACACACACACACACAGAGAAAAGTGCTGATGCAACTGGCAGACACTGGGCTAATTATTGCTTTCAATGATCTTGTCACCTTATTGTGTATCAGAGGTGCAAAAGCTGCCTGCCAAATTGGAGGTGCTGTGTTACCTTGGTGGCCTTCTTACTGCCTTTGATCTTGTCGACGCGGGCCTGAGCTAGTCTGATCCGGTCAGTAACGGTCTGCAGCTGACGGCGGTTCCTCTCTACACTGTCAGACACCCTGGAAGCAACACACACACACACACACCAGCATGAATATGGACATCCACACATCCACACACAGAGGAAGATATTTCTGAGACCATACAACACAATTCAATATAGAGGAGAGCATAACACATTTCGTTCTCTATGTGCACGTTGCTGAATGAATTAATAAAGATGATGGGAACTCTTATCAATCATTTCATATCAATTATCTAATTACTAACACATCATCTGTCAGAAGCTTTTATTGGCAAAACAATTCTGTAAATAAATGAAATGTCACTCGTTTCTTGTAGTTACAGGAGACGCTTCCTCTATTTTCAGGGTGCCAGACAGGACCAGCTGTTCTGAAACAGGTGCTGTGGTATAACATGTGGCTGAGAATATGGATCCGACTGTTCAATCCATTAACTATGACATTATTTCATGTCAATTAAAACTTGGAACAGATGCTTTGATATCAACAGCCTTTTTGATTGTAGTTTTGTGCTGACTGGCTTCGTTTGTTACCGACACTGCAGTACCTACTGGCATTGTTTTACTTTACTTAACTACAAAATGAAAGAATGAATCTAAAGAAATGAATAGAAAATATGATTGTTATAATAGTTGTACCTCCACTATTCATTCCATCATCAGTTAATCTCTCAATTATTATATTCTTATGTTATTTATGTATTTCATTTCAGTAAAATGGCAAAAATAATAGTCTATTAGAAGTTACCTTACACACACAGCAACGCGGGCAAAACTACTTAATATGTGTGAAGATCTGAAGAGTAAAATATGTTCTAATTTACTAAAATATACAACTGGTATCACTAGAACTGATTATATACTGTGTGTGCCGTCTTGTGGGGACATACATCTGTCTACACAGGACTCGCCTTCCTTATGGGGACAAAATGCACGTCCCCATAATGTAAAACATTACATCGCAGGGTGAAGACTTTTAAAGTAAGGGTTAGTCTGGTCGTGGTTAGGCTTCGTATATACAGTCCTTGGGGTTAAGTAACAATTTTTTGTTACATTTTTTTATCAACCTGGCAAAATTACGTTCTGGTGGGAAGAAAAGAAAAGGCAACAATGTAACTTCTTTACATTCTAATAGAATGTAAATAAGTTACATTGTATTAGAATGTAACTTCTTTACATTCTAATAGAATGTAAAGAAGCTACAGTGTATAGAATGATTCTATTGAAGTTATTCCTTTTTAAAATGTTTTAGACGAGTCACTAATCACTTTAAAATAGTGATTATAGCTGATTTAACTTACAGACATGAGATTGATCTTCTCATGTCACTCTCTTTATACAATGATATAAATTCATCCCCGTTTTATTGATATCTTACGAAAATTAGTCCTCACTTTTCGTGCGTTTTTCCTGCAAAAGTCCAGCAACATGAGTCTGTTTTCGCTTGTTACATGCATACTGTCTTTTCAAAATAAACTTCCATCTTCACAGGAAACAACTACGGTTTAGTGCAAGTCTTCTGTGTGTTTGTGTGTGGCCTTGCCTTCTGAAAATATCTGTAGAGATGGTCTCCAAGTAGAGCAATGCGTCTGCTATCTGATGGACTGCCTCCTCTCTCCTCAGGTCTGACTGGATGAGAGGCACGGAATACACCTGGCCCTCCAGGCAGTGCTTCTCGGTCATCCTACACACAGCAACACACGACAAAATAATCAAGAACAAGGCTGAGTGTGTCAGTCAAGCTCTTGAGTTGACCATTCCAATAATTCAAACTTCAATCTGTCAGTGATGATAGAGAAACTGGAAGATAAAGTCAGCCAACTGTTTCACAGTGGTGCTTGTTGTTAGATCCAACACCACAACTGTCATAACGATATTTAGACCAGTATCCTGAGCTAACCCACACTCCTCGACCTCACCTGACTCTCACGTGACAATGCTGGAATACACAAACGTATGTAGATTTTTTTTTAATTGGCTAAAGTTGGTCCCTGTAGCTGTTTATGGTCAAATAAACCCGCACTATTAGTGTTTACAATACATAATCTAGCGTTATACGTTATAATATAGCTAACTAATAGATTGACAGTCAACAGAAAGTCTGTCCTTGCTAAAGAAATAATCGCCATGAGACTTTAACCGAACAATTCAGATTTAATTAGGTATACGATAGACTAAAAAACATGCAGTCGCGTGAAAATGTATGCCTTACATGACCATGGGTGTTGTTTACTTGTTAACGGTTACAGAAAACAATGAACGTGAGCAAGGCTATCTGTGCTAGCATCTGAGCCAACTGATTAGCAAACAGGCAGCGAAACAACGGTTCTGCACTTCCGCATACATGTGACACGTGACCACACCGAGGTCGGAGTGTTGCCTTCAAGTTCACTGAGAAATGTCTGAATTCCGACTTTCGGAAAGTAGTACTAGTAGTAGTAGTAGTAGTATTAGTATTAGTGGTAGTATTGTCTATATTACTACACTTTTCAATAAAAGCATCAAATAATAAAACTTGTAAACTATCATATTCTTATTTAAATGCATCTTTATGGTTGAGACAGAGGTTACAGAGTTTAAATTGTGGAAGTGGCCTTACGTCATGCATGTATAAAAAGTTACAACAGAAATTGATGATTTGAAAAATGATGGAAAGACTATTGATGGAAATACCGTCAGCTGAGGATGATCCCAAGCCCAATATGCTTTCTGTGAAATCAAAAGACTGTTGGTACGTAATACATATTAACTTGTTTTTTTAGTTTATTTGCGTTAAACAGGAGCCAAGTTATTGACATGGTACCCGATATAATTGGGTTTCAGATACCGTGCCTCCCAAACATGGTATTGCTGGTCGACGATTCTTCTCTTAATTTATTAAATCATCAGTTTCTTTATTTTTGCTTAACTGCAGCCAAAACAAAATCCTTACCACAAGATGGATACCCCCACACATGCCTACTGTTATTTATTAATCAATGCATATCTTTCTTCCATAATGTATTAGTCTTAGTACTGTCAATTGCATCTGTAAACAAATATAAAAGAGAAACATTAAATGCCATCAAAACAGCCGCTGATCTGGTGATATCCATTGTGTAAAATATATATATGTACTAATATGTGGATGGGCAAGTATAATTTGGCATCTATGTGCAACATTATGATATGCCTTGACTCCTCCCCCCCCCCTCTCTCTCTTTCTTTTACATGCAAGCTATAATTTGTGCATGTTTTACCTTATTGTGAGGATGGCGTGGAAAATTAATTGAAAAAGTTGGTCACAAAAAAAATGCACCTTCCGATTTTATGTGCAGTAGCCTTCACCAGGAACAGGAGAGTGGCTCAGATGTTGAGCTTCCTTGACCAGCCTGTAGGGTGCGTGCTTGCTCTGTAGCGTTCTCGTGCATGTGCGTAATGACGCATCCGTCTGCCAGCGCCTCTTCTCCCCTCCTCCCTCCTGTCACATCTGGATCTGGCTCCTCTCATCAGCACCACTCAGTGCAGTGGGAGAGAGAAAAAGAGAGAGATCGAGGGAGGGAGGGAAACGACCGGAGAAGCGGTGGCTAGCTCGGTCGGTGCAGCTTCATCCACAGCTGAGCAGAATCAAGGAGAGGAGAGCGGAAGGACATCTCACCTTCTCACCCGCACTCACGGATATTTTGCATCTCCTCTGTCCTCCATCCGTCAGTCCAGCTTCTGTTTTCTTCTGCTTCTCTTCCCTCCTTCTGTCTTGGGTATGATGATGAGCTCCAGCCTACTGGAAAATCCGGTGCAGGCGATTCTGTACCTGCGGGAGCTTACCACCATCGTCCAGAACCAGCAGAGTCTTATCCAGACCCAGCGTTCACGGATAGAGGAGCTGGACCGGCGGGTGGACGAGCTCATCGGCGAGAACAGGCACCTGCGGGACGTCAGGGTACAACAGCAGCATCCTTACCATCACCACTATCACCACCACCCCGACCCCAGCTGCTTTCATCAACACCACCACCCTCAGGACCCTCAGCTTATTACCAGTGAGGGGTCTCTGCCAGACCACGCGCCAGCACAAGCCGAGGTTACTCCGAAGGTCCCGCCGTCGCCTCCCCAACCTATGGACCCGGGGGACATGCAGCTGGTCCCGGCTGACCTATCCACGGTTTCCCCGATTGACAGTGACCCAGAAAACTGCGGAAGTTTCCAAAGCTGCCGCTCTTTAGTTCCGATGACCCCCACAACCCTTTGTCGATCCCTGGCCCTGTCAAGGCAATCGGAGTGAGTAGAGAATATTGCTGTTTGTATTTGTGTGTGTCTGTCCTAAAATAGTCCAATTGAGATAATAGGCTGTGGCAGGCTATTCAGAAAGTTATGGTATTTATATATATTTAAAAACCTCCTGCATCTACTACAGTTTCGACCTATAGCATAAATCAATTTCCTTAGCCTGTCTTGTATCCCTCAGTTTTTTGAGTAGCATCCTTCTAAAACTGTATAATTTCCAGCGTGCATGCGCGCATTTGCGTGTAGGCTACTGCAGATTGAGAGGCGTTTAATTAGGCTAATGAAGAAGGAGCTTGCACATTTTCAAATTTCAGTTGTATGTGAAGGAGGACACGTACAAGGGCTCTGCCAGAAGAGAAAGGGGTGGATTATTTAAATGAGAAGCTGGATCACGAATACTGAATCATTACGTAACAAACAGCTGTAGTAGGCCTATGCATGTGTGCGTGTGTGGGCGCGTGTGTGTGTGTGCTGGAAACATCGGCTCTGCACAACGGTCACTGTCAGCTTGACACAGGAGCAGCCTCACTTGCGATGATGAGACACCGCGAGTCGCTGTCCACGGCGCTGCTGGTTTCTCTATTAATTACTGCACGGGATCTGTGAACTCTCACGGGACCTCTGGGTCTCTGATGTTGCTGTGTTAGATGAGGCACACGTGCACACACACACACACACACACACACCAGCACCCCCTCTGCTTGGCACCAGAGCCTCATAGTACATCAGCACATCACCTAATGAGAGAAAATCCATATTTCTCTCTTTTTCTCGATCTGTGTGCGCGCGTGTATGTTCAGTTCATAAGTTGTTTCCCAGCAGGAGTCCTGATTGGTCTCTCTGGGACTCCACCCCCACTGATGGGAGCAACTCAGAACAGAGGAGGAGTTGAGAGGAGAAGAAGAGTGCAGAAGGCGATACATGCAGATGAAAAAAAAACAGTTGTTGATATTGATCCTACAGTGAATGATTCACCTGCTGCCACACATTACATTACCTGCTCTTGAGGTGTGTGCTTGCGTGTGCCTGTTGCTCTCTCTTTGCCTGGAACCTGAGTTGTACTCTCTAGAGAGCTTACCCTGCTGCAACTTTGTTACTATTTGACAGGAATCAGTGTAACACCACTGGTTCTTATTTTAAATTAGTTTATGGGGAGGAAATTAATTGTTATTACAAAAGCTGGAGGGAGAACACAGCAGAGCCATCCACCAGTTGATCCGGCAGCAGAGTGGGGGAGTGGTTTATAAAATAGCCTTCTTTTTCCTGCAGTTGCTGATTGTGTGTCCTTGAATGCAACCTTGCATCTTCACCTGCCCATTGATTTTAAGACCAGTAGGTTAACACCTAATTTGTAATTTTGCTTGCAAGTGAGGGGGAGCTCAGGCTTTCACTTGCATTTAGAGGATTCACCTTCCTGTCATTGCCTCCTGCATCCTCTCTGCAGCTGACTGGAGATCAGATCTGTCCTCTTCTTTTCCTGTTGCCAGTGACTTATGTGTCTCAGCATGTTTATATGTTACAAACCTTGTGTTTGTGTATGGGGGGAAGGTATGTCTGTGTAGATGCATGTGTGGGTGCACACTTTCTTTTACACATCGTACATTTAACTGTATATATTTATCTGAATTGTTGTTTAACTCTATAGAGAGACTAGTTTTCTTTGACCTGCAGATAAATCACTTGTGGGCTGCATATGGTTGGCTGTGAGTGTGTTTGTGTGCATTGCATTATTGTCATCTTTGTCAGTGCACGTGTTTGAGTTCTACGGGTCGAGAGACAGGATCCTCTCCTCCACTCATTCTCTGTCTCTCTCCAGCTGAGCTTCCTATCTGCCCCACTTAGCCCATGGAGCGAACAGTAATCAGCCATTCTCAGGAGAGAGAAAGGCAGAAGAGAGCTAGAAAGAGAGAGGGATGCATGTTCAGTCGTTGTCTTTGATGGAGCCCTTGAGGTGTCTAGAGGAAGGAGCTTGACAGGAGGCTGACATTGGAGTAGACCAGTGAAAGGGAAGGAGGTAGGGAGGGGGGTAAGAGAATAGGACAGGGAGGGGTTTCAGTACACAGAGAGCGAGACAGGTACAAGAAGAGACAGAACCAGAGATGATATAAAGGGTGCATTTGGGGTAGCTGTCTCCTCAGTTTATCTATCTTGCTGGCGGACAAATAGATATGTTGGACAACAGGACACGCTGGGGCATCCTGTGGCACAGGGGAAGGTGCACACAATGTACTGGCAACGTTCTGACTCCAAATGGAGCTGATCTTGTTTCATGTCAACCCTCCTCTTCCTTACACTCTCTACTGGATGCTGGCGGATGAAAAAGCATTGCGTTTAAAGTACTCTTACAAAGCAGGACAGAGGAGAGGGATGGTGTGAGGGAGGATGGGGCTCAGAGAGAGAGAGAGAGAGAGAGAGAGAGAGAACATGGCCTTACAGCAGGAGGCATGTACTGTTGAAATATTCACCTGTTCTCTTTGTAAGCTGTGTTGGAGGCGTACGACCGTTATGTGTGTGTCTCGTTCAGACAGATGGACGGACCCGTTGAGTGTGTGTGTTTGTGTGTACGCGTGTGTGCGTGTGTTTGTGTGTACGCATGTGTGCGTGTGTGCGAGCGCTCAGGGACCCAAGCAGCCTGGCCTCTTCCTCAGGGCTGAACTGTTTCATATCAGGCTGGCAAAATAATTCAGCTGTTATACTGATGGTGAACAAGAATTGGCTCTGCAAGTTCATTGCTTTTACATTTTGATAAAACAGTTTTTTGTTTGATCTCCCTTCTCTGTCAAGTGCGTATCAGATAACACTTTGACCCCCGTTTGATCCCCAAAACCTACAACGCAGAGGAGGTGAACTCCTGCACATTTATACTCATAGATTTATAGGTTAAATTAGTTTGTACCTATATTATAGAGAGGATATTATTAAAGAAATGCATTAACTCAACAAATAGTTTAAATTACTTAAATGAATTATTCTCATACAAGAGAAATCTTTATGCGGATCAAAAGACTAAAAAGTAAAATTGAAAAAGTAACTGAGTAATAAAATGTGGTTTTTAAAGATTTCTGAAACCCCTGTGAGCCCGTAAAAGAAGGCAAAAGCTTGAGAGAAGTGCTGTAAATTTCGCAAGAATAATGAATCGATATATAATAATAAATTAAGTCCAAAAAGGCAGGTACTGCACTCAAGACCTCACTTGGGAAAAAGGAGGCTCTCAAAGTTCTAAGACCAGGATCAAGAGCCAGAGCAGCAGTGCTGCTAAAAGGAGAACAGATGATTCAAGGATGTACAGTATGTTTTTATGTGTGTCTGTATGTGCGGCGTGAGAGCCGTTGCACAGATGGAACAGTATTATTCATAGAAAACCAACTGTGAGGAGTGTTGATCAGAGGTGTATTTTTTTTAAAACATCAGCTTCCCTTTAAGTCTGTGGAAGTTGCTGTGAAAAAGCAGCTTTTTATAGCTTGGACTGTCACCCCGAGCCTCGCACAGACTCTGACTGCCTGTCACTGTGGGTCTGTGTCGCGAGCAATATGCTGAGCTGAGCTCAGGTCAGAAGACAGAAGAAGAGAAAATTCACTGTCAACTGAATGCTTTCAGCTCATTGTGAACTGACCCAATGTGACCCACACTCACACCCACACCTCCTAAACAAAAGATATGCTAAATGCTTTGCTTTTTTTAAAATTCAGGAATATTCTTATTTTCATTTCCCTGGTGGTGGAAGGTGATGACGTGTCTTGTTTTCTTTCTTTCTTTTTTTTCACTCTAAATTGCTCCAGATAAGAGAACCAGCAAGATGCTTAAAATATGAATGTAAATGCAAAATGTATGAGGGCGAAATGAGAGAGGGGAACTTAAGAAGAGACAGTGCAGGAAACAGAGCTGGAGTAACCATCTGTCCAGATTGGGAATTCTGCTAAATCACTACAGATCTTATTAATTGGATGGGAGGAGGCATAGACAAGCACATCCGGATACACAAACATATACTCACACTCAATCTAAGCGTCCTCAGCCTTGAATTGACATACATAGGGTATTTACCACAGGACCAGTGCCAAAGTGTAAACAGAACCCATGGAAATAATCCAGAAGAGTATAAAGGGAGCTTTTTCAGTGTCTTTTGGGATGTTGGACTAAGAATGAACATAAGGAGGAATATGGAAACAAGGCAAACATCCAGCAACAGCCAATAATAACCGAATGACATGCTGTCCTTCCAATTCTGTCTGCTTATCCTCTTTCCTCCCCCCTTTGCTTACCTATCCTCCTCTCTCGTCTGCCCTTCAGGAGCGAGAACGTGCTGCATCAGTTTTGCTGCCCCGCCCCTGAACGTCCAGAGGCTGCCACCACTGGCTCATCCAGGTAAGACCGAGTCACACGCCAATCACACAGACACTTTTAGGCCACTATTTGTCTCTTCAGGTTTTGCTCCAACAGTATGCTCTTTCAACCATTGAAAACTCCCTGTCTCTGTATACAGAGACATGTACTGCATGTACATGTGTGTCATCTAACTGAGTAATGTTCACACCCAGGCTTTTAATCTTGCTCGTTAGTATGTGCACAGAAGTGTATGCAAGTGTGAATTGGGGTATTTATGGACGTGTGACGCCTGGAGTTACAGTGAGAGAGTTAAATGCTCTGTAACAAACCTATAGATCTTACAGCCGCAAGGGTGATTCACATATAGGGGGAGAGAGAGAGAGAGAGACAGAGAGACGGGGGGGGGGGGGGGGGGGGGGGGTTTGTTGTATATGTTCATATTTGTTTTGTGTGCGTGGTGTGTGCGTGTGTGTGTGTGTGTGAAGGCATGCCGTTTCACTTGGTGATGGTTGGATGAGCAAAGCTCAGCTGTAAAACGCTCGAAAGCTGATTTTGTCATGTTTCTCAATGATTGACTGAATTGAATGTTTTGCCCCCCTCCTCTGGAATTTCTCCCATGGTTAAATCCTGTGTACTTCTAAATCCAGTTTTTCCCAGTAATGTCTACTTATTCTGTCTCTTCATCTGCTGTTATATCTTCCACCTTGTGTTGTTTGTTTCAGTATGCATCACTACTCGTTATTTATCTGTCTGTTTATTTCGGTCTCATCCGTCCTTATCGAGTCTCTCTCTCACTCTGTTTTTAGTAATATCACCATCTGTCTGTCTGGAATCCCTCTCTTTTCTCTGATTTGATGACTTAACTATCATCATCTACACCCACATACTCCTGATTGGATGAGCTAATGGCACAGCAGCAGTGGACACCCTCCTGAGATGATGAGATGTAGACGAGCCCTAGCTCATTATTATCATCACATGAAGTCGTGTGTGCCTGGTGGCTGCAAACTCGCACCACCTCTTCACCCTAACTGTCATCCACTGAATCCATCAGAGCACGCAAACCTCCCAAGAGATGTCACGAGATCCGCCTCTAGTCTAACCTGCCGTGCCTTTTCTCTCCTGTGTGTGTGTGTGTGTGTGTGTGTGTGTGTGTGTGTGTGTGTGTTTCTTGCCTGGCTGTACAGGACTATAAATCTCTGAAGGACCTTGAGAGATGCGATTTGACAGATGTTCATTTATCTTCCATTATGACGTCACACATGCAGTCAGAGTGGGAGTGTGTGCTTAGTTTGCTTGTTGCTGCTATGTATGTGAGCATGTGTGTGTGTGTGTGTGTGTGTGTGTGTGTGTGTGTGTGTGCGTGTGTGTGTGAAAGAGAGAGAGAGAGAGAGAGAGAGAGAGAGAGAGTATAGCTGCCATATCATTATGGAGGCTTTTGCTGTCCAGATGCATTAATAGCTCAACTCTTGCTTTAAAATCCTCTAATGTATTCTAATGTACTCTAATGTATTCTGATGCTGGGGCATGGCAGCGTTTTAATAGAGTTTTTGATAGAGACAGCCTTCAGCATGCACACACCAACATAGTGTCTCTGTCTATATCTTTCGCTCTCTTTCTGTTTCTATCTCAGCCACCGGTTCCACTCTCTTCCCCTTTTTTCCTCTCTCTTTTTTTTCTCTAACTTTATCTCATTTAAAGATATGACCAAGCTTCTCTGGCCCTATCTCTGACTTTTGGCAGGGGAACGCAGAATATTTGCTTTAACAGCAGTCAAAGAAAACAAAGAAGAGCTTTAGTGATAAGCTCATTATTTAACCATGAGCAGGCCTTTTAGTCTCCCCAGTTGTGTCTAGCACTATAGTCCCTTTCGTGTAAAAATTATAACGGTAAGCATTATCTGGGTGGAAGAAAGATTGCACAAGCAGACAACATCCTGCACACTCACACTCATAATTGCACACCGTTATAAAACCTCTTAGGGTATGATCATACTCTATGCTTGCATCAGGCCAGTTTGGCTGTATAAAAAGTGCTGAATGGCAGTGTTTTGTATCTTTTCGAGGTGGTTTGATGCCAGAGATGTTGGCCACAAGACACCTTATTTTCTCCAAGTTTTACCAAAATGAACGGAGCTTAAGTTGTCCTCAACAAACCTTGGGTAAAAAGGAACATTTTCTGCTTTGTCATGGCAGTAATTTGCTTAGGTATAAGCCTTACATGCTTTCACGAAATTTTGACAATGCTGTCGTGAAAAAGAAAATGTCTGCATCTGTGGACAGGACTTGGGATTAAGAAGAGGGTGGGACGCACTGAGAGACAGCCTCTATGTCGACTCTGTTGAGTTCTGAGTCAGATTCAGGCTGAATTCAAATGTATCTTTGTTTTGCTTTCGCTTCCAACTGCTGATATATTGTGTAAATGATTGTTTATGAGTTAAATCTGTTTGGCAGAAAAAATAGGAGAATAAATCAGTCATATTTGACTTTGGGGATATGATTGTCTTGCATTTCTTCCAGTGTTTTTTTAATCTCTTATATTGCTGTCACTTGACTTGATTATGCTACTGTAACCCTTTCAGCAGCACATAGAAAACTATATAACTTTCGTTATATAAATGAAAAATAGTAATCTTGTTTCTATGTAGGAGACTCAGAAAGTTATACTTTTCATCACAACTTCCTCTGAAATTTTCATCCAAAGTATGTCATTGCCATGGAAACACATCCGCTTCTGGAGTCTCGTACACAAAATCCGTTCTGATTTCCGTGAAAAACGTTGTTAGTGCGCTGATTATATTTGCATTTGCCAAGAGTGCAGCGCACCATTTTGGCGTTGTGAAGCTGACGATGTCTAACATAGATCTCTGTGACATCAAAGCATTGCTCTATAAATTAAGCTTGTTGGGAGAGTGTGATGCACTCAAGTGGTTCAGTCTCAAGATGGACCTATATGTTCAGCCAAGAAGATCACACAAGTAGAAAACAAATTTCTGCCACACATAACAATGTTTATTTTTACTCCAAAATGTGTTTAGTTTCCTTGTGAAATACTACACAGTTTCACCTCCTCAGACAAACCTCAAAAAATGAATTGATTTATTATTTAAGTGAAGTTAAGTCTTTGACTGAACTGCTCATAATTTATAGACATGCAACCTGTGACGAGGAGTCACAAGCAGAAAAGGGTTGGAAATAGTAAAATAGTGAAGGAGGTGATGATTTTGGTCTCAGAACTCATAATAAAGATATTTTATTCCTGGTCTTATGTCCAGAATTTTACTCCTGCAACCTGCATTGGAGCCACAAATCTGACCAAACAGCACTTGACACATAAACCTCACCTTCACCCCAAGCCACCTCAGCCACACATCACTCTGCGCCTGCCGCTTCCCTCATGAAGCTCCTCAAACACTGCTTAGCTAATGACCTGCCGCTGCAACGACGGCAGAGATCTGAAGGTCAGCAGGGAGGACTAATAGCTTTCTGTTCTTATTTCCGTGGCAGTGGACAGATGCTGAGCCTGGAGGATGGAACATCCTCTGGTGGTGGACAGGAAGTGGAGGGGACCAAAAGAGAGGGGCCGAGCGAGTACGAGATCAGCCTTGAGAATAAGAACAAACAGGTATTTTCTTTTCTTCAAGTGTGTGTGTATCTGACCCGTAAGCACAAGTGATTGTGACTCCTACTACCTGCTTTAACGCGAGGATGTGTGTGAAGGATGATCATTTCACTTTGCGAGACAAAGAAGATTACCATTCCGATCTATTTCTGGCTGTTGTGTTGTTGACATTAAAAAAACAAAAAAACACCAGCAATTCAACTGTCACAGCGACAGCGACGCGAAATATGCTAGGTTGTCATGGTAACAGCTGATAACTGCTTCTGGCGGCTGGAGATGTCTTTATTTCTCATACCAAATTGCTGAAGGGTCTGCTGTTGCTACTGCTGCTGCTGCTGTGCGAGTGTGTGTGTGTGTGTCTCTGTATGTGCATGTGTGCACATGCACATTTTGTGGACATGCTTGTGTGGGCAGACACACACACGCACACACAGACACTGGCACATGTGTGGCTGTCCTCCTTTTTCTCCCTCTCTGTCTCTTCTTCCCTCGCCTCTGACTCCCCCTCCTTCGTCTCACTTTTGCTGGAAATATAGGAAAAAAATTCTGGAAGAAGCTGAGATTTTGGGCTGAGCTGCTCTGCCAACAAACGGAACAGAAATAGGCTTGTGCGGGTGTTTACTTTTCTATTCATTTTCTCAAAATCACCTTTGTCACAGCCCATCCATCCTCCTTCCCATGGCCCTTCAGCCATTATTAGCAGCTGAATGATGATAGATGATGTTTACTTTGGCTCTGAGGCCATAAACCCTCAGAGGCTTTAAAAGAGTGGACAGATAAGTAAGAAGGATACTTCTAAGAAGAGAGGTGTGAGTGTGTTGACTCGTGACTCAGGCAATGCTCAAATTCGTTTGATCTTTTGTAGACATGGGCACAAAATGGCATCATGATATTTGCCTGCTGGTGGATGAATACATATTTGTCAGTGGCGGCTGTGTGCTTTGCAATGAGTCCTGCATGTGTCTTCAGTGAGTTTCACAACCTTGTAAACATGATTGATATTTAAACTCAATACCCCTAACTCTCTCCTCCTATCCCCAGATAGATGAGTTGGAGCAGAAATATGGAGGCCATCTCATAGCGAGGCGGGCAGCCCGTCGTATCCAGACGGCCTTCCGTCAGTACCAGCTCAGCAAAAACTTCCAGAAGATCCGTAACTCTCTGTCGGAGAGCAAGTTGCCCCGCCGGATCTCCTTGCGCCATCCGAGCCCTTCAGGCCGAAACAGAAACGCAGCCCAGAGACACAGTTACAGTCTGCATCCTGGAGGAGGACAGATTCCCTTACGCTCCAAAACTCCTCCTCCTCCCCCGTGTCGCTCCACCTCTCTGCCCCCTTCTCCTGCGTCTGCTCCAGCAGCTGGCCCCCCTCCTGCCCAAGCCCCACCTCAACCCCCTGGACAAACACTGACACAGCTGGAAGACTGCTTCTCTGAACAGGTTGGTGTTTTTTTTTTCATGATACAGCTTCCAACAGTGGAATTATGTAGGGATGCAGAATGATCCAAAGAAAATAAATCAATAAATAAGCTTTCATTATAGTTTGTCAGCCAAGCAGGCTGGCATGATTGCATTAGGAATGTCAAATGTCAGTCATTTGGCCCACGATTGTGGTCCAGGCTGAACTATCTCAACAAAAAAAGTTTGCTATCCTTACTACATACCGCGGGAAGATCAACAGAGAACCCTTCAACTATTTGATGGATTGCCATGAAATTGTGTTCAGACATTCATGTTGCCCAGAGGGTCGATCTTTGGTGGTCCCTTGACGTTTTGTTGAGGGCCAATGTCAGGTCATAATTTAAATTTGTCCAATCCTACCGCCCCAAGACTCAGCAGTTTGACCCGGCCTTATATCTACATGTATGTGCTTAGACTGCACTACATTCACTGGACCCAATGGCTTGATAGGTAGTTTCATCTAAATCTGTCTATGAATGGTCTTCTCGGTAGCCAACTATCACCGTTTACTTTTACTAGTTTTACAAATAGTCACAAATTATACATTTTTTTCTATGATCATATTTGCAGCTTCATTCCTTGGCCCAGTCAATTGATGATGCCCTTCATGGTTGGAGCTTGTCGGAAGGTGGAGACGGGAAGGGGCTACTGATGGACCCCGGGGCCCTTCGTGCAGCTGCTGAGAGTGCTTGTCTGCCCCGCAGTGCCAGCTCGCTGCTCATGGCCTTCAGGGATGTCACTGTTCATATCGACAGCAATAGCTCCTACACCATCTCTACCGCCACCACCACAACCACCACCTCCTTGGGCAATGCGGGCGGGGGAGAGTCGGGCAGCAGGACGACTTCTGTGAGTGGAATGGCTGGAGGTGGAGATTGCCAGTTAGCAGAGGAGCCAGAGTTTCCTGCACCTCCACCCAGTGAGGAGCTGGAAATGGCTGATCCAGGATCCAGGAGGGGCTCAGCATTGCCAGCTCTAGGAGGAGGAGGAATGGAGGGGGAGTGCGGCTCAGACAGACTGGGGTCCACATCCACTTCTACCTCCACCTCTATCTCCACCTCGGCCCAGTCTAACCAGCAACCTGCTCAGATTTACACCCAGTACCAGCAGTACCACTACACTCATCCTCAGCAGATCCCTGGGGGGCCGAGCCCAGAGGCCCTGCAGGCCCTGGTCGTCTCTCTGCCCAGGGACCGCTGCCAGGATCCAGCCTCCTGCCGCTCGCCAACTCTATCCACAGACACACACCGCAAACGCCTCTACCGTATAGGACTCAACCTCTTCAATGTGTGAGTAGGCCGGCAACACGCACACACTGACACAAAATATTGTGTGTGAAATATTTCTGCACCCTCTGGCTCAGGGTTCAAAGTACACTTATTTCTGTTTGTGTATAACAAATTTCCAAAAGCCCTGCAAAACTGCTCTAAGCAGCTGCTCATTAGTGTTTGTGATTGTTGGGAGGAGCTGCGTGTTCAGTGCCATCTTGTGACGTCAACGAAAAAACAAGAGTTAGAGATGAGGGCGAGGGACGAAGAGAGAAAGAGAGAGATAGGGCAAATGTGGTTGAAGAGGAGAGGCAGTCAAGGAGGTCATGGACAATGTGAGAGCCTCTCAGTTTCTAAAAATAGAGCCCACGGTTGGCCTGCACTTATTATTAGTTAATACAAATGAAAGTAAATTAACTCATATGCATCAGTGACAGTGGGTCTGATCCAGAAGTCCAGAGCAGCTCTTGCGCTTGACTGCATCCTTCTTTTCCCTCTTTCTCTTTCTGCTTCCTCTTACACACACGCACACACACATGCAGACACACACACACACACACACATACACTTGTATGCTGTGTTACACATTTTCTTTATCACTCAGGCCCACTCACCTATCTGCTTGAACGCACAAATACATTGCACACACGCTGTTTAACTCTTTATACTATCTGCTTTTTTTGCTGCTGGCTATCTGCGGTTAGGAACCCAGAGAGAGGCACCCACTTCCTGATCACGCGTGGTTTCGTCCCGGACACAGCCATTGGAGTGGCTCACTTCCTGCTGCAGAGGAAGGGCCTGAGCAGACAGATGATTGGAGAGTTCTTGGGGAACAGCAAACTGCAATTCAACAGAGATGTCCTTGAGTGAGTCGTGATTATGTATTCACGTACACATCACACACAGACACATACGTGATTGGGTTTTATGTAATGAGTCCTGTCATCAAATTCAAATCCCGTTGAACTCCCTATTGCATCTATTCAGGTTTTATAAAATAATCTTAACTCTTTCAACTGTATCTCATGGACTTCTGGACTTCACACGCCCACTTCATTCAAACTCCACACTTCTAGTTTGAAACGCAGGATTTCTATTATGATTTCATATTTTCCAAGCCCACGCCGAGATTATTCTCTCAGACTTTAGAAAGCTCCTCCAGAGCCACAGAAGTCCTTATACAAGCCAGTGGTAGTCCTCATTACAATTAAACTGATCTTAAAGTGTAAAATTGGTGGAGTGCTGCTTTATTAAGAACCAATTTTGAGTTGTCAGGTTGTGACACCCTGTAGTTTATCATGAAGACCCCTCTGCTGTTCTCTATTTGACCACTTACCTTACAAAAGAGCTGCTTAGCATCTGGACCAAAATCAATTTATTTAACAGATTTGATTGATTTTTGTACCTTTATCTATTATTTATTAACATGTGTAGTTCTTGTATAATTAATTACTTTTTTTCAAAGTCGGAAACTTAATATGCTTCCTAACTAAATGACGCCCCGTACTTGACATAACAATCTCAACTCAAGGTCCATTTATAGCTGTTCTAGAGGTTTCCACCGCATGACATGGTCCTCATTAGCAAGTTGACTTTGCTTCATTACCATTATTTTAGAGATGTTCAAACTTTAAATTATTCTGAGCACCTCTAGGACTTCTCATCCATGACTTGATCAAATTTCCTTCAGGACCTTGGAAACAGCAATTCAGATAAAAATCCCACCCCAAGGTCCATTTGATAGCAGTTATGGAGCTTTCAACTGTATCTAAGTCTGTACCAGAGTCATAAATGATCTTGAATGGATGTTTTGTATGTTGCTCTTTACCACTAAAAAAAGAGAGGACATAAAAGATTAAATATGAGACTTTGACTCTGACTTTAATGGATTCAGGTATTCTAAAATATCTAAAATAGAACTAGCTGTTGGAACCTAACCAGATATAAACACACACACCTACACACACACGCACACACACACACACACACACACACACACACACACACACACACACACTCACTTGTCATGCAGCACTTGCATGCATAAATGCAACACATCCATGAAAACATGCTTTTACTTAATGCCTTCACACTCACCCTTTTTGAATCCAACCAGTGTAGACACAGATCCACGATAGAGAGGCTTTTTGCTGAGGTTGTTGCAGAGACTGTAGAAATAGGTCACTGCACTGAACGCACACACACAAGCGCACACCCTAGCTTTCTTTCTCTCAGACACATAGACACACATACATGGACACAAACACGCATGTACACGTAAATGCACACGCACTTCTTCCATTGCTTCAGCCAGCCCTCAGCCTTTCATGTACCTCTCTCTTGCCCCCTTGCTCTTTGCATTTCATTATTTCGCCCTCTCATCTCTTTCTTTCCTTCCCTCTTATCTCCCACTGTCATCAGACCCAGTCTTCCCTATTGATGTTTGCACAAAGTGTGTGCATGTGCAAACGTGTTGTCTCTATGTGCGTCTTCCAGGTCAGTGGTTCTGTAATGGAGGTATGACTGTAAGAGGAAGATTTGCCATCAGCACTTGGTTAACCATAGTTTGATGCACACGCACACACTTGCACACACTCGCTCCCTCACCTTCTCATTACAGTGACACACTGCAACTAAACTAAATCTCTCTCTCTTTTCTCTCTGTCCGTCCCTAATAGCTGTGTTGTGGATGAGATGGATTTCTCAGGCATGGAGCTCGACGAAGCCCTCAGAAAGTTCCAGGCTCACGTTCGTGTTCAGGGAGAAGCACAGAAAGTGGAGAGACTCATCGAAGCCTTTAGGTGAGACTGTCAACTCGCTTACAACCAGGCCGCGCTGACTAATGGGCTCTGGCTTCGTTTTTTTAACACAGTTCAGCACAACAACAGTCCATCATATGACTTAGCGGGGATGGTAAGGGCACTCTGAACCTTTTGAAATGAATAGAACTTTTGCCTTTGGCCACTTATGCAACAAATGTAACCAAGCTCATTTATTTTACAATAAAATAGAAAAGTGCTTTCTGATCTCATCTCGCAGCCTTGGGGTAACACACGTATCCAGAATGGCATACTAATAGGGCGACTGTGTAGTGTTTAACTAGTTCTGCCAGCTCACTGTGGCAGGCTCTGATGAAACCAAAGCCGTGTATCATTAAAAAATTACACTGATTGCCTGTAACCTTGTAACCTTTGACCAGTGTTTGATTGTCAGCCAATCATAGCTGTGATCTGACCTGCAGGCAATCAGTGAAACAAAAATACATGCTCTATTTCACAACTTTCTCCCCTGGATGGCGCTTTCTAGCCAAATCTTCAGGTTCTCTAGGCTCCCTTTGTGCCTTTTAGTGGACTGTCCAGCTTTACCGATAACAAACTCCTGGACAGAAAGAGGTTTTTATGATGAAATTTTACCTTCTGACTGAAAGGTCTTTGAGGCAAGAACAGACAGAAGTGACCAGACAAATAGAAGCTGCAATTGTCTTCTTATCCTCTGGCTGACACTGCCCTTGAAATGTCCTGGTAATATCCAACAATTGCTCCCAAGACTAAAAATGCAATAAAAATGGCCATCATTGTTTTCTGTTTCAGAGTAATTGGTTGCAATGTTGTATACATTTAATCTCCCTTTGCTGATGTGCTGCTCTTTGCCTGAGGATTATCAGCAATGTCACCACCATGAGTTGAGCCACTGCCCCTTTAAACTCACCAACCAAGATGTCCTTCTGAATTGCACTAAGTTGCTTGTATAATTCAAAGTTACCTTAGAAAATGACTGCATGTTAATTGTCTTTCAACACATTTCTGCATCCACGATGTGTGGACTTTGTCTGAGCTGCTGACTTTGAGTTTGTATTTTTGTGGTTTGCTAACTTTTTATGTTTGCATTATTTTATTATTGTTATTATCATTTTGATGAACAAAAGCCAAAGCCAACCATTTATTAGCCCTTTTCTCAGTACTTCCCAACTGGCTTTCCCTATCTGTGGCACTTGGCCCCAAGGCCATTGGTTCCTACTGAATACTTAAACCTTTAAGATTAAGAGTCTACAGTCAGGACAGTTTTTGAGGAAATTTGAATTTTCTGATTATGGTACTATATGAAAAGTCAAAGGATCACCAAAGTTATTAACTTCATCCTGAGGGGGACATGAATGCCTGAACAATTCAGTAGTAAAGACATTTCAACCTCGACAAAATGGGGGACTCAGATCAACATTGCCATTGCAAGAGACACTGGCTAGCATGGCAAACATTCATTGTTTCATTTTTTTTTTAAATAGTAAATAGAAATAATAAACAAAATAGCATTTATGTTAAGGAGTATTTTCAGCTGCGGATTAATACTAATTTTGTGCTCTAGTGAGTATTTATAGCAGCAAGACGGATTATGTGGGATTGACTCAGTCAGTGCAAATGTGTGGCTAATTAATGCGTTTTAGGTATAGCAGGCTGTAGATTATAAGCAATACTTGTTTGAAGGATTTGTTGGTTTTGGTCTACGGTAAAACATAGATCATCAGCCCTATCTATTAAGGAAAATGGGTTCTTACTACAGGCACAAAGTGGTGAGTGGAGAGAGGAAAAGGAGCAGTCATGACACATCCCCTATCTGCTTCTAAATTTGAGGGCCAATCAGAACACCCACCGAGGTCATCAGTTAATCACAACTCACTCAATCATACGTGCCAAGCCCCTGGGTGCAGATTACAAATTCATCAGCAATCTGAGACCACACTCTGTAGCAGGGAGCTGTGAGTATAGGTCAGAAAAGAGCGGGCTTTTATCAGGACAGCCAGACATCCGATGCCATGTCTGTTATGTAACAGTTATTATGTCATCTGTTTGAAGCGCGTTGTACTCTTGTCGTGAGTAGTTCTTTTATACGAAGCGGTATTTGTGCCAGCTGGCGTGCAACATTCATGTGCAGATATAAAGATAAGAGATCAGGAGCTAGTGTTTAAATAAACTGGTTACGTAAGACGGAGATCCCTGCTTGAAAATGTGTGAATGAAGCACAAACAAACACACATGCAGGCCTAACCACAGCTTTATTTATTCACTCGAACTGTTTGCTCACTTATGCACTACACATCCATACGCATGGCCATTAGGTATCACATACACACTCACACAGTAGATCTTGCTTTGCTTTCAGTCTTTGATGAATTTGCTGCAGAATTACATCAAGATGGCAAATCAGGACGCTCGTTTCTGCATCTGTGTGTGTCTATGTACAGTATGTGCATATGTAGCAGTGTTTGTGCCAAGCAAGATCTATTCTCCCTCAAACACCCACTGAACTGGGCTGCAGTCAATTGATACCCTATGAGTACTCTGGTCTCAGATCTTGTTTGGGGTCGGGGAAAAGGCTTTCTGGTTGCAGGTCTCAGAAGTGGCCTCTCGCTTGCATATGCTCTGACAAGTACATAGTTCTCTGGAACAGAGCAGCCCTCTCCATGTCTGTATCCTGCCTGGCTGCAGAGATAAAAGTCTCCCACCACTGAAATGGCCCACTGTGTAAGTGTAAGTGACAGTAAGAAAGATAGGGAGGGAGCTGTGGGGGAAGAAGGGCTTGCAAGTGAGAGTTTGTGAAGCTTGTGGGCAGGGATGGAGCAAAGGAAGTCCAAATATGGCATCTCTGGCTCCAATGCAGACTGAGCAGTGTTACCTTACCTAGGGCAGTGCCATTTTGTCAAATGACTCCTGTCTCCTGTCCGTCTCATGTTCTCATGGTAGAGTGCTCCTCACGTCTGAATAGAAGTTACAGTCAGTCAGTCTGTCATTGAGTATGTTGAGATATGGGCCTTAAAATCAGTCTGAATACGTCCATCTCACAGCAGGAATAAGCAACTTTTCATAGCCACTGCTTTTTATAATCCTATCAATTTGCACTGAACTCTCTTAACGATGCACTCCTTGATTTTGTTAGCTTGGGCTGAGGGGACATTTTGGGATTAGGGGCTGCAGTTGGGCACAATAACAAAGTCAAGGAGATCATCATTGAGTTTTGAAACATTGGCTCTGTGAGCCTGAATATACAGGGGTGTTAGGACATGTTGCTAATATTCAGTATGCCCTCATTGATTATAAATGGGCTTGACAAAATATTAGAAACACCTCTTAGTATTAAGCAATACAATTTAATAGCATATTAGATCATATAAATATTAAAAGCTTCACGAAGGTGTAATTGATAGAGAAGTGTCCCACTAAAGATATATAACTTTGATGTCCTATTTCCCCTCCACAGCCAGAGGTACTGTATGTGTAATCCTGATGTGGTGCAGCAGTTTCACAACCCAGACACCATCTTCATCCTGGCCTTTGCTGTGGTCCTCCTCAACACTGACATGTACTCACCGAACATCAAACCCCAGCGCAAAATGGGCCTTGATGACTTCATACGCAACCTAAGAGGTTAGTGTGTCGAAATACTTGTATGAGCATGTTTGACAGAGAAAAAAATCATCTCAGGGAGTGTGAACTGAACCTGTAGACAGAGGTGATAAAATGACTGGCAGACATGTTTCAACATTTATGGCAAGTTTATAAGCAGAGAGTTTAACATGGGTTATATATAGTAACCACACATGCACATTTCAAACCTTTTACTGCAAATCATGTGGAGAAATATGCCAGAATGAAAAGGAGGACAAAAAAGAGAGCAGATGGCAGGGGAAGTCAACGTTTTACAACAAGCACTCTCTTATCAACCTTACCATCAGTCGTTTGAGTGACAGCCTCTTGAAGTGAAGTAAATTACTCAAAGAGGCGGCGGGTGCTTGCCTCCGCTAGCTACCATCAAGAAAACCATCAGCTGTGCAGGAGGAGATTCCTGATATCCTTAACTCAGAGCTCTGCTCCAGAGACTCTGGCATTGACCCATTTAATTGAGGCTCACTTAGCATTAGATTTTCACGATATGAGCTTGGGTTTCTAGAGGCATCTCATCACCTGAGGCTCTAAACAAGGTCTCCGTCCAGTAGCTGAACAGATACATACATTTACTTAAACCAGAACTTAAAGAAGAGAAGTTTAGCTTTTATTTGTACCTTCAGTTAATGGAAAAAAAAAACATAAAATCAATTGAAATGTCTTTTTTCATATGATATCGTACAACTCAGTTTTAATTTGTGAGCTGAAAAGGTTTCTCCTTCAAAATGTAGTGAGGATGTCTGTGTGCTGCTCCACAGCGATATTATATCAACTACCAGGACACAATGACAGCACACATACTGGGATAAAAGCACATTTTCTCAGCCGCAAAACCCTCAATGAAAAACAACTAATTACATCTTTTGAAAAAAAAGATTTGAGCCCACACAGTCAGTTTCATCCCTATCAACTTCGACTGTGGCTGCTACTAATCTTCCCATCCGCACAGTGAACATTTATAATCAACATCTGTGAATAATAAAAACATTCATAAGATAAATGTTAATTGAATGTTTATTTTAATAGTTTTGGCATCGCTTCGGTCATAGTATAAATGGCGCTATTGATAAAAAGTGCCATTGCTTTAAATTAAAATATTTGTGCAAAATAAATTAATAACAAATACCAAGTATACTATATCAGACCAAAACCAGCATATTTTAAATCATAATTTTCACTAATATGGACAAAACAGCATGAAGGCAAGTCAGCATGAAAACAGTAATTTATTGATGGTCCCTAAATCAACCCCCAGCTGTTAACGCCAAAGGGTGGGCAGGTGATTTAAAACAGCTTCTAAAATCAACGTGGCTGTCTGAGGTCAAGGAGCCGTTGTTTTCTGAATCCGTTACCGTTATCACTGTAAACTGCATGTGCCGCGCGAAAATGTAATGCTTGACAGACATAACAACAGTAACGAAGAGCGGCGGGAGGCTTACAGAGTACTTCTAACTTTGATACTGACCACTGCTACTTTTTCTGGACTATTGTTCCCTCAGGTGTGGATGATGGAGCTGACATCCCCAGAGAGATGGTGGCAGGCATTTATGAGAGGATCCAACAAAGAGAGCTCCGCTCCAACGAAGACCACGTCTCCTATGTGAGCCGTGTGGAGCAGTCCATCCTGGGCCTCAAAACTGTGAGTAATATTTGTCTTTGTGTGCAAGTCTTTACTATTAGTATTTCTCATTTCGGCGAGCTGTTTGTACTGTCGCCTTTTCTCTTGTGTCATGTATTATTTCACAGCAGTCCGTTTGTACTATCTGTCTTTTCCATCTCTTTGGCCTCTGTAGATCCTCGCTGTGCCCCACAGACGTCTGGTGTGCTGCTGTCGTCTGTTTGAGGTACCCGACGCCAACAAGTCTCATAAACAGAAACTGTCCCAGCTCCAGAGAGAGGTCTTCCTCTTCAATGACCTGCTGCTGGTGAGGAACCTCTATTCAGTGACTCGCTACTATACTGTATGCAACTGAAACCACATTTCTTGCTATTTCATACATAATAAGACATAATGTTGATTCCGCCATGTTGTGTGTCATGTGTCCCTACTGTAGATCCTGAAGCTGTGTCCCAAGAAGAAAAGCTCGGCCTCCTACACCTTCTGTAAAGCTATGGGTCTTCTGGGGATGCAGTTTCACCTCTTCAGCAATGAATGTGAGATACTATTTTACTCTGCTGCAGTTTGTTCTCAGTACAGTTCCACCCTAGTGCTGGAAAAAGGCTGAGCTAACTGTCAGGTTTTGGTGTAGCCAGCGGATCTCCGTGCCAAGACTTCCTTTTCTGTCCGCGGCTCATTGTTTACAGTCCGATTAGCAACTTGAGATGTGAGACTGGAGTTGGAGTAACGGAGAAACGATGTGTGCAACACGATTGTTTTACAAGTAGCCAGTTTAAAAGCTAATTTTAAACCAATAAAAATCTGCATGTGAATGCAGAATCTGTTTATAGCGATAACCATAAATGTATCTGTCACAGCTCAGCACTTTTTAAAACCAGAGCCTGTTCAGAACAAAAGGTTGAATGAAATTAATCTTTGCACATATTTACTATACATAACAAGTGAGGGATTGCCGCCACACAGCTCTCAACATGGCGACATCTGAACCGGTGGCTAGCAGCTAATGGTGCAGACAACGGCAACAGTGCTTACAGAGCTAACTGTGTTAATCTGGGGGAGGAACCGGAGGGTGGGATGCCGGGGGTCGGGACAGTGTCATCAGCGGTTATGGTTAAAGAACTGAAAATGTAATGGGCCCCACAAATGTGGGGAACCTTGTAGATTGTAAGTTACATGAAAATGTATGTTTTTTTTCACTTCCCTGTCCAGGTTTATGATGTAGGTCACTGTATAGAGGTGGCACTGTAAGACTGTATTCAATCCTGCATCCTTTCTTTTTACAATCAAAGTTATGGTGAAGGCGCTTTCTTTTTCTCTTTGACATATTGATGGGGTTTGTCGTCAGACTACGCCCATGGCATCACGATGCTGAGCCCGTTTACCTCGGAGAAGAAGCAGCTGGTGAGTTTCTGCTCCCCGAGTGGAGAAGAACTCAGGAAGTTTGCAGAGGAGCTCAGAGAGGCTATAACAGAGGTCAACGAGATGGAGCAGATACACATCCAGTGTAAGTGAAGCACACACACCTCAACATATTCAAATGAAAACAAACACACACTTCGAGTATATGGCTGGTTTCAATCTCTTTTCTTGTGTTATAGGGGAATTGGAGAGGCAACAAGGCATCCAGCCACACAGCATACACACCAATGGCGGGCAAGTGGACACACACACAGGACACGGCTCTCCCTCAGGTGCTAGTTTTGCTCGTGCAGCATAAAATGCACAACACTGCATACATAACTCATAACAATGCATACATTACTCAAGGCAATGTAGAAAATAGGACAACTTCATGGAAGACGGTTTCATGAAAAAGCCCACCATGCTGAAAAAGAAATTGAGAGAAGGAGTGGATGATGATCGGAGGGCATAAAGTTTATGTAATTGTCACATTTTTATTAATAAAATGGTAGTTAGTTCCAGCAAAACCTTAAATTGTAGATCTTGCATTTCTCTTTGCGGACAGAATTTTTTCGTATGGATTAAATTGACAAGCTACATGTTAATTAGTGAGCTTCAGAGGTGCTGGTAGGTGGATTTTGCAGCCTCTGGACAGAGCTAGGCCAGCTGTTTAAGCTAAGATGCTGGCTCCAGCTCTATATTTACCAGACAAACATTAGAGAGGTATTGATGTTCTCGTTTCACTCTCCCCAAGAAAGCAAATAACTGTATTTCCCAAACTCTTCCTTGAAACAAACCTTTAGCTTTAGAGATGTTTCCTCCACTTTGGACAGAACCAGGCGCTAGCTCCATGAGAGCGGTGTCAATCTTATCATCTCACTCTCAGAAATAAACCAAATAAGTATATTCCCAAAATGCTGAACTTAAACAAATGAGTCCCCTGCGTGAAGAACTATTTCTCTGTTTATAACATTCTGAATATGAAGCTTAAATCTGCCTGTTGACTTACAAATAGACCTGTTATTCCCACAGGCCAACAGAATGTGTACGATAAAACCGGCAACAACAACACAGTAGAGGTAAGTGCAAAAGCCATTCCTGCCTCCCTCAGGTAAGTGCCTGCTTCCCCTGCTCTGTGGGTGTGGTTTTGTGTTTGAGTGAGTGTGTGAGTGTCTGTGTGCGCGGTTAGATAGGGACTGTGCCTCACCCAGAAAAGAAAGTTTGCTTTATGCTTCGCTTTTAAAAGAGCTCCGCCTGAGGCACATCCCCACTATGCAGCCAAGGATACAAAGGCCGCTGAGAGTCTGCTGTAGTGGCGCTACAAACAGTCTCTTTCTGTGCCTCATGAGTGGATCAGCAGCCACTCTGCTTGCTATACAGCATCCCATCTTTCATCAGCTGCTGCTTGCCAGCCTTACTGTATAAGCCTTTGCGAGCCACCATAAGCCTGGCTGGCTCCTAGAATACCATCTACAAAGCCAGATAAGCTTGATACTGTTATCAGTTAGTGGAGTGTGTGTGGGTGGGTGTGTGTCTGTAAAACCAGCCCTTCCTTTAACTAAGCGTAGTGATAAAGGCTGTTTTCCTCTTTTATTCCTTTGCCATTCTTTCCTGTCTCTCCGGCCTCTCAGTCAGTCCTTTAGAGTTGTAAATAAGTGTGTTAGGGAGACACCCCGCCCTCGGTGTCACCTCTCTCCTCTCCTGACACTCCCTTTGACTTCAAGCTTCTCATTCTGCCATGCATTGACCATGTTCTCACACACACACACACACACACACACACACACACACACACACACACAC
>NW_022280032.1:11547871-11698137 GCF_004355925.1 Anarrhichthys ocellatus | reverse complement strand
CACACACACACACACACACACACACACACACACACACACACACACACTATCCAAAAGTTTCCTGCCATGATCTTTGACCAAAATCTCTCCTTACCCTGCTACCCTTTTGTCTTTCTGGGCTAGTGTGTGTAAAACATGATTGAGAGAAAAAGAGTTGGAGTGTGTGTGTATATTTTGCATGTGCTCGCTCTGCACCACTACCTACCTGCATGCCCATGTGCGTAACACACCAGAGGGCTGCGTAGAGGCTGCGTTCAGGCTGGTAACTCCTCATGCGTTCTCTGACTGTTCCTAAACTAGGTGTCAATTCACAACAGGCTGCAGACCTATCAACTGAGCCAGCCCAGCATTGAGTCGACACCTCTGGCCCTGGCTGCACCACCCGCCCTGCTCAGCTCCATCCAGCCTGGAGAGCTTCGCCCAGAAACACTCATCCAATGCCAGCAGATCGTCAAGGTGATTGTCGTGGACCAGAGTGGGCGAGGGCGGATGGAGGCCTTCCTCAGCCAAGGCCCGACTACCCATCAGCTCATCCAGTCGGCCATGTCCACACCTGTGCGCGTCAGAGAGGGGGATGGCCCTCAGCCTCCTCTGCCACCTCCACCTCCACCTTACAACCATCCCCACCAGTTCTGTCCCCCCGACTCACCCATGCCCTTCCACCACACCCTGCCTCTTACCCGTAGGCGCAACTCCAGCGGTTCCCGCAGCATCGTCTGAGTCGACGGCTACTCTACTAACCTTGGGGGCCAGACACAAGCCTCACACTCACATACAGCAACAGACACATGCTGGAGCACTAGTCGACTCTCTTTGATTGGTAAGATTAAAGCATTGGTAAAAAAAAATGTATTGAGGAATATACTGCATGAGTCGAGTAAAAGGACAAAGGAAAAGGAAACCAACAAGAATCTATTCATAGTCTGGGGTTGTTTTTGAACATGGAGTAGTTTTGAAAGACAACTTTTCTTCTTTCTTTTGTCTCCAACATGTCAACCAGTAGCTGATGGTGTTGTCTGTCTAGATTTCACACTCTTAAGAGATCTTGTGACTTTGCTTTTTAAATGTCACCTTTCCAACAAATGTGTCTGTGAGCTGACTGTGAAACCGAGGGGCATTGTCAGAAAAAGCAAACTCTGGCAGCCCTGAAAGGACAAGGGATCGCTTTAAATATGGAGAACAAAACTCAGTTTTGTTTTGTTCTCTTTCATGATATTGATGTTAAGTTCACACCTCTTTGTTTGGTCCAGGTTTTCAGTGTTAGATACCACTCTCAGTGAAGAATCATTTCAGCAGAGCTAATCTCGCTTCTCCTCACCGCAATCTTTTTTTCCCCTCATCTCTGCGTAATGTGAAGAAACGAGAATACCAGCTTATTTGTTTCCTTCATCTTCTAGGGAACAGATAATCAGTGTGTGAGGCAGAAGGCCAAGAAAAAGATAAACTGTTCTAGCATCTCTACCCTGTCATGTGCAGTAAAGTGCAGTAAGCAAGGATGTTGCTACTCACTAAACTAACCTAAAACCACATCCTGACGACAATCATATTTTCCTGTCCTTAATTGTTGTGTGTTTTGCTAAACTTGTGTGAGAAGAAATCTTCACAATAGTGTGTGACTGCCCTGATTCTGTGGCATTTTGCTCCCACAGAGCTCAGGAGATTATTTGCTGCACTGTAACATGTAATATCTGAGTTGTACTGAGAGCAGCGTGCGTGTGTACTGTGCTCAGTTTGCTTACTCATGGGCAGCAGGGAGTAGGGCTGGTAATTAATCCAAAACAAGGCTGCAATAGCCAGAAGGAAGCCTTTCTCCTGCTGGACACTTACTTCTAATGGGTTAAATAGTGTGAATACTGTTATTACCTTTGGATTTAGGCAGTATCTGTGCCCAGAAAACTCTTAACTTTTGTTCAAAAATTGATATAATTTGCTCCACAAACGGTAGATCAAGGTCACCTCACAAAAACATCACTCCCCGCTCACGAATTATATTTTTCCTTGCACACTGAAAGTTATATAAGCAGAGTTGCATTTCTATACTGAATGTTAATTAGGGGGAAAACTGAAGATGGAATAACATGGAGTAATCACTGATTTCATCATCGGGTTGTCCGTCCAGTTTCGATGGTTCGAGCTTGAGCCAGTTTGTACAGCAGATTGCAAATCATCCAACTGAGACACACCGAACATGTCTTGTACCTTTTGCACCACAGAATATATTGGATATATTGTAAATAGATAATATAGATTTATTCTGAAAAAGTGGTTGGTTTGCCCAGTGTGTATCTACGTATGTATTTGTACAGAGAAGAATCTAGTTTAAAAAAAAAAGGATATTATAGTTATTATAGCTATTATTATTATTCGCATTTAATGTGAGGGGGCGTCCTAAATCCTACTGCAACGAGAGACGGGAAACAGGCAGCTTTTGTAGAACACACTCCAGTTACCATGGTAACACACACTGATATTAATACAGATCTACATTCATCATGAAATTATAGCGTCGTATTATTATAAAATAATCAAGAGATGTTAAGCCTGCCAAGGTGTGTAAAGGGCTATGTTGTATTGATGAATATGTGCAGTGAAACACAGGTCATGCACACACGTGCATACACAACCACACACACACACACACACACACACTGACATACACACACATGCACATAGCTGCTAAAGCACATCTTAGAATCAACTTAGAGACTGATTTCTCAAGTCAGCTACCCCACTTTGTTTCCTGTAAACTCTGACTGACTTGTACTATACAGCATGATATTGTTTTTTTTGTTTTTCTCATTTACAGTACACGGGGGCAGATTAATTATATGTTGTATCATTATTGTCAGGGCATGTTGGGCTGGTTGATGTCATTTTCTCCCCTTCCTCCTCTACTTCCTTTCTGCCCCCCCCCCCCGCCCCCCTGCCTTCTCCATGGTTGTCATGGAGACGCACCAATCTGCATCCTCACTGTGGAGCACTGTCATTAATCTTTGCACCCTCACAATATTTCTAAAAGGGAGATTTCTTAAAGATCAACATGTTTACTAATGGAATATTTCTAATTTTTTTTTCTGTTCAAAGAGAATGAAAGAATAAAGTAGTTTTTACTCTCGGTCCTGAACTGTCCGTCTGTGTGTGTGTGTGTGTTGACGCCGGAATCGTCTCCACAATGTCTGCGTCTGTATCACTCCCGGCCTCTGTAATGAATGAATGTGCTCCAGGTGTGCAAGGAGGACGGTGGAATGAAGGCGCTTATGGGAAATCAGTCTGCACAGGTGTTCCAGTGTCCTCCCAGCACAGTGGGCCCGAACTCATTCATTAACAAATGAGAAAGCAATATTGAACCTGACTTGTACTTGTGGACTGTCAAGTTGTGTGTTGTCGTGAGTCTGCATGTGTGTGCGTGTGGGTGTGTGTGTGTGTGTGCACGATTTAGAATACATAATTTCCCATGGATGCTGAGTCTGTCCTCTAAGCAATAAGACGAGCAATTTGTTAATTCGCAGGAAAGTTCAAGTGTTTTAGCGTTAAGTGTCATGGTCAGAGAAAAAATACAAGTTACTTTTATTTTTGCAAATCACTCTTGAGAAAGGATAAACAAAACAGAAATGCTGCCAACACTTCAACATAGTCAGAATTAAAACGAGATTCCGTTTTGGCTGAATAAATTAGCTTACAAAAACATAGGTAACATCAACATAATACTTACAATACTCAGTGAAATCAATTTGTGCAAAGTATCTGTATAGGCTTACAAATGTGAAGAAGCTATCACACTCAGCTCACCGCTTTGCTCTTTTCTCCCCGTCGTTTCTGACATTCTTTGTCACTGTCTCACCCCTTTTGTTTCTCTCACTCGCTTTGAAAACTAGTGGCCAAGAGGTTCATTAAATGGAGGACTGTACTGAGAAGTGGGTTGAAGTGGAGCAACAAAGTCTTAGTTGACTGACAGATCGTTCAGTTCAAACAGTGCTGTTCGCTTCCTGTTTCTCCTCCTCCCTCTAACCTCGTGTGCTGGAGGCGGCCAGTCCAGAGTCTGTGCACAGGTTGCCTTCCAACAGGCCTCACTCTCCCCCAGGCAAAGGTGTCCCCTCAGTCTTTACATAGTGGTCTCTTCCCATTCCAGCTCAACATCACCTGAAGACCAGTACACATGTGTGGAGTGAGCACTGTGCACGTGTGTTTATTCAAGTGTGTGGGTGCATGTGAGTGTGTTTATATGTTGTTTACCTTCCATGGCATCCAGGGAGTCCATCTTCTCCAGAGCTGAATAGCTGACAAACCAGATGGATTGGCTGTTGCCTTTGTTGTTTAGAAGTTCCAGTGTACTTTGGTGCAGGAAGATGTACTGGGCCTGACACGCACACGCACATACACATTTACAGACACTGAGCAGAAGTCCATAATATCCAATTGGTGTAGAATTGAGTCGGGTGTCCTACTGGCTTATGCTGGTGATCATTTCAATACAACAACCTTGATTTGTGTCCAACTGTCTTCTGTCTGTTAACGGCAATAAAATAATACACATTGTTTTTGTTACGAAATACTGGAAAGAGCAAATTGATTTTGGATTGCTTGAATGTAAATCAATATTATGTCACTTGACATAAGGCTTTTATTCTCTCTTTCAGGACACAAACCTAACAGAGCTGGTTTACAGATTTAATTCCAATTTGGACAGACAACATTTTAAAGACTCAAACCTAGACTACAATAGTTGGAAATGATTACTGGATATCATATTTCAAGATGGCTTTCCTCTTAAATAAAAGTGTCTCACTGAGTGCATATGCTGAAAAAAGGTTTTCAGGCTTCCTCCTGTTTTTTGGCCCATAGACGATACTCATTAGAGCGCTTCTCTGGCTGAGTGGAGAGAGACGGACGCTTGAGACCGCCGTGCTTCAGATGAATGCACAGAGCCACTCTTTTGTTTGGACCATGATGGACAATGATGACTTTCACCCCTGAAAGAATTTGGTTTACTTTCTATCTGCGTCTATTTGTTAACCTAAATGAACCAAAACCAAATGAGATCAATAGACAGCTGTTGACCCGAGGAGAGGACCTGAGCAGGCCTGACCGAGCTGGCCCAGCCACTGCAGGGAATGAGTGGCGCTATGGCAGAAAGTTAGTCCAAGTCACTGTGGTTCAGTTATGGTCTGCATCATTTATCATACGCATGGCCTGTTAGAAGCTGGTATATACATAAAGTAATTAATTCCTCTAGCCTAACAACAATTTGTTTTACTAGTCTACCTGTGCTGTGTCACATTGTACCTACTAAAGCTGAATTTAAAGCAAATGTGTTTGTACAATCTGCCTCATGAATTCATAGCTTTATTCAATATTGGTGGATGTGGAGATATATGAAACGCCTGTTAAATTTGTCATTTATTATCATTTTATAGTAAAAAAAAACATTTTTGGAGCCCAAGAATGGAAAGCAAAGTAGGATCCTGGAAGTATGAAGTACCTTTGCAAGATCTGATTCATATTTACAATAACTTCAACATTTCCTTTTGTTTTTACTTCGACAGCAAGTGTTTTAGAGAAGTTAAAATGTGGGCTTGTTTAAAGCTGTCTGCAACATTGTAATAGTATATCTAATATCTAATATTGTGATGGCCTCTTAAAGCCAAAGCTCTTTTTCTCATATTTACTGGACTACAATGCTAACAGCTAGCTGTCTGGCACACTCAACACTGCTGTCTCAAAGAATCAAGCAGCTCTTGTAGCTGCAGACACTGCAGGCTCATACTTTCAAACCAAAAGAAATGCACAGAACATCTAGAAATAATAAGACCATAATACTGAGGAAAAGCACAGGCACTAGGCAGAGGGTCCCTGCAGGCACTGAGACATACACCACTGCTCTGCGAGTAATGACTGAATCGGGTAATTTTAGGATATGTTCATGCTGTTTTAAGGGGGGAATCCTGCTCAGCATATGTCTTTAATCCACCGCCAGATCCTTTCCCTTTGTCAATACAAGAATTTACCAGATGTTTTCTCGTGGGGATGGGATCACAGCAGGACATGAATTAAAAAAAAAAAGTAGGACAACTAGACTGCCATTTGTGAGTCTTTGATGATTCTTAAGTGTACTGGAACAACTTAAGACAACACACTGTATAATAACCCTTTTTTTGTCTTTTGTTTATTCTCTCTGGGTTGTGAAATTCAACCACAGGAATAAAATACATGACTGTATTTGAATTGAACTCACCAGATTCTGTACCATGCACATCCGCTCCCTGCGGAGTTCAGCCAGCAGGCCATAAATATCCACAAAGTCGTGATCTCTGACGTGCTGTATAAGGTGGTCGAGAGCGATAAACACACCTGTTCTGCCCACACCAGCACTGAGGAACAATGAGAGATGGACTTTGTTGATGAAACTCCATTTTGCCACCAAAAACAGAATAAAGTTCACTTTACTTTAATGACTTTGCTATAGTTTATGCAGTGTCAATAAACTACCACTGCCATGATACCTGCAGTGGACCACTATAGTGGTGTTGTTGTGTCTGTGAGCTCGGACAGCTTTCACAAACTTAATGAGAGTGCTGCAGGACTCTGGGACTCCGTGCTCAGGCCACGATGTGTAGTTGAAGTGGCGAACCAAAATATAGTGCCCATGCTGCACAGAGGAATTTATACAAGAAAAAAATACAAGTACAATTAATATGAAATGTAGATAAAAATGTACTTAGCAAAAGGTTTTGTGTTTGCCAGAAGTGGAACAAATAACTCTCTACACAGAAGATCAACACCACTCTCATATCTGTCAGTTCATTATGAAGCAGGAGACTGTTAGCTCAGCTTGGCATAAAGACTGGAAACAACTTCGCATGTGTGCATGAGGGGTTGTTAGCTTAGTTACCTTTTCTACTTTCAGGGTTCTGACAGTCCAGTCAGGAAGGACTTCCTCTGACACCTTTGAGATGAGAATGTCACTAAACACAGACATTGGCTTATTGTCCTCTGGCCAATACTTGTGACACCGAATCTGAAATGTCACACACACAAACACATCAGATCTTCGCAGCAGATATAACCCTCCTTCTGTTAAGGAGCCCAAAACGGAGCCCCGCTTGTTCTCTGAATATTATTTCATAACAGTGGAAAATCTCTCATAACACACTCTGCCTTTCTCATAACACTGAGTGAGCATGGCGATGGTGTGGGTTCCCGTTTCCCAGATCATTCTCCAAAAGTCAGCCACTGTGCCAGGCAGAGGACCCTGGGTGGCTATGAACTCATTTGGACAAAGGTAGCCCTAGAAAACAGAAAAAGAGAGGCAAGTGATTATATTCGCTAACTCAAAAATCACTCCAGCAACATAAAGACCTATTGAAATTATAAAACATTATTCACTCGCAAAATCTTGAAAAGGTTATCTATCCTACAGAATCACAAAAGGACAGGGAAATCTCTAGAACAAACTCCTCTCATGCGGAGGAGTTAACCACTGGGCTTTTAGCATCTGAAAGCTGGCACTCACTGAGACAAAGCTGGCGTTGATGTAGTCAGAGCCCGCAGTGCCCGGTTCAGACAGCAGTTTCACTCGGTTGTTATTGTCTGGACACAGTTTAGTGAGTTTAGTGAAATGCAGCTGATGTGAAATCCATTTGCAGTTAATGGTAGAACTAACACACATAATTTTGAGTATACTATAAGTATCATGACTCTAGAATGTTAATTTTCAGCCTGATCACTTACAAGGTTTGATGTTGGGAAAGCGGTTCTTTGATTTGTTCCAGGGCAGGTCTGCATCTGTGGTGGCCAGGTCCTGCAGCAGTTTTGGAAGCTCCTTGGGAGATAATATGTAACACATCAGTATTCAAATAGACACACAGACATGAGGTCAAATGTCAGGGCACGTATTTTGAACTTAAAAAATAAAACAAAAATGTCCCTTTTACACCTACTTCAAAGTTATTGGTATTACATTTTTCTTTACTTAAAAAATACTGTTAAAATCCAGAAAGCGGCAGAAGTCTGTAAGTTGTGGTCTTAGATGGATGCAGTAGAGAAAGAGGTAAGCACGCACCTTCCAGCAACTATATAATTTGTCAAAAATGACAAATAAAGCAGGGAGAGGTGCAAAAAAAAAACAATGACAAAAGCTTTTATTGATTTTGTTTGCAATGACTTTCCATGCGTCTTCACTGTCTACACTAAATTCGTATTATTATCTGCTTTCTGTGATGGACCTTGTGATGGACCAAAAGCAGACGTTTCTTCATGCTCCATTTATTTAGTCAATTCCGGGAGATTTTCTGTTATTTCATCCCATTTTATATGTTTCTACATTCTACACAATTATGATAAACACTGGTCCAGGTTGTAGGAAAACACTTACAGCAAACTCCTCTTGGAACTTAGCATTGTCATTGGCACACAGATCCTCTACGTGCTGCAGAAAAGACTTCTTGTTGACGGGCCTGACAGAGAGGTAAGGGGATGAAATACATCGAATGTGAGGAACAGAGAGAAATGTAAAAAAGCTCTGTAACAACATGCTATTTTCTGCTAGTTTATTCTAAGATAAAACATATTCTTTATACGGAGCCATACAGAGCATACTGATCTATGCTGCAACTATTGTGTGTATATTCATTATTTATGCAGGATGACTTACTTGAGTGATTTCCTGTAGCTGAGCAGCCTGGACAAAAATAGACAGCAAACATCAACCAAAAATAATCAAATTAACTAAATAATCACAACCCACACTGTGGTATTTCTGTCCATGACAACTGAACTGATCCTCATTGCAAAGAGTACATGGCATAGTATGTTAAAGCAGAGGAGGTTTAACCATTTATAATCAAATCCACTTTGATTAAACACGTTTGACACTCTGATGTTCACGTTTCTTTACAATGAAACATGTGGTCATTCCCTCTATGGATGTTGTTTCTTTGCATTACTGAAGACTTGTCGCTACGCAGATCTTTCGCTTTCCACTTATGCCCTCTAAGGCCGCCAAGCTTTCCAAGCAATTTTGAGATAGTGAGTGGGTAAACAAATTAAAATGGTCTCAAGCAGAGGAGTGTCTGCACAGCTCTACAATTCCTGCCAGTGATGGAGGAAAAGGAATAAGGCTGAAACGCTGATGTCACTCGTTCACGCAACTGGCTACGTCCATGAAAGGTTTTATAAGCAACACGGATGGATGATTTAAACCTTAATGGGTAACATGACAATGACACCCACATAGTGATGACTGAAAGGTGGAATGCAACATGCAAAGAAAGCATACACACCAAAATGTGGCACACACATGTCAAAAAGCCCAACTTACTGGATCACATAAATCTCTTTCCGCCTAAAGAAGAAGGAAGAATACCTGGTGAGAGAAAAGTGCTCAGTTTGAGAAAAACAAAGCCAAGGTGAGCCGATGCAAGTGCTGTGCAAGGAATGTTATTTGTGCCATTCGCGTGACAAGAATCAAGAAAAAGTGTGTTATCATATCATAAACTGAGTTTAAAAATGTGGTGTTTATACAAATCTCAGCTCCAATAAAGCAGAGAGATACACGAACCTAATGATGCCAACTTACAAGACAGCTGGCGCAGCCAAGCGGTGATCACAACATGCAACGGTGAAAAACCTACAATCATGCTTTTTTGGACATTTAAAATGAGTGGAAAGCAAAGTATCCTCAGGAACTGCCTCCTTTTTCAGGACTACAAAGAGTCACTGCAAAAATGTTTTATTGGAAGTTTATTAAGGAAGGCAAATATTTGCTCAAGTAGGTTCTGTTATATTACTTTACACATACAGTAAGAGATAAGGGACAGCTATCTGGCAAGAAGAAGCCCTTTTATTTATCCATCTTCTCTCATGTGGGCTTTATGTTTTTATGTTCCTGTTCATTCAATTCCTCTTGAAGACAAGCCACATTTTACGACGTCCTTCACGAACCCCTGTATTTTTGGTTTATTTTTGTATTTTGTCATTAAGTAGGTGTTCTTTAGATGTTGGGGATGGAGGGTGTTCAGAAAGTTTATGCTTATTGGTTGTTCCGATGCTGATTGGAAAATAAATATATAAAAACTATTTTATTTGTACTACTCATGTTAAAAGCTTTTCTATCTTGTAGTTTCTTGCCTCCTCTTAGCCATCGGTGACCTTAATACACCAAAACTAACACTGAGTTTGACATTGTTTCTCACCAGCTTGCAGCACTTATTGTCTGCACACTTGTTAGTGCCAAAGCAGAAAAACAGAAGGGCCTTGATGCTGAATTTGTATGAGAGGATGGTTGGAGAGATGCAGGCAGGATGACTTGTCTGTTCTGCAGAGAACTGAAGATAAACTATAAAGCCACAATAATGCTGTGTTATTTCATAGTGCTGCTGCTTCTATTTTCTGCACACACTCTACAACACTAGAAGGTTTTGTGCTGGCAGGAGCGCACATGAAGTTAGCTGCAGCAAAGAGATTTTTGTCTTGTTGACTTGGATTTAATATCTTGTCTGCAGCAGCTAAATCAAGCCTGAACTCATGTAGTGTGCAGCCAGTCTTAGCTGCGAACAATGTGTGTGTTATACTTGGTAAAGTGGTGCTTTTAGATTACAACTGAACACACAGACTAACCGGTTGAGTTTTTCTTGTTTCAGCTCCAGATCCGCTACAGCGATCAGCTGATCCAGTTTACACTTTGTCTCTATGATCTCTGCCTCTCTGGGTGAATAAGTCCCGCCCTCCTTCTTGCGCTGGTGGATCCTAACATGTCAATAAAATTTAGTTAATAACAAGGTAAATGCAGAGTAAAAATCAGATTTTTTGCAAATCATACAATGCAAAATTTGCTACACATTATGTTCCACATTGTAATTTTTGTGCTTTGACACTAAATTGCAATCAATGTTGCATATGAATGTTGGCAAACAATTGAATGCCTGTTGCCATCTTACTTGACAGAGCCACAGATGATGATGATGAGCAACACAGCCAAAAAGAAGGAGAGCAGAACACCCAGAATGATCTGCTCTTCTCTCGTCAACAGCCCGTCCGCTACAGAGAGAGGGAGAGGAGAAAGAGGTGACAACATCACACAGGACTATAGAGGTTTTATATTACATTTTTTGGATTTAGAGAAATACAGATATGAATATAAATACCTGCAGTTTTGACATGATCCGAGTACTCAGAGTCTGTGTATTGGCCATTGATGTTCGTGGCTCTGAACTTGAACCTGGTAAATATGGAACAGCCTAATATTATTATAAAACATGTACATACAATGAATTTTAAATTGTTGTGGGGTTGAGTGTGTCTTGCACTCACACATAGACCGTGTTTGGCTTCAGAGGCCCATTGCAGAAATTGTCAGTGTTGTTCTCCTTTATACAGTCATTATTCCCTCCGATCACGTACGTTCCTGCCGTAGTGTGATTTTGTCTCACTGCAGGCCGACCCCCTGCAGACACAGTGCGACCACCTCTGACGTGCGTGTCTGTGCGCAATGCCCCGTCCCCCAAAGAACATGGCGGGTTGGGGAACCCCTTGTCGGTCAGGTAAGGGGCAGGACGATCAAAAAAGGCATTCTTCCAGTCGGTCAGGTTCTGGATGTCCTTTACTGTGACAGGATGAGTGAGTCAGTTAGAGAGGAAAGGAATCGCAGGGGGAATGAGTCAAATTTCGGCTGACGTTAATCCCTTTTGCATACATTTTGACTTTTGTGAGCTTAGGACAGAGTGACGTACTGTAAAACAAGATTCTACTTGAGGCTTAAAGCCAAAAGCAAGGCTGATACCCAAGTGTATTAAACTAAAAGTGATGGCTGTCAATATTTTTGAAGAGTCATACCCCCTGACTCGGCCACGATGACCTGAATTTCTTGGATTGGTCCGTTGTCATCCCTATAGAAACAGGCAGGCATGCGGATGGTGATACTCCTGTGGGTTACCATGGCAACCCCTCCATGGCCTAAGACTGCCTCAGGTCTTTGGGTTGGCTTGGATGGGGCTTGAACACACGCATGCGTGAGCACAGAGGAGCGTGCACACACACACACACACACACACACACACACACACACACACACACAAACAAACAGACAGACAGACAGACAGACAGAGGTTGTTGTGTGCATACAGTGTGAAGATGTGGAATTAGTCTGATGCATTTACATATAAGTCATGACAAACAGACCACTGCTCAGTCCTCTACATCATCAACACACATCTGACAATATTGCTGAGTTACATTTGCTGTGTCAGAATAGGCCTGCAGTGATACTGTGCAGCAGCAATTCTCTGTTTTCGCAAAAAATGCTGCAACAAGAAAGGGAGAAACCCTGTGGAGGGATCCGGTGCACACACACAATACAGAGGGACTGGTACCTGTGATCCCTGTAGTTATCTGGACATGTGGGCTGGGTGGGCTCCTACCAGCCCCGTTCTTTGCTGAAATCTACAGACAAATAGAAGAAAGGAGGGAGAGGGGGACAAGCACAAAAAGTAGTCAAAGAAAATTTGACCAACATTAAAGTTGTTTGGGTTTGGGCTGTGTGTATGTGTGTGTGTGTATAATGTGTGTGTGTGTGCTTCACCTGTATGCTGTAGCTGTGTCCTCCCTTTAGGCCCTCTATGACAGCACTCATCATGTTTTGGTCTCTTTCTGTGATATTAAGGCTGATGTTCTTGACCAGATGGTCTTTTTCGTAGATGTACACAAAGTAAGCAGTTATGTTTCCGTTGGGCTCCTCTGGAGGGGTGAAAGTCACCTTCACACGGTTCACTTCCTCTGGGATAACTGATACCATCACATTCTTGGGAGGGTCTGTGGGCTCTTGGGACAGAGTAACAATGACATGAGAAATAATAATGATTTGGGTATCTTTACAGGTGGGCAGAAGCCTGATGCACCCAAGATGTAAATTTCCACGTACCCTCCTCCATTGTCTGAAATTCAATAGGCCCGATGGATTTCCCATCACTGGCCGCGTACTCCAACGGACCAGTGAAAGCAGTGATAGTCACCAAGTAACGAGTGAAAGCAGTCAAGTTAGTCACAACGACAGTCGTCAACTCTCCTGGAGCTCTGACTGTTGAGATGTTCAAACCAGGACCATCCACCTGGTGTGACAGGAGAGTTCATGGAAATATTTAATGCTTGTATGTGGATGAGCAGAGTTGGATTAATTTCATATGATTCGCATTTTAACACACCGTATGTGAAAAACTCAGAACAGATCAACACAGAGGTATGTTGGTCAAAGAACATCTGTGTGTTTTACAGTTATTGGTGACATGTTGCGTTTGTGTAAAACCAAAACTCAATGAACTGACCTGCACAAGATACGAAGTCGGTCCAGAGAGAACAGCTGGAGCGTCCCATGAAATGCGAAGGCCGTTGGAGGTGGGCATCACTTTTAGGTCCCGGGGAGGGTCATCAGGGTCTGAGGGAGGAGATAAGGGAAACACAGAATGCTTATGATGTGCTATCAAATCAAAAGAACCCTGTTAAATGTTGCTTTGTTATCATGCCAATGTCGATTGATGCTTCCAAGACATTAACTCTTTGAATGTAAGCCATGCTTTTGTGGTCATGTGGCCTCTAAAGTGTTGTTTGCCTTTTATGTATGCGTTTGTCGCGATTGTGAATTAGCTGTGAAGTATTAATGTGGACAGGGGTTACGACTCTGCAGCCTGCTTGTGTTTTAATATTGTGCACTGCAATGATGAATCATGTAATTTTCCACTGATCTACTATCAAACCCATTCATATATTCAGATGTTTCTGTCATTTCAATTCTAGAGTAAAAATACTGCTACTATTATTTAAAAGAATAATAACAGGGTTTAACAAGACAAACTGCCACATCACAGTAAGTGCAGGGTAGCAACACAGTGCTATGAGAATGTGAACCACTCAAAAAACAAGAAGAGGAGGTAGTGGACAGCGTTTTCTGCTACTTATGAATGCTGAATCTCTGAACAACTCAAACTTGCTATAATACTATAGCATGTGAAGAGAAAGATTTCCCTTGATAGCGAGATACAATTTAAGTTTGTTTAGGTCTTGTCAAGAAGATGCCCAAGTTACTTATGAAAAACCAAACATCAATCTAGATAGGATTACATTTATTCTTGCTGGAATTCCTGGAAATAAATACTGACTAACTGCAACCCTCCCCTGGCAACACAAAAAGATACCATCACTACGACGCTCTTACTTCCAGCCAGTGTACGTGCGTAATTCCAGTGTGTATATTCCCCAACTCCAGCGTTGGTCACAGCAGCCACTTTGAAGCGGTAGTATCTGTACTTAGCCAGGGAGTAGAGTGTGACACTGTGGTTCTCTTCAGTGCCATCCGAAGCATTTACTGACACTGTGGCATTAGAGTCCACGCAGTCTGATGTCAGTTCGTCCTCTGGGGCCGGCTGTGCAGTAGTTAGTGTGTTTGGTTCACAAACAGTTGAAAGCAGCTGTGCAATGATGTGGTACTCTTTCAGGAGGCCTGGAATTGAAAACGGTGGAGCCCACTGAAGTGTCACATTGTTAGGTGTGACCTGAGAGATGGTGAGGAAGCGAGGGGCAGCTGGGGCTGTTAATGTAGACAAAAGGATTGAATGAGGTATCCATTCAGTATTGCTGTATATTAGCAATTAAAAGCCAAAATGTTGCACGATACAAAAAAACTGACTACCTGATTCAGGAAGAGTGGAAGTAGTACAATTCAGTCCGTCTCCGGGTCCTGCAGAGTTTACTGCGGCAACAGTGAGTGCATACTTCTGGTCTGGAGACAGCCCAGTCAACGTGTACTCTGGTGTGTGAGCCTGGTGCGTGTAGGACTGTGAGTCTACCTCCACTAGAATCTCATAAAAAATGATCTGCCCATTAGGGTTGGCTGGAAGTTCCCAAAACAGCTGTATTGAATCCCAGCTCACTCCTGAGCAAGAGAGGTTCCCCACAGCATCAGACACTGCAGACAGAGAGGTGATACAGTGGAATTGTTATCCTAACATCAGCTTTGGTTGGCATTCTTCACTGTCCACTGTAAGAGGAAAGAACCAAAAATGATGTCAGTACTGGCCTGTTGCACAGGACTCTGAATAACTGGAAACAAAAACTGTGCAGTCTGCAGACAGACTTAACACAATCATTACCACCTTTTATTTATCTATTTATCATTGGTTGCACAGCTGCTCTGCAGTAATGACCTGCTGCTCTAGAGGGGAATCACATTTGGCTTATCTCGTGGTATGAAAAAACTGACTACCTGATTCAGGAAGAGTGGAAGTAGCTGAGCCTTTTTCACAATGACATACAGATGTGCTTGAGGAAAAAGCAGCAGCATCTCCACTGCCTACACAAACTAAACCTCTCTGGAGTAGGCTGTAAAATACTTCCAATGTTTTATACCTCTTTATGTTTAAAATGTTTAATTTACTAGCCGACTTATATTTATTTGTTTAAACAAGAAGATCTGATTACTGATTGTTAGGCGTTAAATTACTGACAAAACACAGAGATTCCTTGCATATCTTTGGGGTGGCCTTTGTAATTATCAGTGATCCCACAAATACTCTTCATGACTTCTTAAGCCAATGGCATCAGTAATACGTTTCAGATTGACTGTATTCAAAACAAATAGAATGTTTGGATTTATCTCAGCATCAATAACAATGTTATGATTGATAAATGCATTTGCACTTGCGTGCCTTCGTGGTGTCGTACACTGTTGGCCAGGTATGGACTAGTCATGTTTTGTATTTTTTAGATGCATGTGGATGAAAGTTGTGTTTTTTGTGTGTTTTTATGTCAGTGAAGCAGCTTTCCTTTAGTAGCCCCTTAAAGGACAAATAGGGTATTTCAAATTGAATATACTGTACAAACCAATTTTGAACCACAAAATTGTGAGCAGTGACCTACATCAGTGAAACATCCCTTCTGGGCAGACAGTGTGTACTTTACCTGACTCGTTAGTGGTGAAGGTCACTGGGCTGCTGAACTGATTCCCATGGCCCACTCTGGTGTAACTGTAAACACTGATCTCATAGGAGCTATGAGGCCTGAAGCCTGATAGATACTCTGTGGTCGACGGACCGGAGGAATTCTACACACACACATAAAAAAAAACGACAGATTAGATGGAGATTAAATCATCCAATACTGATCACTGGAGTGGATAATATCTTATTGTATCAGCACACATACGTGCATGTATGTGTATGTATAATGTTACTGCTATATGGTATCTGGAATGTGAAATTAGAGCTACCGTAAGTGTGACTGTGTGGACTCTTACAGAGTGTGTCTCTGGAGTGTGTGTGAGTGGGAGTGTTGTTATTGTGGAGAAGCTTTCGGTGTGTGAAATTACCGGTACCTTATGTGTGACCGTGTGTGTGATGAGGTTACGGATCCTGAAGCCGTACTGTATCACCACTCCATTGGGCTCCAGAGGAGGCTCCCAGCTCAGCCACACAGAGAATGCTGTGTGGTTATATATAGTCAGGTTACGGGGAGGCGACATGGGCCCTGAAACACAAAGTGAGGCAGTTAGAGAGGAAGACTAAAACAGACAGCAGATATACACCCATAGTTTCATGAATAAATATCATCTAATTAGGATTTTAGAGACAATTTCAATTTCAAACTAACCTCCTTCATCGGTGTGCAGCTGCACCAGCAGATAAGGCCCTGAGCCTTTACGTGTTGCAGCAGTAATAGTGAGGTTGTAAGCTGTGTATGGAAGCAGGTTTGTGAGGATGAATGAGGTGCTGGGGGTATGAGTTGTGTTGGAGCCCCCTGGGCCAAACAGAGTGAGGGTATACTCTGTTATCTTCCCGTTGGTCTCCAGAGGGCGCTGCCAGACCATTGCGATAGAGGAGGACGACAGATTCCTGGAGGACACCAGCAATGGAGCCGAACTAGGAACTAATGAGAAACGGTTTAACAATTAATACATGAACCATACTCCAGAAGTGAACGTTTATGTAGATGAACTCACTATCATCATCCGTTCTCAGATACATTGTGCTAGTATGGTTGTAGGCAGCGCCAGCACCAGTTGCAGGGGTAACAGTCAACACATAAGGAAAATACTTCTTGAGTCTGGTGAATAGGAAGATATTGTCAGTTGTGGTATGATTGATGGTCTTGTTGACAGCTGGAGCCCCTTGGTTGGATATGTCTGGGGGGATGCCAGCCTCCTGTAAGGTGAGCAGGTAGCTGGGACGGCCGTTCGGCTCCATGGGAGGGTCCCAGCTGACGATGATGGCTGTGGAGCTGAAGATCTGAGCAGTCAGGTTTCGGACTGAGTCACTTGGCACTAAAGGATTAAACAAGAATAACTGTGTCACTATTATTAACGTGCAGTGACAACACTGGTTTAAATCCTAGAGCATTTTGATGCGTTTATTGTACTACGAGGCAGTAAATTATGGCATCAATCAGCAACACACAGTGACATTTGAAGGAAAATGAACAGCGCACCAGACATCGTCATAATTTTCACAAGCAGGTTCATAATCATTGGCAGCATTGTTGTAATTAACAAAATCAACAACAGCACATCACATAGAACAATATGGCATGACATCACTTTAACAACACAGAAACACAGCAAAGTAAACCAGCACAGTGAACAGAAACAATATCCTACAAAATAAAAGACATACAGAGGGATTTAGGAGGGAAACTAGCTCGCTGAAAACCTTGGAAAGGAAAGGAGTTGAGGAGAAAATACTCATCCTGTTCATTGTCAGCCCCTCCAGAAATAACGTGGTACACAGAGAGGAAAAAAAGTGGAGATGAAGGAGAAAACGGGAGATACAATTTGAGAGATCCATAAGATGAGTGAGTGGATGTGTGTGGGTCTGAGCCTAGCAGGGGGCTTGGCTGTGCGGGAGAGACATGGTGCCTTGAAGATCCGGTGCTTGGCTGAGAGTGGAGCAGCTAGAGCACAGGCAGAGATACAAAGTCAGTATGAGCAGTGATCATTCAGAGACAGTGAATACTATGTTAGCGAGAAAATAACAATGTACAAAAATGAACTGTGTGTGACAAAGTCTGTGGCGGCTGTCTGCACCATTTTTCCCAAAATAACATAAAAACAAAGAGATCAGTTTTTACACTGATGGTATCAAAAAGACTAAGTACAACTAAATATTAAATACAAATTTAGGTTCTGGGGCAACAATGGACAGCACAAACGTTCTCAAAGCACATCAGGCTTTGTTTTTTCTCTTCTCTTTTCTCTCTGTTTTTTTAATCCCCCAAAACTTTCGGCATGCTTAGCGAAAGAAAACACAAACTGGCTGTCTTCAAGGCAGTGTCACAGGCGGACAAAAACAGAGCCAGTTTGTCAGACTAACTGTTATCCCCTTTCACTAACAGGCTGAAAGTCACATCTTCAATCGCAGAGTTCTTATGTAATTGTCTTTTTGGAAGTTTTGAAAAAAGGGTGCAGACTCACCCTCCGGTGAATCATTGTATGTTGAATCATTGTATGTAATAATTATCTGGCACTATGTGTGGTATTTCATGTTTATATCTATTATTTTTAAACTTATTTATATTTGTGTATATGGAATCGTGTTAGTGTGTGCGTCTAACTGACCGTCCTCCGGTAAGAACAGGTTACGTGGCTCGCTCTGGACCCCTCCGTCCCCCTGCACTGTGCTGGAGGTCATCCACAGGGTGTAGTTTGTTCCCCCAATCAGCCGGGTCAGAGTGTAGGAGAGAGCTGAATCAGGAGATGCAGGTGCAGGTAAGTCTGAAAGAAGAACCCTCTGTGGAGAAAAAAGGAGCATTAGTTTTTTTCAGACATTGAAATACAAATTTAATCAAGAGCAAAATGTGTGCTTTATATACACAGATGATCAACAAATGAGAGGAAAGCCCAGCATTGAGTGTCTTGGTCAGGTGTTGGTCCACCACAAGCCATCAGGAAACATCCACATTTATTAAGTTTCACCACTCATTTATTCTGATCTTTTCTTTAGCGCAGTATTGTTTTGTGTGCCCCTCGGAGGCTGCAGAACAGGCTGTTTAGTATCAATAAAGTACTATGCATTATTAATAGTTATTCATTTAAAAAAATCCAGCAGACAAGAAGCAACATTAGCATTTATTTGGAGTCAGGTTTGTGTCCTCTCCACCAACTCCTGAGAGAAATATTGGTCTCTTTAGCTGCTATCAGCTTCACTATGTTCACCATCTAGAACTTTGCTGTTCGGTGCTGAGCAGGTAGCGTATAGCAAGTTAAACTGAAAATAACTGCCTGCTGCTGGAACAAGGTTTTTGATATCAGTGCAAGGAAACCAAACCAGTCAAGTTGCAGGTTGAAAAACCAAAACAATGAGTGAAAAGTCGCTCAAAAGCTTTGCACAGTATGGCTGACAGGAAGTGCCAAGTTCAGTGATAATTCTCTGAAGGTTCGTGACCACGAGCGACACCTTTCACATTACATATAGCTATTTTTTTGGGCTGTCCCTCAACCAAAAAAAGTATTAATCTACAGATATAGTCTTACACTCATACGATTTTGTCGACTAATCAATTAGTTGATTTCATTGATAGATCTTAAAAATGTTGTTTTTCTATGAAGAATTAAACAAAAGCACTGATTTGAATCTTGTGCTCAGAAGTTCCTTGGTAATGTGTCATTCATCATGAAGAAAAGCATTAAAAACAACTAAAATAATAAAGAAATCTTCGTTGACTAAGACCACAATGACCAATTAGTCTAATAGATAGTTCTAACTGCTTGACCCATTTTTGTGAAATGGAAATATTGATTCGTGCAGCTTTAATCTGTCACTGGTCTGAATATTCTCTGTACAGTATATGCATCTCACCTGCTCAGCCACAGTGTTGTTATTAGAGTAATGAATAGTATAGTAAACAATGATTCCATTAGGTTCAATAGGCGGGCGCCACAGCAAGGTGACGGAGGAGGCAGTCACATTTGCAAAAGTCACATTCTGCGGGGGGTCAAATGGTTCTGAGAGCCAGGAAGCACACACAGACACATGTTCAGTTAGTGGGATAAACCTCATACAAATGCATGGTCACAAATATTTTGAATGTGAGGATGACTTAAAAAAAATCTGCCAAAATTCTTTAACAATCGTTCAGCACCTGCATCGGTGGTGGTAAAGCTGATGTAAATCAACACTCCTCCATCTCCCAGTCTGCTCCAGCTGGAGACAGAGGCATTGTAGCGACTCTCTGAGTCTACATTAATAACCACTGATGTCTGTGTCACATTCTGCCACAGCTCAGTTGTTTCATTCCTGACAAAGAGAGCGACCATTAATGTTGCAATGTGGGCCATTTTCTTTTTAAACTTATGTTTTTGAGTCAAACACACAGACAAAAGCAGATTAAGAAACTCACCAAACTCTGACGATGTAGTAGAGTATGTCGGAATTGGCTTCAAGTGGTGGTTGCCATGATAACTCTACCTCATAGTCTGACAACGTCCTGGCGTGGAGGAACTGAGGAGGTGTATCTGGAGCTGAGATGCAGTACAAACACTTTCAAGTAACAAAATACAAACAGGAGTATATGGGTTTTCAAAAGACAAAACTGATTGTTTTTGCATTGGGCAAAATGGAACCTCATATGGTCCCTCGGGAACGTGCCCTGAAATGAAAAACTGGTTAGTTGTAATGACTTGTTTGTGCTTCTCAGTCCTGCTGGAAAGCACATGGCATCAAATACCTGTGAAGTAACATCATTAACATGAGCTGAGACAGAGAGATGTAACTGAGGATGAAAAGACGGGAGGAAAGTCAGATTTAATCAGACGCCCTTCGAACTCAGTCATGATGTAATCGTGCAGTGTCCTGGAACTGAAAAACAAACCCTCCCCTTTCCGCTCTCTCCCACCCGTCCCTCTCACCATCCTCCAGTGTGGTGATGTTGAGCGGCTCGCTGCTGTAGTTTCCTGGCCCGACACGCGTGTGTGCTTGCACCTTGATGCGGTAGTGTGCATACTTCCTCAGGTGCGTGATGTGGATGTAGTTGGTTGGGGAGGTGAGGTTGAGGTAGTGACTGGAATTCCACAGCTCCAGACTGTACTGGGTAATGACCCCGTTATGCATCAAAGGAGGCTGCCAGGTCACGTTCACTTCGCTGGGACTGACCGACTCATACATAATGCCATACGGAGGACTGCCAGGAACTGAAGAGAGAACATACTATTTTTAAAATCTGAACAGTTGATGGTGTTACTAAAGGCTCTCATATGTGTGTATTTGTGTGCATGGGTGGGTGCAGTCATCAACACACCGTCCTCTCCGGACAGCAGGTATAAAGTGTCGGACGTTTGGTTGCCATGTCCGTAACTCGTGAACGCCTTCACAGACACGTTGTAGTAGGAGAATGGCTTCAGGTTCATCAGAGTGACTGAGTTAGAGGACGTGTTCATTAACGCAGAGTAGGACTCATTCTCATACTGGACCTCGTAATGTTGGATCACCCCGTTGGCTTGTTCTGGTGCAGACCAGGCCAGTGTGGAGGCAGAGGGGCTGGTGTTAACCACAGTGAGGTTCACAGGGGGGGAGTCAGGCTCTGAGGAAGCGATAGAAAAATCATTGACCAAATAATATAGCTGACCTAGCATCATATTGAATATTGGTAATTCAATAACTACATATGAAATATTTGAGTTTATTTATCAAACGTCATATCTAATCACTGATATTCATTTACTGACTGAATTGTTAATAGTGTGAGGTGCATGCAATCCAACAAGGTTTAACAGCTGCACAAATTGTCACTTAAGTTTGACTGAACAGCTTTAATTCCATTATTTTTAAATCAATGAGAGATTTATTGGCATTTCATTTGGTCAAACATTCATTATCTAATTGTCATTACTTCCACTCATATTCAAACACATATTTTGAACACTTGAATACTTGTTTCTGTATACAGTGTGTGTTAAGTACATACCGTCCTCTAAGGTGAGAACAAAGATGTCATCTTCCTCCGACAGAGAGCTCTCTCCCACAGCTGTAGATGCAGCTACACGTAGCTTATAACCAGCATACTTGTCCAAATCTATATATTAGAAGAGATATTTACAATCAGATCTGTGTCATGATGATGATAATGATTATAATGACTGCATAGAGCTCTGCAGAAAAGTTGGTTACTCTACCTGTTATTAATATGCTGGTACCGTTAGTAAACCAGTTAAGGGCCTGATAACTGTGCAGTTTGAGGCCATAGACAGTGTAATGTGTGATCCTCCCATTGGGGTTAAGTGGTGGGACCCAGTTCACCAGTATGGAGGTGGAGCTGATGTTTTGATAGGACACTTGGAGCACTGAGCTAGGGACTAAACACATACAGACATTGTTAGGGACAAAGAATGTTTCTGGTTTTGCAGGCCGTAGAATTTCTCTATTTCTTCAGTCTCTAAATTCAGCACTTGATGTAGAAACAGCAAATTAGATGAACTTCATGTACTTGCATGATTCATGCACATTTTGGGTATGTAACAACATGGTTGATTGCACTTATAGCAAGTAACTTTGGATAAAAGCAGTCAGCTAAATAAATGTAATGTGACTACTCACCCTGCTCCCTTGTCTTCTCAGTGGTATCTGTTGCAGGACCCTCTCCCACTGTTGTGGAAGCAGTGACCCTGAACGTGTACTCGGTGAAGGGATTCAGATCTGACACCAGGTATGATAGCTCCTCAGACAAAACGTCCATCACCTCCTCTCTCACCATTACACCTGCGATACAAAAACAGATGGAAAAACAAGACCACATGCGCACACAGGACTTATAAACACTGGAACCCGTCTTGTATCAAGGGCTGCAGGCAGTTAAGAGAAGCAGTGGTTCGGGCTAGTGCTCTCCCACCTGTCGTACCAGAAGCTGCTGCACTGCGTGTTGAAAAGTGTCCCGTAATTGATGCATCATGTGTGGACAAGCGGAGCTGGCCTGGGGTCAGGGACAAGACGGAAGAATCTGAGGTCATATCCCCAGCATGCGATTGCTTTGTCAGCCAGGGTGGAAGTGTAGCAGCCGGCACAGCGGTAAGAGGGAATGCAGAGGTCCCAGAGACTGCAGAGTCAGTAAATTGAATATTTGGGCTGTTAGAGAGTGAAGCAGAAACATAACTGGTACTGGGCTTCTCAGTGGCCATTGGGTCAGCAGCTGGTTGAGCATCGGTGTCAGTGATGTAAACAGTGCTTCTTTGTCCAGAGTGTGTGACACTGGAAGCAGTCGCAGAGGGCAGTGTGCGATCAGAAATGGTGGCGGTGAAAGTCGGGGGTGATGTGATCAGATTGAGCTCCGCAGATCTCTTACGTCGCCCTGGATTGTTATTGACATCAGGGGGACGGGTCTCATCTTCATTTAAACCAGTTGTATTCTGAAGGAAGAAAAACTACATTTTATAGCCTGACTGGAGTTTAATTTTTAATTTTTAACAGTAGTAGCTGTGATGGGATACATTTACGGTGGCTTGGATAGCTGTAACATCTGGCCTACCATTTCTGCAGAGAGGGTGATGTCCTGCAGCAAACTGTCACCAACAAGAACCTGCACTTTGTAGTGGGTGATTGGACCGTTGGGCTGGGCAGGGATTCTCCAACCCACACGGATTGAAACTGAATCTTCAGCTTCTGCCATCAAGTCCTGCACGGCACCGGGTGCTACTCACACAAACACACATAGAGCCAGAGAGAATCAGACACAGACAGAAGCACACAAAACACACCCCTAAGCATGCAAGTATGTATAGGACTTTATTGTGTTATCCTTGACATTTCTGTAGTAGTGTGTGATTCAATGTCTACTTTCCCCTTCCAAAAATGTGTTTAGAAAAACATCCTTACATGCAACATATGTTTAAATAAAAAATGAGTGGTCTCACCTTCGGCATGTGTAATTACATCATCCTGCGCTGCTGGACCCACTTCTCCAGCAGCTTTGGCTCGGACGGCCAACGTGTACCTTGTGTAGGGGGTCAAACCTGTCAGAGCAAACCGCGTGTCTCCTGTGCTGTTCTCATACAAATATCCTGCAATGAATAGGAAATAGAAAATGTTATGGATTTTTATCAATTTAGAGTTTGAGTCTGTATATGCATGAATGCACGTGTGTTCAAGAGTTCATATTTAATAACCGGCAGGTCCATAAAGGTAGAGCACGTAGGTGAATCTTCCTGTGATAATGTTGGGAGAGCCCCAGGACACGGAGATCGATCTAGACGTCATATTCAATATGAAGAAGTTTTGTGGCGGGTCTTCTGGGGCTGCCATACACAAACACATAAATAAAGATTTTCATACATGCAATACATACTGTATATCCTAATAAGATTTAAAAAATCAAACAAAAGATACAGCCTCGTTTGCCTCTTTTTCACACCTGATTCTGGCATGCGGACCATAGTGGAGGCTATCTGTCCTTCTCCATCAGAGGTGAAGGCAGACACTTCGAATAGATAGGCAGTGTAAGGTCGTAGTTGATCAACTCCTACTGATATGGGCACACTCCAGGAGGCTGCAGGGGGTATGGCGGAGAGGGTGATGGGTGAAGACGATGCTGTAATCTCCAAGGGACTGAGAGTCGCTCGGGACAGGATATCTGCTGCATCCTACACATACAAAGTCATACACAGAGGGAAAGGTATATGAGAAAAAAAATTAGCTAGCGGTATGTTGTACATACGGTCAGCCTTGTGCCTTGGTAGCTTCTATAATCCTGACAGAAACAAAACATTTCACAATAACAATGAAAAGGACAGAAGGTGACAGTATAATGCAGTACATTGCAGTGAGGCAGTGCTCCGGTCATGATGTCCTCTGCCTTGACCTCCAGCGTGCGGACCGTCTGCCCAGTACGAGCGTGTTTAGCCTTCACAGCAAACTTCGTGATGAGGCCGTTGATGCGGTGCGGCAGGAACCACGTGACCATGACGAAGGTGTGGTTCGAAGCAAACGCTGTCAAGTTGGTCACCAGGCCAGGGGCTGCAGGAGATGCACACATAGACAAACAATACTCTGTATACACAAATTACTGTTTCAGATTTTGAGATCATTATGCAAGTGTGTGCATGAACACCCACGGGACTCAGCGGTCTTTATGTATACAGATTTGCTGAAGGCTCCTATTCCAGCTGGAGATGTGGCTGCTACCTAAAGGGGGGGGGGGGGGCAAGCGAGAGAGAGTTGGTATTACTTAATGATGATTAATTCATGTTCGTGTCAATAGGGCAGTCACCAGATCCAGATTAGGTGCTTATCTCAGGCAATGACCACAACTGGAACAACACTATGCTAGAGGTGATTCAGTGATCCGAGTAAAACACGAACATGATATAACATTATACAGCAGGTATGTGAACAGTATGTAAACAGACCTTTAGCCTCTGAATTGCCAGCTACATCTTTGATATTCTCAAAGATTTAAACTGTATAAATCAAAATGAATGAAAAATAAATTAATAATGACGTAAAAAATTGAATGCCAATTTAAGTCTGATTATCAGGCAAAAGTGGGAATACATCTAAATGGACTGTAATGAATGCTACATCCAAAACGTTATCTTGAAACATCCATCTTCAGCTTTTATTTACTATATATTTATACTGAACAACACTGCAGATTTAACAAAAATATAAATGTCAATGTCAAGTTTTTGTAATTGGCTTTAAAATGTTTCCTAATGCAAATACTTCTAGAAAATCAACCTACAGAGGATCATGCTTCGAGAGCAAGCACAACACCGGCATTTGGACAGTCTAATGCAAAATAACCTCGTCAAAAACTACAGTCTAAAATTACCATAGAGTCGAACCAATGACTCTGTGAATTAGACATTTTGTGTTTGTGTAATGAATAAGAATAGACATTGTCTATATTGCCTGATAATAACCCTAAAATAAAAAGTCAATACTTGACTAAATCATATACTTTACAGTATCTACAATTTATACCGCTCAGGTAATATTACCTTGAATATAACATTCTTAGGTCTGTCTTTGCACGGCTCAGTGGGTCAACACACTCAAAGTAGTAATATGATACAAGCACACACACTCATAAAGGCGTACACATAAATACAGAATGTGCAGGTATCATGATGTGTGACAGTCTCTCAGAGTCCATTTGTATTAAGGTCATTGTGGGTTAATGAATTCTGAAAACTAATAAGCACGATCGCATTCAAGCTCAGTGACAACAGACAGTGGAAAGAGCCATGGCTGATCCATAGATCTGTTTACCTGATTAATAATGAAATCAGGACGGATCAATTACCAGTATTCAGCCAGATCAAGAGAATAGTCCGGTCCAGTGGGATCTGTCCACATGAGAGTACAGGAGGACAGTTTCCAGGAATATGTTTGTTCTGAGATACACCTTAGTTCGTTGGATATCGGAGTCTATATTAGGTTATCATGTCTCAGTCCGGTTATGTGATGTGAGTTCACCAAAGTGAATTCCTATTAGCTACAACTTAATGGCCATAAAGAATAAATCTTGAATTGCATATCCTACCTCAATGTGGTACGTAGAACCTGAGGTGAAGTCAGTGAGCAGGGTCTCAGGTGCGTCCAGGTACTTGGTGACCTGTGTGAAGGTGGGATCGGGGTAGGGACACACCTCCTTGTATCTACAGGCAGAAATCCACTCTCAAGATCATCATCTTTCAACTCACATTATACATTTATGTACAGCATGGGGCTGGATGAAGGACTCTCAACAATTGTATTTAAGCATAGATTTAAGGTACTTCATTTTAATATTTCCCTTTTATGCTATCTCTACTTCATCATATTTTAGAAGGGAACTTTTAACATATTCACATTTTTTATTATCTCCTTAATAAACCTAATGCATAAGTAAAAGAAATATGTCTTTTCTGGCCATTTTAGACTAGAATCAAGTCGAGAACTTGATTCTAGTCTAAAGTCTAAATCCTAGTCTAGGATTATTTTCTTATAAAAAAGATTTTAAAAATCTGCCAGTGCTGCAAGAATATTTCTCCGTGTATTCAATGCAAATCTAATTGTTTTGACCATTTTTTTCTAAAACTACTACAAAGAACTTTCTTTACGTGTCGAATTTGGCGTCCCTGTGGACAACAGTGATACTGTATCTCCGAGCACCAGCCTCCCTTTAGAAAACTGAAAATGTACTGCAGCAGGGTCTGACAGTCAGTTCTGGTTCTCCTGTGCCTCCCTTCCCTCCAGCAATGCAAAGCTCTGCTCCTAACTGGAGGAGGTGCCGCTGCCGGGCCGGGGCGCTCTCCTTCGCTCTCCCCTGATCGCTGCCAGGCCTCGCTGGAGTCTGAGCTGAAGGACTTTCTGGTGATCCTGCATGACTTTGTCTGATTTTGAGCAGAATCCGACCCGGTTCATCAATTACAAGCATTAAGAATACGCATATAAAAATAGAAAATCTTCTCGCTAATGGTCTAGTTTACTTATGTAGGTCATATAGAAGCATCAGTACTAAATTGAGACTGTTTGATAATCAGTTAAAAATTTCTCACAGTAACTTTCAGTATACTTTTGCTGATAATATTACTAATAACATGATTTTGAATACTTTAACTTGTAATGGAATATTTTTTAGGACTTGAATACTTCTTCCACCCCTGAAAACACTTCAATAGGCTCATTCCCATGCATGTAATAAATACAAGTATCAGTTGTGCAATACACATAGAGCCCTAAATGTATATAGAAACCAAGAGCAAATTGTTTTTAAATTGTTACACTAGATTTATATTTCTTTACATACTATTTCTAAATTATATATTTCTATGATATTCAGTATTTTTATTTGATATATATTGATGCCTTTTTTCCTTTATTGACTGTCCTTTTTTCTTAAATTTGATTTGAATATTTGTTTATTTCACATTTTATATTTTCATGATCTCATGATGAGTCAGCGCCTGATTTGCGAACTGCAATTTTCTTGACAGAGACAACAAAGCTCTCCTGAATTGTTGAGACTCACAACCTTTGTGGACTCCCACCAATAGACCAAAATAATTCACAGTTTTTCAAGACGGCAACGATGAATTACCTGATGACGTATCCGTCAATATTGTTGGCATCAGGTGGCATTGTCCAGGAGAGAAGAATACCATTGGAGCCCACGGCCTCTCCTTCTAGGCCTAAAGGTGGGTCCGCAACTGGAGGAGAAGAAATTAAGTGTGTGAAGGAGAGAAGAGAACAGAAGAGTATCTTTCCACATCGTCCACTGTGTTCCACACCATAAATACAGCAAACATACAACACAGATATTTTGGTACAGAACTTCTGTATAACAGAACTCAACCATACACAGTACCACAGTCATTTGAAGAATAGTGTTGTTGTCTGTGGGGACTGATCCTACGAGTGTGTGTATGTGCGCGGGTGTGTGTGTGTGTGAGTGTGTGTGTGTGTGTGTGTGGGTTTGAGTCCGATTGAGGCCGAACTCCGATGAATAAGCCCTCACACAGTAGTGGCATTTCAATGACATTCACTGGAGACCCATTCATCCTGCGGTTCAAAAGCCCAGGCTTAAGTTACCGAAGAGGAATTAAACACACACACACCTACTGTACTAATTCCTTTCCCTCGATGTGTGTGTGTGTGTGTGGGTGTGTGTGTTTGCTATAAGGGACTGAATTAAACAGCAGAGGGCAGACGAGAACCTGATGGCACTTTAACACTCAAAAACAAAACCCATCCAAACAACACTAAACAGCGTTTGCACGACCCACCACTCTCATTAGTATTGATCATGCGGCTGACTCCGGGGCTGATGTTGGAGGAGGAGGAGACTGCTGTGACCGTTACACTGTATCGTGTCCCTGGAGTGACATTCACCACATCGGCCTGCAAAAACAAAAACAAAACACGGGATCAATTTTTTTTATTGATTTCGAACAGGATGTGACTTAACACTGTCAATGCAAGTGTGTATTGCAATTGCAATTTGTTACTGCTGGTTTTGGTAACAGTCCAATTCCAGATATTCTGTTTGCTATCACGTAAGACAAGAAAAAGCAGCAAATCTTCATAATTGTGAACCTTGAATTGGATAATTTTAGGTAATTCTTGTTTCAGTGCTTTGAAAAAAGTTATGTCAATCAACTAATAGACTAATTATTTCAAGTATTTATTTTTCTTCAAAACAGAAATATGTATGGGTTTTCTTGTTTTAAATCTAATTATCTTTTTTTCAAATTTGCTACTTTACAATTTTCCCAAGTGCTCCCTGACAACTACACAAGTATTCCATGTACACATAACCCTGGTTGGCAATCACTACTGTAGAACACATTAGTTAAAAAAAGCACTCCTCTGACAAATCTCCCAAAATAGAACCAGGATTAAAACTAAATTACAAAAGAATCTGCAACTTACTTTGACAGCTTGTGGCTGCACTTGTTTGTATCTTAATATATTTTTTGCAACAGAAGAACTGTGTTGCAGTCTTTTTGCTTTTAAACATTTGGACCTGTGACATTAGTATGTTTGGATAGCAATAATTCACACTCATACCTTATGTTACCTCCCAGAAATATGATGAACAATGTTATATTTATGTTCCGTATATCTGAGTATATAAACATCTATGTGCACATCAATGCCAGAGTGTTGCATTCTTACCTGTGAGTGTACCTGTCCCAAGCAGAGTGTTAGCAGCAGGATACGTGAGAAGAAGGCCATGCTGGTTAGCAGAGTTAGCTTTAGCTTAGACACAGCAGGATACAGGCGTCGCCAGTGGAGCTGCATCCAGTGTTAGTGCACAATGGCTAGCGGTGGTCTACAGGTACTCCACTGGGGTAAAGAGGAATGACTCCAGGGTCTAGGAGCTGGTTAGCGGCATGAGTAAAAGGTCACAGGGTTAGTTGTCCAGGAATTGGATATTAACGGCTCTTGGTCTTGAGGTATTCCAAACTTTTTGTGGCTAACTAAGGAGGAGAGTGAATCCTCTCATTAGCACGAGGCTAACATTCTCCCTCTGGTCTCTATCTATCTATCTCTCTCTCTCTCTAGGGAGAGCTGCTTAAGCAAATGAATGATTCAGGCTTGAGCTCATGAGGCCAACTTAATAAATAATGAGATCTATTACTCAACCCTGTGCTCTGTGTGTGTGGTGTGTAAGGTTACATTTTGGGGGTATCTGACACCTGGCAGCTGGGAAGAGATGGTATGGGGCGGGATTTGGTTGAATGGGAGGAGAGCTAAAGAAGCATGTTTGTGTGTGTGTGTGTGTGTGTGTGTGTAGATTGTACACTCAGTATCATAACTCAGCTGCATGTCTGAATCTACAATGCCTGACTTCTTCCCATTTTACTGATCTTCATGAAACTGAATTGAGTGTATTCAGGTGAACTGTACCGTCCCATTGTCCAACTCGCTACAATGAGTTTATTAGGTGAAACTGTAAGTTCAGAAATGTCATTGTTGTTATATCTAAGCAGTGTGTGTGTGTGTGTGAGATTCGTTGAGTATGTGTGTGTACCTGAATGTATTCGTCACACGCAGGGTACACTGTGACCTTTCCCTGGTTTGGTAGCAGGTTGACTTGATAATGATCCACACACCCAATCGCCTGCTTCCAACGTAACGAGAATGCACGTGCAGAGACATTCACGACACGCACACCTCGCACACGTGCTGGCCCTCATAAAAAGACAATAAAGGGAGGAATCGAGTGAGAGAGGTGGAGAAAGTAAAAAAACACAATGAAAGGGTGATCAGGCTAGTTGATATTAATGTAGTGTTGTAGCCCTTGTAATATCGTCTACCTGTGGTTACAGTCAGAAAGGCAGCGCTGCCCGCTGTCACTCCTCTGACTCTCTCAGCACTCACGTTGTAACTGCAGCCGTCCACCAGCCCTGTGACAACGGCAACCTGTTCCTCCTTGGGTACGGTGTGCGTGGTTGTGCCTGAGGTGTTGGCCACAGTGACTCTGTGAAAGTCAAACTCTCCAAACGCACTGTCCCAGCTCACAGAGACAGAAGAAGAGTTCATGTGGCCTAAATGAAGAGCGCATAATCCTGCTGGGCCTGGAACACAGTTTTTGTAACTTTACACCTTTGTTTTTCATCTCTTTAGCTGCTATTCCATTATTTTATGTGTTTCGAGGGCATTAAGCATTGAGGAATCACAAACAGCTTTTTCTATCTTGGCAGGACAAAACTTTCTGAAATACTGCACAGAATTTAGACCGGTCTGTTTCTGTATGTGTGTGTGTGTGTGCTTGTATGCCTGAGTATCTCTTACGTGTGCTGAACTCTCTGTGGACTGCCTGACTGGTGTCTGAGCCAAGCACACTCTGAATGCTGACACTGTAGTCTGACCCCGGGATCAAATCCCTGATCTCATAACGTGCGTCCTGGACAAGAACCTCAATCCATGATTTCCTGTCCACAGACCGCAGGCCAAAAACAAGCTGAGAAAAAAAAAAAAAAAAAGTCCCAAGTTTCAATTACTGGCCGCAAAAACATACCACATTTCCGCTTTATCAATCCTTTCTGTGTACTGATGTCTTTTATTTATGTTTGTTAATGTGGGTGGGTATTGTGTGTGCATGTAATGTGCTTGGTCATTCTCCCTGGTCGTGGCTCTACTGAGGTCATACATCTTTAAAGGGCTGGTAACCAAATCTGTGGTGTGCTGACAACGGTTTCTAAGTAACCAACAGGTGAGTGCAGAACCTGACGCATGTGGCCTTCTTTGTCCACATTTTGAGGAACGTGTGTGTAAGACAAATGTGGACTGACATCTGTCTGGAAGTTACTATGGCATACCGACCTGTAATGCCTGTCTCTCCTACTTTGATTTCTTGGAACTGAACAGCTGAAGTATTTTACATGTCTTACCTTGTACCCCTCCACCTGTCCTGGCGGTGGTCTCCAGGTTACAAACACAGACGTCACTACCTGCTCTGAAAGAGTCACATCCTGTGGCACCTCTGGGACTGGAGACAAGAGTACCATTAGCATGAGACACCATTCATGAACTGACTCATAATCATCGTCATCTGTCACTATAGGTAATACACGTGTGAATATAAACTCTTTGAAAACTTTATAGGTTCACTTTAAACAAGCAATTAACAAGCAATACTACTAATTTTTAGAATAATATGAATTTGAATATGTATTTTAAACTTCTATAATCATATGTATTTTAAGTTTTATTTGCATATTTTGTCTCTCTTCTGACGAGACATTTCCTGCTACATTCAATTTGTGTTCCAACTAATTTCTCTCTCTCTCTCTCTCTCTCTCTCTCTCTCTCTCTGTCTCTCTCTCTCTCTCTCTCTCTCTCTGTCTCTCTCTCTCTCTCTCACATGCAAATGTGGGCACTCACAACCAGTCTTTGGTCCCGGTGTTGCATATGTCTCAAACTCTTAAACTTACCTGTATGGAGGATCATAGTAGCAGGTTTACTCCTTTTTCCCCCGCTGGTGCTCATCACTTCAATGGTATATTGGCTTCCATAAGCGAGGCCTTCAAAGCTGTAAGATCTGTGAACACACAGCTCTAGCAGTCACTGTTTTGTAAGCACAGACTTTGAGTAATCCATGTTGCACTACAACTGCACTGAGTTGTTATTAAATAAAGTTTTAATCTGGTGATTGTTATTACAGTCTCATAAAACTGTAATAATTTGTGCATTGGCTGACAAGAGTGAGACTGACCTGGCCTCCTGATGAGAAATCATCAGCTCTTGACTGAATGTTCTGTTTTTGATTGACAGGATGAGTCCGCTCGCCACTCCCCTGACCATACTCCAACGTACGCATATGGATGATGTGGTTTTATTCACAAGAGACATCTTTACTGGGCTGGGGGCTGGCGTATAAAAAACATTCCACATAGTTAGTTAAAATAGAAAGATTGAGCAGTGTGTGTATGTGTGCGCTTACCTGCAGTGATGTTGATGGTGACGGGGGAACTGTCTGTGAAGGACTCCTTCTCTGTTCGTACTGCAAAGTGGTAGATTCTGCCTGGAGTCAGACTAGAAAACGTTGCGCTCTGACTGAACACCTTCTGCACCTGTAGCACAGAAATGGTATAGACCTTTTCAAACTGGATAACATACACACTCTATATGGGTCCCTTTGTATTTCCTGATGCAATGTTTGCTAATGCAGTGGCTGAGAGGAAATAAACTTGGACCATCATGAATCTCAAAGTAAAATCTCCTTTTTTTGGTTTACCATTTGTGAGTGGTCACAGTTTAGGCAGATGACCTCGTAGCTGTGAGCCTGTCCTGGTGCTGGATCCCAACGCAGCTCTATGGACGAATCTGTCACCACACCTTCCCTCACTCTGTTAGGAGTAGCCAGACCTAAAATCAAAAACCCATATCCTACACTGTAGTTATTCTTCTAACATACTGAAAATACCAATTAACTTTGGTTGAGCAATAGTTGTTAATTTTATGTTTTTAAACCTGGGGATCATGTAATTTATACATGATATATTATTGCAGTAATAATGAAATAGAAAGTTGGCAACAACTTCATGAAAGACGCCACATGCTGTAAATGTTTATATGTAGTATATATGTTTCTCAAACAAACATTTTAAAAATGCATTTAAAGATTATGCCACTGTCTTATTTTAACGTCGCTTCATGTTGGGTTTGTCACAAAGGGGTCTGTCTGTCTTAAGAAGCACACAGTCTCAAAACAAGATACAAAATATATCGTACAGTATAACATCTGTCATATAGCTTGAGGCCTGTCCTAAATGGTATAGATTTTTGCGATCGCTACATGTTGAGAACATACATTTTCAAAAGAAAATCAAACAGTTAACCAGTAAAGTGATGCCAATATTAGAGTGAATGCAATAGATAAAGATGTGAAAAAGTACTTTTAATTGATGCCAAATTATATATATTATATTAAATAGATAGAGTAGTGCTATCCTGAAGAGAAAAAGTGATGAGAGGCCTTTTCCAGGTTAAAATGCATTAACAGAGAAGGACCCACTATGTTGTGAGATCATTTAAGTCAATATAAGCCCAAATGTTTATACCAACACCTTCAACTACAGCAAATTGAATGTGTCTGCCGCCACTAAGTACTAGTATTAGCAGAGGCAACTCACTTGTTCTAACGGGGCGGGTGTAGTACGGTGGTCCCATCTGCTCTCGGCTTGTGCTGTACACCTTGAGCTGGTGCTCTGATCCTGGACTGAGGTTGCTCAGGGTTATGATATGAACACCAGCAGGCAGGGAGTACCAGTGACATGTGTTCCCACACAGTCCCTCACACAGACTGTCACACAATCCTGGACATACACACACGTTCACCCCATCAATCAGGCCCAGATGTGGATGCTGGATGTAAAGTTGTGCAGAGTTTGTGCCCACTGAAAGGGGGACTGCTACCTGAACTGGCATTGGATCTAGACATAGAGGGAGAAACAAGAGACAACGATAAAAGTTTAAAAGATAGGTTGATTCAGGTCAGGTGCCCAAATTAATATTGAAACATGTTTTGCTTGCTGTAATCATTCCTTTTGTTCATACTGGCCATGGGGGACTAAATCCGCAGTCCTCATTCTGTCTGTGTATCAAGAAGTTTATCTGAAGCTTGAAGCCAGTTTAGTACAACCCCCTTCTTTTTAATCACTGTCCTTCCACTGCAACTCAACAGGGAAAAAAAACAAAAAAAGAGAAATGTAATCTAAAAAAGCTGTAACTCTGGCCGATACCCACTGGCTACCTCTAACTACTGAGGCCTTATCTTAGCTTCAGATAAACCTCTCCTTTAAAGGCAGTATTGTTGTTTCTCTTACCTGTGGTGCGTATGATTCTGGTCCTGTTGCTCCTGTCCTTTCCCCTCAGAGAGACAACTCCTATTTCATAAGTCTGACCTGGAGTAAATGTGCCCAAATTAACACACACAGACTGACGTGCCCAGTGTGAACCAGGACTGGTCTGGTTTATCCACAGTGAGGTTAGAGTGGGATATATGGGTGGGTGGGATGTGACATAATAACCATCTGGTGGGTGATCAGGTGAACTGGTCCAGCAGACTGTCAGATCTCCTGTTGTGTTCAACACCACCAGACCACTAGGGGCCTTCACCGCTAAGAGGCACAAAGGAGATTGTTATTTTGTTGTCAGCTAACCTGAGTCAAAGCAAAGTCTGTATTACACAACCATGCATGTTTTTTGTTTGGACAATTACATACTGTAAATTTGAAAACATCTGAAACGTATCCACTTTGGCAGACAAATAAGTGTTTTATTAATGCTTTTGATCATAAATGTATCTAGAAAAATGACCATCACAGGAAGACAGTCAAAGACTAGTCAACTAAAACCCCTGACTGGACCTCTGTTGTGAAGAAGTTTAGCTTCACAACCAAAAGTCCAGTCAAATCTTGGATTGTATTGTACTGTCTGGGTGAAAAATAAGGTCTATAATGGCAATAACAGTGAATTAATGAAACTTTCTGATTGGGAAGTTCTCATTTGTGTATCTTTCCCAAATTTTCCAAATACATCTTTGTATTTCATAGAAATTAAAATGAATCATCATGAATCAGTAGGAAAATCCCAGGTGTAAATAATAAAATGTCAGGGTCCTGGTATTGTGGATGTTGGCTCACTGTGACCCTGTCATGGCTCACTGGAACACTACAATAGAACAGAGGCATCACAAATATCTGCTGTGAAAACGTCCTGTTACATGCTTACCAGTCTGGACAGTCACAGGCGCTTGTCCACAGCTCTCTATGCCATGCTGGGTGACGGTGTAAACTTCAACTCTGTATTTCCTGTGAGAATCCAGCCCTCCAATCACAGCAGCGTATGCCTGCAGCCCACCAGTCTCAGATAACCTGGAGATATTGGTCCTTCCAACTATGCTCTCTTGTCGTGAAGACATGTCCACATAGCGTACAACAAAGGTCCATCTAAGCCTTAACTGTACATCTGTCATTATCCAGTGGACACTAATCTGACTGACGGTACTGGGGCCAAAAGTGATATTTTGAGGAGGAAGAGGTCCTGTAAGGAAGAGAACATAAAGCTTTGAAGTTACATCTGTTACCACAAGATGCTTGTGCTTCCTTGTGTGCACTTTATGTGTGTCAGCACACTCACTAGTGTGCGCAGTTCGCGTTTGTCCCAAGCTCCAGGTGGAGCCAGCAGGATGAGAAGCTCGAAGGGTGAAAGAGTAGATGCTCCCTGGAGACAAGCCTGTCACTGCTACCCCTCTGGAGGAGAGGACTATGGGGACCCTGACGATTTTTCTAACACCGCTCAGGCTCTGTGCCCCCTTTTTGTCCTTCCTGCTTCCATCTTCTTCATCTTGACCCGACTCTCCATCTGCCTCCTCTTGGTACTGGAGGAATATCTCAATAGAAGAAAGATTAAGAGAGTTGAAGGGTGAGAGGTCACCCCAACAAAGCTGTACTTGTTGCTCTGTCACCTGAACCAGGTCAAAGGAGAACGGGGCAGGGACAGGAGGGGCTGTGAAAGAGGGAGACACAAGTTACGAAGGAAATGAGGGAAGGAAGTGCTCACAATTAATATGGTATGGGTTAACTAGTAAGTGTTTGGCATTACCTATTTACCTTGAGATTGAACAATATCATAGGTTGAGGGTTATGATGTTGCAAAATGTGTAATTATTATTATATATAATATAATATATGAATATAATATATATATATGTATGCACAGTAAATGATGTGGTTAATAAAAGGTATATTACACAAGGTATTTACTCTGGCAATGGCAGATGAAGGGTAAGGGGATGTTACAGAAGAATGGAGTGAGAAAGTATCCTGGCAATGTGGCATTCCTCTGAAGGGCAAAACAGTCTGTCTGATTGGCTGGCAGTAATGACATCGTGGAGTTCCTCAAGTTATAGGCTGAGCCATCAGACCAGAGAGGATGCCCCTCCTCCTGTGGGGTGACAGAAGAGAGACATTGTGCACTATATGTATACACATGACAGACATCGCCAGCTGACTGTCATTAAAGTGAAAGTATCAGAAACAAAACTCCTCTTTAAGGAGTAACTGCTGCGTTGGGGCTTTTCCTGTTGAAAGTGTAAACTACTTTGGAAGAATATCACCTGCCCCTGTGTTTTTACTGGTCTATGATTTAGAAACAGAGGATATACCCGAACATGTAAGGACCTCGCTGCAGGCAGCTAATAAGAAAACTGTCTACAAAGGCCAGTTTTGAAATGTAAACTGTATTTATTTGTATTCTACTCAAATCATAAAAAGTAAATCCTACAAAGAGTAGTCATTTCCTAAGTATATTCACTATAAATATAAAACTATTTTGGCCTTTTTGTTCAAACTAATCATAATTCATTGCTTTGAATAGGTTTCTTTACACATAAAGTATGTCGGTGTGCACACTACAGGAGTGCTCTTTAGTGCTGACAAAATGTTGAGCGGGGAAGTTTAAATATACTGCAGAACATTTTCAGATCTACTACTGTCCTACAGTTCACTTTCCATATATTCCTCCATATCCTACAGAACCATATTCTGCATGATTCTGACAGTCTTGCAGGTCAGAATAACTGCTGAACAGTCATGCCTTCTCAATCAGTAACCTTGTAAATATTTAGTCAGTAGGTTTTCTGGACAAATCTCTCTTTAAATTACAAAATGCTAAGTTATTCATGAAAATTCCCAAATGTGAGAAAATGTTATTAAATGCGCATTCTCAACGAAACATGAACTATTCTGACAGTGTAAATGGTATGTCACAAAACGCGGCAATTATTTAGCTACCTGCTGGTCATTGAGTCCGGTCCATAGCAGCAGCAGGTTGTGGCTCAGCAGGTGAGAAGATTTGAAAAGCAAATCTTCCACGGTCTTCAGATCAGCCAGGTGACTTCCGGCTGCCAGGCCTCCGCAGCTGTGCTGGGCATCAGTCCAGGTCAAACCCGTCCTTCTCACAGTGTAGCAGCTTCTCCCATTGGCCAACCAGCCAGGTGGGCACTGAGCTGGAGACAGTAATTATCATCAACTAATACAGTCTTTTTTAAGGCAGATGATGAAATTGTTGTCATATGATGAATTGATTGTGGTAAAGCAAATGTGTACAATACCTGTTTCAATATCAATGCTGAGTCTCTGCTTCAGGGTCATATTAAGGTGTTTGAGGAACGTAGTGACCACAACTTTGGCCTTGAAGCGTGTGCCAGGCTGGAGACCTTTCACTGTGTACTGAGAGTTTGTCTCTGATGAGTTTATGTTGAAGATGTGCGTGACAGATTGTGTGTGAGTGTTGTGTAGACTCAAGGTGGCTAGGGTTTGTTGTTTGCGAAGTTTCCACATCAGGAGAGCAGTAGTAGTCGTGCTGTAAACATGAAGGGCGGACAGGGAGACTGGAACTGGACACATATACAGTATAGAAGGGAAGGAGTAGAGACAAGATGAAACACAATAATGTCAATAGGCATTATACCAAACACTTATCAAGCATGTTATTTTTCTACATCAGAAAAGTGCTGTTCAGCGTTCACAGACACTCACTGAAGGGAAAAGTCTTTGCCTCAAGAGTAGTATCACTTCTGCTGGCTGTCAGTGAGATGTTATATCCTCTTGGGTCCTCAACCAATCGTAATGACATTTTGCACTCAGGGGAACATGCTGAATGGTGGATGGGCTCCACATACACCTGCAGAGATGTGACCATTAATTTAGTTATAAAAATAAACTCAAATGAATGAAACTGGACCAGAGTAAGCATCCCATTGTTCTTACCAGCTGGTTACTTGCAGTCCTGCAGGTGACTGAGTAGGCATCTGAATCTTTTGTGGATGGGAAGGACTGAAATACAACTTCAACCTCAACAGGGTTTAAATGCTGTTCACAGGTCAGCAAGACAACCTGAGGAAGTGTAAAAGTAACATGTGTCACAGAAGCTAACAATGTACCTCAAGAGGGATTCTTTCCATACGGCTCTCAACATGGTGATGGCTAGAAGCTAACAGTGCTGACAGAGCCAAGACACCATCGGTCGGGAAGGCATTATCAGTAGTAAGCACCATATAAGCGGAGTGCAGAGCAGTTATTAACGTGTGCTAGCCAGTGCCATTGGTCCACAACTAAATGACACAAATGCACTAACATGCAGGCAGGGTCGCCCCGGCTGTGCAAACACAGCACAGAGAAACTCAGATTACAACACACACATGGAGAGCGTCAATTCAGCACCTTTAAAAACGGTTACCTGGGAAGATACATAAGCATGATGGATATTCTCTTACCTGGCATAAACTAGCAAGTAAACACAGAATCTCTGTTCCACCCATTGGAAAGGTCACTCGATCTCATCGAGCAGTTACTGATCCACCTGGATGCGAACGATCACTTTCATCACTTCGGAGCAGACCCTTCTCACAAAACATCAGCTGTGGAAAGTCCCAAACTATTTGGCTCGCTGGCGACCAGCTGAGCGTCAAAAGGTTAACTGTAACTTTTTAAGAGTTGACAAGTCGTGGATTATATATTCATAGCTGTCTTAAATCATGGGGAAATCTCGACTTGCTTTTACTCCAGTTTTACGCAGAGCCTGCACTTTGAATTTAGCGCGCACTCAAAGTCAGAGTTCAACGGCTGTTTCCTCCGAGAAGCAGACCCTCTAGTGAAGTAGGAGACGGTCTTTGGGTGAGTATGGATAGAGAGAGAGAGAGAGAGAGAGAGAGAGAGAGAGGATGTGTGAGTTCAGCCCAATTTGTTCTGGCTCTTTGTTGGGATAAGAGCAGTTCACCATGGTAACCTCAGGCACACGGCCACTCCAGAGCTGGGCTCCTGAGGAGAGGAGAGGTGGGGAGGCTGGGCATGTGGGGAGAGGGGTAAGAGAGATGTGGTGTGGAGATGTGGCTGTGTGGTAAATTGAGATGTGCTTAGCTGGCAAAGCCACCAGCTTCATGCTTCTGGATGACCGACAGTCAGCAAGTCAGTCACAGCAGACAGGTCTAAGATTTTGTTTTCTTAACCTCTAAAATAAGCATGGGCTCCAAACTGGTCATAACAAAGTGCAGCGGGGAGAATGGTTTGGCTCGGATGTGGGGTGTGGTAGGAGAGCTGGCCCGTGTGGAATGACAGGAATGTGAAAGGGAGAAGTGATTGACACACAGTGAGCTGAGTCTACTGAGGGGGTTCTGTTATGAAGAGGTGACTCCCACACAGCAATCATCTCTGAGAGGAGAAGCACAAACACATGTCAGCACTACAAATGCTGAATCAGGATGAGAGTGTGCGTTTAATGAGATTTGAGTTTGAAAAGGACACACTGCAGGTCAGGAGGTCAGCCAGTCTTGCAATAATTCAGACAAAGTCACCTGTTAAATCTTTTATTTCCCGACTACAAAATACAGAAACTACAAAAGCCCTAAGGTCACAATACACTTTTCTAAGGAAAAAAGCTTTGCACACAACACTCATTTGTACAAAGGCTAAATTTAAAGCATGTACAGTATTTGAACCCAACAGCGGGTATGAAAAATGCAACAACTTCTGTGTCAACATAATATCAATTGTTAATATACAGTAGGATAAGAGGCTAATGGCATCGCAGCACCACCATCCGAAAGCACTAGATAGCTGACTGGGATGGCACAGCAGCTCTTCAAGAAAATAAAGACTAATGTGCAGACAAAACTACTTGAAAACCATCTCAATCTTACTTCAGTTATTTTCAATATCTTTTAACTACGACTCAGAGTTGTAAAGTGTACTTATATACCAAATACAATGAAACATGGCTGGTTTTCACGCTCGTTCATCGGTACTGTAAAAATCGAATTCATCCCCCTATTCATGCATTCTCTTCATTTGTTATGCTCTCATTCATTTTTCTGCCTGGACTCTATTTTTTAGTTCCACTGGCAGGAACAGTCCAGAGGCTCTTGAAAATTGTACTCCACGACTGTGGCATTGCGAGAGCAGTAAAGTGTGACGGAGCGGGTTTGCAGTCCACTCTCGCGGCAGCATTTACAGAACCGGGCGTGACTGTTGATGTTAAAGTTGAATATGGTGGCAGACGGGCATTTTCCATCACAAGAATAGACTGTTACCTGTAAGAGGAGGGGACAGGATGATGACAGGAGGAGTTTTTTTAATTTCTTTTAAATAATATAATAATGATAATTTAGTTAGCATGTCTTGATTTTCTCACCGGTGCGTTGCTCCTGCAATCATCTTTTCTAATGGTAGTTCGAATGGCCACACGTTTGCAAGTCTTACCATCCTCTTTACCTACACACACGTTCACACAGAAATACGCATACACAGAGTAACACTCAGAAATAAAAAATAATTGACGTTCAAAGACATTCAGATGCAAGTTCATACATAAATGCACTCACACTCACACACACACACACACACACACACACACATACAAAATGGTAAACGTATGCTCACACACAAACTCTCTGATCGTTTTACTGCAGAGATCTGTCACTCACACAAACCCGAGAGGCCTATAGAGCAGGTGTTTTTTGTTGCCCAGCAGTAGGAGCTTGCTTTGATTGACAGTTGGGTGACGGGAGGGGCACACTCCTCACAGCAGAGATTGGTTTCTCTTATTGGCTACCGCCCTAAACTTAACCTTACTTCTAAGCCAATCAAAGCTTGTCAAAAGGATTATGTGTAGAGCTGGAATGTAGGAAAAGAGTAAATGAGCTTCAGCTTTTTCTTAAAGGATGAATGTGTAACACTGGAGCTTATTTAGTTTCACAACTGATGTTAACACTTTGATTTAATAAAGCCTTCTCTCTTATAGTAAACATTGCATATTGTCTGATGGATAGTTTGGCACTATTAATTAGATTAATGCAAGGTTAGATGTTGTTCATGTTATGGCTGCACAATTAATCGAATATAAATCGTAGCTCATCAAATGAAGCGCTTCCTAAACCAACAGCCAGATGGCGATCGAGAGGTTTTGGCTTCACCTTTGTAGAGCTGTCATGCCGCTACACACGCACCCTAAAAAAAAGCAGCCTTTGAAAAACTAAACGTTACTGCTGCAGTCTAAAAGAGTCATACACTGTGTATTACATGTTTTGCATGTCTGCTCTCTGTTCTATTATAAAACAGAGAGCAGACAGGCAAAACAGAAATGCACTGAATTCAGTTAAAGAACAACCTAATTTGATGCAAATGTTCGTACATTAGCATAAATAAAGCACAGCATGTGAAAGTGCAATAAAAATATGTTGTCTCTAAAACGAATAATCGTGTTGTATAATCGTGATCTCAATTTTTTTGAAAAATAGTCGTGATTATCATGATGGTATAAGCCTTAGCTCATGTTGTCGTGTGTTTTGGGGGTTAACCAGTGAGAGGAAGAAAATGAAAAGACAAGACAATAAATTAGACAATAGACTCACATTCACACAAAGCTTGAAATTGCAGGTGAATGAGTCACTGAGTGCCAGGATGCCAAATAATCATTGTGAGTGGGACAGTGCAAAGTGGTGGTACCTGTGTCACAGTTAGTACTACCAGTAGGGGTTACGGGATTAACGGTAAACGGTAAAAGACCCACTCCAGAACCTGGGAGCATCGTCAGGATCGCAGCCGCCGGGTTCAAAGAATGTCATGAGAGCACACACAAGGTTACGTTTGGTTCACAAAAACACAGTACAGCGTAACACACAAACACACAGAGGAGCAAATCAGTGCAGCTGGCATGCACATGGATTTTATTTCTTTTTTGGGCCACTCCGGGCAGCCAGCCAAGGAACTCAGTCATTTGATGTACTACAAAGAGCAGCTCAGCAGGGCGAACTCAAACCCCTGCACCATCTCACATCCTCATTGGTAAAACGCTCACCGTGGAGAAACCTTATTGGCCAAACTGCAAGGTCGCTGCAAAAGCAGGCAAGCGGGCGAGGCTGCATTGCCGAATCCACAGAGGAGAGAAAAATGTCACCACTGCATGTTTATTAAAGCTTTAATCCAAACAATTAAGAAATGTCTCATTACTTAATATCATTTTGTAAAGTAGACATGAAGAACAGTTCACACGACATCATCTTGAAAGCACAAGTTCAGGAATATATGTATATTGCCTTAGTAATCCTATTAAATGTTGTCGTATTTCATCAGCCTATTAAATGTATTGATCATTTCCACCAAATATTGCTTTTGTCTAAGCTCTGCTGGCTCTTGTGTCAACAGAAGGGGAACAACCTGGGAAAGCGAGGGATTGTGGGAAATGTAGTGAAAGGCCAACAAATGGCTTTATCTCCACCCTCTACAACAGGCCACCCCCAACCACTCAGCCAAAAAGCCCAACCACTGCCAGGCAACAAGGCGCTCACCACTTTGACAGCTCAAAGCATTACCAGAAGCATCAAATAAATTTGGAGACTCACATGTCCTGCAGCAACCGTCCACATAGCTCTGAACCACACCGCCATACTGTAGGACGAGAGTAAGATGAGAAACCAGAGTTCATGATGGGAAAAACTATTTAAAGAGTCAAAAATAAACATTTTAATACATAACACGGGTGCACTTATCAACTAGCCTCCAGTCATAATTGACAGTTAAAAGTTGAAAGTTGATATAAAAATATTTGCCAACTGCTACATCAATACAAAATGACTGTGAGCAGGGAATGAATCTGTATTATACGGCATCCATTTTAACAACTATAATTGTGCATTAGATCGGTTCTACCTGAAACTGAATGCAAAAAAACAAGTGGCTTCAAGAGTTTAACCTTAAATTCATTTACATAGTACATTTCGAGGTCCTGACCTGAATACACTCTGTTTCATTGAAAGGCAGACAAATCACCCCAGAGGCAAGTATCACTGCACCCACTGCTGTTTCCATGCAGTCGTAACGTGTACAGTTCTCCACCCAGGAACTCCCTGCCTGCACACACAATCAGAATAAGCACTGCTCAAAAAAGTGGAGCATTGAGCAAATGTGGATGTATTTGTTCTTACAGCAAAAAGCTCTGCTGTCCCGTTTTCATTGTTGAAAGTACAGGAGACATTTTTACAGGAGCCGCAGCACACCTGAGGGTCCGTGGACGTTACGTACACCTGGTGCTAAAAAGATGAGCCGAATGCAGAAATGAAAAATGAGTACAAGACACAGAAGGGAAGAGAAGTAGACGAGGCATGTGCGAAATGTTGTAAATGTGGAAACATACAGGCCCACATTTTTGGGAGCAGTTGACAGAGGAAATGTCCATGGCGTAGAAGCCAGAATCTGGATCTTTGTGATGCAGGCAGTGAACAGCGTAACACATCTCTCCTTCAAAGTACTGAACCAGAGACTGGCCTGGGCCCAGCACTGTTACCCCTTGGAAAAGACACACCTCAGCTTTCTCTGTACACGCACACAAAAAAACATAGGATAAATAATCATACCCTACCATAAGTGACAAATAAAAATCTTTTGTCATGGTTAAGATGAAGGCAGCCTGGAAATTGAGCAGTGTGAGGCAGTAGATGAAACTATGTCTACAGCATGTCAATCATCACACTAGTGTCAGGTGTGTGTGCTTTCACCGCTTGCGTTACACGTACGGCATGTATGCTGAAGACAGCCACAGTTGGTGCTACTGTCTTGAACCTCGACCAGGACTTCCCCCTGAGAGAAAAACAGAGTGCTGACTTGACTGAATTTGCTCACTTTTTCTTCCTTCAAGCAAAGACCTGATTAGACAGGGACATGGGATGCAGCTTTTTACTAACTTACCACCTGACAGATGGGGGGAGAGTTGTCCTCACATTGGCATTCTGGGAGTGACAGACAGAAAGTTAGGCATGACAACGTCTTAATCCAATGATCACCTCAACACCCACCAGCAACAAATAGGATGTATACATATGTATGTGAGTGTTTTTGAGTGTGTACCGCAGTGGTGCTGCAGGCAGCATTGCCCAGGGACAGCGGTTTGAACCAAAGACAGACCAGGTGCACAGGTTACAGGTGATTCAGGGCACAGGTTGACATCACACACTGCAACACATGGGAGAAAGTACAAGCTTGACTTTGAAAACACAGACACAAAAAAGCCACATATAAAAACACACTCACACACTTACCACAATAGTACTGTGGACAGCAGCTGTTGGTTGTGTTTAGATCCACAGCCAGAATTTCTCCATGTGAACAACTTGGAATGGGTTCAATACATGACTCACACACTGCTCAGACAAAAAAAACAAAACAACAAATTCAGTTTTGTTGCTGTAATTGATGGAGGTGCCAAAGATTGAGACAAAGCAGATGGCCAACCTCCTGCCAAAGACTTCAGATTTCCGTTTTAGACTGACCTGTGAACCACAATTAAAACTTACCACAAAGGTAAGAGTAGCAGCAGGATTTTGCCCCCCTGACCTCCACTAGGAACTGATCTTCCCTGCAGTTGGGGGCAGACACAGGAGGGCATGCCATGGGGTCACACTCTGAGAAAGACCAGTCACAGCAAAGTGTTTAGGCCAAATATCCCATTAAAAAATGAGTTTACAACATGTCTCAAAACTTTGCAGTCAAAAGTGGAGCAATTAAAAGTTTGTTTTCACCACATCTGTACTCGGGGCAGCAGGACAGAGCACTGTAACCAATCACTAGCCTGTTCCCATTATCACAAGGTGGAGCTTCGCTGTCACAGATGGTCATGTTGCACTCTGACAAGGAGCAAAAAAAGACGAGGAGAAAAAAATAATTGAATGGGTCATATATGTTGTGATTTTTGGTCTCTGACATTAGAAGTATTTGGGGATACTGGTTAGCTAGAATAGGTGAACCGTCACCAGTAATATAATAGTACTATAAAGGGTGAGACTTAAGGGCAGAACCAAGGGAAAAGATTGAACGACCATCTCTCAAATGCAATCTCCAGAAGTTTGTACTTGGATCAGATGCTCTGCTCACCACAGATCTTCTTTGGGCAGCAGGCTCCTTCTTCCAACACATCCAGTACATACTCTCCCTCCCTCTCACACAGCGGTATAGGGACAGAGTTGCAGTCTGGCTCGACAGCCACCACAGAGCCATTCTCCATACACTTGTACAGACAACAGCCGCGGGCGGAGCCATTCCACACCTCGCCAGGGGCCCGGGGGTTACCCTCATTATCTGTGCACACTGGATACATCAAAGCCAAGTAAATACACACTGTATGTGAGTCTAGAAGTAATATACAGTCCAAAATGAATTCAGACTCTCTGACAGTTCCATTTTCATCACGAAAGGCATGTAATTACTATTATTATTATTATTATTATTAATTACTCTGTCACTCACCACAACGATCCTCAGTAACACAGTAAGGGGAGTCAGCGCGGTGCAGAATGGTTCCACCGCGGCACACACACTCCTCTCTGATGAAGGAGCAGGTGGTTTCCTCGTAGTACTCCCTGTTCAGACAGGTGCGGCTGGCGCAGGTGCTCACACATGGCTGATACTCCTTACCAAGAGGGCACCGCAATGCTACAGGATGACAGGCACTTATCAATGCATGAGCAAATGAGAGCCAAGGATAAGTTCATCTGCATTTGTGTTTGTTATTTCTTAGCCTGTGTCTCCTTACGGCAGAAGTTGTGTCGTCTCCAGCTGATGCAGACTTGATGTGTGTAGCAGACCGCCACGTACGCCGCCAGAAAGTCACACTGGTGATCCTTGTAGTGCAGGTCCCCCGCCCACATGATGTCACAGAACTGCTCTGGAGGAACCTGAAAACACACAACCAGGCCAAAGTTAGGAAGGGCCTTAAGAAATAATAATTTTTACACACAATTAGTCTTTAAAATGTTATGAGAGGGCAATGAAAATTCCCTTCAGTGACGTTGTCAAATAGCTTGTTTTATCCGCCCAACAGTTCAAAACCCAAAGACATTAAATTCACACTGATATGAAATAGAGAAAAATCCTCAAATTTAAAACGCTGGAACCAGAGAATGTTTGGCAGACTGATTTTCTTTTTATTGACTCGTCAATCAATCCATATACTGGAGTCACGGCAAAGTAACTAAACACGATCAACCTCGTAAAATGCTGCGTGTATACTGTAGCTACCTTGCTGTGACATGGCATGAAGGCTCTCTGGTGGAGCATGGAGAGGCATGTGGAGCAGTCCCCGATGGTGCAATTGTCTCCGACTCTGCGTGCGTGTTCTGTTTCCTCGGTTGTGTGGACTCTCCAAGCCTGAAGGAAGAGCATCATGTCTCCCACCTCTCGGACCACTGTACCATTGGGCAGCTTCAGGTCATCTTCTGGGTTCCCATCACAACAACCTGACATAATGTGCAGACATATGTTTGGATTAAGTGTGTGTGTGTGAGATATATTGCTGCTTTTTCAGTGAATAGGGAGATAATGTGTGTGTGGTTAATTAAACCAAATGGCTCTCAACATCTCAAATTGTCATATCCAATAATGAATCAAGTCAAAGTGATGCTGCTGCTTGGACATTAAGCCTTTAGGTGCTGATAGCAGGTACTTAGATAAATGAGGCCGCTGCTGATGTAGTGAAAGCTGATGTGTTTGTGTGGACTCACCACAAAGGCCTTGAGTGGGCACAGATGCATTATGAGGAGCAATGTACTGCAGCACCAAGATGCCAGTGCTGTGATACCATTGTATGCTGACCCCGCCAGGTGTGTGGATCAGGTACATGCTGCCTGTGTCTTCCACATAAAGAGAGTGAAGGGAGAATGGAAGTCTAGCAGGTCTGTAGTTCACTGTCACCTAGAGACAGACGGGCAGACATTATTTACGCGGGATAAGTTGAACTCTCGGCAGTAAATTTGATTAGGAGATTCACCTTGCGATCTAGTCGGTTGATAATTATTCTGTAGGAGGAGGTAGTAATGTTCAGCTTCCTAAAACACAGACCAGATGTTCCACCTGTAGGACTCTGGAGGGGAGTGAAATAAGAGAATGTCATGATACAAGATAATATCTATTGATTGAATAACAGCTTTTGCTTTCAATGCAAACACAATTGTAGGGGATGATAGGGGGAGAAGAGAATATACTCACAGTTCGTCTGATGGAGTTTACACTCTACAAAAAAAAAAAAAACATTTCACAAAATAGTTCTAAGATGTTTTATGATGCAATACATATTTTATTCTGGGCATTACCTGGCTGGTAGGACATTTCTCCACGGTGCCAATAATAGTCTCTCTGGGCAGGTTAACCAGGATGTAGGAGCCGTTATCATACAAGGCCACATTGTTGCCATCAAACGTGATGACACGCAGGTCTGACATCACAGTGCAGCGACCTGGCAAAAGCAAATTGTGTCAGTACAATCCAACACAGATCATTGCCATAAACAATGGATTCTAATCACTACCGCTGCCTATTACTCAATCACAGGGCAAATCAGTTTTTTAACATAAACCAAATTTACAGGGGCACTGCCACAGTGGACAGCAGGCGTCTGTGTTGATGAGGATGGGCAGGCCCAGCAGACTGCACTGGGGCTGAGTGGTGTTGTAGCGACAGTGTAGAGAGGAGTTGTGAAGCAGCAGCTCCCCATTGAAACAGATGAACTCAACACACTCATCAATGCGGTAGGAGTACGGAGGCTGTGGGGACAACAACACACATTTTGTTTTACAAAGCATGTTTACATGTCTCAGCACTCCTTCATAGCCATCTGCAGAAGGAGTGCACAGTGTAATGTTTATACTAATACCTCTAAAAATAAAAAGCCCTTTTTTCTCTGAAGAAATGCACAGTCGTCATTAAAATGATTGATGTCTGAATTTAATTTAACTGCTTCAGTTTCAAGGTGCTGATATTGTTCATGCTGGCTCACTGTCACACTGTCATTACTTACTGGGACACTCAACATTAACCAGAACAGAGCCATCATTAATTAATGTTATTACTGACACTTGTGCCTTTCCTACTAAGACAAGTCAAAATGTCTGCTGTGAAAAACGCCTTCAGATACCGACATAATCACTTGAAACCACTGTAAGTAAAGCAATTAATGAAAGTCATCAATTACGTAATGAACTGTCCCATCAATTTTAATACACAAATGCATTTTCAATGTGTTTGTGTGAAAGTATAGCACTTACTGTGCAGGGGGTAGTGGGCAAGAGGAGAGGATGTGTGGTTGATGCTTCCTCTGTTACAGAAGACGTGTCAGGACTTGTGATTATTTCTGTGGATAACAGCTCAGTGGTGGGCTCGATGGTTGTAGGAAATGGTGCTGTGGTTGTTACAATAGCTGTTGAGGCATCTGTTGGGGTAGTGGTCTCAATCGTGATGGTTGTGTCCACAGGTGGAGGCTGAGGAGTGGCCGACGTTTCAGTGGTGGTTTCAGGGACAGAAGTGGCGGCAGTTGTGACTGCTGCGGTGGGTGGTGGCTGTGTGGAGGGGGAGGTTAGAGGAGGTGGAGTGGAAGTTACTGGGGATGTTGGCGATGGTGTCGATGGTGTCGATGGTGCGGTAACGCTGGTTGAGGTAGGAGTGGAGGGCAAGGTGGTGGAAGAAAGAGTAGTAGGGGATTGAGCAGAAGCAGTCGTGGTGACTGTAGTAGCCTCAGTGGGTGCGATGGAGGGAGTTGCTGTGGTGCTGGTTGTGGTTACCCCTGTGGTTACTGTAGTTTGAGTGGGGGTCATCTCAGTCGTGCTGAGAGTGGTTGTCTCTGGCCGGGTTGAGGGAGTGAGAGTGGTAGAAACAATAGTGGTGGGAGGAGCAGGAGGAGATGTCGGTGGAGACAGGGTCAGCGGAGTGGTGGCACGCTCAGTGGCTGATGTCGTACTGGAAGTAGTGGGAGTTGTGGTGGTTGTTGTGGGCCTGACGGTAGTGGAGGAGGTAGTCGTTGCTCTGGTAGTGGCAGTGGTGGTTGTGGTAGTGGTCATAGTGGTGGTTGTGGTTCTTGGCCTTGTGGTAGCAGTAGTAGTAGTAGTAGTCGTCGTAGCAGTTGTAGTTGTTGATGGTGCTGCAGTAGTTCTGTTGGACTGCGTCACATATGCAAAGGGTGTCGGAGTTGGGGGAAGGGACACACCTGGTAGAAACGATTAATATTGAAGTACATATTTTGTATTGATTTAAAAAATAAAATGCATCAGAAAACCTTAACTGCTCTATGGCAAAACCCTCATCCGCTGTACTCACAGTCTTCTGCATAGACACATCTTCTGGTGACTTCATCAAGGACCATGTTCTTGGGACAACGTGGGAAGCAGCCTTCCACACTGCAACATATGCAAACTATTTCAGCACCTGAGCTAAGCATTGATAATGTTGGTTATATAATGTGTGCTTTTAATAAACCAAGCCTCTTACGGAGGCAGGAACTGGCAGCGGGTGGCAGCTGGGTCACTGCAAGTGTGGACACAAGGGCTAGCACAGGCCTGGTAGCGCCACTCACACATCATACGGTAAGGTATCACAAAGTTACTCTCTGCCAGAGGAAGAGGAGAGGAAAAACACGTGATTAGTTAGTTTTTGTGTTTATGTAAACACACATGTGTATGTCTGTTGGGTACATGCATGCGTTTCTGACCCTCCAGTGTGAAGCTGCTGCTGGCTTTGAAGCCCGCTGAGGAGTCGTATCTCTGAGCTCGTGCAGCAGTACGTGTCAGTGTCAGAAAGATGCCAGGTTGGCCGACAAGCTCGAACGAGGTGTGACCTGGCAGAAACAGCCCCTGGTGCTGGATAAAGGTTGCCCTGTGACTGAACTCTGGCCCTCGACTCCAGAGCTCCAACTGAAGACGGCTGTTTCCTGACACGACAAGGAAATAGTTTGGCCTCTCCGCAGACTCAAGTGACACCACAGGGACACCTGTGAAAATAAGCGTATAGAGGTTAATTCACCCAAAAACCAAAGAGTAGTAGCGTGTAATTGTGTGAATGTGGATGCTCACGAGATGTTCTGTCCTTCTGCAAGCCTTCTGTGATCATGAAGTTGAACAGTAAGCCTGGGGCAGGCAACTGTCCTGGTCTCTCTCTCACCAGCGGAAACACTGAGCTGCTGCTACGATTCACTCCAAACATGGTGTCATTATAAACAACACTCACCAAGGAAAATGGGCCATCACCTAGCTCTACGGGGGAAGCGAGAGAAAGAGAGAGGAAATTGGTGTAGTGACAATCTAGCAGGGAATCAGAGTGTGTAAGGTTTGGAAATGACAATCAAACAAAATAGCTCTTTGAAAACAACTAACCCTCACTCATACGTACCTTGATTATAGTATTCACAATCATAGGCTAAAAGAGAGCAAGACAGTTCAGAAGTTATGAAACATTTCAACAGCTTGAGGTAATATGTGAATGAGATGAAAAATAGCAGAATATTGGTGTTTGTAAAGAAGGACTGGGCAAAGTGGGTCAAAGAGGTAAGCAGGGGTCACATCTCTGACCAAAGTACAATAAGCGTGTGTGTGTGTACTCACGACAGACAGAGGGCGATCTCCAGTGAATTGTGACCCCCTGTTGACAGCATTTGTGTGCATACGCAGCAATGGACGTACAGAGACACTCGCAGTCTCCCCCACGGTTACAATTGCAAGTGTCTGTCAGGCAGTTCCTATAGAACCAGGCCACATCCACCTGGAGGGTACGCACAACATATTTTCATGCTCATACACCAACACACACAGTCACATACAAACAAACACACAATCATAAAATGAACCAGGCGACTGTCGCTGGGGGACACTGTTGAGGGGGTGAGTAGTTTTCAATTATTTAGAGAGGGAAGGAGTGATGAGATATCAGGACAAAGGAATGTGGGTCAACCTCTGGTGCAGAGGGGATCAGATGAGCTCTATGACACACGGACACAATGCATCACCAATGAGTTGGTCTGTCCAAAGGCACAGTTAACTGGCCCTCTGTGTTTTTGACACAGGCTACCGCAAAGCACAAAAACAGCACACTTCATCCCATCAAAACTTTGATATGTATTGTTACCTTCCCTTTTGAATGTGAGAAGCACAACTATTGATTAGGGTAGGGTGCTGCAACCTGAGTGTAGCATCAGGCTTGCAATTTAATACAGTCCCGTTATTAAAAAGGTTCTCTGGAGTAATTCGGACATTTTTATTATTTTCTATACTGGTTATGAACAATCAAAAAAACATTCTGTATCAACACAATCTGTGAAATGTGGGCAGTATCATGCAATTTAAATGAATCATATCTTACCATCAATACTGAATGTATTGAAACAACAACAGTTACTGTAAAGTGTATCAGTTTTTACATGTGTCAATTGTCCTATACCTATACAGCAGGGTGACTGAACTGTGTTCTCTAGTACAGTACAATTTCTTTCTTTTCTTACATTCTTTCTGTTAGACCATGCATCTCCCTTGTTTACGTTTAAGTTTGACATCGGCTTTGACATCGGCTACCAACGATGTCCTGTCATGCAGATTATACAAACCAGACAAACTGAATGTGTCTTTGCAGAAAAAGGATACTTACATTCTGAAAAGCCAGAAAAAAAGGCATTTTTTCTTAAGAAAGCAAGCTTTATAAGTAACTTCCATGGATGGGTGCTTTTCTCTCCAATTATGATGTGGATAAAACTCCAGCAAAGCCACACTAATATGTATGTTTGGATAACTTCATTGGCATTAAATATTACTTCCCTTACTTCAGTTTTGACAAGAAATCTGAATGTGACAGTCACTTCTCTTGTCTGAATGCAAAAGGAAAACTCTGAATGTGTCATCTAACCATGAACTTATAGAATAAAAGCGTCACAGCAGCTACTACCCTTCAGATCTATTTATTTGTGTGAAACTGTCTTTTCTACAACGACCCAAGGAAAAGAAAACAAACTCTTCCTGGTACATTACATTACAGTCATTTAGGAGACGCTTTTATCCAAAGCAACTTACAATTCAGATTCTATACACCGTAGGCACAGCTACGGGAGCAATTCTTGGGGTTAAGTGTCTCGCTCAAGGACACATCAACATGCGATTAGTGGGGCCGGAGCCGGGGAATCGAACCGCCGATCCTCTGATTGAAGGGCGGGCCTTAGCCTTAGTCGTAAAGTGGTAAAGTGCCTAATCAGTGCAGATGCCTCCCTGCCACTCAGAATGATAAGTAAAGAACAAGGCCATGTTTCTCACTATACTACAAACAAATGTGCTCATATTTTATTGCTAGGTTACAGTGCCAAATAACAAGCATATAGAAGGCAGTGCTGAAGATCACAAAATTAGCAGATCTTGGTCTCTGGGCTAAGTGTTAAAAACTGAATGCAAATCCATGGGATACTACAGGATTCACTTACTCACTGTAACTATTAACAAGGCGCAAATAAATAATGTTTTAATGTGCGATGTGTCTGTTTCTTATTCAGAAGGGAGTAATGCTCAAACCAGTGCCGTGACAGCACTTACTTAGGAGGGGAAGTATATAAACCATCAATAATCATATCATGCGGAAAACACATTAAAAGCATCACACGTGAGAACAAAGGAATTGTAAAAGAAATATGCAAGGTTAGTTCTTACATGTCCATTATGGTAAAGTAAGTCTGGGTGTCCCAATGTTATCTTTGGCTACCGTATTTATGAGGTGTCCTTTACATACTGTATATACATAGCTCCATCTGCTGGCCACATAGAGGAATACAAAACTGTAATAAAACATTTAAGTGTGTGTGTGTGTCTGTCTGTGTGTGTAGCATTGGAGCGTATTCACTGGGATCAGTTAGGAGTTGTTCCCATAACCCCTCACCAACCCTTACTCCCACTGCTGCAAGATAACCTTTCCATGTTTGTGTGTATGTGTGTGCACCAGTTCAATGGCACTCACCACGTTGTGACAGGGTGCAAAGACATCGCTGTAGAGGAGAGCACACTCCCTCTTGGCGTATGGCTGTCTGCCTAAGTCGCCTTCACACGGTGGCTCAACTACATAGTCACTTTCACACTAAAACACACAAAACACACACACGGAAGGTGATTGAGTGTCTGATTACTTTTAAATATCACAGTGGACTCGAGGGAGACACATAAATTACAGGAGCAACAGAGAGCTGGAGAGGAGTGAAAGAGGGAGTGGTGGGAGATTCACAAAGACAGAAAGAGGGTAAGGGGACAATCAATGGAGTGGAGGAGCTGGGCTGACTCATACCTGTCCCAGGGCCCAGCTATCTCCAAAGGTCTGTGCAGTATTGACTTCCATGTGGCTGGAGGTGGTCATATCGTTCACTGTCACACTGTCAAAATTTCCACACAGCCCACTGAGAAGGCCCTAAATTAGAAAGAAAAGACACTGAGCCATATGTTCAGAGTCCTTTCATAATAACAGTTTATAATATATATATATATATATATGTATGTATCTTTTGTAAAATCTGCTCCTGGTCCAGACCTTCCACTGAGGTCCGGCTCTAATGTGAACAGTAGTCTTGCGGTCCCAGAGTATGGTCAGGTCCTGGTTTGAGAAGTGAACCACAGTGTAGTAGCCGGCTTTCCAAAGCTCAAACTCTGATCCTCGACCTACAACAGAGGACGGGCTCTAAGGCAAGACAAAAAAAGGAAATTGATATTCGCAGAATTCACTGGATTTGTATTGATATATTTCATTTACATATTTGTTCGAGGAAAGAAGAGACACAGGTATATAAATGAAGTGGTAAAGAGAGAGCGTGACTGTGTGGGTGTAGTTCATACAGGGCTGCCAGAGTTGTCGGTGAAGTAGATCTTGGTAAGTCCCACGTGAATGACCAGTATTTTCATGCACACAATGCCGCTCTCATAGCAGTCTTTGTTTTGAGCAACAATGGACACCTCGGTTTCTCCTGAACTCTGGTGAGAGGGAAAGACAAAATATTACTCTTGCGAGGGAGGAAAGTCTTGTCAGCTCCTCTCATCTCCGTCCTAAGAACACAACACAATGTTTTTGTATGTTTCTTCACTCTTTCCCTTTTTCTTTAGCCTCAGCAGGCACAAACCAGAAATATAACTTGAAATTTGACTCTACCTTTTCAGGAACCAGTGTCATTCTGGATACATGAGGGGTGACAAGAAGAGGAAGCACCTCTAGGCAATTAAGACACAGCTCTGACCTGCTTCCCCATTCTTTTCAGGTCTGCACGGTGGTCGGCAGCCTGTTAGGTCTGAATTGGAATGTCTGTTCTGCTAATTCTAATTCTATATCCCTGGGAGCGCAGGAGTCCTGGGGTTTGAAGTGAACACTGGTCTCTTTGTGTCGCTACAGCTTTGAGCATCGTCTGCTAGCATTACCATGGTGCAAACCCAGCAACACACACACACACACACACACACACACACACACACACACACACACACACACACACACACACACTTTAATCTGCTCTAATTAAAAAACCTTTCAAGGTAACAAGCTTGGATGTTCTTTCCCTGATCCAAACCAGTCTTGGTCAGGAAACATGGAGGATGCTGCTTCTTTGCACTTAAACACATACTATCTCACACACACACACACACACACACTTCTCTGACACAGTCTAGCACAAGCATTCTTACAACACCTGATTAGCATTCCAGTGCCCAACTGAATCTATGAATTTGTAAGGTCAATTATGTCACTTTTATTTGCACATGTAACACTATACTTATAGAGATCCACACACACAATGAAGCTACTCACTTTCAGCAAGTAGACCTGACAGTCAGAGTAGTAGTCATACTCGAGGCCATCGAAGGTGTGGTAGTGTCTGTCGCTGTAGACAGTACAAACAGCTGGACAGGGTGAGTAGCTGCAGTTAAAATAGCCACGGTGACACACACTGAGGAGACGGACAGGCAGATGAACAGAAGAGTAAAGAGAAACTCATTGTACTAGGAATTATACAATTTTATGTTCTGTGATACAGTTTGTTAGAAATGACTTCATACATGGGTAAATACAAATGGGGAGTGCAGTAAAGGTGTGTACCATTTGTAACATGGTGTTTCCACGGTTTCTCCAGGCAGGTATTCAAGGCCCAGCCAGGCACAAGGGCAGTTCTCTGGATAGTAACACTTGCTGTGATGCAGCACCAGCCTTCACAGGTAAAACATAACTTAAGTAGGACATACAGAACATGCAAACACCTGAATTAAAACCCACATTACAGTAAGTTAATTTCCCAGTTCTGTGATTGACTATAATTTAGGTGTGGAAAGTAAAGAAGAAAACCTTCCACTGAATATGGTCAAGTTACCCTTGATGAAGGCTTTCAATTTGAAACTGACACAAGCATACACAACTGTACATGCTATGTCAGTGTTTCTTGAATAAATACACAAGATTAAACCTGTGGTTTTGCTCATTGATTACAGATGACTACTGACTAGTTTCCAGGCAGCCACTGGTTTCAGTTGCTTTCATTACATCATGAAAATCCACTTGCAGAGACTTGATTTAGTGTTTTGTAATCCATTATAATCAACATTTAGCTTCCTTAAATTGTTGATTTTTTTTGCCAAAGTTACACTATCTTAGCATGACAACTCAGTTGCAAGCAGGGACTACAGCAAAGAAATGGTCACTCTAATAAAGCACTGATCTCAAGCATTTTTTCACACAATCTGCAAGTAGATGTTTATTCTGAAATGAACTGAGTGAACTGGAAAAATAACTTTTATGGTCTTTGTAACAGACAACAATATTGGAAGGCAGCAGATGCGTATTTACCCAGGAGGGCAGACACAGCCAGGGATGCATGGTGTGCTTGGAGGGCAGGTGAGGTTCAACATCAGGTTACGGCAGGTCGGTGCACAGGCCACGCCTCCTCTCTGCTCGCTGCAGCTGTGGTACACTTTACCCTCTGGACACTCCCCGACCTCTACACTATCTGGCTCTACGCACACGCATGAAAACACACACACACACACACACACACACACACACACACACACACACACATTTGAGAAAATCAATGCCCCAGTGGCCTTAAACATCAAACACAACAGCCAGTCATGGGAAACAAGCTACATCCACAGACATAAGGCTCTTGATTTCAGCAAGAGGGACACAGCCTGAAACGGTACTTTGTTGTTGGAAAGAACGAGAGCAGGAACTGAGGGGAGGGGGGGAGTGCGGAGAGGTTACCTTTTTCCTCTGGCACACACTCCATCTTCCCATTTCTGCACAGGCTGATGGAGGAGACAGGAAGGGAGAGAAAAAGAGGTGAGTGTTCAGGAAAGAGAGTAATGTCATCAAACACAAGGTTAGTTTGAGAGCTCTACGTCTCATTTGACAATCACTTAAGCCTTTATTGCTTTCTCAGCTGTATTAGACAGATAGAGTGTGTGAGGATGTTACACTGTGTGCGATCAGCAGAGCAGCCAAAGTGAGTTTTCACTTTTCAGTGACGGTCAAGGCCAGCTGTGACTCACCAGGGGCCAGAGGCGCTGAAGGTCACCTCCCCTGGCTGTGACACACCACCCATAGAGTAACAGTGACACTGAGACCTGAGGAGAAACTTAATTCTAATTACATGAACTAAGGACGAGGCTTTCTCTGTTGGTGTTTGCATGTAGGTGTGTTCCAGCCAAATAGCGATTGATGACTTTTATTAGGATGATGTATGAGGCGGCGAAGTCTTACAGTTGCACACAGCGCTGGCGCACATTGTCATGGTAACTGCCGTTTGGACAGCTACACCCCTCGGCACAGTCGCCAGGGTTACACGTCTCCGTGCTAGACAGTGCCCGACAGACACGCCCACAAGACGACACACAAGAGTGGTACAGCATGCCTCCAAGACACACCACTCCTGTGTAAACACACACACACACACACACACACACAATTAGGTTTGTACTGGGTGAGCCACATCAAAGACATCAATCACCCTTGACGGACAATAAAGTTTTTCTGATTCTGAACAAAGACAAATACTCAATCCACACATAGAGCACCATTTCAATCTGTGACCATTTTGGGCTAAAAACAACACAGTATGGATAAAACCCAGTTAAATACTCACCACATTCAGAGACGTGTGATCTGAAATTAACGTCGACTCCGTGTTTGGAGCAGAGGTAAGCGTAGTGAGCCAGTGCTGTGCACAAACAGCTGCTTCCACAACGACAGGCCTGGTAGCGGCACTGCTGCTGGTAGATGTTTGGACTGATGTAGCCATGACACGGGGCAAACACACTCCCCAGAAGCACCTCACACTGGGATGCATAGAATACTAGAACATATACACACACAAACACACAACCCCGTGCAACACATTTCAAATTGTAGTCTGAACAAACGATGATACCCTTCATAGTGCGCACTACATGTACCGCATGACGCATCACCTTTATTAATTGAAATTAAAATGTAGCTTAGGTCAAGAGGAACAAGGAATAATTCTACAACATCCATAATAATGGCAGAAAACTCAGCCGCAGAGAGAGTGACACCGTTTCCTAACAGCAAGCGCTACGCTACGTCATGTAAACAAACCATGTACCTATCAGCTGCACGCTCAAGATCAGACTAGAGACATAACCACTTAAAAGATGGGTGAGTATTACCTACTTGCTATATACCATTATTACCATTGTGCTGGTTCATCTCACATGGGTCTATGATGGGCAGGTTCACTGGAGCCACACAAGCAGAAGAAACCTTCCAAGCATTGGCATGAAGCTGAGGTGTGCCCTCTATCATTCCTGCTGGGGACCTACACACACACACACGCACAGTCAGGTAGAGTGATATTTTAAACATTGATCTATAACTGGGAAGTACTTGCTCACAGGAAGTCATCTCGTAGATTTCCATTGAAGATTCCACAAAGGCCCAGCGTCTGTCCACGCCACTGGCTGTCCAGCTGCAGATAGACCCGCCCCCCTCGACCATCATAATGCAGCCTCAGACCAATCCCTGCCTTCAACTGTGTAAACACGGAGGTCAGCTTCTGCACTTCCAATGCATCTATGTACCCAGAAACAAACATCGAAACCCATGATCAAAGATGAAATTACTGTCAAATAAAGCAAATGTAATCATCTTTTTATTACATTACTAAGAGGAATTATTTCAGCGTAATCTGACTTTATTTGATATGTAACATAAACCTGTGGTTTATCAAAGAGCTTTTGTGATTCCTACCATCAACATAGGGCAGGACAGGCACCGGGTTAACACCAATTATCACCTCCCCCTCTCTGGTCAAAGTGATCTGTCGGCTCACATCTTCATCCAACACCACTGTCACTGACTGAATACACACCTGCTGCTGTAGACACACAGACCACACAGACGGCCGGTTATATCTATGTAGAAAGAAAACTGCATGGTTGTTGAGTGTGTGTGTGTGTGTGTGTATACAAGTAATCATGCACGCTACCTCTACACAGGTAGTATATTGTAGTGTGACAGTGAATCTGCTGCTGCTGCTGCGGCTCTTTGCCAGGACGTACTGACACGACCCCGGCTGGAGAAACATCCTACCGTCGAATGTCGTCACAAACACGTCACCTACCACCGAACACTCGGCTAAGAAGGGAGAAGAGGTGCAGTAATTTATCTGAATTCACAGTTTCCCCTTCAGTAACTGACCTGTTCTGAAAGCGTAAACTCACCTGTGCAGTTGTTCTCAGTGCAGTTCCACGCTCCTCCCATGCACACACTAAAAGAACACACAGTAGGTTAACAGCACATTGGCAAAGCTATAGTACATACATCAGACCGGCACACATGGGTACTTCAAAAAAACTCAAAGTAGCACCACTTTTTAGGGGACAGAAAACCGGAGATCCTATAGATGTCAATGTAATTTGACGTGTGTTTGGATTGTAATTTTTGTTTGTATGCATTTAATTCTTGTTAAACTAGTCAATAATCATTTTGCAACATTGCCTGAACCTGAGCATTTGCAATACCCTAATAAATTGAAAGTTGATCATTCAAAGTTATCATTATTTACAAATGAGCACATGCTTCTTAACCTTTTTCTGTCTAAAATAATATAAATAACATTTATAATGAAATTAAATGAATCAAACTAAGTTTATGTAGAAAAAAGGCTGGCAGCAGCAGCAGCAGCACTGACGTTGTCTGTGTGGACACCACACGACGCAGTAGTTCAGCAAGGCAGCGTCACACACACTGCTCACGCAGGCCATGTGGCCCGGCCATGACGCTACTTTTTACGTCATTTTACCTTTTCTCTCCTTATGTGAAAGTGTGTTTATTTCTTGCAAAAGGGGGCGCGGCCTTGGCGATGACGCGATGCTGGACTGATGCATGCTCACGAGTGATTACACTACCATACTTACCAAACACTACATCCCTGATGAAGCACATGTCCTTGTACATATGAAGCACCATGGTAAACACATGGACACTGAGAAACAGCAATACATGTTCCATTTTGCAGGATAAGACCTGTGGAAAAGAGGATTGAAAAGTTAAGAGTGAGTTTAGAGGTCAATCAACTAACATTATTTCACAGAAATTGGTCGATAATTAGATACCGTCAGGGCAGTAGCAGCCATCCAGACAATGCAAGTTGGTTCCTAGACACTCTTTTTCAAATGTACAGGTGGGTGGACAACAACTGATACAGTCTCTATAGACAAAACTCTCCTCGCAGCCATCATCTACATACAAACACAAACACCTGAGTTTCAGACAAAGGCGGATTACAGAGCATAAGCATGGAATACATGTTGACCTAATGAAAATGTACGTTGAGCCTCAGTCGTAACTTACAACAAGAAGGGAAGCTGTCTCTCCACTCTCTTACTGGGTATCCAACATGTGAGCAGGCTCTGGTGTACTCAACCAAGGCTCGACAAAACGTTTCCTCGTCATCAGATCTAAAAAAACAAAACAAGAGGAAAAAAAAACTACATATGAATTGTTTTTGGGAATTGCATTTATTATATTCGAAAAGTCTCTACAACCGAAGCCTGTACTGTAGCTAATGGTGGAAGGTTTATTCTGTATCTGGGCTTACACTGATAACAACAAAGAAAAGACAGGCTGAAGAAAAAGTTGAATGTATCAACAAAGTGTTTTGACTTACACACAAATGTCAGACACACAGCTGGCCACAAAGGGATTTGGGTCAATGTTTTCATGACACGACAGAAATGGGAAGAAGAGAAGTGCGCTGCATTTCTCTATGGCATCCTGCACACATTCACAATAAATACAGTATGAATATAAAGCACATAATATAATATACAGAGATGTACAGCAAAACAAACACTGCTGCAGTCTTTTATCTCACAGGGACCATCCTCTTAAAACATCAACAGATGTCAGTTGTTTTGTCTTTGAATCACGAGAAAGCTAACTAAACAAATATTTACATGGTATACTATGCTGACATATTGAGTGTATGCCAATAGTAATACTGAGTAGAGAGAAAGTGTCTGTGGTTCTTACATCCATATCTGACTCAGAGTGGCAGGGCCCATTGAAGTCAAGGTCTACTGAGGGACAGGCTCTCTCGTGAGGCAGGTCCACTGCCCAGCTGTTAGCAAACACTGCAGGTTCATCTGTCCGAATGCCTGAAACACACAGCCAACAGATACATTAATTGTTAAGCACATACAAGGGGTAAAGAAACTGTACAGTTGATGCACTATTCAAACATCAACACTTTCTATATTGTCATCAAACATATTGACATTAAACATAAAATATAGTTTGTTGTATTAATCCAATAAAATAAAAATGAAATTGAGCATTAAGAGGAAATGTGATAAAATTGTGTTTGTAACTGTGCCATTTTCTATTGTAGCTTTATAGTCGGAGCCATTCCAGTTGTTTTCTCTCTTTCTCTCAGCTCATCTTCGCTCTAATGGAAAGCTCTCTGCTCAAGTAGCGGACTGCAGTTCATATTACTGGTCATCTGAGGAAGAATTCTTGCTCCTTCCAGCCATTTAAACCCCAAACTCTCCCCTATCCTTCCACTCTGTTCTCCAGCTCCTCCACCACTCCTATAATTGGCCAGAATCAGTGTGGAGTGTATAATAATAATAATTGAGGTGAGTGGGTGCTGAGAGAAGGGATAAGCAGGTGGGGGGGTGGTGAGGCCGGTCTTACCACGGGGAGTGGTGAGGTCATCGCCAGCAAGATGGTTGAAGTTTCCACATAGGCCACAGGGGCCCCCCTGGTGTTCCTCGCTCATCTTCAGGTAGACGCCCGAGCCTCCATCCCAGGCCAAAGAAAAGCCAAACACGCTCTTCACCAGCAGGTAATCGGCCAGTCGCTCAATAAACACACCGCCAACAGTCTGAGGCAGACTTAACCTGACATTTCAGAGACAGACACGTCAAGAGAGTGACAGAGAATGCAAGCTTTTTGAAAATCATGCTCATAATGATAACCCAGTTAACACCTACACACACACACACACACACACACACACCTGCGGCCTCCCTGGTGGACCTGATATCCAGAGATGTGGATCTCCTCCTCATTTGGGAAGAACAGACTGAGAGCTCTTGGGCATGAATGCACACTTCCGTCACACACTCTGCTGTTGTGGACCTGACAAGACAAGAAAAAGATGAAAGAGAATTTTTTTTAAAGGGTCACAGGGGGAAAGGGATGGATGTGTATTACTGTACCAAGGATTAGCCACGGCCTGTAACCTAAGCTTGCATTCTAAAATACAGTCACCTGTCTGTTAATGATGCTGCAACCAACTGCAACAAATAGCTGTTGTGATATTCCCTCTGAATTGCTGCAACAACTTGATTTACTTATGTTATAACTATCAAACAATGTATGACAGAGGATGCAAGGCATAGACAGTTAGAAACATTTTAAGACCTTAATTTCGAAATACCTTAATCAACAATGTTACAAAGCTTTGACGTTATTCGCATTATTTGTCAGCTTAAAGGAAAAAAATTGTAAAATCCTCTATTTTGTTATTGTTAGCAAAAGGCAGGAAAAGACCAGAAATAACACTTAATCGGTTAGTTAATCTGTTTAAAATGTCCTCAAAAAGCTTTGCATTGTAGTTATCAGCAAATATTACTCAAACTGGAAGAAACAATAAACTACAGCGCACATTTCTATGGCAGTAAAGAAACATGTCACCCAGTCCAACAGTGTGGCTTACTAATGTGTTTTTGGATCTACTGTATATTAGGCTTTGTAGTTGTTAATAGTTGTTAGTAGTAGAACAGATTTATTGATAGTTTTGGTCTTTTCGTGGGATTTATAGGCAACAAAAACAGAGAATATCTGTTTGTTGCTGCCCTGTCCACAGCAGTATATTGCTTTGCTCTCATGTACCTACAAACTGTGGGCATGATGAACACCATCTACAGTAGTTAACACACTGACTATGAATACGTACCTCATACAACCCCACACACACAATTATCCCTTTAATATGACTTTTAAATGCAACATATTAGTGTAGTCTTCTAGTGTCGTCTTCTGTTCCCAAATTTAAACTGTAAAATTATGTAATAAGTCAAGAGGAATATGCTGTATGCCAAACACAGACAATTTAAAACTAACCAAAGGAATATGATAATTACATATTTTACAGGGTTGACAACAACTGCTGATTAGCATGCCGCCTACTGTTATATAACCCTTATCTCTAACTCCTGTTTGTCAAAGGATTTTGGTTAGTTAAAGTATATATAACATAAAAAATTAAGCTGAAGAATTTTAGCTTGATTATTATTTTAGTTTGAATATAAACATGGTGTTATTGTAAAAAAGCCAAACCACCCCGTATACCTACATACAGGTTAAATTCTGGTTCAATATTTCAGTGGGTAATTTCGATCTGTGTGCTCTTACCCACACCGTGTACTGTGGTGCAGCTGAGTGGCAGTCCTGGGCCAGAATATAAGAGCAGGTTCCAGGGAAGTAGAAGTATATTCCATCAAACGTTTCGTAGTGGTGCTGACCCCACGACCTGCAGATCCCGTCTCTATCCTGGCCCTGGTTAGGTACTGAGAGGAAAATGGACAATTCACTCAGACGTTCAAACATTCAGTTTCATGTGGTGACGCAAATCCTTTTTCGTCAAACTAAGTTATCATCTTTATTAATCTTATCAGTGGAAAATGAATACCCAAATTTTCTTTAAAAAAAAAATGCCCTTTATTACAGGAAATCCCCATAGCTGGTAATGCCGAGATAATGCCTAAGACCCTCCCTGCATAATTTAATTACAAGATACAATTCAATCAACAAAATTCCCCAATCACATTGAACATTTTTAGAACATGTGTTCTGTGGCATCAGCTCTGATCCCTGACCTTCAAAATGTTGCATTCCAGGTGGGAAGCTTGACTATTTGTCTTTAAATGAGGCTTTTATGATTTTTTTGAGAAACCTTGTTATTAATGCTACTATGTTTTACTCGACTGTGCTAAATATGTGTAGTATTTATCTTCTTGTTAATAGTCTATTTTAGGATTTAATTTCCAGCCTCAGTTCAGTTACAGGTCCTTAAGGAACTACTGTATATTGTTTCCAACATGAGAAAAGAAAAATGTCTTTACCATAATTGTGACCTCAGATCTCCTGATAGTCTGTATAAGGAGTCTGTTCAGAATATCGAAACCAGAACCGTCATCACTCAGCCCTTACCCTATTACCTTACTGCATGTGATTTTATACCTGCTGCTGTAGGGAGTAAAGAGAGAGAGCGATGTGGGGAAATCTGATAATTAATACTGGAGTGTGTGCATGTAATTAACCTTTGTTGAATGATTGGTGAGTCTGATGCGCACACACACAGAAACATTCTCATACACATTCCTGTTTAAATGAGTGTGTAACTGTATACTGTACGCTGATATTAAAAATGTGTAAGCCTGCTAACCAACGAGTCTGTTGCATACCAGGAATGTTGCTTGTCAATCCACAATAACGTTGTCATGTGGATGATATTCTGACAAATCTGATCCCACACCAAAGGAAGATATGTAGTTGTTTGTGTGTGTTTGTGTGTCTTACTCACTGATCTGGCAGCGGTCTCCCAGTGCCTGGAACTGAGCACAGTCACACACACCGCCCTCCTGACACCAGCCACCATTGAGGCAGCCACAATATTCTGGGAAAGACACGAACCATCTCGAGTTCATTTACCCCAGTTTATCTGGGTAATGATGGTGTGAAGCATCTGACAATGGGTCGCTTCATAAGCAGCATATTTACCTGAAGAGGAATCTCTGGCTGTGTAGTTGTGTAAAATGCTGCGGGACAGAGTACCCTCCGACAGCAGTGGTCTGTATGTCTTGGAAAACAATAAAAAAAAAAAAACACTTAGTGTAGTTCCTTAAACAAGTCTTAACTTTTAACAGCATCAGTGACACAGTGCTGTACCGTTGGTAACTGTAAGTTAAAAGTTGCGTCAGATTGAGTGGGAGAAAGTTTATGTGTCTCATTCTTTACAAAGACAGCTTTGTGCCGGTTAGGGTGTTGTGCGCTTGTGGGTGCCCTGAACTCCTCTGGTTCTCTTAGGTGTAGTGTACCAACCTCCTCCCCGAGGAGATCCCGTTTCCTCCGAAGTGCATTAGCCCTTCTGCACACACACACACAAACATGCACATTAGTGGGAAGAAACAGTCAGAGGGGAGACTTAAGTGCACTTTACACCACTTGAATTCGGGCTCCACACTATTCTTAACTGAACCCTCACACACGCACACAAGTGGACTCGCAAACACACTCATACGCTATCTCGGCCACACACTCTAGTGACAGAAACAGAAAGTGCAAATGCATTAATCACTGTCTGCTATATAATTGTGAAAATGACCTGGGAAATATCATACAGATACATTTTTATTACACAATTTTACTTATATTTTGGCCACACTAGTAATGTCAGGAAATGTTTTTTTTCCATTTCTTCCTAGGATTTACCTCTGTATTCTTCCTTCTGCCACTGAAAGTCGACTCTGAGCTCCTAAACACAAAGTTATACAATTAACATTACATTTTTTTGAAATGTATCCGTTCTTTATTATAAACATTTTTTTTGAAATGTAGTTAAATGTAGATCAAGAGGAGTCCTATCGGAAACATTTTAGTAATTCACCAATGTGTCATTTGTAATGATTTAGCAGTTAGATGCCATGTTAGGAAACAACTATATGAAAGGGCAGTAAGGGAGAGCAGTATGCTTTATGATATGTATAACAGCAAATGACCACTGATATATAATAAAAATAAAGAATGGTTACACCAATCATATTAACAAATAACTTGTAATACAAGTGTATGTGACTTACTAATATAAAGAATAGACCTATTAATATCCCTCTATGTTGTTAAATGTAGTTCACATTCATATCTGTGTAGCAAACTTTATTAGAAGACTATCATAAACATTTTTGGAGAAAGGTAAAACTGTCAGACTCACCCTCAAGTAACAGCAAGTGGGAGATTGAAAACGACATAAGAAGAAATCGTTTCACTGTCCACTTTAAGTTCATTTCAGAGTCCGAAAGGAAGTTCCGTCGAAACGTTAACGGTGCATCTCAATGGTCCCGGGAGGAAAGGGTTTAAGATGTTTGGTAGCACCGGGACGATGCTTCGTACCCGTGAAGCCCACCTGGTGGCGACCAGCCCACCTGAGCAGATGACGAGTAGCACCTATGTGGGCAGGTGAGCACGTGCGCTGCTCTCTGTCACTCCAACATCCTCAGCAGCCAGACCGGTTTGGATCTTCGCCTCTGTGAGCTGTGTACGAGCCCAGACGTCTGTCGCTCCATCACGGAGGTTTTCACCTCCAAAGTTACGGTTGAATATCTGGCTGACCACATGAAGCTAGGTGTTACGCCACTGACGTAACGTTAGACATGAAGCTTTTACGTCACTGTTCAGGTACATATCGCTGGCTTGTTATTTGTTTTTGTATACTTCTTGCCGACAACTATTTTGGAACTAATCTGGCTAAATATTAGGTAACTAACGTTGGATCTAGGCAACATAAAGCTTGCTAGTTCTCTAAAGTTTAACCAAGCCATGATGTTGAGTGAAAGGGGCAGTGTGCACTCCCGCCCCCTTTTTATGTTTTTGCTCAAAAATAGTGAGGCAAAAGTCTTGTCTATTAACAAAGTATTTAATTCACGTTTATGTTGTTGGTGAGAGGCAGGAGGTTATATTTTAATTATTTTTTACATTTAGTGTCAAAAATGAAAGAAAAGAAAACACCTCGCCACATGCCTTGGAGCTCCTATGCAGTTATGTGTTGCTGTGCTATGGTAAACTATTGACTAACTCAGTATATGTAACTTAAATAATTGCCACATTTGGAAGTAGGATTGCTGCTGATTGTTGTCAAAGCATATGTATGGTGCTGACCATAGTGCCCATGGTACAGACACAATAAAAGCAGCATCTGCGCAATATAACACAGTCCAATGCAAAATAGCCGAGCCCAATAGTATTATTATTGTGAGGCTTATATTTATTGACTCTTATTCCTTTTATATTGAGGAAGAACACACTCTGAACCCAATGTTGTTGTTTTTCATTATTATTGTTATGTTGCCATCTACACTTCAAACTGCAAGGCTCTGCATCTTTTTTCTTTGTGTTATGAAGTCCAACCACACCTACCGTCTACCAATGAATTGGAAAGGATGGGTGATGCTTCGTCTGTTCTGCTACTTTGGTTGTGATGCTGCAGAGAAACGTGTCTATAAATGATGATGCCAAGACTCTTATTTTGGCACTTCTCTCATTCAAGGCTGTACTCCAACCCTAACCAGTGTACTCTATTAGCTTTTATAACTGTCATTTCTATTGTAAGATGTTGCTATGGGATAAAACGGAAATTCTCGAGTACATACATTTCTGTTAAGGGAATTTATAACAACCCATTATTTAACAAGCAAAAGGCATCAGTTATGTAATTAGATTATGTATCAGGTGTAGCTGATATCAGGACAGCACAGAAGAAAGACATTCAAATTCAAAAAATCCCATCTGGTTTATTAGCACTGTACATAATAGTGATTAGTGATACATCTTTGTTTACAACTCTTTGTTGCAGTTTAGGTCTAAGCGTGAGGAGGAAGTTACTGAAGGAAGAAGAAAGTCCATAAGAGTGACTTGCATAGTGTCAAGGGTAAAACGGGGTATTATTGTTTAGATTTACGGAGCTAAGAAGCTTAAAGGGTTCTTTGAGAAATTAGCGGAGAGTTAGGAACACAATTTGGAAGTAGTTGAGGTAAATGCTGCAATGTCATGGCCCACCAAACCAGGGGTCACGGTTTCATTTCTTGTTAGAAAGGATGGCGTTGATTTCATCCTCTGGTTTGAGGCTATGCCATTGGGCTATTGGCCTACGAGGGTTTGCCAGCATGTCTTCCCAATGGCATTGCTCAGTCCCAGTGCTTTTAATGCCCAGCAGCACTTTCCCGATGGCATCATTCTTCCCAATCTTATCATAGTCCAACACAGTCACTGCTACCTGCACCTTCTATGAATGAAAATACACACACAAAGAAAATTAATGAAATTTCTGATGAATTGGATTTGTGTGTGTGTGCGCGTACAAGGGTTACCTCTATCTGTTCACATGCCACTTCAAAGCTGAAAGACTCGTTGTAGTAAGGGTTTAAAGTGTTCTTCTTTGTCGTTGTTTTCTTTTTCTTGAGTCTTTTCCCATTCTGCATTAAGTGGAGCTTCACATAAGGGTCTGATAGAGAGAACAGAGAGGTTTTACGTCAGAGCGAGAGACTCACAGCCTGGCACTGTTGCAGTTACTCCAGCAGTGAAACACAACATCTATTGTAGTAGCTCCTGACAATTCCCATGAATTAAAAACTGCTTCTGGACACACCACTGAAAAGCAGTTCTAAGGCCTTAATGTTCAACCGGGGTTAACAAATCTGGGCTATTTAGGGTGCATCTAGTTTTATTATGAAAAAATAACTGAGACATTGTTTATATTTTATATAACTTGAAGAGATCTAAATCATTTTTTTAAAAGCGTTACTTTACTGTGGCCCTGAAGTTGTTTGTACAAAAAAAAACTCCAGCACAATAATAGCCTGACATGGAGCTTAAACTTAAATCTAATATAAATACTTTTTACTGCTTGACTCACCGGATAATCCACCCACATCCATTTTCTTCAGGTTTTTGGCCTCCAAAATCACCACAGTCAGCTTCCCTGCAGAAGGCACATACCTCAAGGACAAACATATGTCTCCAAGCCGCTCACTCTAATACAGAGGAAAAGAATTGAGTATGTTGTTGGGGAATTGGCTCGAAAGTTATCAGCGTAAATATCAAAAGGAGAAAGTATGTGATTTTACTCAAGCCAAAGAGACATCATCAAGCATCAGCAACCTTTTTCTCTAAACACAAAGAAATACATCATTGAATCAAATGAGACCCAGTTTTAAAAATAGTGTTTACCACCGAATAACAATTTTGGAAAATCTAAAAGCAACATTTTTTTCCTTGTATGCAACTTTGTGCATCCCTTTTCTCAGGTTCAACTCTCACTGTGTGCTCCCACCTCCTCCTTCTCTGCCTTCTGCAGATCCCTCCACTCCTGCAGAGACTGGCTGAAGTCCATACTGCTCATCAGTATCTTCACATCTCCAATGGCATCGTGTTTTGAGAAACGGTCAAAGTCGTACACAGTCATCACCAGTGTCTTCCCGCCCAGCTCAGTGTATGGTACCTACAAAACACACGTCAAAGACAATAACCTGTCAAAAACACATCATGTACCATGTGCTGATAGTGTACCCAATCAGTCATGATAAATTCTTTACTTTTTAATTCATCAATTTACCTTAAATGTGAAAGTCTCATTGAAGTTGGGTTCAAGAGTCTTCCTATGGACTTTGGTTTCAAACTTTTTCTTTTTGTCCGGGAGCAGATATAGTTTAACATAGGGGTCAGAACTACCGCTCACATCCATTGCAGGAAGTTCAGCAGCCTGCAAGATGCCGACTATCAGCTAGAATGTGATGGCAAAGGAAATTATTAACAAGAGATGAGAATCTGGCTGATCGACTGAGACAGGAGAAGTGTTAGAATGTTGGCAGATTGTGGGCACGAACACGTCATAGTGAAAAACAGCAGCTCACCGTATTATCTGTGAAGTTGTAGTCTAATGTGAAATGTAGTCGGCCCAGCTTCTCCTCATCCTTGGGCTCATTATCTGACGGCTCTGTTTTTTTGTTACCTTCATCTTTTAGCGGCTGCAAGATGCACACAAATCACATGCGGTTAGAGAATATGGCTTTACAAGTAATCAAGGAAGACCTTCTGTCTCACAGCCTGTGGAGCAGCTATTTGTGCTGTGTTCCTGCAGTATAGCATTACACAGGTAGAGGCAATCAAACAAAGATAAAGCTACCATCTAAAGTTAATTGATTGTTTAAAGGGAACAGGCACATTTTACACCATCAGTGTGTTTAAATGTGACCACCAACAACTCATCTCAGACATCAACCTTTACTACAATATGAGCAATGGGCGAAACATCCATTAGTCCTAACAAGCAGGGACAGTTATATTAGTTCTGGGTGACCCGGATGTCAGGACTGTGATACATTGCAAGGACAATACATCTGCAGGGGGAGACTGTGTGTGTGTGTGTGTGTGTGTGTGTGTGTGTGTGTGTGTGCGTGTAGCTTACCTCGCTGTAACCTCCATCCATTTCAGTGTCAAAGCCTCTGTTGCTCTTCTCTTTTCCCTTTTTCTTGTCCTTTTCTTTGTCCTTGTTTTTCAAGCACTTCTTCCACACACACACAGCACACGACAGCACCACACACAAACTCACGAGGCAAAGGGCAGCAACAGCCCATGATGGTGCTGCAAATCCACATAAAACACACACATAGATGATGATGCTCACACTTGATACTGTTTTAGTCAGCCACTTAAATACGGTGTTCAAAATGTTGCCCTACGATTTCACCTCAAGATAAAACTATTTTTCTCACACAGTCTGAAAACACAGACAGAGGTAATCAAACATACAGAGAGTAGAAGATAATCAGAAACACTGGGAAATACAATGCAATGCTATAATATTGTTCTTTTTAAGTCGTATTTTTGTCCGTGGTGTAATACTGGATTACAATATATTGTAAGGTCTTATCATTTTTCCATCTCCTATGCATTCTGCTTGTTCTATAGCATTATTGAAGCAATATATGACTGTGATATGTGGTGGAAAAAAACTATTCAATAGTACCGAGTGAGTCCTATAATACTGAATACTGAAACAAGAAACATTGAGGAAAGACGTTTGTCCTTTAAGTATTTATTCTCTGCGCAGAGAAGACTCAATCATCACACAGAGTGCCTGTGTCGTCTGTGGGATGTAGAGAGTGACCTGTGTGCCGTTTGAGCACATCTTTTAAAGGCTCAGAGCATCAAGAGAGAAGGGGGAGAAGGTGTGTTTCTCCAAGACATCTGGTTTGTTTCTAATCTACACATTTCACAATAGTACCTGAAATAAAACATTTACTACAGATCCTAATCTATAGATCTGTGGTTTACTACCTCTAAGCTAAACACTCAGTGATTACTATCCCTACGTCAAAGGTCTATGACTGATCTATTCCAAACAACAACACTCATGGCAGTTTAGATTTACGACTAATCTAATCTAAACATGCTCGCAGTCCTCCCTTCCAGATTCTTCCTTGGAAGGGAGCTGTGGCCGACATACAGTGCAGTAGTAAGTTTAACATAGAATAAAGCATATAAGCAAGTCATAGAATACAAAGTACTTCACACAAAGGAATTTTATATCACAGATATCAACTGGCATTTTCAAATACAAGATGACGTTTTTTTATGACTCTCTGTTATAAATGCACAGAGCATCACCAGCAGTATGCATATATGACTCTGGCACGTCTGAACTTATGAAAGGAAATAACTTCCACACAAGAGAAACTGATCATGCACTTTAAGCAACATCTATATCATGTCTCATTTGAGTAAATGCTTTTCTGCTTCACATGCTTCACCAAAAAGCTCCAGAATTACATCTGGCTTTGGTGATGGATATTTTCGTCACAAATATCTTTTAAGATGCAATGTTTCACGGCTGCACCATAACAGCTCGCTGGCATTATTATATACATTTATAATATACCTGACCTTTAGATTACTGAGATGTCTAACTCACTGTGGATGCTGTGCAGTTCATTCATGAACTTGTTGTGACTGTGGCCTCCAGGTTGTTTTTGGCCTGGAGTGGTTGTTGCATTTGGCAAGTGGGTCGGGATAGCTGAGGTGCCTGGTGAGGCCGTGGGAGCTCGACGGTTCCCAGTCATTATTTGAGGTGGGACAATAGATCCAGAATTAAACTGGTGGAGAAACGGAGATACAGACAATAGATCCAGAATTAAACTGGTGGAGAAACGGAGATACAGATTTTTTTGTCTCAGCTTTAAAATAGCAACTTGTACAATATATGGAACAAGCAGAAATATAGGCAAACCTGTAAATCCCCTCCAAATGTGCAAAAAAATTAATTTGAGGATCCATCCAAACAGACCACATAAACACACACACGCCAAAGCATAAATGCTATTGATAAGATGTATTTGTAGCAATAATCTGACACTGTATGACCATCGGTATCAAATGACTTCTCCCGTTTCTGCTGCCCTGGCACTTGAATACAGGCTATGCAAGCAGCTGTCTCTACCAAACCTGCTGACATGGAGGTGACAGGGACGGAGGAGGGGAAGTAAGGTGGAAGCGTCACGCGTGGACTGCTGCTGTCCCACAGTGAGCTTCCAGGGGTGAGAATCATGGGCCAAGGTCATGCTCAGTATGTGAAAGAAAAGTCCCACTGCCAAGACTCGACTCCCAAGTGTAAAAATGTTTTGATTTGTTATTTTATATTCTGCAGACATCACAGGTATTGAGTATCTGGGGTTGAGTCAGCAGTTGTGATCAGATACTGATATCAGAATATGTCTGCTTTTTTTCTGAAAAGACAGAAGCCAGAAGCCACTACTGATTCACTAACAGCTGCATGAGAAAACAGAAGAATTCGAGGTGCATCCAACTAAATTTAAATGATGCCAAAAAGAACAGCATGTCTCACACTGATCATGTTATTATTATCTATTTTAAGCATTATTTCTGATTCTGATGTGCTTTTTTGAAAATGTAATTAACAAATGAATTATAATCAATAATTCAGAGCTTTTATATGTGTATGTGCGTATGAAACAAAAATATATTTAAATTGTGAAAATGTGCGTCTTTCTCTCATGCTTGACTCATCCGCACCACACGGTCCCCTAATTCAGCTGTTAATGCTGCTTAAACTCTACACCTGATCTAAAAAGGTTGCAAATTCATTACAGGATTACAGGATATGGAATATAGTGCCTCTGCAACATTGCAGCTCTTTACCTTAAAAATAACAACTTCAGAGAGCTTTGTTTCTAGCTTGACATTGGACATTTTTTCAACCTTCAGAAGATGCGAATCTTTCAGTAGAAGCAAACGAAAATAACTGAAATTTAAGTTACAAACTAATAAATTACCCATGAGGATTTAGTTGTATCCGGTAAACAGCAGAATGACCTGCACAGACCTGATTAATATGATTTATCTGCGTTCATGGGTTTATGAACAGTTCCTTTTTTCACTCAGCACAGTCGAGAGAAAAATAAATCAAAGTGCTTTTCATTGATGAAACAAAGAGAAAGAACAAAAGGACCCAGAGACATACCTGTGTTCAGTCGTCCACGCAGCAATGTCCAGACTCACAGGAGGATGAAAGATGACAGGACCAGAGAGGGCAGGAGAGGCGGTGGAAAACAGTGAGGTAGGGAAGAGTTTTCTATCACCAGTTCTTAGGCATCAAGAAGAAGAGTGCAGGTGTATGGAAGCTGGAGCGAGAGAGAGGAAGGGTGGGGCAAGATAGGGTTGGGATAGGTGTAACTGCAGCTCGGTCATCTGGTGTTGCTTCCCTCTGTGTGTGTGTGTGCGTTATGTGTTCCTTGTGAATGTGTTCTTTCCTGTCAATTCAGGTCTCATGGGAGCATGGGTGCTTATTTCTGACTCCCCACCTCTTGTAACCTCTGTCCCCAGCCCGACAAGTCACCCTCGCCGGGCCACTGATGCATATTCATTGGTGTAGTGACATGGCTTTTTAAAAGGCTCGTTAGCATAGTGAGAGTTCAGCAATAGAGGACATACACATTCAGAGTGGACAAGCTATGTGTGTGTGTGTGTGTTGGTGTGTGTGCATCTGTACATCTGGCAGTAGCTGCAGAACTGTCTCATATTGTCTATGTATAGATGATGTTGCCTGATTTAGAAAGTAAGGATGTGGTTTCTGCAGCAACACAGAGATCAAGTTCCGGCCCCGCCCCGTTCACCTTGAGGTACCAGAGATGCACAGAGATGCTGTACAGAAGGAGGGACGGAGGGAAATAGAGGGGGTAGGGGGATGGGCAGGGGAGTGGGAGCTCGACATAACCTCTGTCTGTGACTTTTGAAATATACACTATGTTTTTCTTTTGCTTATGACAATCATTTTCGATCAATTTTGACTATCACTCCTTAAGGATTTGCCATTTTGGGCTCATCACATTTATGTTTGAAGAAAATTAAGCTTTATTTATTTTTGAGGAGGTCCCATTAAAGAAATAGGATTTATTTTACAAGGGAGGCCTGAGAGCATATGACATACAAACGTCATTACAACAAGACAGTTCAGTCAGGCAAAACAGCCGTCACATATACAGACACACAATTTGAAACACTTACAAATATTATTAAATATATGTTGAAGTGGTTATTAGCTCTAATCTCGACTAAAGATGTCTGCAAACAAAATGTTTCTAATTTACTAAATACAATCTGATGTTCATTTGAAGGAAAACAGCCATTGCACATGTGTTTAGTGACAAAGGGTGTAAATAGTGGACCTAAGACCTTTTTAAAAACATTTTGACTTGTCATTGTAGGAAAAGCACAGGTGTTACTAATAACATTAACGATGGCTTCGTTCTATCCAAGCATCCCAGCAACCAATGACAGTGTAACTCTTTGCCAACATGCACAATAGCACACTAGCCATTAAACTTAACCAGCTAAATGGAATTCAATAAGCCATCAATCATTCAGTCTTTTTTTTTATTGTTTAGGTGTCTGCTTTTGCTGTGATAGGCCTGTTGTGCTGCACATTTTCTTACGTATTTGTCTCCACATAGCACCACTATTATCAGCCCTGTAAAGCCATGCTATCAGATAATGAAAGGAGATATGATGTTAACAGACAACTTGTAAACATCCAAACTGGTATATAAAGTCACTTAACACTCCCATTAGCAGTAAGCATTTAGCATGTAAAAAAGGAAACATTCCTTTTGTACACACACAGTGTAAGATGTACACTTTATATGTCCCAAGAACACTGTTATATATTGTTTAAATCAATTTACAAACATGATCTTGGTTGTAGGGATAGAAAACAGCTCATACCTCCACTCGCTAGGGGGCAACAGTCATTTCTGATCTAAATTACATCTACGTCACAAACCACAGAAGAAGCCTCGTCTCTAAGATACAGAGAAAGCGTTCCTGCTGGACTGATGGTGAGTTCTCTCAGATTATAGCATTAAGTTATGGGGAAGAAACGGATTGTTTTTGTTTGTCTGCCAGTTAGAAAGTTGTGCCTTTAAGTCATGTTTATGGTCTGTAATAGAATAAGCGCAGCCGCTGTCGCTTACTAGTTCACCGTATCCGTTCTAGCTAACTAGCAGATGCTAAAATGCTATCTAGCATATAGCATATAGCAGGCTGTTGGTTAAAGTTAAATGTTATGTCTCTATACAGACTGTACCACACATTTCATACATGCATGCAGTGCATTACTTATAAAGTATACATACAATGTGTCATACACTATACTGAATAATGTATGACAGTATGATTAAAACACTGTTTAGGTTGTATATAGTGGATGTATATTATGCTGTGAACAGATATTTGTAGAAATAGTTATTTGTAATCAATTATTTATTATGAGTAATGCTGAATACAGAATACTCATTCTGTGAACTGCAGTTTAAAGCCAGGCTGTCTTAACACGGTAGTGATTCATTAACATTTGAAACTGAGAACATGTGATGTAAGCAAAGACCCAAAATTGACATCTGCCATGAGTCAAATGTTGGTAGAGTACAATCGTGCTGCATACATGATTTTATTTATCTTTTTGTGCCCACTTGCAGCATTTCTAGCCAATAATAGTTGAATACCTCTGGTATGTTCCCCTCTATTGATTTTCATTAGAAGCCAAAAACGTCTATCTGAATACTGCCTATGACGCTAAATCAAAAGAATAAAAATACTGTGTCTGTTGCCTGTTTCTAAAATGTATATTTGTTTGTTTTTTGGAATTGATAGTTGAAACCCTTGCCTATCCTCAGCATGTGTGCCTTTCAGGGTGCGGGGATGCTGCCGGTGGAGCATCTTCACCTGGAACATGTTCTGCAGACTGTGTGTGTGTTGGAGTCAGTCGTCCGCCGCAGTTTTGGCCCTGAAGGAGGACAGGTGCTGTTCACACAAGACACAGGTCGGGCCATGTTGAGCCGCAGTGGGGCTCGCATTCTCACTGCACTACGACTGGAGCATCCACTGGCCAGGTAACACGCACTACTCTCTCTCTTTCGTGGTCTTTGTCAAGGGTCCTTTTGTTTTGTGATGCATTTGTGTGTTTCTCGTTTTAGGATGGTGGTGGAGTGTGTCTTGAAACACAGCACCGTAACAGGTGATGGGTCCAAGACATTCATACTGCTGATGGCGTCATTACTACGGATAATTCATACAACGGCCTGCAAGGAGTCTAATGTGTCTCACGCCTATAACTCCAAGGCAGCAGCAGAGGCGGCCGCTGCCAGGCACTTGGCTGACAAAATGCTGGCATTTGCATTGGAGGAGCTGCATGATCTCATTGCCGTAGGAGTGGTCCCGTATGGAAGCTGTCTTTCTTGGGAGGATTTTACGACACCAACACAATTAAAGGCGCACACAAACAATCACTGTGTTCAAAATCTGCTGGCGTCCTTCTTTCATTCACGTCTGGGTCGCGCCCACTGTGACTTAATGAGCAACCTCACCTGTGAGCTGCTCACTCACTGGAAGTTTGAAAATGACATACCTTCCTCGTCACTTCACTTTGTAAAGGACAACTTGGCTGCCTTGCATACGCCTGTGTCAGGCTTCCCTATTAGTTGTTCCCGTTTGATTAAGGGGCAAGTCATTCACAGGGACTTTGCTGCACCCTGCCCTCAGACTGACCACCAGCCAGTTAAAGCGGTCGTTTTCACTGGGTTCCTGCAGCCAAAATTGCTCCGTGCAGAAGAAGTGCTGGAGCTGGGGTGCGGAGACGAAGGGAAGCAGAGAAACATTGTGCAGTTTAGCGCCTGGGCAGAAAGGTCACTGGAGCGTGTCATTGCGAACCTGCAGAGTTTGGGTGTCTCTGTGCTCCTGTCTGCAGTGAAACAGTCTGCGGCTGTCCTGGCTTTGGCTGCACAGGCAGAGATGTCCATTGTGGAGTGTGTCAGTGAAGACGAGCTGTCCCTCTTTGCCAGGCTAAGTGGGGCCACACCTGTCAGAGACTGCTGGATGATTGAACCAGAGCACGTTGCTACGCTGACCTTTTGCAGACCTATACTGCTGGGAGCCCATAGGTATGAAAACATGTCTTTATTTCCCTCTCATCCACTGTGTATAAGCAAAATCACACATATGATACAATGAATATTGGACTACACAAGTGTTTTCTTCTTCTTCTTCTCTTCCACAGGTATGTCCATGTGGCTTTCCATGATTCAGAGGAAAGGGTGACGGTCAAACCCTGTAGTCTGGTCATTTGTGGCCCGGGGGAAGGGCAAACTGACCAGTATGCTTGTGCGCTTCGAGATGCTATCCGCATGCTACTTTCAACTTGGGAGCCCATGGGTGTCACTGCAACTACAGCATCAGAGAGGACCCGGCAGTCAAACAAAAGCACATCTTTACATACGGACAATCAGATCCCCAATGCAACTCTCTTCAAGCAGTGTGTGTTGGAGCCAGGCTGTGTTATAGCTGCTGGTGGGACATTTGAGTTTCTCCTAAGCCATGCCCTCCTACAGCATGGCAGCAGTTGCTCAATTTGTGATGACACAATGATGGGTGTCCCTGCTGTTTGCCAGCTCTTGGCAAATGCTCTACTGAGCGTGCCACGACAGATTTACTCCCACAGTCCACGACGTTTCCTGCTGACTCAAACCAGACTCCTGAGTTTTGTTCAAAATCATTCGCACCCTTTCAGCCTCGCACACAAACAAGAACACAACACAATCCTCATACGGGTCGGGGGTGATCGTGAATGTCCCCTAGAGGAAGGTAAACTAACCAAGTATTGTTGTAGAGAAGCTGATGTGTCACCAAAAGTTTTTATGTCGGACTCGGGCCTTGAATCTGTCTCCTGTAAATACCAGGTACTTTTGGCCATGCTGCATTGCATCTCAAGTGTTCTCCGGGTGGACACCGTGCTGCACACACACACTGCCTTACACACGCAGTCACACAGACTTCCTAACGCTTCCTGGGAGGGAACTGACGACGAGGCAGAAGACTGAGATTGTATTATGTCCCAAGATGAAATCCATGAACATATTTTCTCTCAACACTTACTCGGGTATCATTTGAATATATTGTTAGAGCCGTTTTGTGTATGTCCACAGTGTTTTTTTGTCTCTTCAATATATTTGTAATGCAAGTTTATACTTCCACTGAGATAGTAAACTACATTTCATGGCAGCACTGTTGTGTGGTTCACTTTATTGGCAAATAAAATGTTATGGTGCTTCTGTACCAACCTGTCCTGTATCAAGGTTAGGTTCGGCAATAACAGTGAAAAAAACAAAACATCAAACAACCTAGTGTTGATCTCTGTATAGGACAGAATGTGCTGTTGTTTTCAAAATATTTTGGTCTTTATCTCCTGTGTTAATGGGAAGTAGTGTGAGTGAGTAAATGTGGATGTTGGCCTCTTTCCTCCTGAGTTCTCATTAGGTTCCTTTTTTTCCTCCACATTTCTCTTTCTTATCTCAGTTTCCTGCCCTCTTCCCCTCTTCCCCTGGCCAACACATTGTGTTACATAAAAGGCATACGCACAGAACAATATGGAGACATGGTCTCACGTATAAACACACTCCTTTTTATAATCAGTGTTGTCTCTGTCGTGGGGATGGGGTGTCTGGGAGGGCAACACCCAGCGATCAACAACCAAATCAAAGTGTACTTCCTTGCGATACAATCAGAAGAGGAACTCTTAACTCTATTCTCGCCTTTTTTTGGTAAAATAGTGAGTCACTAAAAATGGCTAGATTAACTATCATACATAATTGTGCACTGTTTACTGTAATCAGTGTGTGCACCTAGTTTTAAACACAGATTTTCCAGTTTAATTGTGATTGCATTACTCAGAAACACAGACAGCTCATGGCTTGATTTGTGCTTTGATCAAACTACATGAGTCACACTTGTCGGTCCCAGATATCAAAGAGGGGGAAGCTGAGGGGAGTATTCAGAATGTTTTTCTTTCCCACCGCACACAAAGAGAATAACCTGGAGGTTGTTTTCAGTCTTATCAAGGCCCCTACGCCCTCCTAACCCTTACATGATCCCTATATCCTACACAGCTAAATCTAACATACCGAGCAGACAATCTGATAATGCATCAATCTAATAGTGAAGATTTTTCTTTCTAGTTAATGAACTTTACTCACTGACCTTTTGAGAATAGGCTTAATGAAACATTACAGCTCATTTGTCTCTTTTACTGTGTGTGTGTGTGCGTGTGCGCGTGAGTGATTGCGTGCCATAATATAATCCCTCAGAGCCGACTCAGTCAGTACATTTTGGTTTATTTGGTTCTCATTAATATTTATCTCTGTGAAACATAGTGTATATGGTATAAACCAACCCAATCTCTGTAAAATAAAAAGAACATTATAAAATACAAACCACATATTAAACCACATGTACTATGTAACCACTAACTTTATGAATCTTTTACAAATAAAAAAGAAGACATTTACAAAACATGACAAAAATGAAAGGCTTTTTTTTTTTTGTAAAGGGTGAGTAAAAAAAGCGAACAAATGTCACAATGAAGGAACTAAGATGCTACTCGGTCACCGCAGTTCACAGCTCGGCATTGAATTGGCTACTAGTCACCGTGGTTTGACTTTGATGTTGTAAGAAAAATAATGTCATTGGCTGCTGCTGCTGTATTGTGCTGAAGTGGTACTGGCTGCCTTTTTTATGGCCCTGATCCATGACTCTTCCATCCGGTAGGTGACCCCAAGTGATAGCAATAGAAGTGTGATCAGTATACAATAATATGATCTTTTGTTTAGATAATTAGCAGTTCACACAACACTAATTTCAATCAAATGACCACAAAATTACAAATGTCTGCACTACATTGCCACTGAAGAACAGCTGACACCCATTCTATAGTTGGGCCTAATAACCACATCACAAGCTGGGTTTAAGTGTCAGCAGCACAGTTATAACTGATGGATTATGTAATAATCTGAAATATCTGCACCCAGCCTTTCCTTGAACAAGTAGGGTTTCTATTGGCAGTGGGGAGTCATGTGACTCGAATGACATCATGCAACATTAACAACAGACTCTGGGATTTGATGGTGGGTGTCACACCACCTCTCGAGACTTCCTGATGGCGCAGCACAGGAGCATGCTAAAGATCATCCCAAACACCTATGAAAGAGAGGGAGACGTACATTGTGTTTGTGTTCGATTATTTCTGCACTGCGTTCATCCTCCAGGGCAGCGGACACTGAAATTTGATGAGTTACAGTTAATACCACACTTACCATAACAACACCGATGGTGATGCCCACTCCTCCTATCACGTGCAGTTTGGAGTCAAACACCTCATCAATGGCGTCAGGGCAGCTCTGCAACACACAAGCACAAATCCTTTCAACTTTCTCCGAACCTATGCCGAAACATGGTTTGTGGTGTGGCACAGACGGCTTGAGAGCATGCCGGCTCCAGTAAACCATTGTTGCTATAGTAACACTGCAAGGCAATTGAGGTAATTATGCTGTAATTATTAGAGGAAGACTAATAAAACCATCATTATGAATTTGACAAACGGTAATATCTCCAGCTCTCGGCTAAAACATGTCTGACATCTGTTTGATGCTCTCTCGTATTGATTGTTGTTCTTTCTTTAGCTCTTGACGGAAGTACTTGGCTGTGTGTGCATCCAATCTATACAGACATCGAGGGTAGTTTTACCTTCGCAATGAGCTCCTCAAGTGGCTCTCTCCGGGGACAGGTGTCTTTGGCAGTTTCTACTACAGAACCAGCTGGCCCGCAACAGTTCAGCTGTAGACATACACAAAGTCATATAGCTTTAAAACAAGACGGCGGAAGGAAAAACACAAATCTCTAATGCTAAGTGTTTAAAAGGAATAGTTCAACATTTTGTTTAAAGTTTTTAGTCCCCAAAGTTTTGTTGTCACACTGCACAGAAATACTGGATGCATAAAATGTTCAGCAAGAACCAGTTACAGCTTAAACCTCTCTCTTTTACACAACAGTCCACAAATGAAACATGTAAGATTCTACATGTTCATTAGTGAGCTTTAGAAGTGCTGGTAGGCTCGTTTGTGACGTGTGGAGGCTGTTGCCCCCTCCTTCTAGTCTTTACAGGCTAATTGCCTTCAAGCACACTAACGAAGAAAGTGAATGAGCTTATTTCCTAAAATGCTGAACTTGTCCTTTAAGGTCATTTGCTGAATCTGCAACTTCTAGCCATCATAAACACTCTGGATAATACTTGTTGTGGAGAGTTTTGAAAATGATTGCTAGGTGACATGAAATAAACATTTGCTTGAAAAATACCTTTTGTGCCAAATTCCTTTTGAATATGATTTGAGTCAGTCTGAATTATATCGAAGCAGACGATGCTCACCCCGGTTTGAATCACCCGCAGAGTCTCTTTGAGTCGCTTATCCTCTGTCTTCTTGAAGTTATTGTAGGTCTGTACGTAGAACGTTGTGATATCATTCACCACCTGCAACACAGCAGCAAACCAGGAACAAACATTTTATTTACATAACTCACTTTGCATTGCTGTACCCTTCATTTTCTGATTTATTTTAGTTTGTGGCTTTGTATTTTGTCTCTACGTGTTGTTGTTTTTTTTGTTATTGCACTGCTTCGAATGTACTTCTTTAAATATGCACGGTGCTTGTGACTTTGTTGAAAAGTTGAATACAAATAAAATGATCAATGTAACATCATTTAAACGTGTACGTTACCTTGCTTTGGTTGGAAAATGCCCAGATTCCAGCCGCCACCTCAATGGCAAATATGATAAGCAGGAAGAAAAAGAACTGCAAAACGGAGAGACAGAATTAAACTCAGCTGATTGTGTGAATGTGTGCTTCCATGCATGCGTGTGCTCATGTCTTTTACGCGCATGTGTGAACAAGTGAGGTCATTTGAGTGTAGCTGAAACCAATTTACATAGGCTCCTCCTCCTGAGAGATTTAGTACAAGAAGATTAGGGCCAGACAGGACGGGAGGGAGGAGGGGAACTAATGTAAGGAAATCTAGAGACTCTTCTCTGGCCTTGATACTGTTCAGTAAACTGAATGTAGCTCATATTTCTTAGCGAACCCAAGGTCAGTCCTCAATCCACACTTGCTTTAGTTAGATAACAAGTCCAAGTTCTGCTGAGTGAGATCACTACGAAAACATTTAAAAAATAGAGAGAAAGAAACTTGTGGTTTCTAAAGAGGTTAAATCCTCTGTTAGTTAAGTCAAAAGTTACATGAAGAATAAAAAGTGGTACAAACCAGTCCCAGCATCCAGGGGGACTCCTGGATGGCCCCACAACATCCCAGAAAACCCACCACCATCATCAGTGCTCCAGCTCCAATCAGGATATATACACCTACACATACATGTAGAATATCAGAGATACATGCAAGCACATTTTGTGTTTAGCAGAGCTCACATAATCCCAAACTGTGCTTTTACCTTTGCTTAAATGATAATGGGTAATGTGTCCAGCTCAAGGACTAAGAGGATCTTACCTGTGTAAAACACATATGGAGAATCTGCTCCTTCAAACAGGCCTTTGGTCTTTGGGTCGAATCTTAGCCACAGGCCTATAGCAAAGACAGCAGTGCCTGCAAGCTGAAACACAACACATTTTAATGTTGTCATACAGCACTGTAGTTAGTTATAACCACACTAAATGCATTGTGCACACTGTACATGGTCAGTCTAAAATGTACAGTAGTAGGATTAATCATTATAGAGAGTGTAACAGTGAGAAATTAAGATCAATAAATGTTCGGAGAGGAAGTAAACCCACTCCATGTTTATGCATGTTGTCAACTCATTTAGCAGATTATGATTTCACCACACCAAATAACAATTATCTCGATGCTGTCTGCATTTTAAAACTCTTCTTCTATCAGCTGCTCCCAGTTGTCATTTCAAATGTGCACTGACATTGCCCTGGAAGCCTTATCCAGGTCTCACCCTAAAAAACTTTTTTAGTTTCAGTTCTCAGTCCAGGAAGAGGTTTCCGCAGTCCTCGTGTCATATCTAACTCTTCACCAACAACTCTTCATTACTGATACTATAGTGTTATTAAAACACATTGATGGGGAGCATGAAATGCTGTCATGTGTGCATGTCAATGTGTCTGTCTGCAGAACGTGTGCATGTGTCTACCTAGAAAACAAGACCAGTCTCACAATCAGAGAAGAGAGACATAAGAGTAAAACTCTCACACATTCCCTTATTCATCAGTATATGCATTTAATATTGAGACAAAGTAGCATGGGAATCCATCGACACATAGCTGCATGCATGTTATTACATCTGCATTTTACACTGGTGCCATATTGTGTACTGTTCATACACTTCCTTACAGGGCTCGTCAGCATAGACAGGTCAGTGAATATTTAACAGTGAGAGCCTAACTGAACAATGGCAGTCTGTTTTATTCAGTAGGGGTGCGTATTCCTGTGTATATTCTACTGTTCTTTTGAGCTTTTTCACTGTGAATACTTTCTGTTGTTTAATCTTTTTTTATGTTCCCTTGTATGAACAAAATGACAGATTAGAGCAAACCACAAAAAGGACGAATGTACAAAAGGAAGCTTCTCCGCCTCTCTCTCTCTCTCTCTCTCTTGTTCCCTCACACACACTGGCACACAACACATTAAGACACAACAATAAAAAAGTAAAGCACACCTACCCAAAAGAAAAAGTTGAAGACAAACATGGCATATTTCACACACTTTATTCCCCCAGTGAAAGTCATGCTGATTCCGTCTACACAATGCACTACTATGAGTAGGTAATAGCTAACTTCTTCCCAGACAGGAAGTGAAGCATAATGGTGTCAGCTGATAAAGTTGGTGGACAGAGAAACTGTTTTCATGATCACGCCTTCAAACTATCACCTGATATAGGGAGTGTCAAGAGAGATCATTGTGTATGTGATATGAATCATTCCCAGTGCTCCTTTCTCTCTTCTGTAACATGTCCATGCATGCACAGTTTGTGTCTTTAACTACTGCATTTGTGCATGTTGTGCAGGCATACAGGTTTTTATGATCTGGGAGGTAGCAGCTCTGTTGAGGCACGATGACATAAAACCTTTAAGTACTATAGCTAGCAGAATATTTACTGCACTGGTGTCTGAACCATGTGTGACTATAGCTAATAGACTGCTCTGAAATATAACTACTTCCCACTCCTATACTCCCAGAAGCTGCTTTTATTAAAAGCAAAGGTATTTGAACCCTGCTCTTCATGCATTGACATACAACTTTGCATGGACATTCCTGTTGTGTGCAGACAGACCTGAGATCAGATATCTGTGTCATGTGATTTGTGGCTGCATGAGCACAGCTATGTGTCATATCTTCACTTCCTGCTCAATCCTCCACAAATGGGGAACATCTGCATTTATGCGGACAAGAAGTGCACTACACTGACACTGCGGTTAATTGTTGGAATGCTGTTAAGCATTCCAACTATTGTTATCCTAATCTTTATTCTTCTTTTTATTATATTTCTTCCGTCCCACCTCTTCTGCTCCTTCATATTTTAAGCTACAGAAACCGTTCAACTATCAAAATGTTCAGCTCTTTAATGACATTTATGCTATGACTTTTCATATTTCTATCTCTTATGCTTCATGAATTATTAAGCTTTTTGCAATTTTTATTTTGAATGGGATTTCAATGGAGAAAATGTTCAAATCCTCTTAAACTTCCAAATCCTTCAACTTCCTCATATTTTCAGCTACAGACACCATTTCAACTTTAAAATGTTGAGAAAACCCTGATCTATTGCCACATTATTCAGCATTTTTATATCTTTTACACTTTCTGAACTGCAGCAAATTAACTTTTATGATTTTTAAGTCCTTTTCTGACTTTATAATGGGTGTGTATTGCGCAGCTTAGAGTGCGTGATGTCACCGCTAGAGTGAAGAGCAGCTTGAGATTCTTGCGAAAAAAACATTTGTATTTTGCCACTGTGTCCACAATCTTCACTCTTCATGCATAATTTCTGGATGTAAAAGTAGCTAATCTTGTCCTTGTCGTAGACAAATGACTGTGGAATCCCACAGATTTACACATTTGGCACAGAAGCCTGTAATTGAGAGGAAAACCAACTTTCTGCTCCATAGAGACCAATGTTAAATTTTGCTTCAAAAACATCTACCACGGAACACGGTACCCCATTTCTAGATCGCCAGTTCAGCCACATTTTTTACACTACAGACACAATTTTTACAGGATCTGTTCTTCAACTCATCCTTCCTCTCATTTATTGATATCGGAGCAATAGGAGCTACGGTTATGGGAGTTTTGAGGATTTGTTTGAGAGGTGTTTTCCTGTTTAATCTCCATGAAAAGGCTGAAAGGACACAGGTGTTTCTGATTAAGCTAATTAGTGATGTTGATAAACACAGAGAGGCACTGGCACACGCACTTACACTCCCCCTCTCTCTCTGTGTGTGTGTGTCTCTCTCTCTCTGTGTGTGTGTCTCTCTCTCTCTGTGTGTGTGTCTCTCTCTCATACAGTCATTCAGGTCTTGGAGACTTTTAGAGGACCCCCCCCACACACACACACCCCATTTCAAAATACAACCCCCAAAGAGTGAATTCTAACTGAAATGCTTGTGATGAAGCCTGTCATTTAATAACCTCTGTTTATGTGTGTCAAACATTATGATTATGTCTCCTCTCCCCCTCCCCCTCCCCCCACCCAGCCCCACCCTTTCAAAATAAAAGCCCCATGGTTTAACTGTATTTAAACAAGCTCAAAATTAGGCTTTTTTGTTAAAAAAAATGAATGCTCTTACTAATACTGCGACAACTACTACTGCTGCTGCTAATATAGTAATACTACTACTGCTACTACTACTACTACTTCTACTATAACTTTTGCTGTTGCTACTATTACTACTACTGCTATTACTGCTACCATCAATATTATTACTACCACTACTGCTATTACTACCACTACTACTATTACTTATACTACAACTGCTACTACTACTACTGTTATTCATGCTACTAAAAGTAGTAATACTACTACAGCTATTAGTACGACTGCTACTAGTACTACTACTACTGCTACTACTGTTATATTAAATACTACGACCAATACTACAGCTATTACTATGACTACTGATACTACTTCTTCTACTACCTCTTCTAATTACTAATACTTCTACTACTAATAATACTTCTACTACTACTACAAATATCACTACTGCTACAACTAGTACTTATTCTAATGCTACTAATACTTCTACTAATAATACTTCTACTACAACTTCTACTACTACAAATATCACCACTGATGAAATTTTTTAAGCCACAGAAACCATTTTAATATCAAAATGTTCAGCTCTTTCAGGAGAGGGGTGATATGACTTTTCATATTTGTAATCTTTAAACTTTTTGAATTATTAAGGTTTTTGCAATTTTTTTAAAATTGGATATCTATTTTCAGCAATGTTTATGCAATTCATTTCAGCTTTCAGCATTCCAAAGCATTTTCAGCAGGAAATGCATTTTGTAGTTATTATTATTATTTTACAAATAGTCAGTTTTTGCATTTTTGAATATCTGTGGTTGTGTTGCCTGGGTCATTTTCTCTTTCTCTTTCTCTTTCTCTTTCTCTCTCTCTCTCTCTTTCTCTCTCGCTCACACATATATACATACACACATTGGGAAATCCCTGCCTGCCCTGAAATGAATAGTTATCCTTGGTTCTATCTATAGCTGCACACTTTATAAACGTTCATAAAAGGGCAAAGCATCCATTCGAAACCACACACACATACAGAGATCACAAACAAACAGTCACAACCAGACACACCCTGCAGGCTTAGAAGGACACAAATAGCCTGATGGGATATCCAGGATTCATTCACACACAGGCTGGTTTGCATGCACATCTCTTCACATCACGTGAGGGAGCAGAAGTCTTAATTATTATTATATCAGTATATCATTCTCCACCACAATAACGCCCCCCTCCCCTCCCCCCTCCCATTGCAATTATTAAAATGCCGTGCGCGCAAACTCCAGAGTTAAGTCAGCGCGGTAGAACTGGGTCACTTGGCCACTGGGGGTTATTCCTCCAGCCAGCTCGGTCTCCACGCGTATTGGGACACTTTGTGTTTGGTGGTGGCCAGCGCCAAAAATAATGCGTAGGGCATCCCAGAATATAGCCTACTGTGATTAGCAAACGGTTCTGCATCTGGGACGCCATGTCATTTAATTCACTATAGTAACCTGCTCACACACCAACGCGCATGCACGCAAAGCTCTCTCTTACTGACACACAGTCACACACAGGAAATACAAGCAGGATTCATATTTTCATATGAGAACGCTACATTTACTCGCTTTAAACTCACCCAGAATATTAGGTTGAAGGCAAACATCAGGTATTTGATGCACATTTCTCCTCCCGACAGCGCAGCCATGGTGGTACTTGAGCTACGGATCTCACTTCTGCTGGTATCCCCGAATTCAGACCTACGGTAGAATAGAAGACCTTCTAAATAACAGTCAGTATGCAGAATGAGGTTATTTGCCGACGCGCACTGCTACGCGCGCTGTGCTGTGCGCGCCTAAAGTGTCCGCCCCCACACATAACGGACTGCAAAAGCAAAGCCTCCTGAAGCTTTTCTCTCTCTTTTTTTTCTTACAAATGTATTTGTTACTTTATTCTCAACCCGTTTGCTTCATTAAAATAACCCACATTTTTTACCAATACTTACTATTAAGCAAAGCCCTAATACTCCTGCAGGATCTTTTTTGGTGGGACTTTTCAGTGATGCAACGGTGTTAACATTCTTTCGCATTTTTATGGCTTTTGCCTCATTGTCATAGCCATCATAATTTAATAATATAGGGGCTTGTAATAGCATTTGCAACACTAAGTAGGAATAAGCAAGTTAAATACTTATTGCACTATTTCTATATTTTGTGTCTCCAAAATGAGATTACAGATTACTTCATTTTGAAATGGTAGCCTAATAGCTCTGAGAGTGAATCTATAGTCTGTGCTCAGCGTGTGTCCTTCCTGCATACAACAATGCCCTGAGAAGCAGCCTGCGGTGGGATTTTTGACCGCAAATTCCTGCAGCAGCCTCGGCTGTGCGATGACGTAATTCTCCCAGAATAAGAAAGACGCGTTCACGGATTGAATTTATTGTACATGAATGAACACGGTGCACGAGTATGTCCACGCGATCAGACAGACAGCTCACATCACAAACAAACACAAAGTCACCAACCTCTTATTATCCAAGTCATCAGTTTGACTTGTATCATCTCCATGGTATTTGTATTGTATGCATGTTGTTTTTCTGCATCAATATTTCTAACCATTTCTGCTGCGGTATACATTTTACATCCACAGACAGTTTTTTGTGCACTACCTATAATTTATACAAATGTATGAATTGTAACTCATGGCTTTATTAATGCTTAACAATAGGTCTACATAGGTTACTAATGGTTTATAGATTAGTTATCAATAGTCAGTCATTAATAAGAATTTCACCATAAGGAACCATCATTTTCACCTGGAAAAGCACTGCAGAGCTTCTGGACCAAAATCCATTTTCAACAATTTATTAACTGTTAGAAAAATATTACTCGACACCGGGTGTAAAATCATTAAACAGGACATTTATTCTTGCAAGAAGGAACAGAGTTGAAACACATACAGGTTATGCGTCAAGTTGCTGCTCAGAGGTCTGTCTCTGAGTCTCTGGAATATATACTGCAGATAACACATACAAAGGCGTCGAAGCAGAATGATTTAGATAAAGTCTGGACCTCATTTGGACCCGTTCCTTTGACAATTTGTTCTGTCAAAGGTCATCTTATCCTAATATCGGAAGACGTTACGGTCTCAAATCAGCATACATAAATACTGTCGTGCACAACAAATTTACTATCTCCCTTGACGAAAGGTCACTAGAAGATGCTAGAGAAAAACAGCCGAGATAGCTATTAGTGAAAAGGTTCAACACGAGGTCACACACTTTATGGAAGCAGCTGCCTATGTTTCAGTGACTAAACAGAACATTCTTTAAGTTTTCCCAACATTAACATTCACAACTGCCGACTTGAAAACGTAATACTCACTTCTATAGAACCCTTAATTAATATATTGACTTGCTAACACTTCTAACTGCAGACTTTTTAGAAAGTAAGAAACCCATTATATTTTATTACTGGATCACAAGCATTGATTACCGACATTGACAACTCTTTTAACATTACGCGCACACAGGTGTTTTTCAGTCATTCTGGACGATTAGACCTGTGCTCAGGTTGAAGATGGGTGGTGAAGCATGTCATAGCAGGAAAAATGCAGGTGTAATTGATAATAACATTAAAAACAACTCTATTTCAATTAGTGAGCTAGTTCCAGGGTTCTGGTATTGTGCGTGTTACCTCACTGGCATGGCATCCTCGGACAATTAATGGAACGGACCCATTGTTAACCAAATTAGTTTCACCCGTGCTTTTCTTGCTATCATAGATCATAATCTCTGCTGTGAAAAAGGTCTACGGGGCTTTTTTCATTTTTTTAGTTCACCTTTATTTAACCAGGTTTGTCCTATTGAGAACAAATATCTCTTTTACAAGGAAGACCCGGTCAAGAACAGCAGCAACACAGAGGTTCAGCAATTAACATGAAAGCTGTGACGTGTCAGAGAAATGAATGCAGCTGAATTCCACTTAGCCTCTTCAGTTTTTAGGGTCCTGATGTTATGCATGCTGACTCACTATCAAACTGGAATGGCTTATTGAGGCTCTTAGATAAAACAGAGCCATCGTTAACGTTATTGGTAACACCTGTGCTTTTCCTAAAGCACCTACAAACCAAAGGCCCCCACCCCCACAGGTGTTTTCACTTGAGCCTGACTAGACCCTTTAGGACTAAGTGTACAGCTACAGACTGTGCTGGATCACTTGTTAATTTTCCTGTCACCTGACAACTTAAAACTTTGTCATGGTTATTAATATATTGAGTCTTGTAATTTGCAACACAGCTCCACCCAACAGCAAACTGAGGAGATGTCTCATGAAAACACCCCAGACCACAATGTTGAAAAGTGGTGCCAGAATTGGATAGGCAAACATTTGGACATAATACTGTCTTTGTCTTTTGGCCAGATGGGAGGTGAAGTTTTCACCTGAGAGTGTTGATCCGTACATGTTCCCAGTGTGTGTGTGTGTGTGTGTGTGTGTGTGTGTTATTTTGTCGCAGTTTAGTCATGTGTTTGTGCACCACCACAGCAGTATTATTGCGTGCGATATCTCCAGTGAGTGTGTTTTCCACAAGAATTGTTTGGGTTGGCGCCGATACAGATACGTATGTGTAGACTAATCACTCAGCCCGGCGATCAGTGGGCATATCCTGGTATTGTCCTGCTGATCGTGTTTAATGGTGTCAGTCTGCAGGCACTGAGCTTTTGACATAATTATATTCTGCCCTGTTTGACATAACCTGGCTAAGGGGATTGGTCTTACTGGAAAGCCAATGGCAGCTGGGCGGGGGTACGTTCTTTGCTAAAAAATATAAATACTTGTTTGACTCAGACCATCACACTGCGTCAGTATGCCTTGACCGTGTGAGGTCTAAAAGTGCACATTTGGATTCTCTGATCTTCGATTGTGTTTGGTTTTCCTTTGCAACTGTGTGGATTAACTGGAGCCATGGAGGTAGGACTAACTGGAGTTTGGTGAACTTTTTTTGAAACAGGCCATGCACAGCACACAGCATAATGTGTTATTTAGTTATATGATGATGATGATGATGCTGCTACAGGTGGTGGTGATCATAATGGTGAGCATATGTATGTGTTTCAGGTGTGTATGAGGAGGTATTTGAGAGCAATTTTGGTTCTTCTGCATCTGACAGGTGAGTGAACGTCGGAGGATGTCCAAATAATTTTTGGTCTTTGTACTTAAAAGTCTTATAGACTATTAATATGTGAAATTCTTCATGTAAGATCCCCTGGTGCCCTACTTCTACAGTCAGCTGCATATTAGTGTATTTTGCGTGTGTCCAGCTTGCGTGGCAGGTATGACAGGGAGATGCAGTCTGTTCGGACGACAACACATTCACACTTTTGATGGGGTTTTATATGAGTTTCCCGGAGACTGCAGCTACCTGCTGGCAGGAGACTGCAGCCATCACTCCTTCACACTGCTGGGTGAGTCACACTCAGACAGTTCAATAAAGAAACAAACAGAATTGACCTCTAATGGTATCTGCTACTCAGCCAGTGCAGCTCAGTGGCTTGTGCGGAGCCTCTGCTATTGGTTTGATTCTCACTGGAATGTGTGTACTAAAACAGTGTATATACTTGTTCTGACATTTTGCTTTCTCATTTATCCTCCACTTTTTTAAATTTTCTGAAAAGAATCATAATTTTTATGATAATAAAATAAATGTATGTTAAATCTGCAGCTGATTTTGTCAATGGCAAAAGAACTGGAGTCACTCTGTTTCTGGGAGATGCCTTTGAGCTGCAACTGTCTGTTAACGGACGGCTCTCACAAGGAGAAAAAAAGTTGAGTAACAGAATATTGAAGATGTCATACAAAAATTAAAAGTTGTGTGTTATTGTATTGAAATATTGCAGAGTATAAAATCATCCCATCATTTGATTATGGAGAAGCTTGATGTGTGTCTCTTTTTTTGCAGACTGTCTGTGCCTTTTGCATCTCATTCTGTTTTCGTGGGCTCAGAGCTCGGCTTTTACAAGCTCTGGAGTGAGGAGTTAGGCTTCACTGTTACTATCGATAATGCAGCCAACATCGCCTTGACAATGATCAAACACCATGCCAACCGTACCTGTGGCCTCTGTGGCAACTTCAACACTGTATCAGCTGACGAATACACCGCTCAAGAGGGTAAGATAATGCGGGGTAGCGCCAAAAGTTTGTAATTGTGTGCGTATGTGGGAGATGTGAGGAGAGTTCATTATTACGGAAATCAAGGAAATGATTTGAGTCACCAGCACTCAGCAACAGGAAGAGTATCAGCTCAGTACAGGAAAAGATAACAAGGTGAAGGAAAGCAAGAGGAACAGTGGTAGGATGAGATTAAAAACTCTGTCAACTTGTTTATGTGCGTGTGTCTTTAGGATTCCTAACAGAGAACAGTTATGATTTTGCAAATTCGTGGGAAGTGAAGGGGGCTGATCAGTCATGTCGACGTGTCTCAAATCCCAGCCAGTCCTGTAACAGCACAAGAAAGAGTTCAGCGGTGAGAGGACAATTCACACACACACACACACACACACACACACACACACACACACACACACGCACACAAACATGTGTATCCATAGGATACCTGTAAAGATGTGATTGCATTCTACATGTCTGCAAACAATCTAAATATGAACAAAACATTTTTTTATTAAAAAAAAAGGTGGAAATACATTTTGACACACATTAAGGCATCTGAACCTTTGATGTAAAAGCATTTAGCTTTTAAAGGGTTATTTTTACTCTGCTTAAAACCGTCAGCTGCAGCTTGCTTACACTTGCTGAGCATCTCTAACACTCTCTGCAAACAGTATTTCTATTATTATTACTATTTGAAACTTTATTTGTATCCTTTACAACTTTTGTCCTGGTACAAATGGGCTTCCACTTACAGTAGATACGAGCTTCATTATAAAGGAACAGCTGGTTAGCAAGCTGATCTGACAGGTGTGAGAGCAGTTCTGTGCATGTATACTGTAGTCGTTGTGGGTGGTCTGATGTGAAAAAATCTGCCAGTTTTAGCAAGAACATTTTGTACCTCAGGAACACCCACGTGTGATGAAACCGTTAAAGGCTACATATTAGTGTGAAACCATTGCATGAAATTAATGTCTCCTTCACTAACTACAAGTCTGATCTTTTTTCTTGTTTCCCTAAAGGAAAATATTTATCTTTCAGATATCTTAATTGATATATCGGAGTGTTTTCTTTTCCAATTTCAACTACTTACTGACTTTAAACTGTCTTTCTACCTTATTTTATGGTCTTTAAATAATCAAAATCCTGTTTCCATCATGATGATACAAGTAGTCATCTTATAATCTACTCATCACGTGTCATTTCCCATTACCCTTATTTACATGAGCTGACAAGACATGGCAGCTCATGCATGACAAGACAAGAATACTAATATTTTCAGTCACAAATAACTGGGGTCTTTAAAAAAAAAAAAAAATGTTATAGAAAAACCTACCACCGCGAAAAGAAAACAAAAATGAACATCACTACGATATAAAGAACCATTTTCTTTTGATGTTTGTGTAGATTTTGTCGAGCTGCAGTGTGTTGCAGACGTCTAGTGTGTTTCTGCACTGTGCCCACCTGGTCTCTCCCGAGGCGTTCCTGTCGCTGTGTCAGGAGGAGGCGTGCCACTGTGACCAGAGGGAGGGAGAGGACTGTTACTGTCCAATCTTGTTGGAGTATGCTCGCACGTGCCACGCCCACGGGATACTCCTTCATGGCTGGCTGGAGGAGAGCCAGTGCTGTATGTTTGTCAGTTACTAAAGAAGGTAGTTGCAAGCTAAGAAGTCCCATTCATAATCTAAATGTGTGTGTTTGTGTGTTCAGTTCCCAAGTGTCCAATTGGGATGCAGTACATTGAATGCACAAAGTCCTGCTCTACAACCTGCCACAGTCTCAACATCCAGGAGGTCTGCAAGGAAGAGTGTGTGGATGGCTGTACATGCCCTGGTAACCTCCCACTCACTATATCTCCCTCTTTCACTGTCTGTTGCTCTGATACTCGTAGTTGTAACATGGTCGTGTTTGTTTCTCAGTGGGTAAGGTGCTGGATGGTAACCGCTGTGTGGAGGTATCTCAGTGTTCCTGTGTACACATGGGACGTCATTTCCCTCCAGGATCCACCATCTCTCAGGACTGCAACACCTGGTGAGGGAGCTACGTGCATGCAGAAACATGTAGAAATACACAGAAATACTGCTCGATGAAAAGTACAATGCTTCCTCAATAAATTGTTTCTTTGCTGCAGTGTTTGCCGTCACGGTTCCTGGGAATGCACCAATGAGGGCTGCCCTGGTGAGAGAGATGTACAGTAGTAGTCAATGCGCTGACTTACACATTCTACTGGTAAATAAAGTCCCCGGTTGCTAATTTCTGGTGTTATGTCTTTGTTTTCTGTATGTAGGCGAGTGCTTGGTGGTTGGCCAGTCTCACTTCAAGACCTTCGACAACAAGTTCTTCACTTTCACTGGTCACTGTCAGTATCTTCTGGCAAGAGACTGCACAGATAATGGGTTTTCTGTCATTATTGAGAACGTACAGGTAATGGTCTTTTTTTGGTTTCTTTTTTTTTTTGTCACTTTCCTGCCTCTAGCTGCTCAGTCATCTACAGCATATTGACTGTTGGTATTGTGTTTCAGTGTGCAGATGATCAGGATGCTGTGTGCACACGCTCAGTGACGCTCAGCCTGCCCTCTCTGGAGGACATGACAGTGAAGCTGAAGCATGGAGGGGTTGTCTCTGTCAACAGCATGGACATCCAGACCCCAATGCATCATGGTATGCCACTTTGGCTGAATAGTGCATAAGATCTACATTTTATACTTCCTCTTAGCATATCATACTGTATATGATATTGTATTTATAATAAAGCCTGAAGTATACAAGAGAAAGTACTGGAAATATTGTACTTCAACCTATCCTTTTCTGAAGAGAACAAAACATCAGCTCAAAGATACAAAAACAAAATCCTAAAGACATAGAAGACATTTAGTCAACACCAGCATATAAACATCAAGTAAAGATGTCGATCTGATTTCTTAAGAATTTTTTTAATCATTATTATCAGCACAAAATAAATAGTTATTGGTAGGCCTGTTATTTCAACAGTTTAAATCAACGCCACCTTAATTGTTTGCGCAATTTTACAGGTCGTCTGCATATCCAGAGATCTGTGCAGTCCTCTGTGCATGTTAAGTTTGGAGATGACTTTCGTCTGGACTGGGATGGGCGAGGCCACGTGCTTTTAAAGGTTGAACAATTCTCATGGATAAAGACTTTCATAATGGTACTGGTAATGGTACTTATGTTATAAGATAAGCAAACAACTTTACTGAAATGTGTCCACATACCCAGCTGGGACCAGGATGGGCAGGGCAGACCTGCGGCCTCTGCGGTAACTTTAATGGTAACCAAGGTGACGACTTCTTGTCTGGATCTGGTCTGGTTGAGGCGGGTCCTCAAGCGTTCGGCCAATCATGGAGGATCAACGGAGACTGTGAATCAACCCACAAACAGAAGAGCGATCCGTGTGCCATTAACCCCAAAAGAGGTATACTCACCCATATAGATGCACACATGATATATATATATATATATATATATATATATATATTTTATATATCTACTACCTCCTGCCCCTTTCAGTGTGTTTTGCAGAAGAGGCCTGTTCGGTGGTGATGTCAGACGTGTTCAGCGCGTGCCACTATTTGGTGAACCCGAGTCCGTTCCAGCGGTTTTGCCGTTATGATGTGTGTGCGTGTGCGGACGGTGAGGCGTGCCTCTGCTCTGCTCTGTCTGCCTACGCAGCTGCCTGCACTGCCAGAGGAGTGCTGCTCAACTGGAGGTCTCCCTCACTCTGTGGTAACGCTTTGATTAACGTACAGCTGATCATTCATATGCACATATACTAGTAAACATACAAACATTTCATTCCATTTTTGGACAGAAAACAGCACTGTTGAGTAAATGCAAAAGTCAGCAATAATCTTGGTTAGCCATAGCTTTCACAAGGTTAAGATCAGGATATCAGCACCACATCTGAATCTGTCTATTTGAATATTTGTATCATCAAGAGTACAACAACAGTCAATACAAACAACAAAGATCATAATCATAAAATCATAATTCCATGGATGGAAATGATGAAGATCAGACTAGATCCCTAACCCTGATTTCTTTTTGTCAGAACTTGAGTGCACTCGAGGCCAGGTGTATGAGACCTGTGGGAGTGTGTGCGACCGGACCTGCCGTGCTCTGTCTGGCGCTGAGTTAGGATGTCAGGAGGAGAGAGTGTGTGAGGAGGGCTGTTTTTGTCCTGCTGGAAAGTACCTGAGCGACTCCGGAGAGTGTGTGACAGCTGACCTCTGCAACTGCCTGCACGAGGGACAGCTTTACCAGCCTAATGATGTCTACGCAGATCACAGCAGCATCTGGTCAGTGACCGTGCATGTGTGTATTCAGATACTATGCTAACTGATATTCATAGATACACTTTCACTTTGTGTGTGTTTCGCTTGTGTGTGTAGCTACTGTGAGAATGGCTCCATGCGCTGTAGCTCCCCTGAGATGAGTACGTTACTGTCTGACCTCTTCTATGATGATGATGACCTGGCACCATCCAGAGGTACAATTTCAATATTTTACAGACATTCAATAGAGCGTCTGTGTGTTTCGTGACTTGTATAATCCATTATCCATATTATATCTTTCATTTGCTTTTAACATGAGACTTTGCTGTTCTTGTATGCAACTGTGTCAGTAGAGTATTTATCTGGTCTGATCCCCCTAAAGATCAGGTAGTTGTACAAGTTAAACAGCTTTATTATCTTTTCTGAATTTCTAATATATTTTGCATTTTAGGAACTAATCACCAACTTCATGAAAGTCAGCTACATATTGGTGTGTTTGTTTTTGTGTACGCAGCCCGCCGGTCAGCACAGTGCCCGCCTCCACTCGTCCATACAGAGTGTGTTGGAGGAGAAAAAGGCCTTGAGTGTGCCAGAACCTGCCAGAATCTGGATCTGCCCTGTGTCAGCCCCACCTGCATCCACGGCTGCCTCTGTCCTCCTGGCACAGTAGGTGGTTTGTTATCTCTGTGTTTGTGTGTGTGTGTGTGTGTGTGTGTGTGTGTGTGTGTGTGTATGTGTGTGTGTGTTTGCTGTAGATAAAATACCAAACATCTAAAATAGAACATGCTGATTGATAAGCGGATTGATTTCAGGTACGTCACCGCAGAGACTGCATCGCACCGGCACAGTGTCCCTGTTACCATAACAACAGGCCATATGCATCAGGACAGACCATCTCTGTGGACTGCAATACCTGGTAAAGGATTGTTTGCATACATGGTCATGAAGGGGAATACTTGCAACATGTTTGCTAAACAGGCTTTTTCGTTGACAGTGTGTGTAAGAGCAGGAAGTGGCACTGCACAGAGAAGGCGTGCGATGGTGTGTGCCGCACTGTGGGGGAGGGGCATTACGTCACTTTCGATGGCCTGAAATACTCGTTCCCTGGCCTCTGCCGATATGTCCTGGTCCAGGTAAGAGACGGAGAGATACAAAAAGAGCTCCAGGGTGGATCACACAGCACACTGATGTCAAACAGAAACATGCAACATGCATTGATTTAATAACGTTTTTTTCTACCTTTACTATCAATAGGATATGTGTAATGGAGAAGAGGGTTCATTCAGAGTGCTGGTGGAGAATGAGGCCTGTGGAATTGTGGGACATCACTGTGCAAAAGCTATTACAGTCTTCTTCCACGGAGGGTTGATTGTAATGCAACATGGAGAGGTAACACACACACACATGCACACACACAAAGTGGCCTGCCCATATAAACTCAAAAAGCGTTGCAGCGATGAAAGTCATCAGACATGAACATAACGTCTTACATATAACATTACATTGCAAACAATAAAGGTTCACTTCCTAAACTTTCTTTTAATAACATACAACCAAAAGGAATCATGAGAAAAAAGACTATAACACTGCAAACAAAGTATCTTTTCATCAGTGAGACTATTAAACCTGCCTGTTTTTATAACACTGTAGTTATGTTTCATGAAATGGTCTGTTTATGATTTAATTACGAGTATGTACCGTACATGCAGTGTATGAGCATTTGCACAACTCGGTACATAATTAGTCACTTGTGAGCAATAAGCGTATAAAAATAGAGAAGTGTTTATGTTGAATATTGTTTATCACTCTAATGCAAGAACAAACAGCATGGTGTCGTTTGCATAACGTTTGGATACAAACCATAAAATAATTGCAATTTGTAAAGCAGCAAAGTTGATCAGATACAACCAACGGTCACAGGTCAGATGTCTGACACATTCATATACGTCATATTCTGCTTTACTCACTCAGTCTGAGTCTTGAAACCTAACTTTTCAGACTTGACCTGTGAGTATTGTGGTGGAAAAAAACTATTCAATAGTACCGAGTGAGTCCTATAATACTGAATACTGAAACAAGAAACATCGAGGAAAGAAGTTTGTCTTTAAAGTATTTATTCTCTGGCCAGAGAAGGCTTCACCGTCATACAGACTGCAGCACAGTCTGCAGAGGAATCAGCCAGGAAGCCAGTGTCTCTCTTGCTTATAAGCATCTCAGCACACAGTAGGGGGGAACATCAGGTATTTCCATTATAACAATTGATCAGCAGTTTCAAGCTCCCCATTGACCCCTCCAGTCATCCCCTTCATCTTCTGAGCCTTGTCACACAAAGACATGTGTCTTTATTACTCTTGCATATCTCTGAGAATCTTCACACCTCAACATTCTCTGGTTAAACTGCACCCCCCACTGAGTCGCTCCCTCTTATCAAAGCAAAGGCCTGAGATAACCCATATGGTCCTGTTACCACTCTCCTAGGTGCACAATCATATGTCACATATATAGTTGTGTTAGTGAGTAAGGCACATGAACTAAATCACAGTAGAAATGTACTAGCACAGGGAAAAGTCTCTATCACAGTATATGCATCCATGGCATCTTTCTCTCTCATAGGTGAAGATGAAGAGACCGGTCCTACAGAGCTCACAGGTGGAGATTGTGAAATCTGGTCAGTTTTACACCGTGCTGCTGGGGAAACACATTTCCCTCAGCTGGGATAAAGGAACTCGCCTCCTGGTTCACATCTCAGCCACATACAGGGTACTTATGTATTATAACAACACTTTTGACAGGTTTGAACTTGTTTGTCTTATTTACGTTATTTTATTTCAAACATATTCTTTTTGTTGCATACATTTTATTGTGTGTAGGGCCAGGTGTGCGGTCTGTGTGGTAACTTTGATGGAAACGTCAACAACGACTTGGTGAGCAGTAACAACCAGCTCGAGGTGGACTCCTCACACTTTGGGAACTCCTGGAAGGTTATTCCCAGCTGTGCAGATGTAACACAGGTAAGGTCTTAGATTAAAGGGTCGGTTCGCTCAAATTACAGAGTAGCACATTTCCTGTCTAGCTTTGATTTTAGGAAAAGTTAGGGCCAGCTCTTTAACAGTAATATGTAGATGTGGCTGTATACAATACTGTTCCATACATGCTCCAGAACTGGAGCATTTAGGAACATAGACTTTTGTTGTTTGTGGGCAAGTATAAGAATACCAGATGGGCTGTCAATTGACAAGATGAGAAATTGAATAGAAAATGAAGCAGACTACATGTTTCCAGGGATGGATTACCTACCCCAGGAAAGCCTGGGCAAGTTGGGTCTTATAGCATATTGACTAAAAGCCAATGGCTGCCTGGAAGGTTTGAAATCAACCTTAAAATGTAAATTTTTGCTAACTATTAACTACTAACAATTGCATTTCTAGTATAGAATAAGATGTAGATACTGTCACCCTATATTTATGTGTGGTCTTGTGTGTATGATGTAGATACCCGCTCCTTGCAGCGACAATATTGTCAAGCTGGTAACAGTGGAGCAGTCGTGTCGTGTGATCACTGGTCCTCTCTTTAGAGAATGCAACAGCCAGGTGAGTGTAATTACAGACATCATTGTTATGTTCATGCACTTGGTCCTCTCTTAACATTTTCCTGTGTCTCCAGGTGGATGCAGAGCCATATGTAGATATGTGTGTGGAGGCAGCATGCTCTTGTCCATCAGTGGGCGACTGTGCGTGTTTCTGTGACGTCATCGCGGCCTACGCTCAGGCCTGTTCAGAGAGCGGTGTATCCGTCAGCTGGAGATCCAATGACCTTTGTCGTGAGTGTGAAGAATTTCTCATCCACGTTTAGAATTTCATCATGTATATTTTCTGGCTGAAATATAATTTATTGTCTGGAAAATATATCACGGCTGCTCGAACAAGCTAAACCAGTCAACCAATGTCTTCTAAGCTATCAAAATCAAGTGGCTGGAAAAAAAAGTAAAATAAGATAACAATAATAACTGAAGAATTCTGTCTGAAACACAAGTCCACCTCCCATGCAGCTCTTTTCAAAACACTTATACCACAACCACTTTTCAGTACTGCTATCGTTCCCACACATGACACCTTTTGTGTCATCAACAAGAGTTAACACTTTTAAAGTTACCATGAATTTCTTTTGGGGTTTTAGTTCAAGCATCATGCTCTTGTTTTTCACTCGGATAAACTATATCTATACTCTGATATCAGAAAAAAAAAAATCTACTCTTTATGGTATTGTTAAGAAATGTTTTCTGCATTTCTGAATACTTTATAATGCAGGTCACATGTCCTGTTTATCTTGAAGGAAGAGATCTATGGAGTTAGGATTGTTAAAAAGCAAAGGCCAGATTTTGTCGCATGGTTAATATTATAATATATTGTTAAACTTTTGTTTCTTTAGCCATAAGCTGTGAGGAACTGAACCCGAGGAGCCCAGGTGTAGGGGAAGAGTTATGCCAGTGGAGATATAATACTTGCGGCCCTGCCTGTCCGGTCACCTGCCAGCACCCAGATCCCCTCCATTGTTCGTTGGCATGTGTGGAAGGTTGCCATGCCTACTGCCCCCCAGGTGCCAAAAATACTCACCAAACATATTTGAACATGCAAAATCCTAATGCAGTATACCGTATATATGTACGTATGTATGTCAATATGCAAATAATGTAGGCTAGTTTAACTTCAGCCCTTTTTTTTCTATTCTTAGGCCAGCTACTGGATGAGGTGGCCATGCGTTGTGTAGATCCCTCTCAGTGTCAGGTGTGCATCCACGAGGGTCAGAGAATTTCCCACGGTAACAAAGTCATCTTAAACCACGATAACCCGGAGCACTGCAAGATATGGTAATACTGCATTAGAACCCTCAGTAAGAAGTCTGCATATTTTGGATTGGTAAATAATGCTTTGCATATTATAAGATGCTGTATTTTTCTTTTCTTAGTCACTGTGACAACAACACACTGAGCTGTGAAGTTTGTGCCTCCTCCGCCGTGTTCACCACTCCCACACCAACAGCCGACTATGCCACCTTCACAACCCTGCCCTTCACCACCTTGATGCCTGAGGGCACGTGTGACCGCGCTATGGATCTTGCATTCCTACTAGATGGTTCAAAAGCCCTGAGTGAAGATGAATTTCAGGCAACTAAAGAGTTTATACTGGGAGTGGTTGAACCCTTCCGCATGGGCTCAGCTCACACTCGAGCCACAGTGCTGCTTTACCACTCTGGAGTCAAAACCTATGACCTGCAGGTAGATTAACATAGGTTGTACATGTGTGAGACAGCAACGTCTTTATTCTTGCACAAACATATGCAATGCTGCTTTAGGAATTCTGTGGAATAATACTTAATCGGTCATTCAAATTTACAGAAACTGAAAGTCATCGTAAAGGTCTTCACCTGGTTGCTTGATCTACCTGTTTTTCTCTCTCATTCATGCCCGTAGGTTCAGAAGTGGCTGTTTAAGAAGACTGTGCGTGACCTGCATTACACGGGAGGAGAAGCGGCCTTCTTGGATGAGGCTGTCAAGTACCTGGCTATCAACATCTACGACAAGAACAAGCGTGACCATGCCGGCCGTGTTGCCATCATCTTAACTGCTAGTGCCAACCCTCGCCGCGTCAATGCCATTGTCAAGATGCTCCGCAAGAAAGCCATCACCACCCTGACAGTGGCATTGGGTCCCGGGGTAAACATGGGGCAGATAGATGACATCACCAACGTCAACCCGGGAAACAGGGCCTATATGCTGAGCAGCACAGGTGAGCTGCCTGAACGTCTGTTAGAGCTGACAGATTACCTCTGCACCTTGGGGATGGAGCCTGAGGTAGTGAAACCTCCAATGCCAAAGTCCACTCCGGGTAAAGCTCGGCAGGGCACGACCCCCACAACCCCGGCTCCTCGTCTGGAGCCCAACCCCACACTATACCTTCCAAACACTTCTACGTCCACCTCACCCTCTGGCCTGTTTCCCATCACCACATGTCTGATTTTCATCCTGGAAGGCTCCGATGCAGTTGGTGAGTTCAACTTTAATAAGTCGCTTCTCTTCGTGGAGAAAGTTATCTCACAGCTGACGGAGGAGTCCATTCTAATCACTGTGATCCAGTACTCTGTAACCGTCACTGTGGAGATCCGTCAGTGGGAGTTGAGGCGGCAGAGGACCCTGCTGCTGCAGCGACTGAGCAAGATTCGTTGGAGGGGTGGAAGTAAGACGAACACAGGAGCGGCTGTCACTACAACTTTTCAAGAAATGGCTACGGTCCAGCCTTCACGCGGCCCAACCCCTCCTCAGCTGGTCTTCCTTGTGACAGAAAATCCGCCTACTGACACAGTAACACGCCCGCCATCTACGAGTACCCACACACAAGTGTACCCCATTGGTGTTGGAACAAAAATACATGAGATTGACTTGCTGCCATTCAGCTCACCTCAATGGCCGGTGATTGTTGATGACTACAACGGTCTGTCAACCCTGGTACACCGTGTTGTCAATATCACACGCACCGCAGTCAGGCCCCGCTTTCCTACGCTGACACCCCTGGTTGTCCCAAAACACTCCGACCTGCCACCCTCAGGTACAGAAGACACACTCATTCCAATCACTCAGTCCACCAGGGGTCCTATGCCTGTACTAATTTGTGATTATATCTTTGCACAGTGCCGTGTAAGACGCCTGTGGATGTGTTGTTCCTGTTGAAGGCTGGAGGGCAGTTTGAGGACATGAAGACATTTGTGAAAGCTTTCATCAATAATGCTGACATAGGTAAGTATGACTCAGCCCCTAAACGCCCAGCTACATTTTTCTATGTAATGTGAACTGCATTTCACTCATGTTTAGTATTGTTATTAGTCTTGTTCAATAATATTTCAAAATAATAATAAAAATAAGGGGGCAGCTGTGATTTCTATCCACTATTATTAGTCAGATCATAAGTGGTTTAACAGCAATCAGGTTAATTGTTTTGGATCAGAGATTTCTAGTCATTTATTTAAATAGTGGGTCATCAAGACACAGAATAGAGGAGACATGTCAATAGGGGCTAACATGTTGTCTCAAGTGTATAACATGGCAGGTACATATATACTAATACGTATTCGGGTAACCAGATTCTAGATCTCTCTTCCCTGCATTGCTTCATTCATTTAAGTTCTTTATGTGTGCAGGGCTGAGTGGCACTCAGGTGAGTGTGGTTCAGTATGGAGACACCAACACTGCAGAGCTCACCTGGAAGGATGAACAGAGCAAATCCCAACTCCTGAACCTGGTGGGGAGCATACCAAGCAGGACCGCCGCTGCCCCAGCGCTAGGTAGTGGATAAGTCGACTAATATGTGCACACACATTAAAGCAGACCCACACAAGCTCACTGCTCTTGTCTTTCTGCAGGCTCTGCACTGCGATTCGCTGTGCAGACGGCCATCGGTGGGAAGAGCGGTGGAAGAGTCGGTGTAGCCAAGGCTGTGGTGATGCTGGTGACTGACAAATCAGCTGATGATGTCAAAGAAGCAGCTAATGAGGCACTGGCAGCAGGTGATTAAGTTGACAAAATGAACATGCGATACCTCAGTTCGAAATTCAGTTGGTATGTTTCCATCATCAGTTTTACTGACAACAGTACCTTCACTCAGGTGTGTCAGTGTTCCCCATCGGGGTGGGGCCACGCTATGACAGGAGTGAGATTGGCATACTCGGCCACCAGGGCAACAAAGACAACACTCTGCACTTGAACAGCATGGATCAATTACTGATGTTGCTGACTCTAGACAACAGTTACACAGAGAGAATCTGCACAGGTGCTTACAGACACACACACACACACACACACACACACACACACACATACAGTTACTCTTTCTTCCAAGTAAAAATAATGAATGCTCAGAAATAAATCTGTTCTTTTGTATAGTTTTAATAGTAATGCATTATAATGCAAGTGATAATTGATCATAATGATGGTATCGGTTGTTTACTTTGGTTCTTAGCTGGTCCACCAGGACGGTGTGTTGATGATAATGGAAATGAGAGAAAGGTGAGTAATGTCTGCAGAGGTTGAATACCAATTAGAGCAGTGCAGCAGGCTTTTACAGCATGACTTGTAATGAATTGTCTGATCTTGTGATTCAGCCTGGTGAGTCATGGCTGCAGGAGGACGGCTGCCACTCTCTCCTGTGCCACCCCGGTGGGGTAGTGACATTACAAAACCACAAAGTCAGCTGTGACAGACTGGAGCCGCCGGCTTGCAGAAACAACATGCCACCTGTCAGAGTCCAGGAGACCTGTGGCTGCCACTGGGAATGCCCTTGTATGTTCATCTAAAGAATCAAATAGCTTCTGAAGTTTCTTGCATCGCATTTAACCCGTCTATATTCCCTTTCCCACGTGGGCTGTTAACAATGAGTGGCGGTGACTTGCATTCCAGGCTATTTATACTGACTGTTAACGGATCACGTGGCTCCTGTACAATCACTCTCTTCCTCTTGCCTGGTGTGTGTGTGTGTATTGACAGGCATGTGTATCGGCAGCTCCACCAATCACGTGGTGAGGTTTGATGGCTTGGCACTTAGGCTGGATGGGGAGGGTGCGTGCGCCTATACACTTCTCACTGTCAGCAGAGGCATCAGTGAAGGGTCAGAGGTCAAACTCCACAGTGGGCCTTGTCAGGACTCAGGGAATTACAACCAGGTCTGCATGAAAGCCATGGAGGTGATCCATGGACCACATAAACTGCTGCTGAAGGATGATATGACGGTAAGCTGTGTGTGTCGCTGGTTAGGATGCCTTCATACTGAAATCGATCGTTATCCGTGAGTCGATGAATGTTTATTTACTGGCTATGTAATTGTTTGAGCAGGCAGTGATTAATCGGGAGGAACTTGCTCTGCCGTGGCGGTTTGCTGGCCTAGAGCTGGTGCGTTATGGAGGAGTGATGCTGCAGCTCAAGTCGAACAACGGCTACGTCCTAACTTTCACTCCCCAGAGCAATGAGTTTACCATCACACTGCGCAGCTCCGCTACCACAGGAGACACCGCTGGACTCTGCGGTAACAAAAAATAAAAACCCATTTATACAAGTGTAAAATAAGTCAGCCCTGTTTTTCTTTATTTATTTGCTTGTAGTGTAACTGTTACTCCTTCCTCAAACCACAGTTCTCTCTCTTTCTATCTTTCTTCCAGGTGCCTGTGGGGAGGAGAAGTTGAACATCCTATCTTTACGTAACGGCAGCTCGACCGCTAACCAGCCTGGCTTCATCTCAGACTGGACCGTGGCTGTAGATGATGGTGTGTGTCTGCCAAAGCGGAGGGCGGTGTGTGTGTCTGGAGCAGCGATGGGATGTCAGGCCCTACGTTCTGAGGTCTTTGAGCTGTGCCATGATCATATTCCCGTCCAGGTGTTCCTTGCAAAGTGTGAGGAGCAGGCCTGTGAGGAGTCGGATGCATGCGAGCTGATTTCTGCCTACGCACGCCTCTGTAGACAGAGAGGTGTGTGTGTGGACTGGAGGAGCCCGCACCTCTGCCGTAAGTTAGTTTTTGACATGTGTATATATGTTTCAATTCAGCAGACACAGTTTAACACCCAGTCTGAGCATGAACCTAAACTTTAGCCTGAATTGTGTGTTGCAGCATTACAATGCCCCAGCTCCATGCTGTATGCTGCATGTCGGACAGGGTGTGTAGAGGAATGTGGTAGCATACAGGCATTGCAAGGCGACTGGTCGGTTGCCAGAGGTAACGAGTCATCCTGTATGGACACACCTACCGAGGGCTGTTTCTGTACTGGAGGGACAGTTTTGCATCACGGACAGTGTGTATCACCAGAAGCATGCAGGCAGTGTGTCGACCATCATGGACGCACGTATACGGTGAGACGCATGAGAAGACAAATATGACTGAATGTGTGAGGAAAGGAGGCAAAATCTAAATCAATTTCCAACTTCTCAGTTACAGAAACACATTCTGATAGAACCACTGAGGTGTTCACCAGTAAAGTGTGCTTTGAGCGCCCTCTAGTGTTTCTTTTTAAGACATCAATAACATTAAACATGGTGTGATGTTTTTCGTACAGTACATGCAGAGTTGGGTACCAGATGAGAACCCATGTTTGATTTGCATGTGTTTGGACCAACAACACATCAACTGCACTGCCCGGCCCTGCAATGACGTCAAAGGCAAGCTTTCTGCTGCTTATGCTCATACAGTAAAAAATATATATATATATATTAGTGTTGCATTGTGTGTTTGGATATACCACTTTAATAATGAATCATTTGTATGTGTGTGCAGCTCCAGTATGTGGACCCTGTGAGATCCTGAGAGAGAAGAGAGACTCTAAGTGCTGCCAAGAGTACGAGTGTGGTATGTAAAAAAAACACCATGTTGCATTATTACGTTTCTGTTTCCAGTTCAGTATTACAGTAGCCTCATCAAATGAGTGGGGGGAAAATAGACCTGTCTGTGTTCAATAGGATATAATATGTGTGTGATACTAGGTCCCATTTCCATCTAGAAGAGATATTGGAAGGTTGCTGCTGAACGCTAGAATATATTGCTCACACATCAACAATGCAACAATTTATTGTAATTTATTGCTAGCGAAACATAATTAAACTTCAACCACCTAAATATTCAACAGCTAATTAAAAAAACAACTTAAATCATTCATTAAATTGTAAGTGCTCTATATTTATCACGCAGTTGTATCTCATATAGAATGTATATCTCGCCCAAATGCAACAGACAGTCTCACTCTGTGACTTTTCAGCGTGTGATGTGATGAATTGTGATGTGCCTGAAGTGCCCCGCTGTGAGGACGGGGAGGCTGTGGTTCTGAAAAACCCTGGGGAATGTCAACCTATACACGAGTGCGGTATGCCATTAACGCATTCTCTGTGATGTTCAAGCTCTGCTTTTCTCTGGCACACATACAGACATGAAACAGAGCACACATCTATGTGATCTCTTTCACGTGTTTCTCTTCATCTCTTTTCCCCCTCGCAGTCTGCAAAAAAGGAGAGTGTGCTGTTCAAGCTCCCCCCGCTTGTGCCGCACACCGCCAACTGTCAGTGAAAAACACAAAGTGCTGCGACGTGGTTGAATGTGTGTGCAACTGCCAGAACTCCACGCACACCTGCCCTACTGGGTTCATCACATCCTCCTCTACGGACGACTGCGGCTGCACAGAAACCACCTGCCTGCCAGACAAGGTGTTTGAGGAGGGTGTGTTTGTTTAAATGCATCTGTTTTCATTTATGTGCTTTTACTGTTTAAACTATCCTGCTTTTATTATTTGTGTCTATCCAGGTGTGTGTGGTTGGTGGCATGGTTCACCCAGTGGGGAGTGAATGGGAGGAAGTATGCCAGAGGTGCAGGTGCACCCAGCTGCAGGACAAAGACACATCACTGCACATCGCTCAGTGTACGCCGCCCGTGTGTGATCGAACCTGCCCTCAGGTGAGCACACAAACACCAAATATACACATTTTCATTATGCTTCTATAACCATCAATCCATATATATTTATTATATATTTCAGGGCTCCACTTACACTCCATCAAAAGGAGAGTGCTGTGGCAAGTGCACAACGACCAGCTGTGTGGAGTCAAAGGGAGAGATACGAGGGGACACACTGTCTGGGCAAAACCTCAGACGCGTATGTGCAGAGAAATCATACATGCCTGAATAATATAGGCAACCAATTCTCCATATACAGCTTAATGTGATGTTTGAATAACAATAACAATCCCTCTGCTTAGGCAATATATTTCTGGCTGTGTATTGTTTCAGAGGAGCACTTTCTCCTCTCTTTTAATCTAATCTCTGTGTTTCTTTTAATAGGTGGGAGAGGTATGGCAGTCTCCTCAGGATAAATGTGTGTTACATCAGTGTATGAAAGTGAAAGACGAGGTGTTCATCTCTGCAACAAACGCCAGCTGCTCTGTTATGGACACCCCATCCTGCCCGCTGGGAACAGAGTTACGCTGCGTCACCCAGGATTGCTGCCCCAGCTGCCACTGCGGTAAACACACATTCATACGCAATTACACACATAGGAAAACATAAACGGACCATTTGGCACAGCAGGGTGTTGTTAGGAGGAGAGTGTCCTTCAACTAGCAGGCACTATATCATAAACTCAGTATACTGAGATGCAGTCGCAGTGTCTGTCCAGCAGATGACTCTCTCTCACATTTGTGTCACCCCAGAGCCTCTTATCCTCACCTGACCTCACAAAGCCTGGGGTCTAATGCTGTGTTTAATAAATAACATTTCAATTACTTGTGCTGTTCTCTCCACAGCTCCTAGGGATGTCTGTGTCCTCAACAAGACTATGATAGGAGTAAGTCGTGCAGAAAAGCAAACCCTTCTTTTGTATTAGAACATTTTGAATGGTTCCTTCAATGCTCCACCTGTGTGTGTTTGTGCAGGCAGGGGAGAAGCTGATGGTGGACGTGTGCACACACTGTGAGTGTAATGTGGAAGACGGTGCCGTGAGGAGATACAGACTGTCCTGCAGGAGAATCAGCTGTCCCAATTGCCCTATGGTAACCACCATCCAATCATTATTTTTTACCATTATCATTTGGCATCATCATCATCGTCATCGTCATGACTAACCAACAAATTCAAACGTTCGTCATTTTCATCAAAGATTTTCTAATCCGCTGACCACATTCCCTCCCTACTCGTCATTTAATTGTGGCCACAACGTTTTCCATGATTCACTCTGCTTAAAGAGGTAAATAGTCAATTATTTATGAGCACAAAAGGGCCCAGACACATTTGTCTTTGTATTTACATTAATGTCCTTCTGGTGTCTGTCCCGATGAGCTAACAGGCAATACTAACCACAACGTTTTCAGGGATACACTCTGCAGAAGGAGGAAGATGCTTGCTGCGGCCGATGTGTTCCCACTGCCTGCTTCATGCAAAGGCCAGACGGGAAACTGATCAGTCTGCAGGTAGGTTCTTCGCAGAAAAGACGACGTCTTGCTCATGAACACTGTCACACACAGAACGCAGACATTGATGCTCATACCGACTCATTTGCTGTTGAAAAGAAACTTGATAATAAGGATGATGCTTTTGATATTGATATATTTTATACAGACCTTTTCCAGATAGCACCATACTGTGTTATACTATTTTATACAACTGCTATACTATGTTATTCTACACTGCACTATGCTTGTTCCTTGGATCAATACAGTTTGTCTACATCAGAAATATAATATTTTGTTTTCATTTAAAAAAGAGACAACAGCTTCTCAGCAGCATATATGAATGCTGATCTAAGTGTGTGCCTCTCTCCCTCCAGGTCAACACCACTAGCGAGGACGGTTGCAACCTGTATACCTGTGGTGTAAACGGTAAAGGGGATATTGTCCTTCAAACCAGAGTGACCACCTGCCCTCCTTTTGACCGTCAAACTTGCCTGGACCAGGGGGTACGACTGCTTCAAAAAACTGCCCTATACCTCCATCTCCCAGTGTTCCCACCCCTGAACAGCTGTAGCTGCCAAACATTTGTATAACATTTTTCCTCTCCTGTTTGTTTTCAGGGGAAAGTTAGCCAGCTCGGAACAACCTGCTGTGAGACGTGTAAGTATAGCTGTGGTCTCTGCAAGACTGGTACACTATTTTTTTTTAATTTGGACTTTCTGATTTTAATACGTGTGTGTGCATGTATGAAGGTACGGAACCAGAGTGTCGGAGGACAGTAGGAACGCTTAACTACATCAAAGTGGATGATTGCCAATCAGAGCACCAGATAGAATTGCACTATTGTGAGGTAACAGACTTCTGACACACACACACACACACACAGGATGATTAATCCCCCCCAGGATTAGCCAGCAAAGTTCAATGAAATCACACTGTAACACTGTCCCTCTCCATCCCACCCTCTCTACCTCTCCCTGTGGTGCTGTCTATCTGTCCATCTGTCCGTCTGTCTATCAGGGCAAATGTCGCAGTAAGTCCATGTTCTCCCTGGAGAGCGCTGCTGTGGAGCAGGAGTGTGTGTGCTGTGCTGCCGTGGAGACGGAGCCTCTCAGTGTTCCCGTCCTGTGTGCCAATGGCACTCGTAGCCAGCAGACTGTCCTGTCTGTCACCGCATGCGACTGTCTGTCCAAACACTGCACCTAGAGAAAGGGGAAGAGAGAGAGAGAGTGTTTATAAATGCAGAGGGTATATGTGTATCCAAGTAAAATGTACCCATATACAAAATAAATACACAACAATAAAACAAACCTGACAGTTTTTTTGTAATCACTAATTTTGTCTCTGTCTTTTCTTTTCATATTATTGTTAGTAATTAAATGTATGGGTTTGTAGAGATTTATGTTGGTCATTGAGATGTTTGAATATGTTTTTCTGATGGGGGATAAGTGCTTTTCTCCATTTCAAATTATTATTGAATGCTTTGGGAACATACACAAATATTGTAATACATCAATCAATCAATAAAATAATAAATGTTTCCGCTCTATGTAAGATTATAAATTATTTTTTGCATTCATATTTTGTTTGGGGTCTTCTGAGACCTGCAGATGGTAAGCGAGGTTCACTTTTAAGTCTGGTCACCGTAAGCTTTCTTTCCTCTCTGGCTTACACACACACACACTCGCTCGCGCGTGCGCACGCGCACACACACTTACACCTGTTCATCGGTAGTATGCATCACTGCTTCTTTCCCTACCGTATGAAACGGTCAGAGGAATTAGCCGCGCTGTGTGCGCGCGTGTTAAGCCATGGGTACCGGGAGCGCGCGCGGATTGTCCACCATCTCAGACCCTCACCAGGCTGTGCATTTCACGCGTCTTATTATCCATCTCCATTGCGAAGCCCTGATCCTCCACGAGGACTGGTGAGTTCACTTTTTCCACTTTTCTTTCATGTGAAGTGTGACATAAAAATGTGCGCAGTTGACATTCATCACTTTTACAGTGTCACTCCTGTCGGCTTTGAGAGCGTCTTTTTGCACTTGTTGAGTGTTGTGAGCTATAGGTGCTTGTGTGTACACTTTACGTGTTTCAATCTCCCCCGTGGCAGCAGGGGCGCGTGCCCGGGTGCTGAGGCTGTTTTTTTTCATCTGACCATCTGGGTGCAGACAACTGTTGCGTCCATGAGCGTTTAATTAAACGCATATTTGTCGAATAAACAGCTCCTGACAACTGCTCGAGGACTAATTAATCAAACTGGGAATTAATTAGTTTGATGTACTGATGTTATGTATACACCAATGAGACTTACAGACAGGTGTAAAGTGAAAGTTTGCTGCAAGTCCATTTGATTTGGACTTCGATTTGATTCATCACATAACATACAAAACCACATCATTTCAAACTAAAGTCTTTATTTGAGTTGTATGTTTCCTGTTCAAGCATTAGAAAGCAAGCAGCTTTTAAAATTAGCAAAGTGTAATCTGTTGTATTCCAGGAGAGACAGCATTAGACTGCTCCCCTGTTGTCCTCTGCCATGTTAACGGTAGTTAGGGTGAGGGTGCAGCTGACATTCTTGCCTTCCTGTTGAGCTGTCATAGAGCTTTAGGCCTTTAAGCCCCTCGCAGAGACACAAACTTGGATGCATTCCTCTTGTGCCTTTTCCAGAGCGAAAAAGCAGCAAGGATATACAAAAATAAAAAACAAAATCTGTGCCTTAAAATAAACACAAAATGTAGTAATAGGTTAGAAATATGAAAATATAATAAAACACAATATGGTCTATGTTATATTGGACATCATGGTAAGCTATTTCCAAAGGAGCCATTTTGGCAGAATTAAATGACAAACTATCATAGCTGAGTCTTTCCATGCAAACTCCAGCTAAAAAAGAGTACATAAAATATCCCGTTAAGATGCACACACATGTATGAGTTTCCAAAATGGTCTAAAAAAACTAAAATACACATTCTTGGTTGCAGTGCTATAAGGAGAGTAAATAGTAAGAATAAGAAATACAATCTGCTAGACATGGTAGTCGATCACTTATTCTAGAGATGCTTAATCAATATGCCTGCAAATCGTGCAGGCATATTGATTAGAATTAGCAATATAAACATTCTTGGAAGTTTTAAGAACATAATCAGCCATTGGGGAATCATGGCTAAGAAGCAAAGTGACTCATGCACCACACATGAAGCATATGGCTAGCATTATAACAGCATATGACATCAACTTGTTTTATGAATGTTACAAAACAAAAGGTTTGGGAACCACTGATTTAAATATCACTGTGTCTGATGGAGCCGTAATTGTAATCGTTTTGACCGGTTGAACTCTTAAGAGACATATTCTCCATTTCCAGCTTGGCTCTGTGTTTGCTAACACATGGTAAACTGGGATTATTTTGTATGTATGTGTGTAAGGGGATTGATGGTTGAAGCCCTCTGTATGTGTTTATGTGGTTGACTGTTGGTATACCTGCATGTCTCATGGCTATCCCCGGTGTCTCCGGCGACTAGAACATGTCGTTTTGAAACTGTTGTGGGACCACTGTTGCATGCAATTCCCTTTCTCTTTCACCGAAGTAATAGCAACAATGTCATCACCGATAGATTCATCTTGTGACAAACATGAGATGATCACAAACATATGAAAGATGAAGCTTTATCATAAAATGCCACAATGCTTTCCCACATCAAATAAATGTTGAGAAAGCACTGAGAAGTATGTTACATTTTTGTTGTCACATGTATGGACAGAAAAGACACAGGTTGGGTATTAAACTGTCCGGGTTCATTGTAATTCATTGTAGTTCATTGTTAATATGTAATTATTAACAATTTTTAAAACTGTGCATACTGGTAACAATATTCTTATCTTTTTTTGTTATTTCTGAGCTTTAGGAACAATTGAGGAACTGAATTGCACATTTTAGGAATAGTAGCTTTGTTATTTGCACTTAAAACATCATATTTTATGTCTGCATGTTGAACCTGGAGTCATGCGCTTCTTTTAGTGTGAACTTATCCACTCAATTTCCTCTTAACGCTTCCTCCTTTATCTCCAAAGAATGAGCCCAGCGAACAAATTACCCCAACAGATTGTAAACTGTGCGGCTTGGATTGAACTGTGAGCTTAATCTGAGCCTACATCTTCAATTGGGTGAAAAAGAGATGAGAGAGCTTAACTTTGGCTCACTCTGTCAGTCTAAAACAACTACTACTGTGTGTGACATTTCAATCACATATTTGAAAGTAAAATCAAACATAAAATTGATCTATGTGTAACATGTTTAGCTGGCTCCACATATCTACCACAGGACATTATCAACGCAGAAAACCAGTTTATTTAAAAAATTACATCTTATTGGTTCAAATAGTGGTTAAACAAATGGAAGCACATTTCTGCCACTAGAAAACATATTTATAAGCTAATAAGTCATAGTTGTGAGAAAAAAAGTCTTATTAATAAGAAAAAAAGACACTTTTTTTAATTAATGTGCTTCCATATTAACCGGAAATTCGGGAATTATGTTTACTTTTTTTAGACCTTGCTCTGTTTACTTTATTCCTTGAGAATTGTTGGATAATTTTACATTTAGCATTTTTAAACCACGAAGAACAGTTGGTAGATACAATCCGTGACGATGGTCGCACTAAGACATTGCTTCATTTTAAAGGGTCGGGACAAACATTTGCGACCAATGTGCTCAAATATTATGATGCTACTGGGAGGAGTTTTTCATCCTTTAATAGAACATTTTTCTTCATTTGCAGCCTGAGCTGCCAGCTCATCCCAACTTCTGAATCCTTAAATCTTTGTTTTTCTTTTCATATACCAACAGTGATGAAACGGAAAAGACCGTATGCCTGTCACCACAGAAATGAGTGAGTCATCCACTTTTCACTCAGTGAAGCTGGTGTCATTGGCCCGATCTCTGTCCGGGCTTGGGCTGGATGCTGCCAACGGAGGCGCTATAACCCCCCCTGACAATGACGAGCCCCCTGTTCCGGTACGGTCTCCTCACATCCTGAAGCTTTAACATCCTGCTGCAATATGTCAGCTCAGGTTTCCCGTCCCTGAGCCGACACACACGGAGCATTATCTAATTGTCATGCTCTTACATCATATTACTCTCTAAATTCTCTACTTGTAACCTTCATTGCTGACCTCACTAATTCCCTGTGTGTGTTTGTGTAGGAGTCTGGTATCGATCTAGGCCCTGGGCTTTATTTTGCCGATGGCAAGAGAAAAGTGGACTATGTCCTGTGCTACAAATACAAAAAAAGGCGGCTGTCCAAGGCACGCCTTTCCATTGTATCCAATGGGAGTATACCATTTCCGATATCGGGCCGATGGGAAACGGAAGCAGAGTCTGGGGAGGCAGGTGCACCTGCAGGAGATGTAGAGGAGTCAAAGCTGTCTCAGGAGGAAAAGGCTGTAATGAGGGAGGAGTTTGAGGCGGGTTTACTGGATGCTGGACTACAGCTACAGCGCGATAAAGAGGTGTGTATCTGCTTTCACCATGATTACTTTTTCATCTGCTGTACACTCCTATAGACAGTTATGGGCCAGATTACAGGGCCTTATTAGAGAGTGATCCACTACTCGGAGGTGTGTGTGCTGACACTTGAATGCACATTAGGCGAGATTGGTATTTTGATTGAATGGGTAGAAAGGGGGCACTCACTGTACACCCTGTGCTGTATCAGTATGTGTGTCTGTGTGTGTGTGGTAAAATACGATTTGGCTAACATTTTAGGAAAAGTGAAGGGAACATTTTAATATTAAGTGTTGCTGATAGTCATACGCTCAGTTGTGTTGTTTTCTGTGGGCTAAAGCATGAGGGAGTTGTTGGATCAGAATTAGAGTATTTTGACAGTAGTTCAGATTTAGATTTTAATGCTACCACCATATTAGACATTAGACATTAGAGGTGTAGCAGGAGTTGTTTCAACCTGTGCAGTTGTATCTGCCTTGCACTAAGCTTGTAAATCAGTTGTCCAGAAGAAGCTAGGTAATAAGCTAGTCACTGTTCACATGATCAGAATTGATAACTGGCTACATTATGATGGCTTTCAGGTACCTATCCCAACATTATCTGCACTCATTTTCTATACTCTGGATGTTTGGGAGGTGTTGGGATTGAAATAATGGGATTCCATACCAACCAGCCTCAATTACAACACAAAGCAGCATACTTACAGGTTTAGGAAAAGCTCACCTGGCTGCCTCAATCAGGACTAGCGGGAGAAATTACATGCAAAAGACAAAGAGAGTCAAGAAGACAGATACACAGTTAATCTGTCCATATAGGCCTGTAATCCAAGTCTAATTGGCCATGTACACAGTGGTTAAAGTTAAAATATCGTGATAATCTGTGTGTTAATGTGTGTGTTTATTTGCAGAGGGCAAATGGCCTAGGGTTTATTCGGCTGCATATCCCATGGCCAATACTCAGCCGAGAAGCCGAGCTTCAGAAGATCAAAGTTGCTGTGAAAAAGGTCAGCAGCCTTTTACACACCCTGGTCTTTAATATTCTATAATATACAATATATGTTTCATATTTGCATGACATTAATTTGGGTGCACATTACAATCCCATTTAAAGACTAATGAGTTATATGTCAGAAAGCTGTGACATGACATGAATAGCACCAGATATGTGTAGTGTGGTAAATACAACATAGTGTGACTGAGTAATTAATCCATGTATGTTTTCATTGACCAGAAGTGTGAATTGCGGAAACGGATGGGCATTGCTGGAATATGGGATTCCATAATGGGCAAAGTCAACACACCATTTCAACCGGACGTCCCTAACTTTGACATCCACAGAGACTCGCAGACACGCGTCCACTTCAAAACCCTCAAACACCCTTTTATCAGAGACAAGCTCCACCTGTGAGTACCTGGACTGTGATGCTCACATGCACACATGTAGTGGAGTGGTATCGAAAAAATAATCACTTTAGGAGTCGCCCTCGGCTGGGGACACACATGCCTTTCAGTCCAGTCATGGTCAGTGATTGAGATAACACCCTCATATCTGAATCACCTGCAGGCTGTGTGCTTTCATCATAACATGGTGGAGCTTCTACGTAAATTGAATGTTTACTGTAGTAGTAGTAACTTTGTTAGGTTGACCAAAACTATTTGATTTAACAAACACACAAACAAAAAACTCTTTCATTGGCAAATGTAAAAGAGCTAACAATGATCCCACTACAATCCATACATTTGCTGAACAGGTCGATTGTTAATATTGTTATTGTCATTCCTTGCAGGTACGACATCAAGTCAACAGAAAATGTATTTGATAATGCAACACGCAGCAGAATGGTGGGTCCAGAAACACATATCTTCTAATTTTATATTAAGAAAAATATGTTGTGTATGTATTTGAGCTCACACACAATTTGGACTTTGCTTTGTTTGTGTCTAGGTCGCTGAAATTATTTCACGTATTACCTGCAGACAAACTTGCCAAACCACTGGTAAGGTCTAACTTGCTGTGGTGTTATTATGTCAGATTTTATGTTTCCGTATGCTATCAGTCACAAAACTGAACGTGTCCATGACACTGTGTGGCATTTCCTCTTTGTGTCATAAGGCATCAACTCATTATTGGCTCGGGGTGTCTACGACTCTGCCTTCCCTCTGCATGATGTGAGTATAACAGGAGAAGAACCTCCACTGGACAATGTGAACATATATTTGTGTGTGCTACATCTTATGTACATAAAGGACTTTGTTGCGTCATACAGGACAGGTTAGTCAATATATCTGCAGTATGGACGTTTATACAAGTGGGGGGAAAAGGGGAGAATCTGAAAAATCTTAATAGAAAAATACTGTTCCCAGCCCTTAGCTGCCATTTTGATTATGCATAAAACATGGCATACTGTTAGGCAGTGTATCTCTCTATAAAGAGCTGGCAACTTTTTTTTTTTCTTTAGGGGTCGTTCACAAGGAGAGGGCGGAAAGATCAGCGAAATGACCGACAGGTGAGATGAGTGTTTTCAAACTACCCTTTTATTAATATTAGTGTAGTCATTGGAGGTGATGCCAGTCACTCTTCTAAGGCAGGAACAGATGACGCTATTAAAAGACAGATTTTTGTCCTGATTTGGATGATGAGCTTGTTCTGATCTTGCATGATAAAAGGTGATAATTCTGGTTATGCTGTATAGATTTTGATGGTTTTTTTAAAAGAAAAACTGTTCATTGTGGTTTGACATAGGAGTCCAAACATAAATCAGTGAAGCATAAATGTGTCTTCTCAAAGGAATGACATCTGAGTGTGCATTGTCAAATTAAATGTAATTGTAGATCTGGTTAAAATTGATATCAGCCTGGTTCCTTGTAAATATACAAAATTCAAAGCTATGCTGTTTGTCCCAAAAACATTACATAGACACAACGTGTCAAACATTCGATTATTAACTGTCATTAACTTGTGTTTTTCTCTCCTGTCCTGTGCTCGGATGTCCTTCAGCTCCTTCATGAAGAATGGGCTAACTATGGAGTCATGCATAAATACCAGCCTGTGGACCTGATCAGGTACTAAGCAAAATGTGAATAAAAGTCAAGCTAGAGCTTCAGACTGCGATGTTCATTAAGTCACTAAAAACGTGTTGCTGTGAACAAATATACTGATGATTGAGTGGGGCTGAACATAAAAAGATTGTCCTGATTTTGGGTTAATAATCATATGAACACTTTAGAGGTGATGTTGTGCATTTTTTGTCATGATGTGTTTATTCTTTGTCTTTTGTACTTGTTCCTTTCTGTTATTGTTCCTTAAAAATCTCACTGAAAAAATTAAATAACAAAAGGATTGTCCTGATGATAGTGATTAAGAAAAGGCTATATGGTTATCAAAACCAAAACGTAATTACCCCCAGAGGTTCATGAGTGTGCTCAGCAAACATCAGTAAAGTACTTAGATAATGAACTACATATTAGTCACTATTTTGGCGAGGCCTTGTGATGGACCAAAGAGTTGGTTAAGGGAAAGCTTTGATATTTTGGTGGCACTAGACTTCACTGGGATGATCGGGCCTGTAGCTGTGGACATACTGTTTACCGCTGTGGACCAGAATTAGACAGTAGGCCCTGTGGTTAGAGGGGCAAAAATATAAATCTGTAAACCTGCAAATCCAGACAGCTAGTTGATACGATGGCTTTATTTGAACAGGAAGTACTTTGGAGAGCAGATTGGGTTGTATTTTGCCTGGCTGGGTGTTTACACTCAGCTCCTCATCCCTCCCTCTGTACTGGGCATCATTGTCTTCCTGTACGGCATATTCACTGTGGATGCCAATGTGCCAAGGTAAGCAGATAAAAAATACTCTTCATACTTGTGTATGCTTATCAAAAGTACATTATATTGTCAATGGACATGTGTTTATATTATTTTCTTCGTCCTTTTCAGCCAGGAGACATGTGATGACAACCTGAACATCACCATGTGTCCACTGTGTGATGGAGTGTGTGACTACTGGCATCTGAGTACGGTGTGCTCACTGGCCCGAGCGTCATACCTCTTTGACAATGGAGCCACTGTCCTCTTCGCCATTTTCATGTCTCTTTGGGGTAGCTAAACAACCTAATACACTTTCCTGATCATGTTACGAGGAGTGACAGTGAGAGTATGATTGGACACTATGAGAGTCACTGGTTCTAATCGCTGTATTTATAGGTATATAGATATCAACATCATGCTGCTACCCTGCATGTTAATGTCCTTTTGGTCAACTTTGAGGTGGCTCATGTTTGTATGAATTCTAGTGGAGTATATTTTCTGCATCTTCTTGTGTGTTTTTCATTTTAATATTTTAATATTCCTTCTGTGTATCGTCTTGTAGCTGCCTGTTTCCTTGAGCACTGGAAAAGGCAACAGATGTTTCTGAAACATATGTGGGACCTGACGAGCTTGGAGGATGAAGAGGTACCAAAATAGATTCAAGAATACTGTAATGAGCAATAAACACACACAGATTAATTTAGAATAGGTGCGGTCAGAGCCTTCACTTGCTTTGTCATTATGAATATGGATCCTTGTGTCTATCTTTCTGTTTGTTAAAGTCCCAAGTCAGTCGGAGTGAGAGTGTTAACCTCAAGGCCCGGGTCAATCATGACGACAGTTGTTGTTTACCTTGCAGATTATTATTTGTGTCAGAACAGTGCCCTCCCCCTAACACACACATACACACATACACGTGGCCACCAATGCGTTAGCCCTTTTTCCCTGTAAGGGGCTGTAATGGGATTGTTCTGTTCTTAAAGCAGTGCACGTGCTGATGACACAGCAGAGTCACAACATAAACTCTCTCTCTCTGTGTCTCTGTTTTATGTATTTCTGTCTCTGCTGCCTGAAGGAGCGAGTCCAGGTGGGCACGTTTCTATACCTATTAAAGTACCCACAATCTGGTTTAAGAAGCTGTATTATATTTGTTTGTTTTTTTAGAAATTCCCAAAAATGTCATTGTTATTTTTTGGAATATTTATAAGCAGTTGAAAATCATATAATACGAATCAATAATCCAAACAAATCCGGAATTTTTACAAATAAAAATACAGCTTGCATTTAACGTTTATGCAGTTTATGCGTATCTTTATACTGCAAATAGATTTGTTGGGGTCTTTTCTCTTCACTTTGTACTTGAGAAGCATATTCTGAGCTGTCGATGAGGAGACCCTGTTTACTCTTAACGGTGGATGAGGAAACCGTAATCAACAACGCTTTTACGTGTTTGTACAGAAAATCCAATTAAAATCAGTCTGCTCCTTTTGAAAATATTTTCAAGTCAAAGTCAGTAAAATAATTTGAATATGTCCCGGACCTAAAACTGCAAATATCATGCAACAGTCATGAAAAATGTCAGAGAATATAGCTGCGTTGAGTGGGTTTGTAGCTTTAGATTGATTTGGGACAGTAAAATGTGTAGCTTTAACTGGTGACTGGAGCCCCCATACTGTGAAGTTGTGATATTAAGGATTTTTTTCTTGCTGTATGTGATCCCTTGTTTTAACATGTGCATGTGTTTAAACTTGTGCATGTGTGTGCTACAGGAGGAGCTGAGGCCTGAATATGAAGAAGTTCTACAGGAGAAGAAAGCTAAGATGAAAGCACAGTCTAAGAAGAAGGTATTGTGTCTGAGTGTGTGTTTTTGTGTGTTTCAGATACAATTGTATGACTTGTGACATAGAAATGGTTGAAATTGACAGGTTGTTACTGACAGTTGTTTCTCACTCTGTTGCAGTTGACTCAAGCTGAGGATGGTGTGGATGCAGAAACAGACCAGATGCTGGCCTCGCAGGTATCACTGCACTGCTGTGATAGGACATTATGTGGACAGAGATGCTAGTTGGAGAGGGCGGGGCTGTTACTCTGACGTGATTTACACTTGCTTCATAGCAAATGCTATCACAGATCTCACTTCTTCAGTTATATAACACTCAGTGAATGTAAACAACTTTAGCTATACATCAAATATTACAGCCTGTGTACGTTTTTTAGATATAGAAGAGCTATTGCAGACTACCTCTGTCTGTCTGTATTTGTGTTGGTGCACAAACAGAAAACCCCTCCACCTGCAGTGGGTGGTTGAGTCCAAAGCTGCTTACCTTCCTGAGATTAGCCCAGATTACTGATGGAAGCGAGAAAAGGGAGGAGGGAGAGGAAGAAGGGGAGGGGACTTCTGTCCTCTCAGATGGCAAACATGCTCCTGCCAGACAGAAAATATAACATGTGTGCAGAACATTTGCTCAGCATTACTGCACATCACATTCTACACATGCATTAAGTAATATACCATTGTGTGTGTGTGTGTGTGTGTGTGTGTGTTTTTGTCTGTGTGCCCAAGTAATATGCATGTTTTTCTTGACAGCGAGAACCAGAGTCACTGGACATTGAGGATCATCTGTCAGGTTATCTCATCAATGTGTCCACCTTACTACTCCTGGTACTGCATTTAAACTATTTTAATGCTTTCACATCACATTTTTTTCATTTTTTTCTGGACATACTAGGCATTTAAAATAAATCAGCAGTTTTCCCATCTGTTGTCATAATATCTGTGATTTTACCTACATCATTTTCTATTTATCTATATAATTTCCTCACTGTTTCTCACATTGTATCCATTAGTTTCTCATAAATCTAGTGTCAACAGTAGTGAAAGTACAACTAGCAACATTGTTTTATTGTGGGAAATAATTCCAGACATTAAAAACCGTTGAAACAAATATTAGATTGGAAAAAATAACTCAAATATAAAACATTTATTAAAATAAAATAGATACAGAAAAGAAAAGAAAAAAAGAATAATATTTATACAAACCAATTATTAAAAACATAATATCATCATAAAGAATTGTCATTAAAGAAAGCAAATATTCTTCAACACCAGAGTCACTTTTTACTTGTGTGTGTGTTCAGATCTTCGTAACCTTCTCAGCTGTGTTTGGGGTGGTAGTTTATCGCATCTGCATGTTAAGCGTTTGGTCCGTGAACCCCGATCCTGAAGCCAAGGCCAGCGTGAGGATGACCGTCACCACCACAGGCATCGTCCTGAACATGCTGGTCGTTCTGGTGTTGGAGGAGGTCTATGGAGCGATCGCTGTGTGGCTGACTGAACTGGGTATAGTATTTAATGACGAGGACTCACAATGTTATACAACTTATGTTCCACTGGAGACAGAATGTGGCAACATATTGGTAGAGTTCAGTAGCATAAAAGGCCATGTTACTAATTTAGGAATCACCAGTCTCGTTGAAAGTCCCTCACTGTGATTGTAACATACTATTATGAGCAGGTCTGCTTAATGTGATGTGTTTACGTTTGTTGTGTCTTCCCGATAGAACTTCCAAAAACAAAGGAAGAGTTTGAAGAGAAGCTGATCTTTAAGTCTTTCTTCCTCAAGTCCATGAACGCCTTTGCACCTATTTTCTATGTGGCCTTCTTCAAGGGCAGGTGTGTGTCTCTTTTAAAGTCTCACTTTCCTCCGTTGTCTTTCTTTACTTTTTATCATGTGACTTGGTCCTCTCTTCATTCAGGTTTAGTGGGCGGCCTGGCGATTATGTTTACGTCTTTGGAGACTACCGCATGGAGGAGGTGAGCTCAGTTCAACACATTAGTGGTTGCTGTTTACGTCTATGTACAGGGAATGTGCACCCATGACTTGTACACGTGTGTTTTTTTCTCTACAGTGCGCTCCGCCAGGCTGCCTCATCGAGTTGTGCATCCAGCTCAGCATGATCATGCTCGGAAAGCAGCTCATCCAAAACAATGTGTTCGAGGTTCTCATACCGTATGTAAATACTGTACATATAAAGATATTGTTTGCTTCTACGCGCATACACTTCTCACAAAAGATTTATCAAATTTCATCTTTGCTCTGACTCCATCCTCTGCTTCATTTTTTCTTTTTTTGCAGTAAGCTGAAAAAGATGTACAGAACAATACAAGAAGAAAAAGGAAAGAAAAGAGCAGCAGAAAAAGAGGAGAATGATACAGAAGAGAAGCGACCGAAGCAACAATTTGACAAAGATTTCGCTCTTGAGCCCTATGAAGGCGTGACCCCAGAGTACATGGAGATGAGTGAGTCTCTTTTAGTTTCACTCTATTATTTACTGAGCCACCCACTGCTGCAATCACATAACATGATTTTTTAACTATGTGTGTGTATTCATATTTACAGTGATCCAGTATGGGTTCGTGTCTCTGTTTGTGGCCTCCTTCCCGCTGGCGCCAGCGTTCGCTCTGCTCAACAATGTCATTGAGATTCGCCTCGATGCTGCAAAATTTGTGACTGAGCTCCGACGGCCTGATCCCGTGAGGTGTAAAGACATAGGTATAGATGACACATGAGAGTGTGTCCACTCCGTCAGTCTCTGTGTGAATGTGAATCAAACTATCCTGGAGCTTTTAATCACTTTATTTTCCTTTACTCCACTCTGTCCCTCCGTTTTTTGTCTCTTTGTCTCCATGTCTGTCTGTCTGTCACTTTTACACAAATACACACACACACACTTCCCTTTCCCTCTCTGTCTCTTTTCATGCACATGCTTTTTCCAGGGATTTGGTACAACATTCTCTGTGGAATCAGCAAGTTCTCTGTCATTACCAATGTAAGTGTGTGAATGAGTGAGTGAGTGAGTATATGTTTATTGTGCCCATAACCTTTGACCTCTGGTAGAGTGTTCTACTAAAGTGATGTGCACAACAATGTACTTCTTGAATCCTTACCATGTGTTTTCAACAAACTCTGTTTCTCACCAAAACACATTGTGTGTATCTTAAGTTTTTGGAATAATTAGCTTGAATGAATTTACGTTCATGTTTCTAGCTGGCAGTGTTCTTTCCCTTTGCCTTTGTTGCTGCAATGGTACACTAATTTACACATTACCTAAGCCACCTGTCTATCACTGGAGTCGCAGAAAACCGGTGGTAGGAATGTGTTTCACGTCACAAAAAGGGGACTACTCATAACTAGAGACCTTCTTGCGATGGGATCCCACCAGCGGGGTAAGGGGGAGGGGCAAATAGACTTTTATCAAAACAGAAATTTTAGACTTGTCATAGGAGGAATGGTACAGGTTTATTTAGTAACATTAGTGATGGCTTTAATCCACTTAGGGGAGGTCATTTGGTGCATGCTGGCTCACTGGAACAGCTTACTTGGATAGTTTCTGTCAATTTAACATTAACAGTCATTTTCACCTGTACTTTTCTTACTATTGAGATGCCCCTGTGAGCTGTTTCCTGTTGTGTAAAACTGTTTCTTTTGGTTCGATCTCTCAGTAATACAGTAATGTGGAGACAATTCACAAAAGTATTATCAAAATGAATCTAATTGTTGGAGGTAGATAACACTATTGATGTTAAAATATTGATATGATTAAAGTTTTAGCCTAACATAAAGTTGAATATAGCTGATGACTAGTCAATGTGTCATTTCCACTCCTTGTTTGTCTTCTCAGGCGTTTGTCATCTCCTTCACATCAGAGTTTGTTCCACGCATGGTTTACCAGTACATGTACAGTGTAAATGGCACCATGAATGGCTACACAGAGCACTCACTGTCCTACTTTAATATCAGCAACTTCTCACCGGGTAGTGCGTCCACCACCACCCTCATCACCGGAGTCTCTATGTGCAGGTCAGAGTGACTCTTTTAACCCTGACCTACCTGGATTTTCCTTTAAGTCCTTGAGGCCACTCTGAAAGTGTAAAATGTGTCGTTTATGTAGGGATTTTACTGAGGCAAATCTCCCTAAGAAGTATGAAATTTTTCTCTTGTTGTGTTAACGTGTTCCTTCAGTTAGTCTAGATTCCTCCTTGCAAATTTACTGTTTGTATTTTTTTAAGGTATAAGGACTACAGAGACCCACCTTGGGACCCAGATGCCTACACCTTCTCTAAACAGTACTGGTCGGTTCTGGCTGCAAAATTGGCCTTCGTCATATTCTTCCAGGTATGGATATGTTTACAATTGTGCTTATGTTAATGTCCGTCTAAAAAGTGGTCTCAGATCTCCAAGTCTTTCCCACTCAAATCCATGTACACCATTGCACCCATTAGATATATAGATATCTTTAATGGCAGGTGTGCACCCAATAGCAAAGGCCTTTTTTCTATCTTCACTCATTCTTCACCATTGTCTTGTCTTTATTGCTGGCACAGATATAATATTAGAAACAAGGAGGTATGCGCCAAACCAACTGTTTCTCACCTGATACTTCTTCTTCTTTATACATTGCAAGAAAAACGTTTCATTTCCCCTTTAGAACCTCGCCATGTTCCTCAGCATGTTGGTGGCCTGGATGATACCAGACGTACCGCGATCTCTGCGGGAACAGCTGAAGAAAGAGAACATGATGCTGATGGAGTTTCTGCTGAATCAAGACCAAGAAGCACGTGCCAAATCTCACTCCCCAAAACGCTCCATCCTCTGCTCTAACGCCAACATAGACATTGTGGTGGAGGCACCACCGGAAGAAATAGAGGAGCAACAAGTGGAAGAGGAAAGGGTTGAGATCAATCTGGATGAACAGAGGAGGAGCAGTGACAGTGATCCAGAGGTTGGGAAGTCATTCGAAGAAGTTGAAGAAAATGGACAGGAAAAGCGAGGAGGAGATGGAGAAGATGAGGGTGGAGAGGTCGAAGGGGAAGAAAAGGAAAAAGATGGAGAAGTAAATAAAGAGGAAGGAAAGGGAGATAATGAGCAAGAGGGAGAAGAAAAAGAGGAAATAGATCAAAGAAAAGAAGAAGAAAAGGAAGTTGACGATAAAGCAGTTGAGATGGAGGATTTTACTGTCGATCTGGACAAACTCATGAGTGAGCTGGGCCTGTTAGGTGAGAGGAGAAAACCTTATGTATCTGTTGTCTTCTTTTTTTGGTCGTGTTTGTGTCTAGAGATTAATTTTTCTTCTTCTTTCATTTCTTCTCACGTAGATGAAGAACTCCCATCGAGCGCAGCCAGAGATACAGAGTTTCCCCGCTCAGAGTCCAAACAGGAACACCAGAAAGACCAGGAGCCTCTGTCACATCCATCATCTCAAAGAAGCTCATCTCAGAGTCTAAAGGGCTCCAGAGCAGAAATGACATCCGATTGCGACACTAGGCTCTTCTCACTTATTGCTCCTCCTCCCAGAGAGCAAGGCTCAAGGGGAAAGGCCCGCTGTTCCACCCTGCCTTCCCGCCACAAAGGGTCTGAGGCTTGCTACAGCCTGCCACGGCCAAGCCACTCCACCAGCCTCACAAGGTTCCAGCAGGCGCCAACACTTATTCCCCTGCTTCCTCTGGGCTCTTCATTATCAGCCTCATCCTCAACCAACCCGTTCCCTCCCCCACACACACCTGTGTCGCCATCATCTCCGCATCCCACACAGTCCCCATCAGCCCAACAGCCCGAAGCCCCCAGTGAACTATTCGTGCTGAAAGGCCCTCCGCCTCAGCAGCCACGCTCCAGGGGCAAAGCCCGGTGCTCCACCCTGCCACCCCGACACAGAGCCCCTGGTCCTGAGGAGCCTTCCACCAAGCCTAGCCATTCCACCAGCTTCACAAAGCTGCATCCTCCCTTCCCCCAGTGAACTGAAACGCAAAGCGCCAGTATGAGGACAAGCTGGAAGCCAAGGGAAAGAGACAAATTGTGGCAGAGGGAGGGGGAGGACTATCCAGATTAGTTTCTCCCGTCTGTGCCTGGAGACCTCCGTCTGTCCTCCGTATTTGCATAGACCATCCAGATCGACTGAACGTCCTTTTGACCCTCTTAATCTTCAGGGTCAGCCCCTCAGTGGTTTAGGGCCTGACCCTGACAAGGAGACTACTTGACTATTCAGAGAAAGACTGCTCTGAAACTCTCCCTTCCATGCTCGAAAACTATACCACTTGAACTTCAACCTCTTGTTTTTCCATATTTTTTTTGATTGTTTTTCATGGTTCGTTTTCACAGCTCAATAGCCACTGCTCCTCTGTTTATCAGCCCCACACATGCAGCAGTGCTGCCTTGTAGACCAGAGAAAGAAGGACATATATACAGCAAAGCTAGTATCAACACTTATGCTTGTAGCGCTACCGTTTATTTTTAGATGTTTTGATATATAAAAATGTAAAATTATAATAAAAGGACATATTTTTGATATCTGCTTTTATCTCTGAAATCTCAAGGTCATGGTTTGTCATGTTGCATTATAGCCACGAGAGCTTTGACAGCAGGCGAAATTGAAAGTGTTATATGTTTTGCAGCTTATGTGAAGAATTTACATATTCAGAGAATGTAAGAGATGCCAATTAACATCATTTATTTTCAGAGACCGTAAACTGAATAAAGTTCTCAATACGAGACTAACAGCAACACACCAACGTCACTAGTAAATCCTAATTTGGAGATGACAGTCTATTGTGTTGTCTCTGTTGCCCCCCTCTGGTGTGTAGTGAAACATTGAGAAATTATTCAGTCTGCTGTATTTTAATATAGATGTTCAGTGAAGTGCTGCTTTACTTTTGTATCCCTCTTTCATTTTCAGTGTTTACCTGCTTAAATATTTAAAAAAAACACAATTACGAATTGTAACAACCTCTTGTTACCGCCGTGGGTCCTTTCCGCACAAAGACGCCGGCACACACTCAAATAGCGTTTCGTAATGTTCATTATTGTTATTAATGCAGTTCAGGCTGGTCTCGGCCGTGCGCTCTCCTGCCGTGCCCCCGAGCGCACCCCCGTACATGCGTTCGTCAGGGTCGTGGGTCGTGGGTCGTTTGTCGTTTGTCGTCCGTCGCCCTGTCTCCTGCTTACTTCTCTGTCGCGCCTCCGTCCCTACTAATGTTTATATACGAGAGAGACAATCAAGGATCCGTTTCAGCTGCGGCTAATCAAGCCTCTTCACGGCACCGTTCGCTGAACCACTCACCCCCACTCTGTCCCCTCTGCAGCTGCGCCCAACCACCACAGTAATTAATCAGGAATATTTCCCCACAGAACCGTAAGATAGTTCAATGTAACTGAGGTTACTTGTTTGTCCCAGGCAGCTATTTATACAGAGTGGTGTTTCACTCTCTCTCTTTTTGTGCGTGAAAGTTCCCTTTTCTCCTCTCTCCATAACCTGCACTGTCTCCGCCTCCCCCGCCGCAACACTGAATGGGGCCTTTGTGGGGGCTTCCCAGCATTCCAAGGGGAATTCTTGCAGGTGAGGGTATCTATCCCACACTTAAAAGACTGCTGCTACAAGAGCAAGTAAGGGCAGTCCAGCGATGAGCTTACTTTACCTTGAAGGACTTGCTGCAACATTGAGGGTGTGATCACAAGAGCAGACAGAGTGGGAGGGAAGGATCCCATTGTTTCTGTCCAGGTGAGCGACCACTGGCATGCTTAAAAAAATCAACATGCTCACTGGAGCCTGTCGCCTCACACACCATAAGGTGTACTGTACAGATTAAGGGAAGCATATTTGCGTTTGTTCTTTACTTTTATGGTGTCTTTGAAGAATGGCTCCAGACAAGCTGAGAGAGTGAACATATAGGATCTATTAAGGGCTGTTATCTGATGTGGATTACATGAATGAACTGTATAAATCACAGACTGGCTTCCCGCAAGTAGGTCCCTGTACGTCTCACAGTGGGCATACTGAAGGTGAGTGTGAGTGTGAGTGTGTGAGTGTGTGTGTGTGTGTGTGTGTGTGTGTGTGTGTGTGTGTGTGTATGGACATGTGCAGACATTAATGGATGTATTCTGTAAACATGCTATACAAAGGACTGAATATGAAATCACTTTGTAAGTATGGAACTGGAGATTTTCAGTTTAGGTTTAGCTTTCACACAATATAATTCACTTTTGAACAATTTTGTCACACACACTCTGTCTGTGTCCACCATCTTCCTCAGCTTCCCTCTCTTCGGTTGGTACTTGTAAAGCAAAACCGGCTGCAGGTATGCTTGTTTTCTGATGCTGACTTAATAACATTGAGGTTCAGGGACACACTGATATGAGTAATACTGCATCCCAGTGGTTAAATCTGGGCATCACAGGAATTCATTATTTATGACCTTGATTTCACATTTTGATAGTTTTCTAACTGTTCAAATAACTTGTTTATCTGCACTCTGGGCAGAGTCCAGAGAAAGGACTTCTCTTCTAATCTTTCTTCATTTTAAATTGCTCCTCACACTTCTTTATCTTCCTTGCCCTTTGATATCTATTGTACTCCATCTCCAAATTACTCACTTCCTTTTGTGACTGCATGTCCTAAGTGTAAGTGTACTGAAAGAGACCAGAAGTGGCCACAGCTGAAAATTGGTGCTCTATATTCAAGACAAAGACAGTGGTGCACTTTTGACTGTGAATCCACGTGGACCAGATCCCCACCGTAGCTATTTTAGCATATCAGCCTGTGACCAGTTTATGAATGTGTTCATGAATGCACACTCCGGCTGACAATGTTGTATGCTATTTTCAATCCAGTCTTAATCATTGACAATTCAAACATTTTTTTGTAGAACTCGGTGAACTCATGTTCTCTCTTAGAAATGAGTGGGCAACGCTTACTTTAATTATATTACATTGCAGAAAATGTGATTTCAAAACCTGAATATGAAACAATATATTAATCATGGTTCTGCAATTTATAGTATCTGTAGAGTGTATTCTGTGTTTTCCAGCAGCATGTTGCAGACAGTCAGTGAGTGGCTGTGGTGGGAGCGTCTGTGGCTGCCAGCAAACGTCTCCTGGTCTGATCTGGAAGACAGTGAAGGTCGTGTCTACGCTAAAGCCTCTCAACTTCACGCTGCTCTGCCCTGCGCACTCTGCCTGCTCCTCGTCAGATACCTGTTTGAGAGGCGAGAATATGCAAGCGTATGGTTTCAGAGTACTGGGATTGTGTTGCAAATACTGTGTGGAGCAATGCTACTTATGGAACTCTAAAGGCCAGACAATACAGGATGATATATGGACACACATTTACTGTAATGTTGCTTGTGTGCTGTTGCAGGTACCTGGCCACACCACTGGCTAATGTTTGGGGAATCAGGGACAGTGTACGTCTGACAGCAGAGCCAAACCCCATCCTAGAAAGCTACTTCTGCAGCCAAGCAAGAGCTCCATCGCAGGTATATTAAAAGGAGCATTTCAATGAAAAACATAGGAGCTTTGTTGTTCACATGCAGTAATCCTAATCAACAGTCACACATATGGTATATAAGATTTTGGTTACATGACTTTGTGTGGCATTAACAATGAATGAAGTTGTTCTCTTGGTAAGGAAACAAAAGTCATGAGAGGGTCAATTTGAATGCTGGTATATAATGTGCATCCCAGAGTGGAAAGAGTGGAACAACTGAATTGTTTCCCTTGTGTCTCAGGCTGATGTGAGGTCTCTGTGTAAGAAGACCAGCTGGTCGGAAAGGAGAGTTCAAATCTGGTTCAAGAGAAGGAGGAACCAGGAGCGTCCAGGGCTTTGCAAGAGGTTCTGCGAGGCCAGGTTTGTGTTTGATTGAGCACTGACATAAGAACAAGTGTCCATGTGTAAATATGTAACATTATCGTCATTGTCTGTCAACAGTTGGAGATGTGTGTTTTATTTTTTTGCATTTGTCTGCGGAGTCCTCGCTCTCTATGACGTAAGTAGCTCTCGTCTCCTGTGTCAGTACATTTTTCCCATCCTTTCCTGCTTTGGGATAGTTCTCTCTTTTTTTTTTTTTTGTCTTTCTGTCTCTATTCGCTCTGATTTCACTGTAATGTGCAGTCTGTGAACCTCCTTGTCTCTCTTCTTATCTCATGTCTTTTTGTGCTTCAGGGTTATTCTCACACGCTGACAGTTGGTATGGCAGATAATCATGCATGAGCTCGTTGGCTAACATTTACCCTTTTTCAAGGCTATTCCCCCCCCTCACACTCACACTTATTTCCCTCTCTGTTTTTGTTGGCTGAAGAAACCTTGGCTTTATAATCTGAAGGAGGTTTGGGCAGGCTTCCCTAAACAGGTAAGTGTTTTTGCCACTGCTATCTGGGTGGCTTGTACAATATTACAGTATACAAATATCTAAGTGCGTGTGCTGTGTGTCCATGCAGTCCATGCTGCCGTCTCAGTACTTTTATTACCTCTTGGAAATGGGCTTCTACCTTTCTCTGCTCCTCAGCCTCACACTTGATGTGAAACGGAAGGTGAGTATGCTGATGTGTGTCCAAAATCAAAGTGAAGTACTGCACATGAACCAAACCATGTATTTCCGTTTAATGTTATAAAGATGCAATACGTTCTGGATGTCTTTGTGTCATATGCACACTGCTGTATTTGTGTAGGACTTTAAAGAGCAGGTGATCCATCACATAGCCACACTGACTCTTCTGAGTTTCTCTTGGATTTCAAACTACATTCGTATTGGAACCCTTGTGATGGCAGTTCATGACTCTGCTGACATACTGCTAGAGGTCAGTGCTGGTTTTTACATCAGCGCATGTGCAAGCTAATCTGCGTGATATCTATTGTCATTTGTAGGCTGTAGAAGATAACTGTGATTTTGAATGGTCACAGTTCTGCAGCAATGATCAAAATACATTGAAGATTGCAAAGCAGAATTTTTACATCTTCAAATAAAAGCACAACAATTCGCTTCTAAGGTAATGCATGTGGTTTAGTCGCCGTGTCAGTAGTTTGATGTAAAGCCTAAAAGCTGCACTCAAGATAGTGTGGATAAAATCTACAGGACCCACCTGTACAGCCCCTCCATGCTGTATAAACATTGATTTGACTTTGAACAGCTATGTGGAAGGCGGTTGCCATGCCCCACCATACATTTCTTCACATGTTCTCTTTTTTTTCATTTAAGCAGCTCAAAAGTAAAAAAAAAAAAAAGTCCCAATCAGATTCACGGGTAACAATAAGTATCACATTTGAGATGACTAAAGCGGGATGAGGTTGGCGTCATCACTATTAATAGCTGTAAAAGCAACACTACATGACTTTAATTTAACGTACTGCAGTTTTTGCAAAAATGTAACACTGTAAATTTGTACATGTATTTATTATAATATGTCAATCTCCTGCCTTAGCATAGGGAAAAAATATCCCTCTTATATGGGAATTATCACTTGATTCAACTAAAACTCTCTAGCAAACATGCCTGCAGTGACTTTATGACAGACCATAAACAATACCTTTTTAAACAAAAAAGTGCATGATTGTTTTTCCTGTTTTTATCTCACAGGGTGCAAAGGTTTTCAACTATGCCAAGTGGCACCAGACTGCTAATGCCATGTTTGTGGTGTTTACAGTTGTCTTTATTCTGACAAGACTTATCATTTTTCCTTTCTGGTAAGTGTGGGAAATGGAAGGATGATGCATGGAGACGATCTTGGAGTAATGTGTTAAAAATATTATGTTTGCATATCTTCTACAGGCTGATCCACTGTACATGGGTGTACCCACTGGAGGAGGTTGCTCCTTTCTTTGGCTACTACTTCTCCAATGTGATGTTGTTGGTTCTTCAGATACTCCACCTCTACTGGGCTGTTCTTATATCCCAAATGGCTTACAAGTTTATCTTTAGCAAGGTGTGTTTCTATGTTTATATTCATTTATGTGAAGGAAATGCATGAATGTATGAGTCTTTTCAACCTCTTCTCTCTGGCTCATCTTCATGTAGCTGGAAGGCGACGACAGGAGTGAGGAAGAGGAGGATGACGACAGTGACTCACCGAAGGACAGACGCCACAAACTGAGTCACATAAATGGCTCTGGAGCCAGAGGCAGAGCCAATGGTTACTGACACAGACAGACGGAGATAAAAGAGGAAAATGGACAGCAGGACTGATTGCTCCTCGACTCATTTAGTCTCCATTTGCAGTAGTATTTAATTCAGCAGAATGTCATTTCCAAAGGAACTGTGAAAGATTATACATACATAAACTGATTTCTGAATGGTTTTGGAATTCAGAACATTTAACAACTTATTCTACTTCTTATTAAATAGAGGAAGACTCCTTTCATATGTTTTTTTTCTTTCATTTTTGTATGTTGTTGGGGATAGGTATGACGATAGTGGCAATGATGACATGTTAATCCCACATGTTTGGGTATGTGCTTGTTTGGCGGGGCACATCGATGCAAAGCACAACAGGAACTGTTTTTAAAACTGTGATTTTCTGTTTGTGTATTTATGTTTATAAACTATATATTTCATGAGTTCGTCCTGCTCGCATGGGACACGAATGATCTCACTGGCTCTGGGTATCAGTTGCTGGACTAGCACGCCCTCTCGTGACAATACGCGGGAACTGACAGAAGATGTCTGGTCATCAGTTGCCATAGAAACCACCATACACATGCTAATTCTAGCTACGTCTATCGGGGCAAACACCAAAAGTAGGTTAACGTATTGTATTATATTATTAGCATACGGATAGTTGTCAGCATTATTTTCCAGCATGACTCATTCGAGAAGTTATAGCTACAAAGTGAAGACCGGAAACTGGTTTGAGGACGTGCTCTGCGAGGTTTGTTCAAAATATAATTTGCTAACAATAGCTAATAGCTAGCTCTCAACTTTTAGCTAGCGTAGCTAACGTTTAATCTACGTAACATAACGTCACGTAACAGCTAGTGGCACGTCGTTCATCTCAGCTAACGTCATTAGTAACACATCCACAGTTTCTCTACTTACAGGACAAAGAAGACCACGTGACACAGGCAACAATTACTTTGTATTTATTAAGCAACACTATAACTGTTTAAATACAACGTGCAGCCTTGTAGCCGTCGGGTGTATCGTAAGCTATTTGTTTGTTTGTATATGCAGGTTATTCAGTGATATATGTTGATGTGTTTCCAGGATGCAAAGAAAGATCCCCAGAAAAAAGAGAGGGGTGAGCTTGTTGCCCAGAAAGTAGACTTCCTCAAACAGAACATTTTGAGACCGGTAAAAATAATTTATGCTAATTATATACCACCATCAATGACAACAATGATATCACAATGCTGATGTGGATGGCAATGATAATGTTGTTTGTTCACGTGTCCAGGTGAATCTCACTGTGACAGATGATGGGAGATTGCACTTTGGGAATGTTGTGATGCTGGTGAACATGGGAGGAGAAAAGAGGGCGTGCAGTGCAGTGAGCATTAACGCAGACATTAACAGCGTGAGGAGGAGCCCTTCGCCTGGCATTCAGGCCCCATGTGAAGTCAGTGCAGGGAAAGGTATTCAGGGCTGCGTGCGCACTGCCTTCATCATCACCAGGTACACGCACAAACTCGCTTAAAACTACATCAACACACCCATCAATACACATGGCAATATGTTGCCCTCTCGTCAGTGTATGATGGCGGGGGGTTCTAAGTGACTTGCCAAATATGAAATCACTTTATTTCCGTCTTTGCACAGACAGACCCCCCTAGTGGTGAGATGGCGACATCTGCTGGCCGTTTTTGATATTACACTCATTACAGTATAAGAAATTTACTCACGAAAACTAAAGAAAAACAATGAGTATACAACAGTGTTCAGCCTAGATTTTGATGAATTGACAATCAATTAAATGTAAATGTATCTCACAAATAACACTCCCAGATGTAAACCTGTAATGTTGCTTCTCTGACTACAGTGTTGATGGCAGTCCTGAAGGGTCGACTCTGCATTTCGAGCAAAGTTTTGCTCTAAAAACAACAAGTGGCTTTGCTGGTGGTGTAAGTGATCTAACATTCACACACACACACACACACACACACACACACACACGCATTTAAGTACTTTTTGGACGACAAATGTGATGATAAATTGTGCCATTTAAAATACTTCTATGTCTGTCTGTGTGTGTTTCTGTCTGTCTGTCTAAACTAAAACTAACTAACTTTGTGTTTACACATTTCTCTTCCTTTCTCTCCACAGCTTTACCTGACGAGTGACATAAAAAGTTTTGAAAAGGTAGATTAATTTTTAACATGAATTAATTATTGAAGACCATCGAGTAGAATACATTACACTGAACAACCACCATCTGTGATGAGAAGTTTAACAAAGCCGAGCTGCCGAGCTTACGTGCATAAAGTGCAGAATGCAGCCGCTGTGTTTGTCCTTTTCACTGGATTTTCTGCTATTGTCAGTCTCATATTATTATGACTTCCTTTAAAGTGTGCCAAGAAGTCCAGGCTACAGGAAGTAACGTTGGATGACAGCGGTTCCTTCACGTCATGGTGGAAGATAGTCCACTTTGAACCCCAGGAGAGGCTCGAATATGACGGTCAGCCTGTTCCGGTAAGTATTTAATGGGTCGTCATGGTTAACTATTACACCTGTTGCAACATCAGCATTTAGTGTTCTCTTAAATCTGTAGCTGAACTGTAACTTTCCTTTTCCTCTATGGCATTGAGAATGTCCATGCAATCGTGATCATTTTTTCTACAGGCTAATGTGAGAGTGCTGATCAAACACTGCAAGACAAACCAGGCTCTTGCTGTGCTGGGACAACATGTCATTTGGTATTTTCCATTTATAATTCTAAAAAGAACCCAAAACCTTATGTTACCGTGTTAAATGCGATAGAAACGCCTTCAATTTCATGTCGGATGTCAATTTGGAGGTCCACTGAAGAATTGGCACAAATAATATCTAAATATGTGAGATCCACAAAGGAGATACCAGAGCAAGAAAACTGCAATGTTAATGTACGTCAGCTAACTGTAGGTACAAGCAGACAGCCTGATAGGACTTGTGTTTTTACAGTGACATGAGAAACCTAACTCTGACCCAGTCAGTTGTAGCTCGCGACGAATCAGCTTTCTTAACCCAAACAAAATATTTGATACATCTTAACAAAAATAATCAGCCCTGTCAAAATGTAACAGAAACACACCATGTAGATTCACTTGGATCAAGCTGCAGTCCGCTTTTCACAGCTACTCAAAAGATGAGGACCTCCAATATGGCAGCTAAAAGTCATGTCACAATGCCTGCATGCCATCTGTGGTTGTGTATGTAACAGTCGTGTCTCTGCAGGACCCCATACGGCAACGAGTATGAGCTGACGGCTCACACCTTCCTGAACTCGTGCAGAGGCGAGCAGGACAACAACCACTGGATCCTGTGCACCTCTGACTCTGCAAGGAAAGGGCTCGTAATTCTCAACCACCCACAGTCAGCGGCCCACGACGAGGAGCTCACACAGGCAAACCCTGATATCTAAATCGACAGTAACACAATTCACTCTCATGCCACAAGTACAAATACGGCAGATAGATACCACACCGTTAATAACACCTAAAGAATTATAAAATAAAGGTTGTTTTTGTTATGTTTGGGTCACTGATTTTTGTTCTTCTTGTACAAAGAGATTCCAGGATGAACCCCAACCAGCACGTAAAGGTTATATGATACACATTAGCCAGCCAGGCCGACAGGAGGCTTTGTAGAAACAACCATTTGATATGTTTCTTCAAACAACACTTCTATTGTTTTGGTTGGGCCGCAGCATAAGAAATTGACTGTGATATTTGACCTTTGGAGGATTTGGGTCAATTTCACATGCATTTGGAATTTCCACTGAAATAGATTTTATTGGAGATATTGATGAGGTATGGGGATGAAGTACAGGCTCTGCCATGGTGAAAGGTGCAATGACTTAACAGGGTCTTAAAAAGGGTGAAAATATACTCACTACTACGCTGTAGAATACTCTCTGACCAGAGCAAGTTCTGGCCTTGATTATATACAGCGTTACAGGAAATAACAGTAAACAACAGGTGTGGAGTTCGGCTAAGCTTCTCAGGAAGGACAAGGGACCTTGAAACTATCAGCACCCAAGGTGTGTATTCACTGTCAGATCAGGGGGTGAGAACCCAACTCACAAGTCTTATTAGCTATTAAGTTACTGACGGAGCCATTGCCATATTGTGTTCATAATGTGTCTGTATATAAAGTAATAGAGAGGGAGCTTGTTTCCCCAGAAAGTAGACTCTTTGGGAATGTTGTGATGCTGGTGAACATGTGAGGAGAAAAGAGGGAGTGCAGCGCAGTGAGCATTATCGCTGACTAACACTTTGAGGAGGATTCCTTCGCCTGGCATTCAAGCCCCATGTGAAGTCAGTGCAGGAAAAGGTATTCAGGCTTATGGTCCCATTGCACTTGACCTCACATTACCGTGGAGCTACTGTAAGATTCACTCCGTACAGTTGCACAATAGCCGGTGCTGTGCTGATAGTGCCACCTTTCTGTCATCCATATGTATGTCCACGTGGTGATGAAGACCACGTTTGGTCTGTCACAGGTTAAAATATAATTATTGAACTAGGAGGCTTCCTCAACAATAGATAACGCTATCCTTTATTACGGTCCATCATCCAGGGTGCGTTCAAGTTCAAACATTTCGACTCGGCGGATTTGCAACGATTTCGAACCAGCTGTTTCGTTTGAGCGCAACGTTTCGCGACAGCGTCTGGAATATGTTGTCACGATTACGCTCTCCATCTGGGTGTCATCCAAACACGATTTAAAGGCGACACCGTTTCAAACGGACAACCATTTGAAATAGCCCTTCCAACACACTGCTATCATCTAATTTCAAACGTTTTGTTAAACGCGTTGACGGCGCTGAACGCGCCCCGCTCGCAGGTATCACGTTTCAGATGGAGACAACGTTACAACGGTGACCATCCGACGCTTTAACAATACCGAAGCTCACTCTCAGCAGCCGACGCGCTGAAGAAAGGACGCTGGCACCACGCAAAGGTAACGTTACGTTATAGTCCCCACATGGGAACGAAGACTAATTGCGTCCATGTTTCATTGTGTTGTGTCTGTAGGTTAACAACTGCACATCATAGTGATTGTGTAATTAAAATATTCCATTCATTCAACTCATTTGTCTTTTTCTCTCACTGCGGTTTACAATTTGTGTAACGTGAAACAGTAACAGTGAAGCTCGGTGACTAACGTTACCAGGATCTCGTATCCAGTTGCGTTCTTATTCATACTCTGACTGGGAATAAGCGCATCTAGGTGAACCTGTTAATATGTGATAACATCTAATCTTCAATGTATTGGTAATGATGTATCTGTATGTGTAGCCACATGATGATGATTTATAGCTACGTCTCCATGGCGTCTGGTCTGTCCTTTAATCGGTAATGCAATGCAAAGGCGTTATTTATGAGATAAACACGATTTATCTTGGTAACGTTAATGGTACACACATGTATATAACAGTCAGGATAAAAACAAACATGAATGATAGTTGTTATTATAGATGTATTATCAGTGAAGGCTTCTCTCAATGTGTGTGGTTGCGTTAGGTTGATTAATTAAAGGTTAACGTGTCGGCTGAAGAGGTATCTTATTCAGGGCTCCTAAGTAACGGTAGAAGGTATTTAACCTTTTTAAATGTTACCTACACTGTCCCTGCGTATTGAGGGGGGGGGGGAACTGCACTGATACAACGTTACATCTCACAGAGACATGTACTTTTAAATCCACTAATATACATGTATTTAACAGCTATATTTGCGTTGCAAGTGTTTCTTACAAAACACATGATTAGCTTATAAAATATAATGTTTTGCTGGAGATGAAACCATCTTAAGTAGGTAAAACAGCCCCTCCTCTCCTGCTTACATATAAATACAACAGTGTTATCCAACATTTGAATACCCTGAAAGCCACAATTCTGCCTGCATAATTATGTAGACTTTTACTTGTATTGGTTACATTGTGGTATTGCTATTTTACATAATGAAATAGTATTCATATTTAAAAAAATACAGCCCACTGATGTGCTTCTTATTCTGTGCTGCTTATTCTTTACGATATTCAGATTCACATGATTTAGCTTATGTTAAACATTTTAGAAAATACAACTCACCAAGTGACTTCGTAATATATCAGAATAATAATTAATATCCCTGCTGTGGGACTAACAAAGGATTATTTTATTTCATCTATTATCTTTGATTTATAAATCATTACAGTGATTCAATGAGGAAGATTGGTATTGATTTTGCTACTATGAAGATATAAAGGACATTTTACAGTGAAAAAACAGATAAACCAAGAACTACTAACAATAACATTATGCAACTGATGTTATCAGTCAGTCTATGGTGACACATAGTTTATTATCAGAGCCAAGATGACCTGCTTTTGGCAACCAGGAAGAGCAATGTCTGTAAAGATCTTCTGTCATTAACAAACTACAGCGCATAGGATACATTACTGACAACCTACACTACTTAGCAAATCAATTGAACAGTGGGGGGGATACAATGTGGCTGAAAGAACCAGTTATTTAAGTTAACTGCCAACTATATTCTATGCCAGCTCTATTTAACTGCAGAAGTACTTTAAAGGAAAACAACTGGTAAACTCAAACTAAAATAACTGCTGCTGAACTAAATTACGTAGCTAGTGTGAATTTACCTGAAAATTACGGACCTGGATTTAAAGTTAAGCACTTGAAATAACTCCCAAACATGAAGATCTACATACTGTTTCAAAGCTCTGCTGCAAAAGAAATTCTGGTGGAGAAAAACTGAATCTCGGTGGAAAAATACTGGATCAAATTCCCAGGAGAAGAACACAACATCAGGGTCCTCAATGGTAGCCTCGCCCTGGGCACGTGATGCAAGTTATCTATGTGTAGCCGTGTGATACCCTCTTTTAATCGCCTATTTGCTCGTTGTGTTGTCAAACTTTATGGCTTCTGGAAAAATGGCAGAGGTTATAATTTTGGATTATTTAACAGCAGGTGCATCCTCTGCTCTCACATCTTTCTCGGCATTGTGAGAACGCAGCACAGCAGAGGATGTGTGCGCTGCTTTCTCTTGGGCCACCCACACCCCTTTGTGAGCCCCTTTCACAGCCTTGATACGGCTTGTTTAGTCAGGATTTCTGCCAGATGTGCTTATTCCGGTAATGCCATGGTTCTGTGTGAGTCTCAAGTAGCAGCCTGTCAAGTGAGCGACTGTACACATGTTTTTAATACTTTACTCCTGCATAAGTCTTGTCATTCTGTGCTCAATGATGAGCTTCTTTGCTGTTTACTTACATGTTTTTATTGTGTTTTATTTGTTGCATTGTGTAACCAGACAATCATGGCAGTGAATGTCCCCGGACTCGTGACCGTGGTGGTTTTTTATATCGTCATCCTGGCAATTGGGATCTGGGCATCTCGAAAATCCAAGAAATTGGAGAAGACATGTGCCGGCACTAAGAGCGAAGTTGCCATGGTCGGTGGCCGCAACATCAATGTCCTGGTCGGGGTTTTCACCATGACAGGTAGAACTTTTTCTGAGCGGTACTCGATGTACTTATGGTGTGTGCTCTAAGCTCCTCTCACTGTGCTACGGTCTTTGCTTGACTATTTTCTTTGCTTTTCTTTTAGCGACATGGGTTGGAGGAGGTTACATTATGGGAACTGCTGAGGCTGTTTATTCTCCTTCTCAAGGTCTCATCTGGGCTATGGGGCCTCCTGCTTATGTTATCAATTTTCTTTTGGGTAAGTAGCAAAAACAAATGAAGCCTCTGTATGATAACACACAGCAGATGGAGAGGTGAAGGCTATTGTACTAACTTATTATACCGCTCCAAAACATTGTCTGGCATTTTAACAAGGTTGTTTCTTGTTTAGTAGCACCCTGTGGTTGTATTTTCAGCCTCACACACTCATGTATCACATAATGTAATTCATCTTTTCAAACTCTTAACCTGCTTATCTTTAACTAGTCTTGTTGTGGCCTTTCATCTATCTCAGCATGCATTGGACTAGATGTAGGGTATACCCAAAGTCTGCCAACCCTACAGCAGACTGCTGCTCTATCTGGGCCTACAGGCAGACATTCACATGTACATATTCACACCAACAGACAATTTTAAAATAAATTCCACTTTATCTAACCTGCTTGTTTGTGGACTGTGGGAGGGAAACCCCCCCCAACAACAAAGGGAGAATTTGTACACAGGCGTTTTCAGTCAGATCCAAACCCACGACTTTCTTGCTGTGAGGTGCACAAACATGCAGCATTTCTTTCATTGTTGACTATAAAATGTCCGGTCTCCAGTGGCCATGGTGACCTCTAAAATGAGAGTGAGAAAACCAGATAATATTCACATTTTAAGGATTTTTGCGGCAAAAAAAAAAAAAAAAGACTTAAATGATTTATCATTTGTTGCATTTGTCTCCATTGTTTATTAACGACTAATTGACTGATTGATCATTCCTGCTCTGCTTTGAATCATTAGAATATTTTTATTTAGACAAAAAAAAAAGCAAAAAAAAAAAAAAAGCATTTCAAGTTATATTTCACTTCAACAGTTGTTTTTATTTACTCTACTTCTTAAGGAGGATTGTTTTTTGCAAAACCTATGAGGTCTAAGCGCTACGTGACCATGTTGGATCCCTTTCAGCATCGCTATGGCAACATGTTCACTGCAACACTGCTGCTTCCTGCTTTGGTCAGTGATATTTTGTGGGTTGCCTGCATCCTTGCTGCTCTGGGTAAGTAACACTTCATGCAAACTTAACGCTATGATTCTGCCACAGTCCGTCACGTTGCATATTTTTGTAGAGCATCTCTGATTTAATGTTCTGTTTTACTTCCAGGAGGAACAATGAGCATCATTCTTGGGCTGTCGTCTGCCATCTCCATCGTCATCTCTGCTGCTGTCTCCATCATCTATACATTTTTGGGTGGCCTCTACTCTGTGGCGTATACCGACATCATCCAGCTTTCCTTCATCTTCATCAGCCTGGTGAGAAAGGGAGAAATACAGAGCGAGTGACAGAATTGAAGAAGAGAGAGCGAGGAAGATGGAGGGAAGGCAACAGAAATACTGTTCAACTCAAAATTGTCTTTTGAGAAGTATAAAACGACCAGAAATCAATAACAAAACAAGAAGTTTTTAGAAAATCTTTGATAATTTATTTCACAAAAATTGGAAAACAGTGGAATCTATTCATCCAACATTTTCCCAAGTGCCCACAAATGTTACCGACAATGGAAAAAAAGGGGGGCTCCATGTCCTATGCATATTGAACTATTTACATTTTTACAACCTCTACTCTTAACCTCTCTGTGTTCAGTAGCCTTTTTCACGCATTTACGTCTGTCTTTACAGCTTCTGGCTAGGATAAATGGTGTAATTTGGGCAATTACCAGCGGGTTTCGGGGTTCAGAGTGAATGCATTCAAGTTGAAGAACTTTGAGAAATGTAAGTAATTCAAAAGCTGACTTGTCACCAGTTTTGCTATAACAGCTGTTTCTTTCTGTTTCAGTGGCTCTGTATTCCTTTTTTGATACTCAGCCCTGGAGTTACTGACATCACGCACACAGTCCACTTCAACCAAACAATTGGAAAGTCATGGATCGGAGAGTTGAAGCTGGAGGATGCAGGAAAATGGGCGGATGAGATGCTGTTATTGGTTAGACTTTAAATTGTATTTTGTTTCACTGTGTGTGATTGCAGTGGAGTTTCAGGATTGAAATAACACATCCATAGATGTATCATTGCACAAATGCAACGACAGGATATTCTCAAGTGTCAACCTCTGGTGCTGAGAAATGCAGTTCCTCAAAAGGCCACTTGGGGCTGGCTCAGAAGTGAGTCAATCTGCATAGACCCCCATTTTAAAATAACCAACTTCATAGCAAAAATATGTTTACGGCCTGGTACCAAAATGGTTTTGTTCACAACTGCAGGGATGTGAAGTTTTAGAATAAATCACCCGATTAAATTATATTACTGCTTAAATTTAGGCATAATTGATCATCGCTGCCAAGATGGTGACGGCAGGAGCCTACCACTCTAAGCATGTGACGACTACGTCCATACTTTATACAGTCCATGAATATACTATATCTCTATTGTTGGCTTCCAATACATCCCTGAAAACCTGTAATTCATCAGTGTTCCCAGGAATTTTGTCTGAATCTACCAAAATGTCTCAGAATATCACTATTTTTTGTTAGTTATTTATTTGAACAAGATAATCATTTAACCATATGACCTGTCGCGACCCATGCATGTTTATCTGATGTCTTCGTGTGCAGCTAATAATATCAAAATGTTCTATTCAAGTGTCTTAGTAAGCCATGTCGATGTGAGTGCTTTTCCTCCTGTGACATGCCAAAATGTGTTCTGTGATAAAAGTCAATTGAAATAACACTTTAGTTTCAAGTTCAAGATACCTTGAGCCATTGTAGCTGCTCCTCTGTTCTCACTGTTATTCTGTGAAATCATGTAGCGCTAACTAGACTTAGAATCAAGACTGAGAAAATAGAATTTAAGGCCACAATCATCCATCCATCTTGTTCACTGACAAAGCTTGTGGTTTTTGTGCGTGCATGTTTTAGGCTTTAGGGGGACTGGCCTATCAAGCTCTCTACCAGAGGATCCTCTCTGCAGCCTCCTCTGCTCAGGCTCAGGTCACCTGCTTTGCTGCTGCTGGGACAGTTTTAGTTATGGGACTCCCCTCAATTATCATTGGAGCAGTGGCGGCCTCTGCAGGTATACATGCATGTACAACACGCACGCACAGTATACACACCAAGCATTCATATATTTGACATCAGACGACATGTTCAGTTAGGTCCCCAGTACCATGGTTAATGGCATGGGATGACTTGTATGTGTGTGTGAAAATTATGGTGGGACATTTGCCTGCTTTCAAATATTTTGCCTCCTTCTCCCCAGTGCTTAATTTTATTTTGATGCCATCACCATAATCTTAAAAGCTTCTTCCCCTGCCGTTACTCTTTTCCTCTCGACCCTGACTGTCTCTTTCTCTACCTCTATGTCTGCTCCTCTCTCTTCCTCTCCTGTTCTCTAAGACTGGAACCAGACAGAGTATGGTCTACCCCCTCCTTTTGAACGAGGGGAGGCAGGGAAGATCCTGCCACTGGCCCTGCACTACCTCACACCCACCTGGTTGTCAGTGTTAGGCATTGGTTCTGTGGCGGCAGCAGTTATGTCCTCCATGGACTCTGTGCTGCTGTCCTCAGCATCCATGTTTACACAAAACATATACAAGGCGACTTTGAGGAAGCAGGTGTGTGCGAGTGTGTGTGAGTGTGTGTGTGTGTTTGGTTAAGCACAATGCAAAGGCCCCGAATTTTTATTGTCCCTCTCCTTGCTGTTCTTGCAGGCCTCGGAGCGGGAGCTGCAGCTGGTGATCCGTGTTAGCGTTGTGCTGGTGGGCCTGGCTGGATCAGGCCTGGCCTTTGCTGAAGACAGCGTGTTCGGCCTCTGGCTGGTAAGCGGGGACCTTCTCTACTGCGTGATCCTCCCGCAGCTCGTATGCGTACTGCACTTAGGCTGCGCTAATTGCTACGGTGCTATCAGCGGCTATTTAGTAGGACTGCTGCTGCGTGGGCTGAGCGGGGAGCCGCTGCTTGGGATCCCTCCTCTCATCCTGTACCCTGGCTGGAGGGAGGTGGACAGAGTTATCGTACAGTACTTCCCCTTCAGGACTCTTGCCATGCTGTCCTCTGTGACATGTATTATTACAGTGTCCTGGCTGGTGGAGCTAGGCTTCTGTCACCAACTAATTCCTCAGTCCTGGGATTTCCTGGGGGTGTTTGAGGAGAAAAAAGAGGCAGAGAGGGAGCAAGTACCACCTGTTCCTGGTGAGGAAAAGAACTGTATCCTTAATACAAAACTCTAGGTTTAACTTAAGTACAACATCAGCCAAAGTATACTCAAACCTCTTTTTATGCAAATTCCGACCAACCTTCGTCTCTGCACATTTCTTACATGTACTGTATATTACACGTGTTTAATACTGAATCATATGCTTTATATGCACCAAGCTGACCAGCAGTATGTGGAGAGTGATTCAGGGAGGCATTGATGCGTGCTGGTTGTCTTTTTTTAACAGAAGAGGATTAAGGCCACATATGAAGACCTCGAGATTTTGATCTTAATGTCAGAAGTCTGTGTTTTTTTTCACATCGTCCCAATCCTCTTTAAATGAACCTCTTTCCTCAATTGTCCCCGGTTACACAAACATTTTTGTAGTTTTTTAATTACGTCGCCTCGACTCAAACCTTTTCTGTAAATGAAGCTCAACCCGGGTGGTGTTATTTAATTGTGAAATCACTTTCTAAGGAGTTCTGGCTCTTGCATCAATCAAGCACTGAGGGGACAAAGCAATCCCATTTGTGATGCAATACTTGAGACGCTGAGGTTGAGTATTCCCTGCAAACAAAAAAATCTAGCAGCAAGTGCCTGCTTGTTGAAGTATTTACCATTATTTTATGTTTTAAAGGGATCATTATTGAAGGACCATCAAGATATAGAATTTGAACTGCTATTTTTTAGATGTTTTGTGATTGCAACTTTTCATAAAAAAAATGAAACCTTATCTGTTTATTATCTTTGAATCTGATGGAATATGTGTCTTTTAATGTGTGTGAGGGAGAAGAACACAATGACAAGTTACTTGCTCTAAGTTATATACATTAATGTACGTATGATAGAGTGCCACAACATTTTCTACATCACCTTTAAATGAGAATAGACCGTTTGTCACTAACAACATTGAATTACACCCCCTTAAGGTATTTGCCTTTGTTGCCTCTATTGCACAGTTTTGACTTGATGTTCCAGTGGTATTTGACATTTGCTCCAACAACACAGCTGCAATGCCACCTTTGTAGCAACAGAGGGCAGCACCTAAACACTGAAAGGACCTAACCAGAGTGAATCTCAGGAGATGCTGCTAACCACAACAAAAATCCAAAACTTCAGTTTTACAATAAATAAATAGATAAATTGTAAAAGCCAGTTGGTTCAGTGTCACTCATCTATGGTGGCGCGTGCTGCTTTTACAATTTTACACCGAGGGGAGATTTATTGTGTTTCTTGCTTAACCACTCACTTTACCTCAATATCATATCAGAAGACTTTCCAGCACAGGCTCTCAGTTTTATGACTTGATCAAATAAATGTATTACCTAACCCTAAAGTACCGTTAATGTTATTTTCACGACATAAATTATGCATATTCGCTCCTGTCACACTTTACTTACATCTTTGCACAAAGTATTTATCAGATTTAGTAATTCAACTTCAAACGCGTTATATTTAAATTACAGGACTCGGCTATTATAATGTTATTTATTTTCATTTTGTTTCTGGTAATATTTTAAATGAAAGCAATACGAGAAACATACTTTAAATGTTTTTAAATGCATTGATTTCCCAATATAGAAGATCAAGGTTATGGATAGGCAAGTGAATTTATTTTAATGCTATTTATTCTGATTATGTCATAGTGAGAATACCCCTTTAATTCACCGTTTTAAGTATTAAAAGTGGGTTTAAAAAAAACAAATACGGGAAAATCCACATAATACATTCAGGTGGGTTTCAAAAGTAAGGTGACACAATTTTTCAGTCTAACAATCAAACGCTGATGTTATCTGAAATGAACAAAATAAAAGAATAGAAATACCTGTACTGGCTTCCTTATTGTCTCCAAATGCATTACAGACATTTCAAACGCCCATCGCACACCGTCTCAATTCTTCAGCGGCCGCATCCTTCGGGAGGACCGGGACCCAGCCTTCGCGGTCTACATGGGCCGCGTCCTTTGAACACCGCGAAGGCTGGGCCGAGCGGTCTGCGAAATGAGACGGTCTAACCTACAGAGGACTTCCTGTTTGCGTCACCAGCTGTTCCCGCCCCCACCCTTTGTTGCTCCCATCACCTTTGCCTGCTCAACAGGATTATATACATACTGTATATATATATTAATAGTACTGTGCAAAAGTGCTAGGCAGGTGTGAAAAAATGCTGTAAACGAAGAATGCTTTGAAAAATATAAATAATAATTGTTTAGAAAATGCAAAGTGAGCGGACAAAAGAAAAATCGAAATCAAATCAATATTTGGTGTTAATACCCTTTGCCTTCAAACTATCAATTCTTATAGGTACACTTGCAAACAGTTTTTGAAGGAACTCGGCTGGTAGGTTGTTCCAAACATCTTGGAGAACTAGCCACAGAGTTCCTGATAGGCTTCCTCAAATCCTTCTGTCTCCTCATGTAATCCCAGACAGACTCAATGATGTTGAGATCAGGGCTCTCTGGGGGCCGTACCATCACTTCCAGGACTTCTTGTTCTTGTTTCTTTGCTCATGCGGGTGTGGACATGTGGAGGCAGTATTGAAGTGGTTCCATGCTCCAAGATCGCGCACATCGAGAGGGCCCACAAGCCCTACATGCCTGACTTGAGCCAAGCCATGAGGAGAAACGCCTTGAGGGTAGAAATCTGGATGGATGAAAACGGTGGATTTTCAATGGTATTTTACATAATACCTGTAACATACAGTTAAATGTTCATCCCTCGCATGTAAATTAACAGTCAATGCCGTCAATTAACAGTTATGTTTAAAGTTCAAAAAGTTCAAAGTTTGCTTTATTGTCAATTCCACAATATGTAACGAACATACAGAGGAGTTGAAAAGACGTTTCTCTCCAGTCCAACATATAAACATATAAACATATAAACATATAAAGTGAATACAGTGCAATAGATAAAAAAACATTTAGACAACATATATATAATAAGAAAAAATGCCGTAAATTAACAATAACAGCTGACTACTGTAATTTAGCAGCATGATACAGTATTTTTTGTGAAGAGGTGGATATACGCTTCTAAGTTCAGTGAATTTCAATCCATCTACATCGTACTGTCTGTTGTAGGTTAATGTGTCTGTAATGACGATAGAATATTTTTATTATTCAAACTGCTTATTGCCTACAAGTCATTTTTGAGTGACAAGATGTGACCGACTGCTCCTGAACGTGACTTTGGACACAACAGCTTCAGTTCATCCTTCTGAGCCACGTGGAGATCAACCGAGGAGTCGAATTAATTTACGCTTATCATCCGAAATTCAAAGTCTCCAGTATTGTTTTGTCTTTATGATTATTGAACTGTTAACATCTCAGATAATGTTTCACTTGGTCTGTTTGGTTACCAGTAGTAACTAAAATAGATGGAGGGGTGAGAGGGGCGATGCTGATGGAGGTGTGTGCTGAGGTTGGGAGGGGTAGTGGGAGAGCCCTGCTGTCGAGTGGCTCCTCCTCTAGAAGTGCGTGTGTCTGTGTGAAAAAAAGAGAGAGGAGACACCACACACCCAGAAAGAGAGCTGCAGAATACTAAACACTAAGGGGATCTCTCCCTCTTCGCTTTTCTTTTTTCACACACCGACACGCTGAAATACTATGTGCGCTTGTTCATTTAATCAATCATCTAAAATAAGAATCAAACAATTAACAGCAACGGAGATAAAAAAAAATTCTTCCTGTGTTTACAAAAAAAAAGGGATGATGCAGAGTAGGGAGGTGCGGGGAAAACCTGCAGTGCAACACAGTCTGAATTATTCATTGACGTCTGAGCGGGTCGCCTCACTGGGAGAGACCTAGGGAATGACAAAAAGGGAGGTAGAGAGAAAGAGGAAGAGGGGATGGCCAGCAGAGGGGAAAAAAGGAAATAGAAGAGGAAGTAGTTGGAGATTGAAGAAGAGAGAGGGAGGAAAGAAGAGCAACGGTAAGGATGGATAAGGGGGAGAGAAGAGAAGGAGGAGTAAAAAGGTATGAATGGATGAGAGGTGGAGGGGAGGAGAAGAAGAGGAAAAAAGGAAGGATGCAAGCAGGGAGGGAGAGCTGAGCCAGGGGGAGAGAGAGGGATGGCATAGTGGTCTGAACTCTGTGCCCCTGACACTCGATTCACATCTGAGTCTGCTGCCCTCACGCACACACACACACACACACACACACACACTGGCACTTATGCACTCACCTAATACACACTGTTAACACACTTGGATGCTGTAAAGGAGAAGAGAAGGGACTACTTTCTTTGAGGATGGTGATTCAAAAAATCCTCCATATGGTTTGAGCACCAAGCCCAAAAGTCTAGTTGGTGTAAACTTTACTTTACAGCCCCATGTATGAAACAAGGCAATTGGTTTCAACTAATGATTGATTATTTCTCGATTATCTCAATCATTGTTTTGGTCTATAAAACATCAGTTAACTGTGAAAAAACATGCCCAGGTGTGTGTTCAGGTGTGTGCTCTGATGAGACAAAGAAACATGGAAGTAAATGGCACATGTACTGTTACTGAACTTTGACACGTGTAACACTGTGTGTGTGTGAATGGGAGCTGTGCAGTGTGTGTGTCTGAGAGTCTGCTGCCAGGCATTGATATGACATTCCTTCTGCATGCTATATCTATTTTGGTGTGTGTGTGTGTGTGTGTGTGTGTGAGAGATGCGTCAGGGACAAAGGGTTCACACTGCAGCAGTGCTGTCTCTCTCCTTTTTCCTCTCCATCTCCTCTCCCACATCCCTCCCTCCCTTCTTCCGCATCCATCTCCATCTCTCTCTCTGCCTTTCGTTTCCTTCTCCTCAGATGATCTCTCAGTATTTCGGTCTGTCTGGGTGCAAAGTGCATCTCTCTCTGCCTCTCTTTCTCTCTCACACACAGTTTGGGGCTAATACAATGTCTGTACATTTTGTGCTGCATGTTCCAGCCTGTTTGTATATGAAGCCTGTCGCTGTGTGAAGGGAAATGTGCTCGCATTGAAGTGTCTTTCTCTGTATAATTGTAGCATTTTAGGGTTTGTCTGTTGATCTCGCAGTATCACTATTTCACTAAATAGTTGAAGCTACCTTGCACAATACATGCAGGTTTGTTTGTGTAACTTTCTTCTTTGCATGCTCTTTGACGTCTGATGATTTGTATGCATGCGAGTGTCCATCCCTTTCACCCCCGCTGTTCTCCCTCATCCCCTCATATGACCTCTCTCTCTCTCTCTCTCTCTCTCTCTCTCTCTCTCTCTCTTTCTCTGTCGCTAGTTGCCAGTATATGTCAGATCCTCCCACATTGTGTGTGTAGTTTACCCTCCGTCTGCCTGTGCATGCGAGTGAGACAGTTTGATGCACCCTTTTTTTGAAGCTGTCGGCTCTGCTTCCGACAGAGAGGCTTGGTGTGTGTGAAGCTGTTTGGTACTGATGTCTGCTTGTGATGCACAGTGTAGGACTCTGCACAGTGTGTGCGTGTGTGTGTGTGTGTGTGTGTGTGTGTGTGTGTGTGTGTGTGT
>NW_022280032.1:11517447-11547861 GCF_004355925.1 Anarrhichthys ocellatus | reverse complement strand
GTGTGTGTGTGTGTGTGTGTGTGTGTGTGTGTGTGTGTGTGTGTCAGAGAGAGTGTGTGTGGGTGTGTATAATCTCTAACCTTATCCGGATATAGAAATCATACAAAGTAGGGTTCTCTTTTGTCTTGAATGTTTGTATGTCCATACACTGTTTTTTAGTTTTTTACAAGGCAATAAAAGTAGAGAAAGGGTGGAGGAAGGGCAGCTCATTTAGGATGTGTGTGTTGTTACAGAACAGCAGAATAAAACAGGAAGTTCTGTTCCGGCACAAAGCTGGGTTCAGATTGTTGTATTGACAGTCGCTGGGAAGAGCCTTTCTGTTCAATCGTATTGAGGCCTGAGGTCAATCAATGCTATCAACAAGTAACTAACTGTTTGTGTAAAGTGGTAGCTATAATTCAATGAATGTGATTCTGTGTGTGCAGTGTGCATATTAAGTCTGTCGCCGTCCAAAGAAATTCCGTCGAAAATCATACGATCTTGTCGACCGATCGTTCAGTTGATTCAACCGATAAATCCGTAAAGCTGAGTTCTTCCCCAAAGAATGGCACAAAAGCACTATTCGAACCAGAACAGGTCCCTGAAACTCGGCTGCAACAGCCAGGGCACATTGGTGACATATCACTGGTGTTGTGATCATGATTCCTCTCCTCTCTCTCTTTTCCCATCCATCTCTTTTTTTTTATCCCCCTCAGCTAAACCTCTTCCTCCATGCCTACTTGTTTCCCTTCCCAGGCTGTCGTCTCTAATAAGAATTTGTTCTTGAATGTGTCTGGCTTGTTAAGCAATGGTTGCATAAAAAATTAATAACATCCTTTTGCGTGACTGAATGTGTGTGTATGAACTTGATGCTCACTGTGATAATATTATGTCTTTCATATCAATGAAAGAGGGCTGTAATTCATGTAATGACATGAGGATAAACGACACACACACACACACACACACACCATTGGATCTGCCTTTGCTAAACGGTAAAAAGGCCACTGCACACAGCTTTAAGACCACATACACTGAGGCTTATCTGAGAACAGTACACGTGCAGCAAAGATTCTTCGCCGTGTGTAGAAATAGAGGCTGCAGCCTTGCTACACAAACATATGTCGTGCTGTCATCTTGTAATGGAAGGAATGAGTGAAAATTAACAAATAAAAGTATCCATTCAGACAGAAGATGCACTTTTTTGCTGCAAACACCCTCAGAGACTAGACGACCGTTTTTGCTCACTGCATGTGCAAAGATCAAATAGCTGCAGAAGAATGCCGCTCAACTGACTCGAGCACTGGTTTTTAATGTGTTTGGGTCCATCAGCTCATTGAAATCATCCGGGTTTGATGTCCATATAAGGCCGTCTTAATATTCCATGTCTAAAATCTAAGTCATTTAAGTTAAAACTATGATCCATCCATATCCATCACTAATCCAAACACTGCGGTAGCCACAGTATAGCGTGAAATTGATATATCCATGAAATTGCATCAACTGCCAAGACAATCAGGGGTCATCTTGATGTTGAAAGGCTTCCATGGTTACTGGGCCTGCTGATGTGCCACAAGCACACAGATACAGATTACTTGAAATACCTCAAATATTTACATGAAAAGCTTTAAATTCGGCTCATAAAATGCTTTTTGCTTGTTTTTTGTGGGTGGTTTAAGACCATGTCGGGCTGATTTGTAGAGGCTGTTTTATTAATATACCTTAACAGTGGACTGCAAGCTTGTCCTCAACATGGACATAAATATACGTCAATTGTCCCTGGACTGTATCTTGCAAGAGTAACTATTATTGGCTTGATGGTATCCTGATTTAACAAGGCCAGAAGCTGAGTGGATACTGTGAGTTTATAGCCGGGGACGGCTGCATGCAGTCAATCAGCCAGGTCTGCATGCAGACCTTTAGCCAGGCTAAAGGTCAACCAAACCATCCTTCCATCCATCAGTCCATCACTTTACGTCTCTCTCTGGCCTCTTGGTAAACCCGCAGGATGAGAACGTCAGCGTTCAGTGGCCTTTAAGGCCCATTACCACTCTGCGCAGAGGACCTAATTACACCTCGGTCAAAGGTCAGTGTGTGTGTTTTTGTTTGTGGGTGTGTACGGTGGGGGGGAGGGCCACACACACACACACACACTGTGACTGTACCTGATGGTCATGCATCCGATCAATCATCTGTGTGGGTATATTGGTTATTCTAAGAAGGCAGATGAGGTCTATCCCGTGTGGTTAATCCGCTGTGTGTGCATGTGTGTGTGAGGGATTAGGTGGAAGCGTTTCATAAATGTATTGATTGGATGAAGTGTAAACACAGAGGGGCTACTGCATTATGCATGTGCCAAGTGGGTAGCGTGTGCATTTATGCATGTGTGTGTGTGTGTGTGTAAGTGTGTCAGTGAACAAATACATGTGAGCATGATTGCATGTGTCTCTATGCATACGAGCGTGCATCTCAATGTGTTTGTATTTACTGTTTATATGTATATACATTATGTGTGTGTGTGTGTGTTTTCTTACTCGAATGTTGTTGTCTTCATCATTGTTGCTGAGCTGGAGTAGCAGTTGCTCTTGATTTACATCACAGATATAAATGTACACATGTCTCCAGATGTTCGGGCTGAAGGCGTGTTTGAAGCGTCGGGCCGTGTCTCCTGGCTGTGGTGTCTCACGGACCTTCCTGAAAGCTCAGGCTCTGCTTTTTGGAGGCTACAGGGACGCGCTGCACAATCACTCAAAAGGTGTATTAATATTTCTTATAACAAAAATTAAAACAGTAGGGTAAATGATGAATAGAGTGCCATTCATTTACAGTCCTTCAAAGGGGTACACGCTGTGCTTGCTGTTATTTACTGCCCTCTGCTGGACAGATACTGCAATTCTAACACTGGAGAGGGGCCTGTTGAGCAAAGCATTACAGTAAAGTGAAATGTTGCAACTGTTGTCAACAAATGTCTCTGACATCCTTTGATGCATTTGCATAGAATTACTGATACATTAGTTGTGATGTCAGTTGGACTAAGTCATCCTCATCTTAAAGATGATATATTATGATCAAATAATAATTAAGAAATGATCAAACTTTTGTTTTGTTTTGAAGTTCATTGACGGCCGCCTGGATATTCTGAACAATGAGAAGGAACCAGATGATCTCTTTGAGGAGGAGATCTTTAAGTGTGAAACAGCTGCAGGTGCGTGTATGTGTCTGTGCATGTGTGTGTGTGTGTGTGTGTGATTTCACATTACTCACTTACCACATATCCTCTTGTGTTTCTGTATGTTTATAGGAAGAAGCAAATCCTATCAACACTTAGTTGGTCATTTAAAGGTTACCATTCCTGTTTCTTATCCTTGTGTTTCAGAGCCGTGTCATAGGAAAATACAGAGCAAAATCAGAATGAGGAGGTAGCTGAGGGGAACAAGTGAAATGCAGATAAATGAAGCAAGAGAAGAAGAGGGGAAAGATAAGCAGGAGGAGAACATTAAAGAGGTGACTTTAAACAAACTTGTAAAAATGGATCCCCATCACCCCAACCCGGAGGACAATCTGAAACCCACAGCTTCTCCTGGGCCTCGGAGTCTCATCCTTGACCCTAAACCTCCAGCAGCTCAGGTAAAGAAAGAGCAGCAGGAGGTGAGACAGAAGCCCTCTCCTCCTAAGGTGCTACCTGCTCTAGCACGCTTCCAGTCTCAGCATAGCCGGGGCTTTCAGGTGAAGTCCAGGACCAAGGAGCTGGCTGAACCTGAGAGACTTTGCAACATGCTTCTAAGCAGGTAGAAAGCACAAACGCACCCGCCATGTGACTCAAATATATCACAGGAGAAAAAACGCTCTATGGGGCATGACTGTGAAGACCTGCCTCCAATCAAAGTGAACTGAAGAAGCGATTTGAAGTACTGGAGTAAAAGGAGTCATCACTCAGTACACGGGAAACAAGACCAAGACTTCCTCTATTCACAACTGTTATTATCTCCACCAGACTTAAGCGTGTAGGAGATCATGCGTTTGGTCCTGTGTGCATGCGTGCTTGTATCTGTTTGTCCGTCCACCAAATCTCGCACACACTGGACCCCTCAGCCTAATATGTTTTGTGTTCATTTCTGACTGTATGTTTTAGGACCTCTCATAGTTACGGTGATTCACAATTTTTGAAAAAACTATTTTATTGACTGTTTTATACCATCATTGATGGCTGACACCTCACTTAACCGGCCACAAGGGGCTGCAAGTGATCAATGACTGCTTCAGAAGCAAACAGCACTTTCCACAAATCAGCTAGGCCAAAAACAGGCCTCACTTTTGCAGGCAACATTTTGTCTTTTGTCATTATCTAATTTTGAACTGGAGCATCTGCAGATTAATTCCATACCACACTTTATACCCTGTGATCCAATAAAGTTAGGCACTATACAAGATGAATAAGTCCCCCTTTGACACCATCGTGACTCTGAGGGAGCCTAGAAGGACAACTGAGTGAGATTCAACTCATCTTTGTTTTGGAGGGGAGAGGGAGACACACCAGGCGGAGATCTGCACTCTACTGAATGCACTTTTCCAGTTATGTGTGTGTATTTTATGGTGCCTGAAATGCATAAAAACAAGAGGTTTTCTACACACTGACTACAGAATATTATAACAGTCACATGACCCAAAATAGAATCACCGTCCTTCAACCCTCAGCAGCAAAATGAACCTCTCTCTCTATGTCAGTTCATTACAGGATGTTTGCGGTGACGCCTCGTATGGAGTTAGTGGAGAGGGATGATGCAACGCAAACTGATGCTTCTATTTCCATCGAGTTTGTGGTATTGTGATCTATCTATGATAAGCACAGAATTGAAAGTGATATCATATAATAAGTTGTAACTGGGGGTACAAATAAATGTCTCCCTCTAGTGGTGGATTTGCTCATTTAAGGAAGCCTTTTCCTTCCTTTGGAAACAAACACACTTTAGAAGTAGCTGAAAAAAAGTCACTAGCATACAGTCTGTTGGAGCTATTTATTTGATATTAGTATTTTGTTATTTAATTAATAAGTAGTTTTGTTTAATTATGCTAAATGTTTGCTTATTTAGGTTAGATTGATTGTTTGATATATTAATATTGCTTTTTCTCTTTAATAGTCATTTGTTTAGTTATATAATTTTTTTGTTGTTTAAGTATACTTAGTTTTGGGTTAGTGCGTTTGTTAGTTCTTTGGGTAACACTGTGGGCACCTGTGGCTATATATAGGAGTAGGTAGGTAGGACCAGCATGCACCGGGGTGGGCCTATAGTTTTTACCAGCACAGGAGAGTAAGACAGGAGTTTTCTTTGTTCTTTTTGTTTGTTTGCTTGTTTTGTTTGGCTTACTTAAATAAAGAAGAAAAATTGGAATCCTGCATGGACAATCTACTCTCTTCTGCCTGCGTAAAAAACCAACCACGGTGCATCAGTGGCGTTTGATTATCTAATATGAGGAGCATCATCTTGAAACTTCCTTAAGGGAAAGGTGGAGAAATGTTGCTTGTGATCTGCAAGAGCGAAGTGGCCGGAGAGCACTGCTTAATGACCTTGTTGCCTTCATTGAAAAACAAGTTAGAATTGCCTCAGATCCACTTTTTTTGCAACATTCAGGACTCACAACCCACTAACTTGAAGGTCCCCAACGTTAGTCACTTGAAGCAAAGAAAACAGGGAAGCAGCTTTGCCACCAGTTACTGGAGTAAAAGGAGTCATCACTCAGTGCATGGGAAACAAGACCAAGACTTCCTCTATTCACAACTGTCTGTTTTGTTCACAAAGTTGTCACTCATTGGATAATGTTTTGTTCACAAAGTTGTCACTCATTGGATAAATGCGGACAGTTTAAAGTGAAAGGACATTGTGATAAAATAAACTTTATCAAGGAACAGGGTATTTGTTTTGGTTGCCTGAAAGTAGGCCACACAAGCAAAGACTGCAGATGTGTGTCACCAAAAGCACCCAGGAGTCCTTCACATAGAGTGACAAGATACAAGAACAACCTTTCAACAAGCCCAACAGTCTGTGAGCCCTCCAAGTGTCTCAACCACAATGTCTCAGACCTGCGGCCATATTGGGGCTGGTTATGAAGATAATTCCATCTTTTCTATTGTCGTAGTCAAAGTCAAGAGCCAGAGGGGTGAGAAAACGGTGCAGACATATGCCTTTTTGGATCCAGGGAGTTCCGGCACATTCAGTACAGAGAACTTGGCAAGAAACTTGAACTTAAGGGGTAAAAAGACAGGTATTCTGCTGAGAACAATGAGTCAAAAGAAGATTGTAAATGCACATATTCTGTCAGGTCTTGAAGTGTCTTGAAGTGGGTATGAGTTCAAATGATTTCATTGAGTTATGTGATGTTTTAACTCAAAAGAGCATGCCTGTTTCTACACTCAACGCCCCACGAGAGGAGGATCTTGATCAATGGTCTTATCTCAAGGATGTTAATGTGAGTACCTCATGTCTCCATACAACGTTTTTTCTTTTCCCTCCACTGCTTTTAGAGCAGTATTAAAGAGGATATTGTATTGCAATGTAGAGCTAGTTAGTCCTTGCATTATAAGTATGGAAAGGAAAAATGTTCAATCAGATTTGTTTCGTTCTAATATACATACATACATGTATGTATACATGTTTATATATATTCTAATAACTTGGTTGCTTCGGTTAGATATATTTGTAATGTAAATCTGTCTTCAGTAATGTTTGCTGGGGTCGCTGGAGTTCACCAAAAATAATAACCAGCTGCACAGAGTGGCTTAAGTTACCAAAAACACCTTCAGTCGGTAAATATACGTATTATTTCTTAGGTAATGAGGTAGTGTTACACGGACATGCTGGCTATTGCATTTTACGTTAGAGCAGATAGACTCAATGTTTAATCCATTACTTATATCTTTGCTCTTGTGTTTTTAGTTTTCGAATGGCTGAAAAAAAACTATTTGAATATTGCTTCAGCAGCTGGAACGACCTGTCGGATCTTGTTACAGGTGCTAAACCAAAATAGCAAGTGCTGTTCGAGGGGAGGGGTTTATCGAATGGTCAATTGTGCTAAAATGACTCTTTCGAAGTGACACATTTGAAATTGCAACATTTGCTGCCAACCCTTGGTTTGTCATTTCCTTGGAGCATAAAAGCCACACTCATGCAACTACAGACCACAGAAAAGGTCAACCATTTACTTTCCTTTTGTTAATAAAGGCCTTTGAAGAAGCCAGACCATGTTGTGACAAATCCCAGCCTTTCTTTGATTGTCAAACCTTGCTATGCATTACATTTACCCGCCGAAATATTAAAGTGATGTAGCCTATACATGAATGCATCATTAATCATCATCCATGTATAATGTGCATTATTCTGAAATGGGCTATTCTGCAAAATTAGTACTTTACGAATATTTTGATGCAGACACTTCCTATTTTGAATGAAGTCAAATTTTAATGCATGGCTTTGAATAATAACATGACATTTATACACTGTGGCATCGAATTTTCTACTGAATTAAAAGGTCTGAGCCTACTCACACCACGGCTGCCCAGCGACACCCGCAGGTGGGGTTGTGCGGTGTTACTACCAGGCGTCTCCTTTGGGGTGTAGTGGGATTTGGGAATCCCTGGGTCTGAATCCAGTCCGGGTTTTCCGCCCTGCTCCCGGCCACCTTATCCGTAGCACTATGTGTCTCTGTGTGAGAGAAGCCGACTCTTGTTTACAGCAGAGATTCCACGGAGGAGCGCGGACCCACAGCCTGCGTTAACTGAGGGCGAACCGTTGGATTTCAGCCTCTGGATATACACGCAGCGGGAGTTTCCGTTTTCTCTCTTTTTATGAGGATAAAGACCAAACGCGAAACATACGCAAAGGGCAACTCCTTGTGGACACATTCTCCCTCCCAACCCCAGCTGAGGTCGTCTAGCAGGAGAGCTGGAGACCCATTCTCTTGCGTGGCACAAGTCTGGTGTTTTCTTTCAGCTGCAAATCCCGACTGACGGCAGAGATAAGTCCGACCCGAGGAGCTGGACAATTGGGTTATAAAGCGACTTCTCACCGAGGGCCAGGACTGCTTTGTGGGGATCGAGAGCCTGTGCTGGTTAAATGGCATAAGCAAAAAAAAAAAAGAAGGGGAAAAAAGGGTTTTCATTCATTTTTCAACCTCGCAGCCACCACCCCTGTGGATCTGGACGTGTTTTCTGCCCCATTCCTCCCCTCATACACAATCACGGGGATCCTTGTTAGCGACTGGCGTTAATTTATTATGGTGGGAAAGGATCCCAATAATAACATCTAGTCTGATATTTGTTGTGTTGTTATTACCAGGCCTGATCGCACTGTACGCGCACTGCTGTTTTCAAGAGATGGAGACTGAAGATGGGGATTACCATCATTTATCCAGTAAAATCACTGGCTTGTGTGCCATAACAGCCGACGTCAAAGTATCCTGTGATTGGCAAAAATAGCAGACTGTTTTATTTTTATTTTGTTCTTCAAAGGAATATCTTATCAAAGCGATTTTGTACACATTTATTTATATTTTTTTAGAGTAAATCCTGGAAGCCACGCATTTGCAGGCTGCCATAGAGTACCCCTTTAGGGCTACAGACATTTGTTTCCCCTCTTTTTCATATTCCTTTTTGAAGAGCTGGTGTGTATATTTTTCATTATTTTACTTCAATTCCATCCCTGCCTTTTTATTTTTTGAACATGAGATCTGACACACGGATGGGTAGCCCGACCTTGTTTTGGGGTCTGATGCTCTCTGTCTCTATCTGCATCTGGTCCACACATGGAGAGAGTAAGTCTTTTTTTTGTTTTCATATTTTGTTAAAGTTTATACATAATGTGCTTTTTTGTGTCTCAGTTCAACCTCTTGTAAAGCAGTCTTTTGCTGACGAGCGGGATACATAATGGGTTACACTGTGTTTATTGAAACAAAATGATGGGGAACACCTTCTCTTTTTTACCTCAGGTCTTAGATACTCAATACTACAAACCTAATGAGCATATAGCTCACCGACGTGCGCCTTTTACTTGCATATTAGCGGAGGACCATGTGGTACAGCTGCCCGTCAGGTTAACACGTTCAAGCAACATCTGCTTTATTGTGCGCAATGTCGCCACATTTGATGAAGCGGTTGTTTATCTAGAAACAGGTAGAGCTATAGACACACGTCGCCGTAATCTTCACGTCAGACATCCAGAGAGCAGAGGATGAATCTAGGGACCAGAGCTGAAGGTTACTACGACCATGTGGCCATTTTGCATTTCGTTGTGTGGCGTCGCTGCGCATGAAAATCCTCAATCAGACACAAACCTTAATTTGCTTCTTAAAATGCCATACATAAAAAAAAAAAAAACAACAACAACATGCAAATAAAATATTAAAAGGCTTACTTCAGCCGACTATGTTCACAAACAGCCGTGATTAAACATAGCTTATTGTCGGAAGTAATGATGTTGTCCAAACCCCTTTCTCATTAAACTATAGGCAACTACTCTGCGTGCAGCTATGTGTGTAGCGTCAATTAATGCAAGCCATAACATACAGGAGCTCCTGAGTGCGGGCGCGTTTCCCATCCAGTCCTAACATCATGTTTTCACTCTGTTAATAAAACACTAGAGATGAAAAATGACAAGACAGAGACGCGTATTGAAAAACAACACAGAGGAGTAGGTGAATGTTTTTTTTATTTTCAAATTTTAGAGGTTTTATTTTCTCTGTTAAGATTTCCGTTTGAGTGCTTTATGTACTTTACGAACCAATAACAGACTTGCACTGATTATTTCTCATGGAATCCCCTAAAATGTAGGCGCTTTTCAAAGTACTTTCTGTTTAGTCATGTTAAATGTCCTCAACTTTTTACCCATTTCAGTGCCCTCGCTGTTATTTCAATGTTTTGTTTTGATGGTTTAAAATGTAGAATGTGCTCATCAATGCTTCAGCGAGCATATTGCACATGTCTCATCTAATCTAAAGCAATTTGAAGTAATCTCATCTAATATAGCAGCTGGAATCAAGGTTTTTTTTTTTTTTTTGCCAATGCTATAATAGAACGACTGGGAATTCACAATTCATTGCTCAGCATATAAAGGCCTATACAGCCCTTTAAAAGAAAGTTCTCCAACTGCTTGGTGATGATGTAAACTATTAGGCTTTTCAGTTGAATCTCTCTAAATACCATGTTGGGCAAAGATAATACCAAACTAATCTGTCTTTAAAAAAATCTTAGCCCAAAACAAACTGTAATTTTAAAAACGATTTAGCCAATTTTGGTATAACGTCTGTCATACTACTTCCACTTTAAAACTTCTTCAAAGTCACATTCCTTTTGAACTAAGAGAAGTTTAATGTGTTTATTTCAATTTACAGTCATTGGACTGCTGCTCAGTAGACATCAAGACCCCTCCAGTTCCACCTTGAGCCCAGAGATTGTGTGTCTGCGTAACCTGGGTGGCATGATTTTTTTTTTGTGTGTGTGTGTTTAGGGCGTTGCATCACTTCCGTACTAATTTGCCTGTTTCCTGAGAGGACATGTGGGATGGTGGAGACAACTTGACATGGGAGGGAGACATGTAGACTGACCTCTATTAGCATTCAAATAGAAGAAAAAACTGTTTTCGTCCTACTGACCAGTGGTCCGACCTCAGCCATGTGGGGGTGCGTTTCTGTGCACCCTCCTGAGTTAGTGAGACACCCATGAACGCAGCAGGGGCCTGGGAGACAAGTGGTTTCCCTCAGATCTTGATGCTTTGTGGTGTATAATACATCAGGCTTTTCAGAACAAAGCATTCATAGACAAAGACTGTGGTGAATATCAAGACAGGGATGAGTCTTACCAGTTTATTGCTTGGGGATGATGTTTACTTCACTGGGCTGCAGAGAGTCAAAATATATCTATCATCACTTAGTGGAAAAACACAGATATCCAAGAGCTCCATTAGGTGTTGAAAACCTTTTTTTTTTTCTCTCTTATTCATTTTGATAATCTGTCCACACCAATAATATCTAATTAAGATCCCTTTTAACTCTCACCACAAGTAAACTTTCCATGCCGTGGCTTCCAGGTGTATGCAGCAAACAAGTCTCTAAAAGGGAGAGAGCGTGAGGTAGATAGAGACTCGATGTTTAGAAATGTGCAAAAATACACTTGCAAGAGCAACAGACTTGGTTCTGTTGATTGGAAGAGTAGAGAGTTTGTGAACTGTTTTATTGGCTTTTGCTGTTCGTACGGAGCGGTCTCCTGTACAGACCGATGCGCTTAACTTCATCACTTGGCATCACTACTATTAGGGTTATAAATAGATATGTCACCAACAACATTGGCGCAGGGGTTGTGTGAGTACAGGCACCCTCTGTCCCGTTCCATGAGGGCACACCAGTGTTCTTGTGCAGTTATTTATGAAGGGACATGTTGCTCCGGAAAACTTGAATGGCTGCATAAATAATCGAACGTCAGCAAGCATTGTCCTTGACAGGCATCCCTCCCACCACTCCATTTGGGGTATGGCTTGTTGCAGTACTCTCCTTGTTGTGATCCGGCAAGTGGCTCAGATATATATATATATATTTTTTAATTAAACAAATTGCACATGTAAAAGTTCACAAACAAATTAGAAACACTGCAACATGCATACATTCAAACTAGCGTGCCAGAGGGGCAAGTGGCTCAGATATGACTGCTGTAACTCTACTCCAAGGTGCCCCAATCCATCTTGTGACTGGGGCTACACGGTTACATGCACTCCCCCCAGCCTTCCACCATGCGTTCCCTTCCCCTATTCCTGGCTTGGCTGGATGCAGGAATGCCTTGTATCCCCCCCCCCCCACTGCCAAGTGTAGTGAGTGTTCATAGCCCTATGGTGTGTGTACTAGTTTGTTTGTGTGCATGCATGTGAGTTTATTGTGCAGCTCTCTGTGTGTACTGCAGCAGGACTCGGCGTGACAGCCTGAGTCAGTGGCGTGCCCCTGTGTAAGGATGTGAAAGTGTGTCACTGGGCTAGTTTGTGAGAGTGCAGTCAAATGCTGTCCTGCAGCTCCTCCAGGCTGCCAGCTGAGGTTTACAATGCTTAATTAAACACGTTATTTCAAGTGGCCTGCTTTGGATTTGCTCAAACGCAGTCTCCGGCCAACCGCACATACATCATCATTGGCTGCCGTTTTATTGGCCTGTGGAGCATTGTACAATTTATGAGATGATTGCAAATGTTAGCTCTTCCAATGGATGGCACTTGGTGTATCAGTTGAAAGCTGTTCATCAAGAACTGAATGTGGATCTGTCCCGAGTGGAGAATTCATCAGCCAAAGATTAATCTCAGAGGTGTTTTCAGAATCTCAGCGAGAAACCTCTTCGTTGTTTCATGTTTCGTTGTTTCAATCGTCAGGTCATCACTTGGTTATTTGTGTTTAATGAAGGATAAAGGAAGACTGTAAATGCTGAGGTGCAAGTTGTATTTGTATATGCATGTGATTTTCAGCATAGGTGCATGAAATATAGCAATACACTGTCATAAAGGGCTATAGCTTCAGATTAAATCTATTCATTAGGAGAACGCCTGAAATGATGCTTTATTATTCACTTTACTTTGTTTTCTTTTATGGATTTCATTCTTATACACCAGAGAGGCCATGTAGTGAACCTGGCAGAAACTTGTGTTTCTATTCACAAACGGCTGCATCACAAGCAGTGGTATCAAAAATAATTGTGGGGTGACTCCAAGAAAGGATGTTATGCTACAACATAGCCAAGAAAGTAATACATTTATCACCACTTAAATTTAAATGCTGATAAAGTTCCTCAATTTTCCCCTCTCTTACTTTGTAAGTTTCCTGCAGCGTCAATATATCCTTGCAGACATTAACCCTAAATAGAAATCCCTGCAAACCATATTTCACTGCAATCGAGCAGTAAATGAAATGTGGTTGTTTATAATGATCACGTTTTACTGTTCATGTACAGTATAGAGTATGTTGCCTCCTGCCCTACCCTTATTCTGGGAGAGGAGGGGGTGGTCTTTGCGAGACATTTGTTGTGATGGAGAGTGTAATGTTACTGTTTGGGGTTTTGGTGAAATCTGAGCCACAGTGTTTGAAGTATGGTCCACTGAGGGGAAGTGGCCCACCAGACCGCTGGTCAGATGACTTCCAGTGTGCTGGGGATTAGGGCCAGTTGATGTGACAGGTGTGAGGGGATATGACCACACAGTGACCAGCTCCCTCACTGCAACAGCAACTGGATTTTAGTGGGACATTTTTGTGCCGGTTGTTCTAGTTCAGTGAGTTAAATCTTTCTAACATTTGTTCATGCCATATATGCATCTATGTGCACCTCTCATAAGTAGAAGAAGATGCTTTGTGATTGCCTATGGACTAGATCTGAATGTTGAGTTGAAAAAATCAAATCTACTAAAAATTAAAACAACGTACATTTGACACTTTTATTATATGTATATTATATTACATATAATCATAACAAACATGTCTCTCAATTAGTACTGACTTTGATATATTGTTTAAGAAGGATGATGTCAAACACAAGATAAGACATTTTAACATTTTCTTTCATACAAGATGCATATTTTTAAAATATTTCCTACACCAGACATTTTCAATCTTTGGGTGCGTTTGCACCCATGTTGGGGTCACACAACATGCAGACAGTGTGGCATTCTCAAAACTGATAAAGCTGTATTTGTTTGATATGGTTTTAATTGGATTGTTTTTTTTTTTATATATAGCATATTATAAATATCTCAGTGGAGCTCTCTCAATGCTACAGAATACAACTATACTCAAATTCTAAAATGTTACAAATAATAGTGGTTTTACTATATTCTCCAGTAGAAGTACTTAATATTTGCAGGCCCCAGTGTGATACTTTATCGTTTTTCGACATAATCAAAAACTAATATAGTTACTCGCATAATAACTCTTCAGAGGAATCTTCCTGATAACCTTCATGGAGTTTACAGCTGGATGTCTGAAAAAGAACAACATTCTGTTTTCCCACAATGCTAAGTGAGTCTCTGGCCTTTTGATAAACATTACGACATGTGGTCTGAAAGTCATTTTTCTGCAAAGCCAAAACTATGATTTAGTTTATTTACATATAAGGTGTTTACTGAATCAGAATCGCAGTTTATGTGAAGTTAAGATAAACAGTGACCATTAGCTTTGCCTTGATTTGACTGACTTAGGGTCATGTTTGAGTGTGTGTGTGTGTGTGTGTGTGTGCATGTGTGGTGACATTTCCCTGGAGGGCCAGGGCAAGGTTTATCAATCATAAACATGAGCCGATGGATCGCATTACGCTGTGGAGATACGTGTGTTTACTCAGCAGTGTGAAGAGCAAAGAGAGACAGGAGGGAGAGACAGACGCATGTATGCCGGCATATCCCTCTTTGTGGACACTGCTGCTAAAAGCATCACATCACTCCTTGGTCATTATTATATGTCAGCGCTTTCATTTTTTTTCCCCACCACTTCTTCCTGTTTATGTAGCAATAAATAAAGGGTTTGGTATTCACATTTGATTCATGCATTGTTGTCTTCACGACAAATGGATTCACTGGAAAGAACCGGAGAAGCCTGGAGGCTTAGGCTACAGCCACATGAATATGTTTCCGTTTAAAACCGGGTATTTTAGTTTTGAGGCAACATCCTACTCAATCCTTTTCCAAGGAAATGATTGGCATTCCTGGTACTTAACATGTCTAATGAGTAGAACAAGGGAATCACAAAGAGGAGGCGTTTCTTTCATTGTGCTTTCCTTTGCTCTATTCTTCTCTCTTTCTATTCAGCAGTTTTTAGTATAAATCAATTAGAGGTAGTGGTAAAAGACACAGGAATACATTTAATGCATTTAGCAGTTTCTGTTGGTTGTGTTTTTACACCAGTAGGATGGCCTCCGATAGAAACGCATGGCAGAAACCTTATCTCTCTTTTGTCACAGTGTCTTTCCGCTCCCCCTCCCATTCTCTGGTCAGATGCCGCCTGATTTTATTAATGCCCTCATCAGGAAGTGGGGCCTAGAGTCTCTCTTTACCAACAAACAAATTAGTCTTTGTATTGGAGTGGCTCCACCCCCTCCTCCCTCTCCCTCTCACTCCGGCTGCTGGAGAAGCTGGGAGAAAATTCTGAATGAAACAAAGAAGACATGCAGTTCGATGGCTCACAAGTGGAGCCCAGGGGCATTGGTGTTGATTGGAGAAAGTAAATACTGTTTTCTTGTGGAGTAATCGTTTCCGCTCTAAATTTGGAGAAGTGAAAGACCCCGACAGGACCAAATATAGCCCACTCACGCACATAAACAATGCAGCTTCTATTTTTGGCAGGATAGTCTGAACAAAGAACCTCAAACATTGCCTTTTTTTGTTAAGTTAATTTACTCACAGGGACATTTTGAGAGCACTTACACATCATATGGTTGAATAAATACCGAGGAGAGGTCACTTATGTCTTTTTTTGAAATCTCTACAACCATTTTAGAAAGACATCTGGTGGCACAGTGTTTATTTTAGGACTAGAAACAGTTCAGCTCTTTGCGTTATCCCTAGTGATTTGACAAGGATCAAAGACTCCCATTGAAAACATGCCTGTTTGTCTCTTGGACCGGCCGCTGTGACAGTGTCTCTCACTGCGATGGCGTCCTAAGCCTCTGTAAGAACATAACAGGTTTAACCAAGGAGCTCATATGTCAAGGCATTTCCTGTGCTGAGTGGTGAACCTTCTTTTAGACAGTTCAAAATATTATGCAACCTGTTAGCTTCAGTGCCAATTCTGTAACTATATAAGTCATTTATTGTTCATAAATAGTTAATGCAATGCATGTATTTATGTAAGGGAGTTTAGAGATTTTTACCTGTTAGGTTTTAAAGAAAAACTTTTCAGCTCGGTGGCATTTGAGCAGTGATTCTTAAACATGAGTAGGCTTGAACCTCAGGAGGTACAGTTGCTTGGAGGTATGTGGAAAGATTGCATAGCAGCTCAACTAAGAATTTTAATCACTAATTGAAAATATACCTCCACATAATGAGTCAGCTGTAACACCTGTGTTGCAATTGAGAGTGCAGAACTAGTTAAGAAGCAAGTGAGGTGGCTCGTGACTGGCTCGGGCGGACGTGTGGGCGGGACCTCGATACCGCCGCTCCGCCGCTGGCCATTAATAACGTCAGAAACTCAAAATGGCGAAAGTGTAGACGCATAGTCTACTTTACAGTCAACTAGGGTTACAACAGGTAGCTGTATAATGGCTAAATAGTTAAAATAGTTAGCTAAAAGTAAAGGTTTATTAGTTAAAATACTTAACGTTAGCTAAAAGTAAAGGTTAAACCGGTCAGCGTTGGCTAAAAGTAAATAGTTCCCGTTAACTCAAAATATTTGGTTAATGGTCAAAGCAGTGAGTGAAAAATAATTGCTGAAAATGGTTGGTTAGCTAACAATAATGTATAAATGATTAAAACTTCTAATGTTCCCACTCCAAGAGGTACGAATGCATACAGCATGAAAGCAATTCATAAAACTTATTTGCAACATGACAGTGGTACTAGATCTCACTTCCTTAGACAAGGCTGTGAAGGTATATCAGACAAACAAGGTAATGGAACCACTGCATTAACGCACAATAACATTATGAGAATATCATCTACCGTTAATTCCCAGGTGTAGTAATTGATATGCACGATTAGAGGGAGAGTTGATTGTTATCAATAATAAATGGTGTGTGTGTGTGTGTGTGTGTGTGTGTGTGTTTTGAGAGCGCTCCAGGCACTGGTTTCAAGTGTTGTTTTCCGAGGACAGAGGAATGGCTTATTCAAATGCTGGGGTTATCTGAGGTGACAGACACAACATTTTACAGGGAAAGGTTTGCATTTGATGTGATGGATAGAGATACAGAGGGTGTATCAACGTGTTAACCTGTGAACGTCCACGTGAAACTAAATAACAAGTCACCTCTATATTAAAAGTCTCTTTTACCTCAGCTGACCCCGATGACACATCTCTTTTGTGCTATGCCACATGACTGAGGGAACACAAACTTCTTTTATTCAATGTAGCTTGAAGTATGATTTCCTTTTTCAGAGCTCTGTATTATTTGTATGTATGACATGTTGCCAGCAAAGTACCAGCCTCACCATCTTGACTAACACGATTATATGCCTCAAGAAGATTATTATTATAATAAAAATATTTTGGCAAAAGTGATCTGCATGAAGCATTGCTGTATTTCCTACCAAACATTTCTGTTCAATTCATTTCTGATACAACAGAAAATAAATGTCGTCTTTCTCTGTCTATTCCAGTCTGTGGTCCCAGTATCGACATCCGAAATGACATCAGCGAGTTCAGGCGGCTGGAGAACTGTACGGTGGTGGAGGGCTACCTGCAGATCCTCCTCATCAACGACAAGACCAACAACATCCACCAGGAGGCCTTTCGCTCCCTTAGTTTCCCAAAGCTGGCCGTCATCACTGACTACCTGCTGCTGTTTCGTGTCTCGGGCCTGGACAGCCTCAGCATGCTCTTCCCCAACCTGAGTGTCATACGTGGGCGCAATCTCTTCTACAACTATGCCCTGGTGATCTACGAGATGACCAGCCTGAAGGACATCGGCCTGTACAACCTAAGGAACATCACCCGGGGAGCCATGCGGATCGAAAAGAACCCTGAGCTCTGCTACCTAGACTCAGTGGACTGGTCTCTTATTATGGATGCTGAGTTCAACAACGTTATCAATGGGAATAAGAAGGCAGAGGAGTGTGACAATGTCTGCCCAGGCATCATGGAGGATAACCCTCTTTGTCAGAGGACGTCATTCAATGACAACTACGACTACCGCTGTTGGACCTCCAGCCAGTGCCAGAAAGGTAACGTCTATTCTGTTTTTGTTTTATACTTTATCCCAGCACATGATGTTGAGAAAGAACAAAGCAGCTTTAAATGTTATATTTGCCAAATGCATTTAGATTTTGTACGGCGGTGTGCAACATTTTGGGATACAGTAAATGTGGATGTGACTTTGATCAATGTAGGTGGTTTCCAGTCTTATAAACATTCTGAAATTGTGCATTTTTTCACTGGCGAACAAATCCCATGAATCTATGCAGTGTTTTTCCTTCATTTCCGTCAGGCTGCAGGATTGTCCACGGGCCAGTGCAAACATTTCCTCTCTGTTCATTATGTAGACCTTGTCTTTAGATCAGGCTATTTGTGGAGTGAAGGATGGCTGCAATATAGAGCACCGGGTATTAGAAAGGCATACTCAGTTGAGGTTAACGTTGCTCTGCCAAGAAATGAGCTAGTCTACCTGTCTGGACCATGTCAGTTAAATATTTGCCTGAGGGACTTTTTGCAATTCATGAAAAGGGGTATATTGAAGAATTTGGGGGAGGGTCATCCTTGTATAACTTCGGCCCCGCGGTAGGGTCATGCATTTTTAAAAACAGTTCAGAGGAGGGTCATATCATCTATCCATATTCGCACGGCTCTCAAGGCGAGTGAAGCAGCTTGTAGCAACATTACATATCTTCACCGCTCTTACTCTCTCAGATTACAGACTGAGAGACAGCTTGTGCATTTTGATTAGAAATTGGGACGACCAGATCAGCTGTCTCATGTCTCTTCAAAACTACTGTAGCAGGCAGTTCAATCCTTTTTTAAAATGTACTCCTGCAGCCTGTTTGACACAGACAGACTAAGCTGAGCTATTGGTGAAATGTTCCGTTCTTCCTTACATAAAATCCAACTATTTTTTAAATATCATGTTTCTTTAGCTGTATCGCCTTTCATGCAGCTATTATGAAGATATCCAGCCCCTAGTTGTTTCCTTAGGCCATCTATGCTTTGTTTTTTAACATTTCTCCAAGGGTGAAGAGGATTTGCAGAGGTTGTTTTGATCAGTGTCGAATTCCTTCACAGACTGCACTTAAGAATAACACACAATTCCCTATCTCACCAGTGGAAATGGTAATCACAAAAAATCGGAAAAGACTATTAACATATCTTTAAATCTTTTTACAAATACACAAAGGAATTAAAGCATATTAATGGTGCTTCAATTTCATTAGCTGTCTGTATCATAAATATCACAAAAAAGTGCCAGTGCTAGAGGTATTTTAGAGGTTTTTATTACATGTAGAAATGATTAATGAAATGCCTTTCAGATGCCGACAACAAGATATAACAGGACAAGTTATGGTCTTCCATCTTTCTGCTGCTTTGCTTTGATAGATGTTTTTTATTTGAGGTTTGGATGGTGATGTTGGATCAATGCTGTGTCGTCAGGGTTGCGTACTATTTCCCTTTCATTTCTTAATTTGCCATTAACACTTTGGTACTTGAGAGGGACTGGCCTCTTATATTTCCCTCTCTCTTGAGTCTGAATATCCATACTGTATTGTGGAGTAAAAAAAAGATTCATAGATAAATGTTTTTTTTGGTGAAAAGGAATATATAAACTAAGACCTTTTGGCATAGAAAACTTGTTTCAGACTGCTGCTGCGGGCCATTTTCTCTGTCCTATTATCATCTGTCTGAAATAATGGTGGGAAAATGTCCCTAAAGCCCTTTTCGATTACAGACCTGTGTACAGCTCCCATGGTCAGTTGGGAGTCTTAAACACCACCCTCCTCCACCCCTGGGGACCCTCAGAACAAATAGTGGAAATCAAGCTTGTGTCCTTTTCCTGGTGATAATGTCCCTCTCTATAGAAAAGCTATGGTGTTTATTGTTATGCCTCTGTTTTTTCTTGTCTCCTACATTTTGCTTTATTTGCTAAACGCTACATTGTGAATGACCTTCAAGTCACGTCTGCTCTTCCCACACTAGATACTATGTAGTGTTTTGCAGTCTGTTGTTCTCACATGCCGGACTTCAGAGGCAGAGCAGGAGTATTGTTTGAACCAGTTCACTTCTCTGTGAGGCCCAGGCCGAGGTCAGGGTGATTGCATTCATCTAGAGGGCCCTGAGGTCTCAAGGCTGCAGATAAAGGCTCCGGGGAGCAACACAGTGGGAAAAAAAGGAGGAGTTACTGATTCCATAACAGAACAGAATGAAGCTAGAGCAAGTCTATGAGGTCTGTAAATATTCCAGGCTTCATGCAAAGATAACATTTCTCACCCTGTCTTTTTATGGCTTGATGTGTCTACCTCTCTCCTTCCTGCTTAAGATTCCTCTCTCCTCCCTCCACCCCTCTGCGTAATTGTCTTGTTTTTCTCCAGTACAGATGTTCCTTCAAGGGCATTCAGTGGTTTTATAGTCAATATGGCCCGGTCTCCTCTTTAATTACACTACATGAGGAGGGAGCTCTGTCTGCCTAGCACATTACTTTAGCCTCCGGGCCTTAAGTGCTTCACAGGGCAACAACAAAACTCCTCTTTCCACATGATGCCAAAACTGTGGGAAAAAAGTATCTGGTATACCAGATACTTTTTTCCCACAACAGTTTTGGGTGTATTAGATGTGTATATATATGATGCTGGACAGAAACGAACAACTGAAAGGTTAATTCTGTGCATGTGGCTGGATGGAAGTGAGTGGGAGTGACTGTGTGTAGGGATGTGCAGATTGGAGCGGAGGTTCTGGGTGCTTTTTAGTGGCAGGCAGCGATGCGAAGAGAGGCCCTGACTGAGGAGCCATGTGCAGAACGAGGGTGCACTGAGGGGAAATGTCAGACAAATGTCAAGTATACATATACAAGCTCAACAGCAAGCTCTCACTAAAGCGCAGTGCTTGGTGGGTTGAAAATGTGCCCACGTCACTCCCCCTTTTCTGCCCCCCCCCCCCCATGCTTCCTCCTAAATCCTCCCTGTATTCCCTGCTGCTGCTTTCCCCACTTCGTACCATGTCTGTCTGTTTCTTCCTCACTAACGTTTTCCACTTCACTTAGCCTCAGCCTTGATCTGAACTCCGTTTATCCTTGTCAGTTTTTCTGCTAGTGTTTCCTCTATTTTCACCTCACTCTTTTCTGCAGGGCTTATCAGGGGCTGTTAACAGCTCTGGCTGTCAGATATCTCTGCTCTGTTTACTTGTCAGGAGACACTCTCTCATCACTGCAGCGGTCACAGCCAGCTGGCTTGTTTGGCCAAGCCGTGGATCCTTTGACATAGCACACTGTTTGCTTTGAGTTTTGGGGGGACCCCATGACTGAAAACTGGCCTGCTTCAAATAGCCCTCTCAGGTCTCCGTGTCTGTGTTTTCTGCAGACAGGCCTCCCTTCTGCCCCTGAACCCGAGCCAAAGCCAGATAGACAAGAGGCTTTAAAATTAGGTAGACGAGCAGGAAACCATGCTGCTGTGTCCATGCCAGTCTCAGGGCAGGTTAGTCTTCATACCTCCACGAGGAAGCACACACTTTCACACACGGTAGTCCTCACATAGCTCACATGTTTTCTTATGTTATAGAATACTAACTTACTGTAGGTTGTCTGATTTTAAGGAATATCACGTGCTGAATATTGTATTTTGATATCAATAGAAAATGTCAGAAGATAAGTCTGACTGTGAATGTTTAATGAATCAAAAAATTCCAAATACTGACACTGCCTTTGCTTTTTGATAAAGCAAAACTTGGTTGGAATTGGTGCAGCAGTGTCAGTTTGAATTTTAGCGTCTGCCCTCTAGTGATGTAAGGTGAAATGTGACGTAAGGAGACCTGCTGTCCTGTTGTGCCACAGACAGTCTGTGCTCTGTGTATCCTCGTAGTGAAGAAATGCAGCAAAGCACTGGCCCGGGAGACTTTTGCATTTGATAATATGTTTACTCCCTCCTTGCCAGAGACCCACTTGATATCTCTGGTCTGAGTGCTCTGACCTAAGGCCACTTCACAGTAGGATAAAAATTTGTGTTTTAGAGTATGTATTTTTTTACTCTTTCTGCTCCTTTTTTCTACATTTTGATATCTTTTGATAGAGTTGATAAGGCTGTCAATATTCAATTGTTTTTATTATTGTCAACAAATCCAATAAAAGAACCAAAACCAACAATCTTTTTCTTAATGCCTTCTGATTTCCCTCCACTGTCTGTGGCACTCTGCCCTAACCCCACTGGTAAGATGGGAAATATGGCCATTTACAAAAACAAGGCTATGTCATTTTCTTTTAAAGCTGTAGGTCTTAGCAAATGTTATTTGAGATTTATTGACGATAAGAAAAATACACTATCACAAGACTTATCTTTTAAAACAGCAGAGTTACATCCATCTAATTGTTAACAGCATTTTCATTTTATTCTATTTTCCCTGTTGGTTGTTTTCCTGGTTCTCGGTGCTAATTAATTAATTCAGAATGTTATTGACAAGAACATGATTTAATCAGAAAACAGAATGTAAATCCTCCTTCCCCTCAGAGGCTTTTGTAAATTGATTTCTGGAGCTACCACATAGCTCATGCTTGTTGTTGTCAAGATTAGTTGCAGAAAGATCGTACTGAGTAGAAATTAGGCTCCGTTTGTGCCGGCTAAGAGCTAGATTTATTGACACTTAAGGAATAAGGCATGTATGTTAAGTGTGGTGGAATGAGTCTGCCCCTTTAAGCATATAAGGTAGAAATTCCTGACGGCTTACTCATTGCAGTTGAACTTGTGAGAGGATAGAGAGGGGGAAATACACAGCACATGCTGTATGTGCTGACCACATGTGCAGGGCCATACAGAGACTATTTGTTGGCAATAAGACGGAGCTAAACTGATGGTGGGGATGATATTGATGTAGGTCTATGTTCTGTTTGATTGAGGTGACTGTGCACCAAGGCGGGCCGAGTTCTTATGATCATCTGTCAGTCGTTCTTTGTTTAACCAACATGCAACAGCAGACACACGGAAGCTTTTAAATAGTTAATGGCTTTTCTGAAGCTTATCAAAGTCCTGTGGTCATAGGGACAGGATGCAGGAAAGGGCTCAAATTCCGGTCTTGACAGTCCGATGCTTTCCTGGGCCCACATTCGGCACCGTGACTCAGTACTCGTACATCTGATGTTTCCACCCAGCACGAGCCGCTCGCCTGCGCTCTGCTCCATTTTGTACAGAGCTTAGGCAGCGTGCCAGTGTTAGTGCCAGAGAGATGGCACTCATGTCAATCAGGCTCATTCATTCCTGCCCTGCCACAACCACCAGACTAAACATGGAATAATCACATCCGTCATGTTCCCCACTAGCATGCTCTTATTTTCTTTTTGTTCATCGGTGTGGTTCCCGGCGTCCTGGGAAAGGAGAAACCGGGCCTGTGCTTCTTAACTGCCCGACATTTCAACCCTTTCTACGTTAGTGTAGACGCGGACCTTGTAGGTAACTGCAGGAGGTTGAATTCAACACGTGAGACACAGTTATCCTGTTCAGTTAACTCTGGTTTGTTTGAGCACACGCCCTTGTCTCTGATATTTCCCCGGAGGACTGGGAACTATTGATTTAGTGTTACAACTCCATGGTGTCATTGAAATAAATACATTACACTAGAGAAAGCAGACAAAGCTCCCTTCACGGCAGCCTTTGCTCTCTTTGTGCTCTTAGAGGCTTATGTCTTTATAAACAGTGGTCCAAGGGCAAGAGAAGCGACAACAGGCTGTCAATAGGGTTCTGTGTGTTTGCGTGTCAGACAAAGAGCGTGGACACAACAGCGTCTATTGTTGTTCCTTAACTGCTGCTCCTTCAGCTGCGGTATACCGTACTTCAAAGGGGAAATGTCTGACATCTTATCTATTCATTAATTATTGACTGCCAGTATATTGCCTACACGTGTTGATAGTGAAGTGTAAAGTAACAACAACTTTGCTAGTAAATCTAAAATGAGCAAATACTATTCATAGTAGCAAAGGTTGTTATAATAGCAAACAGGCTGTAATGCTCGTGTTAAAGCTATATCAGCAAATTATATTAGCATTTTATAAATGAATACATATTATTTAAATATTTTGGTGCTTATTTTCTTGCAGGGATATCTCGGTACAGTCGGACATCTCATATCTGTACAGTAAATATGAAGCTACAATATAAAAGCACAATTCAGTTTTTGCATGAACAAATACACAAAGGGTTAATTCTTGAGCTTAGAGGTGCTGGTTGTTACGTTTGGCCGGAGCCGTGCTAGCTGTTTCCCCCTGTTACCAGTCTTAATGCTAAGCTAGGCTAACTGCATTTAGCTTCATTTTTAACAGACAGATATGCTAATGGTATCAATGTGCTTATTTAACTCTCTGCAAGAGCATGAATACATATTTTACAAATGTGTTAATACTGAGTAATCATGGTACTCGTCATGGTACTCGTCAAAACTTTAAAGGGTGTTTCATAGTTAATAGCCATGTCAGCAAATTTGAGTTTGTGAGAACACCTGCAAACAACAGGCAGTAGAGTCCTTTCCCATTGCCAGTAGATGTGTATGCCTTTCTGTTTTTTTTATTCTGGTGTGTCGCGTTCAACATCACATCAACGCTGGAAAACAGGGTTAGTAAACAGAGAACAGCAGCATGGAGGCCAGTGAAAATGTTGGTTACTTATTTTGTTAAGTATCTGTTACCTATTCAGTCTCTCTTTAAACTTGATGCAGACTAATTTGGAACCACGTTCGGGCGCAGCTTAGACAGAATTTGTGGCCAAGATGACAAAGAAAGGGGCTGAAATTAGCGTGTCCACCCGAGTGTCATGTTTCTATCACTGCCGAGCAGAGCTGGAGCCGATAAATACCCGTGACTACTGTAAAGTTACCTGTCCCAGGAATGAATGCTGATTGTAACCTTTCCCACTAAAGACAAAAACCAGATGTTAGTGGGTGTTTGTGGGTATTTAGTCAAGTGGGAAAGGGGCTTAATTCAGTTTTTCTTTTCATCTATCGAAGATCTAATAGCATATTAACTACAACCATTAGCTGTCAATTCTAATGTGAACAGAAAATACTAAAATAATGCATTTGTGATTGCTTCTTTGTGTGTGTGTGTGTGTGTTTTCTCTCTCGGTACATTCCATCTACATCCCTGCACCCCCCGTCCTCCGTCTCTTTTCCTGGCCTTTGCCACATTTTCTCCCATCTAGGTCACATTCATAAATGTAAATCTTGGGAAGTGTTACCAGCCGATGTTATTACATTCACCCAAAACAGAAACCTTCTTCACTCAGTATAACCTTAGCCCTCGTAAAGCAAGGGGAAAAACTCTGTTTGGTTACAAATTGTTTTTCTGCTCGATTGCTTTTATTGGTTGCCTTTGGACTTTTGAGAGGCCTGGAGCACGAGTGGCAAGTGTGATTGGTCAGAATGGAATTCTTTTGCTTCTCGCTTGAATTTGTTTTGACTTCCTCCCAAATGCAAAATTGTTACATATTAAATTTGCCTCACTGCTCGAGTAGAGTGTGGTGAAATTCATGAAAAGCCACAGACACGTGTCGCCTGCTGTTGCTAACTTTTAATGTCAACAGCAGTGTCTTTCCCTGCATAGTTTCAATTTGATTATTGCAAGTTAGCAAAGTTCATTCATGATGACATGGCAATACAGTGTGTTATTGTCCATGTATGAACAGCAGGGCTTATTGTCCATTGATGGCCTGCGCCGTGAGTTTATCCGACTCCTGTCCACTGTGGCCTACAAAGGACTCCTCTCAAAGCACTGACAGATTGGCCTCTTTCCCTAAGTTTCCTCTTAATAGCTTTGATTGACTAAAATAGGACCCGTGTTTCAAGCTGCTAGCCTCCAAAGACACTGACTGACACACCTGCACACAGACACTCATGCACACACACATATACTCAACTTATGCCAAGACTGTGTGTGCCCGCTGTGACTGTGCCTGCTGTGTTTGTCTTTGTGTGTGTGTGTGTGTGTGTGTGTGTCTGTGTGAATGTATGTGCCAGCCCAGTGTGTAGTGCGTCACCAGCCTGCTTGATGCCTATTTGAGCCACCCAGTGCCTCTGGTGATAGGCTGCCTGCTGCCTTCTGGCTGTACAGCTCTGAAGCTGTGACTCATCCTTTGCTCTCACCACTCATTCATAAATCCGCGTGAATAGTATAACTTCCTCTCACAGAGCCGGGGGGCCCCCCGGCTCTGTGAGAGGAAGTTATGAGAGGTTCCCTTCACTCATGCTCTAAATGGCAGGAAGGATGAGGTCTATCACCGCCTTTTAGTGACACCTTTCAGGGAGGACGAGTGCCCACGCCCGCTGTCTGTGCCTGCCCTTGGCGCCTGATCCGTGCCTCTGTCTGCTTGCCTGCATGCCCCGGCTCTATCCCTCCATATAGTGCAGGCCAGACCAGCCATTTACTCACTACTGGGCTGGCTTGATTGCTTCCTGGGAGATAATGTGCCATGCCTGCAAGTAAGCTCTGAGAGGATGGGTTGATTCCACAGTGGAAAAAAACCCCAGATCTCCTGCAGAGGTGAGGATGTACGCTGGCATACCGCAGAGAGATGAGAGTGTCATGCTTTGCCAGAATAGTTAGTCAGGTTCACTGAGGTCATAGAGACACACAACAGGGGAAGAAAATAGAGGAGCAGTGTGTGTGTGTGTGTGTGTGTGTGTGTGTGTGTGTGTGTGCGTGTGTGGTAAGTAGGTGAGGGGGGGGAGGGGGATGGGGATCCGATCTACTCTCTCAACCCTTTCCTCCACACGTGGCTGAAATGTGTGTCTCTTTGAAAACAGATCCACTTCCCATGGGCATGTCAGTGTATCTTGTTTTAAAGCTTTGTGCACAGGTACTACATAAGCTGGCAGGTACACACAAAGTTTGAATAGGGATACATCTTGTAATCAAATCTAGAAAAGTAATTGTACAATAAGTAAAGAACAGTTATTGTATTCTGCAGCTGCTTAGCTCAGGATGCATCATGAATCTAATGGGTGTGGTGTGTGTGTGTGTGTGTGTGTGTGTGTGTGTGTGTGTGTGTACTATCTATAAAAGAGATATCATGCAGGCCTCAGCGTGCCAGCAGTGTTTTGCCGTCCGTTCTTTTTTTGAGCATGTGCACAGTGAGGAGATAAAAGAACATCATAAAATTTCAAAGGTAATCTCATGAATTACACAGCTAAATGAAAGGCCTGGGACAACAGCACACTTCCCCTCAAACCCTTTCTTTCAGTTCCCTCTTAGCCAGCATCAAGATTGACGTTATGTTTGCTCCAAACAAAGTTTTGATCATGTCAACCTTTCACAAATCTTCCCCCGTATATCTTTATCTTTTAGTGTCAACAATCCATAAAGCAGCCTGGCTCGTCTTTTGTCATTAATCTGCTTTTTGTCAATGACCTTGACCATGCCTGCCCCCCCCCCTCTCTTCAGCTTGTTTTGGTGGGATCCCCAGGGCCTAGTGCAGTTGTCAGCACGCAGCCTAATGGGCACAGGTGGCTGGGGCTCCTCGGCCTTCTCCAGCCCTCTTGGCAGAACATCAGCTCCTTGGCCGTCCGCCTCAATGGGCCACTCAAACACAGCAATCACCAGTTGGTGCTTTGTCAGCATTGGGGTGGCCCAGGATGAAATATGGCTCTCAACTTTGAAATATGGCTCCTCCTGTAGAGAAATCCAGCAGCGTGTGAAGCGCCACACACGAGCTATGTAGTGCCAGAATTCAGTGCATTTCCTTCATCCTGTAGACGCGGATGCAAACGTGTTTTTATTCACGTTGACTCTCAAAGTGATGACATGTTGCTGGGTCATCCCTGGTTCCCTCATCACTGGCCACATCGGAGCATAGTCCGAGAAGGGATAGGGCGGGCGGGGGGGTGGTTCGGTTGAGGAGAAACTGTACAGCTGTACTGCACTACGCAGCAGTCAGACAGCGGCTTGTTACTGTGTCAGATAAATATAGAGGTCTCTGGAGCTCCCCACTGCAGCCCTATCTCTGCCTGCTGCTTGGGGGGAAGGAAAGGCCGCGTCACCTGGGAGCTGCCACTATCCTCATTCATCCTCGCTAAATTGGCTTTAGACTCGCAGGACTTTAAAGATTATTGTGACTCTATGGTGGCAGATAGGGTAAGGTAAGTTGACAGTACAATTATGTCTGTCAATACGTATGTACTGTTTTCCTGTAACCCAACAGGACACCTGCATGACAACACGGTGCTGACCCATAATGAGATCATCAGAGAGATTTGTCCTGTAGGCTGGGGATGTGATAAGAATAATTAACATGACTTATATAAAGCAATGTAGCAACTGTATGCAAAGTACCATATAAAATAATGTATAATTTGTCATCAGGTGGACATTACTTCACTATATTTATTTACATTGCAAGTAGCTGCTATATTGATGCTCTGAATATCTCATTGAGAACCTTTAACGATGATAAATGATAATATTGCATATTATCTTAGCCCTCATTTAAGCCTGCTGGATGTATGCGCGAGGATCTTCTGCTCAACGATGAGCTTGCTTACCGATGTAAGGAACTCATTGACCCCGACTCTTTGTTTGTGTGTGTTTCGATGCTATGCATCTCCCTATGGCAGCCGGGCTCCTCAGGTCTGCTGTGCTGATAGAGCATAGTGGATGCTAGGTGGAGGTGCATTAGCACTCCTTTCATCTGTTCCGTCCTCTTGTGTGTGATGAGAGCGCATTTGTTGATAAGCGTCCAGCAGGCCTTTTGAAGTCCCAGTCTGGACTCGTCCACCTTCAGTTCAAACGCCCCCCCACCCCACACCACCCACTCCCATTAGTGCATCAATTACAGAGACAAGGCTTGCAGGGCTTGTTTGCACTTGAGTGTGCGTCAGGAATTCTCTCTCTCTCTCTCTCTCTCTCTGTCTCTGTCTCTGTGGCTGCCTGATAAACATGACAGACACTAGCCCACAGCGTGCATGTAAACACCGCCCATTCTCATTCATATTTTATTACTCACACTCAGCGTAGCCTTTCCTCGCTAGTGGCCAGCTTGCTTTGGCTTTTGTTCTGTTACACCTCTCTATTTAACTGTGATGTGGTTGGGAACTGCCATGACTTGCTGTTGATGACTAAGTCTAAATCCACCCGCCCACCATGATCCGGTAAAAAAATTCACTTATGTATTTGCTGTGTTGTGGTCCGTGTCCCGGCCCTTCCCAGCAGTGAGACACTGTTCGGTCCCATATGTAGTGTTGTGAGCACTTTTCCAGACCAGACATGTACTTGCTTGTAAAAAGCTTGTTTTTTGCATTCCACCTACCTCCCTGCATAATATATGGTATTATCTTCCAAGCCTTTTCTTTCCTTCTCCCTTCCTCCGCCTGTGTGTGGGGTAATGACACAGATGCTCCTATTTAGGAAAACCCCTTGAACTTCATCCTGCTTTGACTTACTTTGTTGTTTTTCCCAGCCGGTAATGGATGGACCACAACATTTTTGTTTATCTGCTGTTTATGCTTGTAGCTACAGTATGGACGTACATCAAAGACATCAGATTCAATTTAAAAACAGTAGTGTGTCGTTCTTTCTCTACATGGAAATAGCCTAATGTAAAGAGGAGAGCCACATTCCTTTTCATATATCCAAATGCTACATTAGTGCAAGCCTGTCTCTGTTTCTTACGTTACAGTGAACCAAACTAACAAGTCTTTTGTTACTTCTCTTTGGTTCCTGATGCCTCTATTGCCTCATTTCCACTGCATGGTTTAGCTTGACTGGACTCAACTCACCTTTGGTACGAGGTCCTTTTTCCTCTTTCATTTTTCACTGCAGATAGTAGCCCCTCATTGTAGGTGTAGTTTCAGCTGATTGCCATAGCGAAACTGCGTGAAACGACTGATATCATCTTCAACACACCACTCCAAACAAGTAAACAGAACGGAGGAACGTCTGCACTCCGTCAATTGTATAGTGTAGTTTTTGCTGGCTGGCGTTTTCAAAATCTGGGTCGAGAACAAAAAACATTGTGGTCGCTAATGACAGTAACTTGGCTATTCTAAAAATGGTGGGTTTGTACAGGACGTACCGTGTAGCGCGAGTGACGATTGTTTTTGACCACTTAGTTGTCTGCAGTGTTTTAACTCCACCTTCAAGTAACCACTTAGCCCGCTTGGAACCTCGACTGAGGTGGTAACAATGAAAGTACCAACTCCTATCCACAACTATTGCTATTGGAAAACAAAAAAAGAGGAAGTTCAGTTGAGTAGAAACATGCCGTACCAAGTGGAAATTTTGCATATGACGGCAACACTTTGTACCTTTTATATGTTTCATTAACTGTACAGGGTGTGTTGCTATTTTTTTTTCTTCTTTGTGTCCTTTTCAATGCAGGAAAATACCGAACTTTCTGTTAAGAAATAATAGAATAGCTGAATCTGAATGGTTGTTGTGAAACATCAACATTCCAGACATGCTTTTGACATTTCTTTGTTTATGAGGCTTTATCCAAATCGGATTGGAGGTCATAACTCTGTTTGAGAGCTCAAACACAAAAGAACAGTTTTCACGCCAACTTTTTAATGATCTAAGATTACATTTATTTACATTTACTACAGATGTGGGTCATTCCCCCC
>NW_022280032.1:11513362-11517347 GCF_004355925.1 Anarrhichthys ocellatus | reverse complement strand
CCCCTTTCTTCTGTTACATGCCATTTTACAAATGAGTGGCTAATTTTGTTCACATCAGAGTCATTAGGGAGTGCGATCAGCAAGCCAGTGGTCCAAGCCCAAATACCATCTGCATTGTGCCACACAAATGGACAATTGTAACAAATGGTTTTCATTAGATTAAACTTGTAAAAAATAAAAACACTTTCACCCACTTCATTATATATATATATTTTTTTAAGTGCGTGTATGTACACTTATTCTGTGCTACTCTCTTAAATTACTGTTTGTGCTGAAACAAGGGGGTTCTCACGGACATAGATCATCTTTTGAATGTATGATCAATTCTATCTTTAGCAACCGCACACAAAAGTTCAAGTTTATACAACAATTGAACATGTGTGCTTGCATGTATTGAAACAGACATATAAACACAATTGACCTGTCCACATAACAATGTTTAAGAGTTTTGGATATGTGTGGCACTTAAGTTTCCAGCATGGTTAACATTGATGGAGGATGAGCCAGTAACAGTTAAGTAGACATCCAAAAACCGGATATTTCCTCTTTTAGTGGTGTCCTCGCCTGCCCAAAAATTGAAAGATTGCGCATTTGTTACATTGTGCTAATGTACCATTCCTAATTGATTTTAGAGAGTAGTGTCATGTAGCTGGATATTACAGTATGTACTTTCTACTACTTTTTAATAACTCATTGCACCTTCAGTTGTGTTCATTTAGTGGCATTCATGCATTCACCTGCAGTCACAAAGAAAACTTCAGCAATATAAAATTAAATAAATAAATAAATTAAACCTCAACTGGCCGTAGCCTGCTTCTGTGACACACTATGACTTTGTGCATGAGAACAATAGAAAGAGAGACTGCGGGAGTGAAAAGATCGTGAGACAGACTCAGAATCTACAACGATATTCAAAGTGACCACATGTGGATGAGTCGATGTGAGCTACTGGGATGGCACCAGTGGCATGACTGGCACATAGAGCACACACTAGCCTTTTGTGATTTTTAATCGGATTAGTAGATGTAAATATTAAAGAAATAGTTTCCTTCCAGCATGTAAATATGTGCTCTGCCCTATGTGCTCTTTGGTGCGGCTGTGGAGACAGACACCTCTATAAACTGTGTGTCACTTTGTGCCTGCGGGTGTCAAAAATTGCTGCACATAAGCATGTGTTTACACTCTTGGCTCTGGTACAGTGGGAGGAAGCGGCCTCTTAGGGCACAGCAAAGTAAAGCAGCGCCGCTGCCTCTTTTTTTAAGTGCAGTGACGGAGACCCAGCCTCTGATTCATGGAGTGAGTATGAGCTGGGGTGAAAAAGGATTGAGACTAAATGAGGCAAGTGAAGGTTCTCATATCCCCACCCAGCAGTGAGGTCACATCCACATTGACATCTCTATTAGACAAAGTGAAGATCAAAGAAGTCTGTCAACCTCATGGTCCCAGAAATATGGTCCCATGGACCCAGACCTCTGAGCTTTAGGCCAAATGATAAAGCTTTCCTTCAACTAATCACCTCCAGCCAATGCCGCTGAAACAGTGACCAGAGAAGGAACGGAAACGTAAATATAAAGAATTCAAAATACCGGCTACAAGATGATATTAATACATTTTATGTGTAGAATGCTTTTCAGACTACTCAAAGACACTTTACTGAAGTAAAATCATCATAGAAATAACACACTAAAAATATATAACACATAACAAATCTCTCCATCTGTTGGTTTTTTTTGTTTTTTTGTGTAGATGCGTCAGTTTCATTTGTGTGTATAATTTTGAGTTTGACTCACTGAACTGTGGAATAGGGCTTTTGTGTGAGTGTGACGCATACGGACGCCAATGAAAAGCATCTCAGTCTCTGTCGTGTTCTGTAATTGCAACAGAGGCATTGTGCTGGGAAGTGTGTTTGTCTGTGACATTATTTCTTTCATTCTCCTTTCATTTTTTCTGTCAACTAAGTGACACACCCATTCCAGGAATCTCTGGGGGTTTTACTGACTTTCACTTTCTCATGTAAATACTTACCCTCTAAATGGCCCAAATTAGGGTTATCGTACTGCGGATTGATTCAGGATATTGGCGACAGGCCACTGTGGGGATGGTCTGCAGCGTGGCATTTTTCTGACATAGCTCAATGGAGGAGTTCTCGCATGTCTGCCTTTGTGGTGGAGAAGGCTGTGTTTGTGTGTGTGTGTGTGTGTGTGTGTGCGTGTGTGTGTTAGGAGGTGGGGGTAGGAGGGGCCTATAGAAACAACGGCGACTGCTCTTGGGTCTGTCGCCTGTTCCATGCCTCTTGGCAGTAAACTTGATCAGCGAAGAAAAATACACACTCTGCCTTTACAATGCAGGCCTTTGTCTTTGGTCGGCATCGGAACCGTCAACCATTTTGGAAATAGTTTCCAGCTTATTAAAATGCTTCCAGACCGTGACTGTTGAACCAGTGAGTTTTCCAGTTAATTGCTTTGCATCCTTCCCCATTTTAGGTCTGTCATGGGCATCCTCAGAGATTAAAAGCTTTCTGATTGGAATTACAATGCTGAGGCTGGTGTTGTCATCCTACCAAATGGAGCAGGGCATCGCTGATCTCTGACAACAGCAGCGCATGTGCTTTATTGTTTCAAATTGCTCTATCGTTCAGTTTTTTCCCCTCATGTCTCACTCCTCCTGCCGCCATGACTTTGAACTGTGAAGATAATGTTAGTTCAAGTGTGGCCTCATACCCTCATCAGTGCCCAGTGCCATTGTTCTGTCTAACTAAGCTGCGCTACTCAGCAGAAATTAATTAGCCTTTTTGTGCCAGTGGCCTCTTACAAAATGGCCATTTATAGTCCGTTAGTTTAGTTTGGACTCTTTATCTAAGTCTGTTAAATCACAGACTCAATTAGGCAATGCAGTGATTCTAGAGTCATTGCACTTGCAGTTAATATTGGACACTCAGCATCTGACACGGGGCTACTCGTATTAGCACTAAAGCCAAGATAGCTCCTCATTGTTTCCTAAATTAACAGTGGAATTGAGGTTACATTGAGAAAGTAGTTTGATTTCCGTGTTAGAATATTGGCACAGTAGTGTTTTATTTAATCCGAGTATCGGTTATCATTGCTGCCATCACTTCTGAATTGATCCCTTAGAGGTAATAGGTGCATGGCCCCCATGTTATTGGATCTAGTGCCTTTCATTGCTCATTTGGGCAGCCTTTACTTGTTGCTAACTGCTCCTCTCTCTTCTGTGTGTTTGTGACCACGGGCTGAAGGACCATAAATCTGCTAATTGAGTTTTTCTAATGTGTGCCGCTCCATTAAATCCATAGAAGAAAATGTCTGGACCAGGAATAAACAAGAGCATGTGGATGTTATTGAAAAGAAATGCCTCTCCTTTGATTTCATTGTCTTTATTGTCTGTCAGTCCAGAGGGATATTCAGTCTTGCCTGGTCACTAGTAGCTTCTGATGCCCTGCAATCTATGACCTCGGCAGTAGCTCTGATTTCTGATAGACCTCATATTCTTTTACAGATTTACAAACAAGGAAAAATCAACGTATTGTGTATGAAACAACATTTTGGCAAGCTTCCCCATATCTATGTCTGCCCTGTAACGTTTTACCCCCTCAGCCAGGGTCACTTAAGGTCCGTCTAGTGGCCAGTCTCCCTGCTGGCATTCTTGTTACATACCGAAGATTCCTCTGTCTATGAGAAAGATAAGGAGAGGAGAAACAACAGTAATGAGGAATGGGGGATGCCAGAGAGGACAGAATGTGCAGATTTTGTTAAACGAGCTAATTGTTGTTGACTCAGGCTTACTGCGTCTTACATATTTTCACAGTGTCACATATTGGCAGACATGATGTCATGTCTGCCTCATGAGATTGTCTGTTGTTCTTAATGCCCCGTATACGCCTTCGTTAAAGCATGTGTAACACACAGACAATGCTCTGTTTTAAATGCTTTTGTAGGGCACAGCATGTTGGGGGGGGGGGGGGGGGGGG
>NW_022280032.1:11002714-11513262 GCF_004355925.1 Anarrhichthys ocellatus | reverse complement strand
GGGGGGGGGGGGGGGGGGTGGGGGTGGGGGGGCTTGGGGTGGGGGGGGGGGGGGGCGGGGGGGTTTGTCTGACCCTCTCAGGGAGAACTGGAAGAATGCCTATTGTGTCCTCATCACTTGTTTTGTCTGATAAACTATCGACGAATTATATAGCTGAAAGCTGTCAACAATAAATCACCAACTCACCTCACCGTTCTCATACAACTCCCATCCCATACACTTTCTTCCTCATTCGTCCTCCTCCTTCCTGGTCTCTTCCTCCTTCTCATCGTCTTGCTGATCTTCACTCAAACAGCTGGTGAGCTGGAAGACGTCCTCTCAGCCTGTGGGCACTGTTGGCCTGCTTATTCAGGATAAATAAAAATGCCTTGGTCTGAACAGGGAATACATAAAAGACAATAGTCTTTGCTGTCAGTACAGTTCATTTCCACAGTTACAAAAGGATAACACGGGTGCCTTTATGTAATGTTAGACATAACCCCTGTCCCTCATTTCTCAATCCACCGCCTCTCAGCTTGTTCAGGCCTGTGGCAGCTCAACTGCCTAGCTTTCCTCCATGTAACCCCCATTCACTGAATCAGCATTGTTTAACAATGTAAGCCAGCGTGCCTGCTGGGTGACTCATTACTTTTTCCTTGGGTCATTTTTCTCCAGTGTACCATCAAGTGGAAAGTATGGATGAGTCCTCAAAGTCTATCATGTTGAGTTTTCATTGTAGACACCAGAACTTTGTGAGGCTTTGTAACAGCAGATGTCTGGAATTTACCACCATGGACCAGACTAGTGAGAATCTAAGGTAACACAGCTTTTGTTCAGTTGTTGTGCCACTTTCAGCCCATATTCCTCGGCATGCTTTTGTGAGGTTACCTGAGGCAATCAAGAGTCACACAGCTCAAATAAAGAATGCATGACGCTAAGTGATCCGCTGAAACGTCACTTGCACTCAGCTCAGCTTCTCCAGAATGCAGAGTTTAGCCTCTAAGACCCCAACAAATCAGGGTATTTTTAGAAAATTCCACTCCTTCTTATTCCTCTTAATAGTGATTAGTCAGTGACGACACATCTATGTTTTTTCCCTATTTAAGTAGCAGTATTGATCTGTATAGTAAAATGAAGTGTTAGGTTGCCACGCAGGCACTGCACAATCTGCATAGGCATGCTGTTCAGTGGTGTCACTTTTCCTCTAAATTAAATGTTGTCTTTTCTCATATTCACTGCCGACGTCGCATTGCCCCAAGTTTGGACTGGGTTCAATTTAGCACATCAGGCGCAGGGTGTGTGGGCTTTGCTTAGAGCTATATGTACTGCTGATGATTTATATATGACGTCGTGCTGTGGGAATAGTCCAGCTGTAATGTCGTTGCTCTTGGCATGGCCACCTACATTCTTCCCTAACCCCACAGATATATGATCATGTTCTTTGGATGTCATGCTACTACGGCATCTTCTTCTGGGCTACTCACTGTCTCTCTGAGTCAGTGCCAGCTTGCCTGCCTTTCTGCTGTTTCCTCCAGTGTAAATAAGAATTAATAGATGTGGATTTCTCTATCTCTCACATGCCTCACACTCCAGGTTTAATTGTTGTGTCTGTTTCATCACAGGATATAATTAATGGGCTGGAATTCAGGTCCACTTGCGGGTCAGGCACCATTAATTATTCCACAAATTTCCACAAATGTTTGGACTGTTGAACCCTTTGAAGTCTCTGCTGGGTTGACGAGAAGCTTTTCTATTCTCCTTGTGATCCGAGGATAAGTGGGATGGATGCCTTGGAACCATTTGCCTTGTTTAAATCTGTAACTGGATTAGAGGTACCCTCCGGAGAAAGGTGCCATTATGATACAGCACTGCTGCACAGCAACACATGCCGGAAAAAAAACCTGCCTGCACAGCTCTCCCACACCGTCTGCATGCTGATGTTTTGGGACAGCAGCGAATCTCACAGATGTGTGGGTAAAGCCATGTATCACGGCTCGACACCTGTGGTTCCTTTGACACAGGTGTTCATTGCAACGCACTCCTGCTGTGTGTTTTTATCTCATAGTGTGACCACTTCACAGCCTTATCCCCTGCAGAGAGAAGAAGAAGGAGGGGAAAATGTGTGTGTATGACAGAGACAGGGAGTGAGAAAGACAGAGAGGTGTGTGTCTCTTCACTGAGCTCAGACTCCTTTGGGCCTTCCCTCACAGCTGCAGCAATCTAAGAGCTTGAGGTAGAGTTGTGGTTGCCTAACATGGGGGCTCACCTCTGAGGAGAGGGTAGAGCACGAGACCAGACGCTGCCATGTGTCCATCTGAGTAAGTGGGGTTAAGAGCCCGCTGCCATGTTCCATTATGAGCTTCATTTAGAGCAGGAGATAGTGAGAGCACAGGGGCAAATCGCCTATCAAGCACGGTCCAAACTTTTTAGTTGTTTCTGTAAACGTGCGTGCATGCATGCACACACACTTACCAGTTGTACAAAATGACCCTGCCAAAGCACACATTGTTCTCTCCTGTGCACTAGGCAGATCCCCGAGCTATCAAAGACAATTAATGTAGTCGTTCATCTCGCAGAACTATATGGTTAACTCCAGAGGAAATGTAGGCCGGAGGAGGGGGGGGGGGAGTATACTGATGAGGGAGGTCTAACAAACTCTATCGCACTAAGTGAACCTGTTCTTTGCCAACTTTAAATGACAAGAGTAGAGAGGAAAAGGAAGTACTGAGACAGAAACACACACTGCAGGATGCACTCACTGTTTACGAATGGCTCCCGCCTGTCACACCTCAGTGCTGCAGTGTAGGAACATACTCTAGATACAATACTCAACAATGATCATTGACAATGACAATGATCAGGTTGAACAAATGCTTTTTGGTTTTGATTTGATTCATGCAAGATACTACATCCAAGGAACAGCATGTTAAAATTAAACCACTTATTTCTTGACAAAATAACACAAAATGAAATTTAAAAAACTAATATCCATATCAAAATACAACAATACCAAACTAATTCATGACCCAGAAACCTTTCTAGCTCAGGCAAACTTTCAGCATAGATGTGTGATGAGGATGATGTTTGTTTTTCATCCTCTGAGGTTTTCATGGAGGAAGCCAAGCAAAGGTTCTTTGCTGTTGTGATTTAATTTTGGCGGTTGGTGCAACAGATGGGAGGGGTGACTGGAGGTTGGAGTGCATTTGCTGCTCCCTCCCTCAAGTGGGTGAGTGTGTGCGCAAGGTGCTCTCTAGTCTGTCTTTGGGCAGACAGACAGCTGGTCAAACAGGCTTAGGAGAGCAGTGGGCAGTCTGGGCTCTGGCTTAAGCACATTAGGCCCTCTTTACTCCTCATTGGTCAACAGCCCAAGTTCAAAACTATTTTGATAATACTGTGGCGGGGGCACCAGGTTCATTTGTCCAAACGGTGAGGGAAATCTTTCTGTGATGCGTGAAGGCAACAGATACTCCAAAGAGATCAGAAAGCATACACGTTTTCATGTTTTGCCAAAGTGTTTTGGAGTCTGCGTGTGTGCGTTGTTGTGATTGAGTGTGATGGTGTGTGTTGTGAGGGCAGGGGCCCCCTCTGCCTGCCCCTGTGTATGTGTGGTTGTGTCGTGTAGCACGTACGCTTATGGAATGCAGGACCAATCTCCCGCTTCCCTCGTGGCGGGTGGAGCCAGCAGAACGCGTACCAGGAGGGTGCAGGGGCGACACAGGAATCAATGGAATGTGCTCTGCAGTCAGCATTTGTGCGTCTGTGTTTGTGAGACCAATAGAGAAAGATTTAATTTTACAGACAAACCCACTTTATTTGTTTTACTTTTGAGACATTCCTCCAAGCACTTTTTTGTCTGGCGTAGCCAAACAGACAACTCGGCTCAGCATCGGGATCTCATTTATTAGCTCACGTAGAGCTGGGCAAAAATTCTATATGATGTTTGTCAAGTATTTAACTCACACAGGAGTATACAAAATGTATACAAAAGGTTATTTCATATATTTATATATATATTCAATTACCAGACAACATGCTATATCAATTTATCTATTTCCTTATCGAGTGATACAATTACCTGCATTAGGATAGAAGGTTTTGCCCATATCGCCTAGCCCTAGCCCTATGCTAACTCACAGTAATACAGCACCGACCATGGCTGTCTTTGTTGTTCTGCACAGAGAAAACACAACTCAACATTTTATTACACAAGGAACAGAGGAGAATATTGACTTACCCAAAGGTCTGATTTTATTCCAAGAAACCTGTTTATTCATTCTGATATGACACTGATGTACCCCTGACTGGTGAAATGATTTACTCTTATTGCTGTCTCCTTTGCTCCGGTATCACTTCTCTTTAAATACAAGCCAGCAGCCATTGGTCAACCAGATAGTGCTATTTTATTTGAACACTGGCCCTACTGTGGGCACCAGGAATGCCACAGAGTTATTTGAGCAAAGGCACATAATTATACCAATACACTGACTGTGATGTTTACTGTGAAATACTGGTGTTAAATTCTGCTTGCTCTAATCAAAGCTGATCTCAATTTCTGTTTTTGGGGTCTGGATGGTGCTCTCCTTCCTTCCCATCCTCTCCTCCTCCCTCTGTGTGAAACAGACCCATTCAGGCACCTGGTCAAAGCACGCATATGCTGACGTCACTCGGGTTGCTTGTGGGCTGACGTCGGTGTTCAGACTCGAGGAATATCCGAGCAGCGAATGGGCCCCAGTCAGTGTGGCTGCCTGGTAGCTGTCCACAATGGCTCCTGTTAAGACCTCATGTCCCACAACCGCAAACAGCACTTGTGTGTATGTGTGCACGTGTTTGCGAGAGCAGTTTGTCATCTCTGAGAATACTCGTATCCATTCACTTTGGAAGAGGCACGGCTGTCGGATGATAGGGCCAGAGCTAACTAGATTAGCAGCTGTCTACAGCCTCTATTGTCTCTTGCGTCAGGTCCAGAGGCTGTAAGAGCCTGTCTAAGACAGAAGGACAACAAGCAGTCATAGTGAGAGAAGCAAAGAGGCTGCAAAGTAATGGACAGACGTACAAGTTTCTCCGTCTTTTGAACTTATTCTGGTGGGAAATAACGAGGGCCTTCTCCCCTATCTTCCTTCGCCTAGTCTCCACCTTTACATCTGTGAGAGCTCAGCCTAGGGATTGATGATGTGTCATTGAATCCTCTAGTGGATCAATGGGCTTGTAGCCCACTGTGGGCCTGCCACTGGCAATCCATCATCGGGGGTCACATCACATTTAGCCCGGTCTCACAAGCACTCATTGTCATTCAAGTGCCATGGTCAAGCAGGGGGAGGAGGAGATCAGTGTTAAGTTATGTTAGTTGGCTGCCTGAGAGCTGCGTGATTTAATGTTTGAAGCCTCTGATGAGGCTGCGACCTTAGCCTGTCAGAAGAATGCTGTCTACCTTTAACACTTCTCCCCATGAGTCACCCACGCAGCTTGACCTGGTCAATGAAATATGTATGTCCAAAGACAGTTCCAGAGACAGTTTCAGTAACCACACTTATTTTATCTGACCTAGATTTGCGTTCCATTATGTGCAAATGTGCATGTGTTTTTGTCGTTTCATTTTTTTTAATCTAAAGGAACAAAATGATAATTCTCTTGAATTCACTTTTCATCACAACAATTCACTCTATTATGACAGTCCATTTCAAAGGTGAATGTAAATTAGTTCTTGTCCTTATCATAGTGGACTAAAGTAGCTGTCTCCTAAATGACTGCATAGCTCTGCATCAGCAGAACCTTCGCTGGGTCCAGGCTGCCACCTTTCGGGCTGCTGTCTGTCCTTCCTCTCACATCTGGATCCAATAGAAGCGGCTTCCTTCTCTGAAGGAGGGACACATATAAATAGCCAGGCAGCCGTAACCACACTATGCAGCACAGCCTGGATGTTGGTTCATTCGTTTGCCGCTGTCCCTCTTTTGCACTGCCAGCTCAGATATGGCGTATGATGTCGCCATTCCCCTGCAAGTACCCCACCCCCGTGTCCCTCAACCCCACCTCTGATCCTCCGGTCCCTGGACTGTGGTGTGGCTGACGCACGTACACTGAATTCTTAACGCATGTCCACACAGCTCCATGTCCATCTGTGGAAAGTTTGAGTGGAGTGGGGCCAGGATTGAAACACAGACAGGCAGAGGGTGGGTGGTGGGTGGGTGGGCTGAAGGTGGCCTGCGTGGGCTGAAGCCTGTGGGCTAAGGAGGGTAAATGCAATATCCTGGTTACAGCTGAACAACTAAATATGCTGCTTTTATGAGATGTAAATGCACAGTAACAGTTCCATTACTAGTATACAGATTATATAACCAGATCATACCGTTTCTTTTATATATCTATATATATACACATACACATATACACACACACACACACACAGTTAAGTCCGGTGTCCTCATTTAGATGTATGATGTAGAAACAAGAGACATGTCATTTGAGAGGAGCTGTATGCAGCAAAGAGTAAACTATGTGGTTGACTCCTTCTCTCGTATCCCGAGACTGACCCTTGTCACTATGTCTGCCTATTTGTGTGTGTGTGTGTGTTTGTGCATGCCATTGACTAAACACATGCCCCTTTTGTGTGGCACATGTGCATGTCCTACCACAGAAGCCCAGCCCCACCCTCCCAAATTAAGACTTATTCCAGCAAGAGGTGGGTCTGTTCGGCTTCGCTGCGGCCTCTCGATCTTTCCTTCCTTTCTTGTCCTCTCGTCTGCTTGGGGCTGCAGCAGGAGAGGAGAGGAGAGGGGAGGAGGAGAGGGATGGATGGAGAAGGGGGGGGGGGCAGCTAAAGCTCTTGCTTGAGTGAGTTTTAATTTGTGTGCTTACAGCAGAAGACGCTGCATAGTGGGAACAGATGCATTAGCGCTGATGCACTCATTCACCTCAGACTAGATACACACACCTCCTCCACACACACACACACACAGAGAGAGACACAGTGACACCTATTATTGCACCCTGTGGTGTTGTCTGAATGGTTCTGGCTCTGAAGTCTTTGTTTTCTCCTCCGAACCAAAGCCTGGTGTGCAGTCACTGTCTGATTGATCAGTTTATAAAACTCTGTGGCAGACTGGAATGAGCTGCTCAGGGACACAATCTATTTGCTCTTCCTCAGTTTGTCGCTTTTGTCGCCTCTAACATAGATCGCCTGTCCTGCACAAATACCACCTTGTGAAATGTTTGGGTAAAAAAAAGATGAAAGTCCCCCCTTATTTCGGGACTACAAAGAGAGACAAGAGAGGGGGAAAAAGCAAACGTTATAGCAATGAATGCTTTGAAAGCCTTGATAGTCTGCATGTGTGTGATGTGGTAAAACTGCAGAAACATGAAGGATGTGTTCCAGGGATGGAACTTGAGAATGTCCCCGTTCCCCTCTCGCTGGCCTCTGAGGAGGAGCCACCAGCGCTCGCTCCTGCCCCCGCTCTGCTCTGTGCCTGCCTTCCCCTGCCAGACGCATAGCTTCAGTTTCCCTCCCAAGCCATGAGGATATCAGGTTTGTTTTGGAGGGGAGGGGTCAGGAGGAAGAGGGACAGGGATGAGGCAGGCTGGCATATGTTAGGAGGAGAATTAGGGGGACAAAATCTCTTCGCCGGTGCGGGATGGAAGACAGAGAAGGGTGCATGAAGAGATGGTAGGGAGGGGCAAAAATAGAACAAACAAGTCCCTCCTGGCCCGTTACTGCCCCTGACCCCTCATCCTTAAATTTCGTGCCAGCAGCTGGAGTTGTGAGGCGGCCATTTTATGAATGAGGGTGGGAAGGAGAGAGCAAGAGACCGAGAGGACTAAGGAAGAAGAGAGAGCGAGAGGGGAGGCGGGTCAGGTTGTGTGTTGTGTATGTGTGTGAGTGGGTGAGACGCGGCTCAGAGGCGCTTGTGGTGGAGTTGGTTATGCGTGTGTGTGTGTGTGTGTGTGTGTGTGAGTGAGTGACTGTTCAGGCGGAGGAGCCTGGGGTAGGCCCACACACATACACTTTTGCCTCTTCACAGGCTTTGTGTGTTTGTGTTTTGTTCATGCCTCTGCTGAGACACTCTGCAGTCTGGAACAAAAGCCCAATTTGGGCTTTGCTTCCGCCTGAGGCTGCTCGCTTAGCAGCTACAGCAGATCAGTCATCACAATGAGGAATAACAGGCACACCTCAACACTTCCACAAAGTCTTCACCAGCTTCAGTGAAGAGAGACTTCCTGCATTTGAGTTGCATTTGTTTATCTGTGTGGTGGGAATTGTCTGTAAACATCATTTTTTTTATGCTCCCCCTGTTGTCCCAGTCGCACCATGAAATCTACCCCTCTGGTATTTTCCCAGGGGCTCACCAGTCAAGCGCACACTAGTTTATTTGCACTATTATTTCAGTTAAGTCTTCCAGTAAATACAAACAACAGTTTTTCTCTTCCAGGTTGTTTCCTTCCCTTGGAGGGTGGTATACACATTTATTCATGTTTATTCTCAAAACAGTTTGAGAGATCTTCTTTTTATTGGTAGCAGAGGCCGTATTCATTTTTAATTGTGTGAGGAAGCATTTCCTTTCGGTTTCTCTCTCTGTTTGTGTTCTACTATTTTTCAAAATCTTCAAGAAAACTGTATCCAGCACAGATCCATTTTATGATTTAAAAAAAAAAATAAAAAAAATGTTATTGTCTTTGAGGTCACAGAGAGTGTTCTCCTTTTCTGAGGCAGTATATTACATGGACGCTCATGACATGAGGCGTTGAGCTGCCAAGATGTATTGATCCCTCGCTCACATCGCTAGCCGACTTGTGTCTACCCTTAAACCGCCTGTGTGTGTGTGTGTGTGTGTGTGTGTGTGTGTGTGTGTGTGTGTGTGTGTGTGTGTGTGGAGGGGGGGGGGTCGTGTCAAGGGAGAGGGGTTGAACACCCTTTCATTTGAATTTCCCCTAGCACTGTAGTGCTATCCAAATAACTTATGGCCATTGGTGAATAAGCCGACAGGACCTTTGTGAAGGCAGCGAGGCAAACAATAATTGCCACTGGGAGACCGGCTGTGGAAGGGGATGAAAGTTTGGTTCAGCTTGTTTCCATATTGGCAGTAATTTAGTTTAGTTTATTTGCTTGGTGGCTATTCAAAGCATATCCCCTTATTTCTGCTCTATAAACTATACATTATTTATATTTAGCACATCAAGAACAAGACAGAAATTGGTTTCTTATGTATTATCAATTAATAATCTATCGTCTATATTTATAAGGGCCAGTTAGCCTATGTCGGTGAGGTCAGGGATAGTGCAACTTCATCCATACAGCCGAAGGTAGCAGATGCCATTAGCCGGTCAGTCACTCAGTCAGTCCGTGCTGGTCGTGTAGCGCTGCAGGTAATGAGAGCTGACACAGAGTGACAGTGCAGACAGGGGGACACCCTGTCACTGCCGCTCAGGGGCACAAGGACGTCCTCTGGTGTTGTTTACAACTCACTGTGTATATTAATTCTGCTGATCCCTGCCTGCCTCAGGAGCTGCTGCACTTGAGTCCGCTTGTCACTGTTCTTGTTTCAGATCTCAGTCTTGAAAATTGTGCTACTATAAGGCTTAAACGTAGCAGTGTCCTGCGTTCAAGACAGATTGAGAACACAGTGTAAGAACTGGATGAGCTCGTTTGCTCTCAAGACAACTCTGTTAACTTGTGTTTTTGTACCTTGGGGACAGGCGATGCAGTAATAACATGCTTCAGGTGTGCCTGTTGTTGCTTTCATGTAGCAGGAATGCGCTCCTGCAGGCGCAATGGGGCTGGGGAGAAATAGTGGAATGTGCCTTTCATCTGGAGGGCGGTCTGGTTTTGCCACTGACTCTCTGATGTAGTTTTGAAACAATTTGCCAATTAGTATTTTTAGATTGAAAAAAAGTCTGTCATCAACAATTCTGATAATCAATTAATCATTTAAATAATTTATAAATAATAATTATAAATAATATTATTATGAATATTATTTAAAATTCTAAATGTTTGGGTTTTTGAAGATGTCATCTCTTGTGATTGACATTTTTAATTTCTTGAACTTTTGTAAACAAAATGATAAATCAATTAACTACCATGTTATAACTCTTTATTTTTTGGATTTAATTTCATAATCAATTCCTAGAAAGCGTTCTGGAAATAACTGTGTAATATTGTACTATTATAAGGAAATAGGAATGTTTTTCAACATAGCATTCATTGATCATTAATTTACTATTGGGAACTTTGTTGTTCATATATTTTGAAAATGTAGGCTTGGCTGTAGAGAGATTTCATTTTTCATGTTCAGCTGAACTCTTGTCCTAAAATGCACTCTTGGATATATTAGTAATTGGAAGTAATTGTTTGGAAGTGTACCATTGAACATTGTCTCTATTTCCCCTATAATTGGTACAAATTATAGAGTCCTTACCAGAAAACATTTGACCTGTAAAATAAAGTGTCAACCTCAAAGAATCAACTGATTACTCAGTAATGATAAGATTCACTAGTTGCATCTCTTCTGTGATATATTGTGTTCACTTGCTCGCTCTCCCCATCCTTCCTTGAGGTACCAAATAGACAACAGAGGTGGGCCACTACATGATTGCTGCTGCCTCCTTGCCAGCCTTTTTACAACCCCTTGTTGTCTGAGAGCTCAGCAAAGTACAGTGAGGCCCTGCAGCAGTGGGCTAGTAAGGATAGCACCAGACAGTATAGGACACACACACACACACACACACACACACACACACACACCCCCACACACATACACACACACACACACACACACACAACTCCTCTGAGAGGGGCCAGGGTAGAGTAATAGTAGCTCTAATCAAACCACCACAAGACATAGCAATGCTTGGAAATTTGGCCCTGGCAAAGGGCCTGGAGCCAGAGCCAGCTCTTTGATGGCTTTCTTTTGAATGGTAGCTAAAGGATAAGGTCTCCTGTTTCCTGTGTTTGCTCCGTCTCCCTGTATGTGTGTGATTGATGGCTCATTGATTGAGCAGCATGATCCCATTCCCTCTCTCAGCCAGCTATCCGTCCCGTTGCTGTCTGAAGCCAGCCGGCCCAGCATTGGCTGTTCAAAAGTATGTGAGTGTGTGCACGTTCATGTTTGTCATGCTGGAGGAAATCACTGATCTAGCAGGTGTGGAGCCTCCTCTCATTCTGGCACCTTTTCAGGGACTCATTGTTCAAAAGTAAGGATTAGATAATGTGTAACTCAAAGCACCTGCATGCTCGGGTAATATTTAACAGCAGCTCATGTCGTGTAGTTAAGATAACAATGTATTAAGAATTGAAATGTTACAAAAAGGTCTTTGTATCATCATCTTTGCAACTTTGGGTGCTGTTAAATACTTGAATCGCCAGTATCCCCTGTTGCTGAGAGAGCAGCAACAGAGCTACCGTGGAACAGTAAATATAGCCTTTGGTCTTCCATTTGTTACAGTTTATGATGTGCAATTTGGTCGTCCTCCGTGTCCTCTTTTTGTAGGTTCCCACACGTATGTCAGACGAACAGAATGATCTCTTTAAGACGGCATAAAATACGTGTAAAGTAATTTGTTAGGGAAAACCGTTGGGCTGAAACTGAGCTCGAGAAATGACAATAAGTCTGAAATATTTGTATGAGCAAAAGATGAGGCTGTGAGAAAAGATGTATTGCTGTACTAATCACTTTTAACACTGACTTTGTTCACATTGATTATTCATCAACAGTTGATGAGATGCCTTATATTTTGGGTCGTAACAAGGGGGGAAAAAAGGCTCTCTGGATTTGTAAACTTGCATCCTCAGTGGATGTGTCTAATGTATCTGCAGTGCAGCATGCCTTTCTCCCATGGCGTCGGCCCCCTGTTGGTGCTCTAATACTGTTGCAGCCCGGTCCGTTGAGCGGTGGGAGGTCTGTAACGGCAGGAAGACAAAGACATATTTTTCTGAGCGGGGGACTCCAAAGTGGGCTGCAGTGTTGCGTGGCCCCCGTCTATGTCCCAACTGAAGGAGAAAGTTGTTCGTGGCCTTGAGAAAGAGATTGGGGGGGTAAATCCCACTGTTTTCAAACTGTCTTTATACTTCCCCTGACTGTGAGTGTGCCACAGCATTTCACAATGGAGGCCATTATTTGTTTGGGGGAGGAAGCCTGGGTATTTTGTTTCAATCATTTCTTGAAGTCTAATGTTTGACACCGTGGGGGCGTAGCACTTCCTGTGGTTGGAGGCAGGCTTGTTCTCTGTGCCATTTCCCCTGCTTCTCTGCTGGCATCTGTCCTGTCTGCCCTCTGTGCCATCCTTTTTAAATGCTCAAACTTACTGTATGTTCACACTTGTGGCGTTTTTTTTTTTTTAATGATGAGGATGCAACATTTTGGATCGTCTTCATTGTGGGACACACTAGATGGAAGGGAGTTTAAAAGCTACTGAGCTCTGTCATGCTGGCCTGGGCTAAAGGTGGTTTAATGTCTAATCTTTGTAGAGTCCACGCAGAGTAGAGCAGATCCTTCTGCCTCAGTGGCAGCAAACCCCTCCGCTCCGTCCATACTCCCCACTGCAGCCCCATTGATTCCGCCTGCGGTGCTATGACGACATTTTACCTTTCCTATGTGCACTGACTCCTCCTTAATCCGACTAAGAGCTAAACTCTCGAGGAGGGATGTGATCCTGGACTGAACACTGCGTCTGATTGTGGCAGAGCAGAGGAAGGTCAGCTGACTGGCTGACTTACAGACACTGTTTTCCCCCTCCCTCCCTCCCTCCCTCCATTCTTCACCTCCACCCTAATCAGACATGTTACACCTGTCTGGCACAGGGATCGATCCCAGTCATTAAGACCTCTCCAAACAGCCACATGCCTGCGCTACAAGTCTGTTTCAATACACTGGATAAAGATGTGGGATTGCTGTTTTTCTTCCAACACATCTTTTATATATTAAGCAATTATTTCTCAATGTGCCTCCTCCTAGGATCTCTTTCTCTCTGTGTATCTTTCTCTCCTTCCCCGTGAGCATCCTTTTGTTTCATTACTGGAGACATATCACAGTGCAGCCCAGCTGGTAATTTAGTGAGCTGTCTGCTTGTGAAAATGTCAAACCAAGACTTTCACAATAATAGCATGATGTGCCAACCAAAACTCCACATTTTGCCTGTGTTAATTAAGTAAGGCCTGCCTGAAAGAAATTACAGCATATGTGAAGTGTGTTTATATTTGTGTGTGTGTGTGTGTGTGTGTGTGTGTGTGTGTGTGTGTGAGCACATGACTGTCTTGTAGTTATTTTGTTCTTAGTTTGTTTTCTTGCTACTACCTTCCCTCTCTCTTCCCTCCTTCTGTACAAGAGTGGCCATGGAAGCTGCTGAGGTCCCTAAAAGGGGCACATGAAGCTGAGTGTGTGTGTGTGTGTGTGTGTGTGTGTGTGTGTGTGTGTGTGTGTGTGTGATGGAGAGAGAGAGAAAGAGAGCGATACGACCTGGTTGAGTGGAGAGGAGGAGAAGTCGGAGGAAGAACTGAACTCTCCGCCCACCCTGAAAAAGAGGAGGTGAAACATGGGGCTAGAACCATGATGTCACTGGCAGCCAATAGGAAGTATGGGCTAGAGACTGTTTAAGGCAGTTGTCAGCTGTCCTGCTCCATCCATATCGGCTGCCCACTTCTGCCGTTGGAACAATCAGGCTAGGCACGGCTTTATCCGTAGTCTGCCCCATCTAAGGCCTTTGGCCTCTAGTCTCTGGCCTTTGACCCACATGGTTGTCCTGGGCCCATATAGTAAAACATGCTACTTCCTATCCCCCACGCTCTTGAGTCCAGCTCTCTGCAGTTTATACTGCTGCTGATTTGCCACAAACACCCTTTCTGTAAACTAAATATGGTGGAGATTAGATAGTAGTCTGCAGTCTGTCATTCCCATGGTTTCCACTGGATCATGACTGTGTTGCTTGTGTTTGAGATCACAAGTGATAGTTAGACTTGCGTCATGGTCAAATCTGATTAATGCAGAAACTTAACTTGAAACTGAGGTTCTGGTTCTGTGCTGAGCCTGTGAGTGAAACTCACTGAAGGTGACGCAACCTTGTTCAGAGACTTGTAAACAGTGACGTTTTTTTTACTGCAAGGGCTTTGTGCAACTGCCATATTTGGTGCTGTTGTTACTGTTTACTGAACTGTGATGGCTTTTTCGTGTAATTGGTGCCTTGTTTGTCACCTACAATCACTTAGAATAAAGGAGATGTTTATGGAAATATAGCCCCTACTTTTGGTATATGGGCACACTCTTTGATGTAAAAGGATCAAGTGCAAACCAGCCCATTGTTAAATTTTGCCAAACATTTCCCATCAATGGCCCTCTTTGGTCTTATCAGTGTGTAAACATGACATAAAGTCTTTAGTAAGTGCCGTCCTTTATTCTTCTGTGTTCAGCTGTTTATGAAGTAGCTGCAAGCTTTTAACTCCCTGTGCAGATAGGAAATTGGCAAAACAAGCATGAGGTTTATAATGAAAAGCTAACCCCCTGAAAGGTCTCTTTCATGTGAAATGAAGCTTTGTATACGACAGATACTGGATCAATACAATACCGTTTTACTGTGATACCATCTGGGACTGTTGTATCTTATCAGACCATTACACTTGAAAGGACAAGCCTAAAGTCTCAGCGCAGGCTATCCAGTTGGAGAGAATAGTCTCAGTGTCCCCGTCGTAACAGATGTTAACTCTGGGCACAACTGTCGGTGCTGAATCCGCAGCTTGTCCTTTTTAAAAAGCAAGTGCAGCCTCACAAAAAGGATACTGTGTGTATTCTCAAAAAACCTACTGTGAAAATGAAATTAAGTTGAGGAAAACGGAAACCCTAAATCCAGATGTCATATTTAAAGTGGCTAATAGGACTGTACAGAACGTCAGGCTCCACTGAGGTGGCAGACACTGAGGCGTATATCCCAAAGAGAGGCGGGAGATGCACTGGAGAAATGGGCTGAGCAACAGCATTTCACCGCAGTCTGTCTGAGTGAGCCAACAACCACCCACTGTCATCTGAAAGACAAGACTGCAGTCAGACATACAGACAGAGACAGCAATGTAAGCTATGTACTGTATACAGTTTGGTTACATGATCCTAAATATGACCCCCCATGTACACACACACACATGCAAACAAACACCAATCCTTACACACACACACATAAAATGTAACCAAACTGAACTGTAATTTCAGGATTTGCAGTCCACTGGCTCTCAGCTCAGTAATCGACTAATGGCCTTCTCAGTGTTTGCAAAGTACTCCATTTTAACCTGGTAGGAATGCTCGCAATGAACGCAAACTTTTATCCCCATCAGCTCTTTAGCTCAAGGCAAATGTCAGGATTAGGGCCTCCTTGAAGTCGATGTGAAATTAAGATGTGTCATTTTAAATCCAGACGTTGTGCCAGCAGGGAGAATGCATTCCGAACACCGTGCCAGGACGAAGTCTGGGCACCGTGTGGTGCAAAGCTGCAGATGGTCATCTACAGAAATAGGCCTTGGCTTCAGCACCACTACCATTCTGATGCTGTGATGATGATGATGATGATGATGATGATGATAGGCTGAACCTAGTTTTGGTACCTAACTATAACGCAAGGAATCTCTGACTGTCTGTCTTTCAGTCTGCATGTGGGTATGTCCTTCGCACATCTCGAGAACCATTCATCCGATCCACTTCACACTTCACGGCTGTATTGCTTGGGACCCAAGCACGTGCAGTGTCACAGTTGGTGCAATATGGACATGCGAAACGTTCAATATTAATAAACTTTGAATAACCAAGTGAAGAGCGCTCTGCCGCAGCAGGGGCGGTGTTTCAGGGCTCTGCGGACTGAGTCAACCATGTTGTCGGTAGCGGCCGTTTAAAGGCCACAGCTCATTGACTTTGCAGTTTACTTTTGGATATACTAACGTTACAACTGAACACTTTTTCACTTCCCTGGGATCAACAAGCGATGCGGGCGAGCAGTTCTAGAGAACGCAGCAAGCAACACTTCTGGGGGCCAAGCAGTTGGCTCGCTTGGAAACATTCACGTGTGCTTGCAGAAATCCAAGAAGCAATGTTTTATTTTTCATTCTATGGCAAAGACGTGACTCGCCCTACTCTGCCTCTGATTGGTTTACCCTAACTCTAACTAATCTCCTCATGCCTAAACCTAACCATCCCGATGGCCTACTGCAACTGCACTATAGAGTAAAAATGTTAAACAAAGTACTGTGGTTGCTTGCAACATTTCAGAGTCACATAAAGAAAAGGCATTTATTGAAGTGCTGTGTTGTTTAATTGTGTTGAGAATCAACATATGGCTGAAGGTTCTCCCTGGGTAGCTGCCTGTCTGGGGACAGGTGGGTACACAGCCAGGTGTTGGACCGTGCCTGCAAACATCCTGCGTCTGAGCCAAATGAAGCAGTCACTCGTTCATTTTATGTGTACAGTTTGTACAGTGTTGCGTTGTAAAGCTTGTGTGTGATGGATACCATGTACAGTTACTACCAGCGAGAGGCAACTTTAGGCAAGCGTGCCACCATTGGCACGCGGTAGCTTAACCAATGGCACACTAGCAAGTGTTCAAGTATTCTCTCATCTGCATGCCAAATTACCTCTTTCTCAGCCATTTGTGGCTGCTAGTTATTAACGATTTTTCCCCCACCCACATTCTGAGGAGACCTGCCCTTCTCTGCCTCTGATTGGCTATTACTCGTTGCCCTCCTTGCAGAAGTCGTTATGTTTATTGCTGATGGACAAGGTTAATGATTTCAAATGTGGATGTTTTGATCTTTATGGCAGCCGTCTTGAATATTCCTTTCATATATAATACAATGATTATGGGAGTAAAATGTTGCTGGTTTTTAAATGTTGCCATGCACATTGCCTAAATGGATGGGAAAAAATGTACGGATCTGTTGGAGGTATAAATGTTTATGTGTTGTCATAATAAAACATAATATTAACCTTAATGTTGACATGGCACACTGATTTAAAAGGAAAATTAAAAAATGGCACCTCGCATCAAAAAGGTTGCCGATCCCTGGTTTATACCAACAACCAAGCATTAGTCTTCTGTAATTGTCTTCATGGGTGTCTCCACTACATTCACAAGAGGGATTAGAGTGTGATGTGTACGAGGCTGAAAGGATGTGATGGCTTGACACGCTCTCACTAACCCCAACCAGTCACCCAGCCAGCAAAACAGCCAAACAACACATCTCGCCAGCCAGGCAGCACGGCATTGCCAGGAAACGCACTGTATTTAATGAAGCAGATCTGGGAAGTCAGGTATTTTTTAGTGAGAGGAAACTCCTCAGAATCTGTGAAAAAACAGCATTGCCTGAGTTCTCCCCGAAGTTGCCTTTCCAATACTAATGCCTATCTTAGCATCTTATTTAGCCATGCAGCTTGGCAACTTCGGTGCCTGCAACATATTTCTGTTAATGTCATTATTGTTCTCAACCAGAGGAGTGAAAACATCAAAAACATTAAACTGGCAGATACATTTTCTTTTTCTTTGAAATTACCAAATCAGCTTCAGAAATGCAGCAGGTGATGCGTCTATTTGCCATTCATTGGGTAATAAGAGTCACGGAGCAGGCATCTCTGTAATGATATTTGATTTAGACTTGTTGCTCAAAGTGGAGCTGAAATGACTCTGTGCTGTAAATTAGTTTTAAATCTCTTCAAGTAATGACAGAATAAGTTGGAGAGTTGCCTGTTTTAATGAGCAATATTGCAGCAGAGGCCATTCTTTATGCTACAAATATGACTCTGGGGGAGCTTCTGTAGAGGGATGCACTGGGATTCTGGGACTTTGGGATTACTAGAAGTCCATCCTACAGGGATTCAGAAAGTCAGCCTGGGCTTAGTTATAGGGTTTGATCCCATTGATCAGCTCTACACATGGACATTTGGATTCCCTGTGATGTTGCTGCTTTTCAAAGGGACTCAAATGTGTTTATTTGCCCTCTGTTATGACTCTTCATGCCACATTTCTTTCGATGTTTCTATACATGAATTCAGTGCATTTGTTTTTATTAATTAATTGCAGATTACTGTTTTGACATTTCAGAAAATAGTGAAAATTGCTCAATGCAATTTATTGCTTGTTTTATCCAACCAGCAATCCAAATTCCAAAGATATTTACTCTACTAAGATATATGTCAAAGATAAACATCAAATCTGAGAGGATGGAACTAGTTGATATTTAACGTTTTTGCCAGAAAAAATACATAATATTGGAACAATATTAGAATAGTATTTCATTTGTTTTCTGTCAATCATCTAATCAAACAATCAATCAATTCTTTAGGCTTTGATTACAATTGCCTCAAGAATTACTAGAATGAGTTAATAGGGTACGGTGTTTAGACACCTCAGTAGTGTGGTTAATATTAGAGTGTGAGCTTTAGACTGCTAATACTTAATTACTTGCAATCAATAATGCCAAATAATATGAGAATATTCATATAAGTTTGTATTCATTAATGTTTTGGTAACTGTTTTAACCTGCCTTTAATAGCCTTCAGACCATTCTCTACCTCTTAAGTAATAAAAACACAAAGTGTTTTCACACGTGACGTTGCTGCATACCTGTGTCAATTACCAACGAAGCAACAACAACAACAGCAGCTGCAGAGTTGGCCGAGGCCTGAGGGTAGAAGGAAAGGGGGTGTGTGTGTGTGTGTGTGTGTGTGTGTGTTGTTGTGACTGGATGCGATTGAGGGAGAAATGCCACGCATGCCTGAACACACAGACCAGCACATAGTTGTGTGAAAAACACATTGATGGTCTTTAGTGGGCATGGGAGTGGAAGAGACCCAGAAACACTGGGACCGGAGAGGGATGGGCTCACACACACCTTTGTGCACTGGACTGAACAGAGATTTAGCCAAGCTTTCCTGAGCCAGCTGTCTGCACGAGAAAATCATCATGACGCTGTACAGTGTTCCCCCTTCTGAAAAACACCCTCTGATCAGCAGAAAGGTTGCTCTCGCCCCAACATGCTCAGCCAGACACACTCTGTTTGAAAAGGTGAAAAACACCACTTTAGATTAGATCATTCCATCCCGGCACTTGAGACTCTATTGCTGTGGAGGTAAGACAGCGCTGGAATCTCTGATGCGGTTTGCCTGTGGCTGGAAGTGGAGTAAGCATCCTCTCTCTGGCCGTCCTGGCTGATGTGGTTTAAACAAGTGTCTGTAGTGATCCGCTGAGGGCTCCCAGGGAGGATCGGGTTGCCGGATGAGGATGTGGCCTGATGGAGCTCAGGGAGCTGGGGGGTCGGCCTGCGATCTGCGCTGCAGCACCCCTGATGGGCCTTCAGTGTGCTACTGTGCGCCTGTTCTGCTACCTTACTGTCTGCTACTGCTGTCAGCTCTGGTAACCTGAGCTCACCGGCCCTGACTCTGCACAGAGTGGGAGGCTTTGCATCCCCACACTGCAGTGGATTACTGTAGTGCGCAGTAAAGTGAATACTTCGGTATGTAATTGCGGTGATGTAGAGATAAATTCAATCATGTCCTAATGGAGCTATGGCCCCGTTTACATTATGGCGCAAGAGCAGGCGGTGTAATTGACACTTAATGTGCAGCTACACACAGTAACCTCCATCAAAATCATGTAGTCAACGCAATGCATGTGATGGTTATGTTCTTATTATCCTGTGCACACTTTAAAAAGAATGCACAGCTTTATCTTAACCATATTTATACTCTTGCATTTAATGAAACTGTCTTTGAAATTACACATTGTAGATACACATTACTTCCTGCAGAACACCTTTCTTTTTCATCCTATAGCCCCTGAGTCATATTTGTTTTTTTTAGCTGAAATTCTGTTTATGGGTCAGCATTATTCACAGGAATAGTTGTACTTAGGCTTGTTGTTGAGTAAGCGACGTCTGTTCAGGTTTCCCCTAAACTTATGGTTTCTCCGACACTGTGGACAAGCCATGCTTAATCACTATGGTTACGACTCCCCCTCCGAATGACTGCTCAAGAGAGGACTTGTTTACCATCTCTGCTCCAGACTCAATAACATGTCAGTCATCAGGGTTAGAACCTCCCCTGCCCACCTGCTATTGGTCCAGCAGATAGCTCCCAGTTTAACCCCCACCTTCCTCTTCCCAGACACTCTCCTCCATGGCGTCCCTCCCCTTGAGCCCCACTGTGAATAATGAATGATTTCCCAACTGTCTGCCACGCTTCCTACTTATCGTCAATGACGCAGGGAAAACATACTACGCTTTGATATGTTACAAAGAAGTATTTCTTTTGTTAGATCATTTTTTACGTTTCACTGGCTGACACCTATGATTGGTTTGGGTAAATTATACCAGTTTACCAAACTCTTTTTATTTTCGCACAATACTTCATCTTCAGAGGTGGCAGTGTCCTGCTGGCAGTAAAGTGTCCCCAGCCTCCCAATGTAAACAGTGTAGTAGTCCCTTACACAGCGTGCTCTCCAGCAAACGGGACATGACTTGCATTCACATGAGGAGCATTGCTGCACTGCAATCCTCTCCCTCTCAAGCACTAATGTCCTTATTCGATAAAGAAGTAATGCTTTTTGGAGAATCCAACTTTGAACCCCCTCACCCATCTTCCTACAACACACATACATATACACGTACACACCCCCACCCTTCTTTAGGCAGACAGACAGTGTTGAAATCTAGCCATCTTGTTATCAGATTGAAGCAGCTTTTCTTTTTTTTTGTCAATGGAGACTGTGGGGAAAGAGGAGGGGTAAGCCATGGTTGACGAGCTTTGGGTTCCTGAACCCCCCTTGCATGCTGTGCTTCAAGAAGGCAAGGCCATCCTGACGGAGGAATACATCTGATGCTTGCCGCCTCTTGCTCTGATGCAGTCCTATACCTTTTTTTTTGGGGTCCAGAACTGTTACTTACATCCTTGCATGTTATTTTTTTAAATCTTCAACTATATGTTCCTCTTTTCTTATCTCACTCTACACCTCTATAATCATGTTTGCTGCCAAATCTCAGGTTTCCGTAGAAAGTCCTTATGTTGTTATTGTGTCGTTGCAGCGGAACGAGAACAACATTCTCCCCCTTGATTCCCTTGCGGCCTGAAACATTCTGCAGATTCTTCACATAGTCTAGCGACTGGAGGATACCTTTTAGACCAAAAAAACAAACAGTGCACAGTACGGTGATGCCACTGCTGCTGTATTTAATGGCGGTTGTAAGGCAGCATGAGCGGCTCAGAAGGAGACTCCTCATTGCTGACTCGTGTTGCCTCGTTTACTATTGATGAAATGGACCTGGCCACTCCACGTGTCGCCGTGCTCTGGCGAACAGCAGGGGCAGGCTGGTGGTTGGCTTTGGTGTCTGACCTGACTGCTCAGGGAAAGAGAAGGAGGGAGGGGGGTGGTGTAACTGCAGTATGAGAGGAACAACATCGTAAACCTCCCTACCCCCACTTCCGGCAGTGTGACTAATTTGACTCTGCAGCCGCTGATTATTTTCAAAGTTTTTGTATCTACAGTTTGTTCTCTGCAACAGTTGCTTTATGTGATACAGTGTGTACTTAAAACAGGTCAAATCCCAGCCTGCTGATGCTTTTGATTTATTCCTGCTCATATCAAACATCCACTCAGGGGACTACAATAATAATAATAGGAGCCCCTTGTTATGTAGTCCCTTTCCTTTGAAGTAGTGGAAACCCACAATGCCCTGCATAGCTATGTGTTGAGAGCAGCAGGGTGGAAATAGCACCGCATTAGGAGCATCTATAAATGGAGGTGGTATCCTTGATACCACGGGTTGTTTGGTCACACAGTGAAACCGGGTTGACTTATATGGCTTTAAGGCAGCAGCTCCCCCTCCCTCCGCTTTCTTCTGGCAGAAGGTATGCATGTTTCAAATTTCACTTCATTGAGGAATCTCTTCAAAATGATGCTGAACGGAAGGGGACCTCCTCCAATGAGGCTCATCATAGTTTGCCTTGGCTGCCCCCTTTTGGTCGGATTCCAAGAAAATGAGCCCTCTTTGATGTTTCTCACTCTGCAAATGTGCAACACTGATGTCAACATCGTATGTCCTCTCAAATCACTGCCGTCATGTGACATCTTGTGTTTATTGGCGTTTGATGCTGTAGTTTTAAAGAAGAGCTTTGCTGTTTGTCTTGGACCACAGAGCCAGTCAACCCCTAGTGTGACAGAGCATGTACATAGTGTGAGTGCGTAGCTATACATAGCACAGGAAAGGCCAGATAGGTATATATACTCTTCTTCTTCTTACTCATTTCATTCTCATCAGGAGACAATTATTGGAGATTTCTGTGGTACTGCTTTGTATTGAACAATACAGATGTTGCATCAGGTTAACTGAATGAGATACGATTTTGTTAAAAAAATAGTTATTTTTTTTCAGACCATTTGAGTGTTTGAGTAACTGTCAGGGGTGGGAATGATCATTCCCCTTCCCTTGTGAAGCAAAAGTGGAGTTGGCACTTTGGGAGTATGAGTTTGCTCTGCAGCATTACTGTAGTGCACCATCACGTTCTTTATCTACAGATGTTTTTGTAAAGCAACATGAAATATTCATCAAGAGAGGATTAGCTCAGCAGCCGGCTTCATTTTCTCGACTGATTCGCAAAGCGAACCGCTGATGCTCCGACACCCGCATTGAATTGCAAAGCAAATAAACAAGTGGAGCTCCTTTTCCTCTCTGCTCTCTGGCACACACACACATATTCACATACTAACGTGTGCACACATGTCTCATTCTTCATTATGTGTACTCCTGTAAAAGTCTCTGTTTTGGGGGACGGCTGAAATAATGACTCTCATGGCAATAAAGTCATATGTGTAGTATCACACAATAACACACATAAAAGAGAGTGGTGAAATGTGTGTTTTAATGTACTTTTGTCTGAGCCTGTCTGACTGTGTGTGTGTGTGTGTGTGTGTCTGTGTGCGTGTGCGCACATTTCCTTCCAGCCCTGGCTTTGCACCAAGAGGCGGTTGCTAAGGAACCAGGACTTTGCTGCCTGCACAATTTCTAATATGCAAAAAAAGGCAGTTTTTTTTTTTTTTTTTAAATTATCATAGATTTCTTATTTGTTACACATTTCCCCGTAAGAAACCTGAAACTTTGACTCAGTCTCTCCCAGAGCCGCTCTTTATGCAGACAGAGAAACAATCATTAGCAGAAAGCCCCTTGTCAACAGTTATTTTGCAATCATTCACGCACATTCACATCCAGGTGCTCTTTCTATGGAGCGGACACATCTGAAACGAGGACATCCCTGCTTGCAGTTTCTCAAGATTAGTTAGCATTGGGAATCATCTGATTACTGCCCTTACATCTGCTTTTCCAGAAGTGCTACTTTGTAAATAGTTTACAGCATTGAAAGCAAACCTTCCATTTGACATTTTCATCTCATTTTTAATTGAAGTGTAAAACTGACCAGATTACCATGAGTGGTTTGTAAATCTACAAACAAGCACTGGCCTAATTGTTGTCCTTATTACCTGAATGAGTAACGTTCATCCTTTCTGTGTCAAAGTTTGGATTTTGAAAGACTTATCCTCTAGAGTTAAAGGATGATATATTAATGGTCATTTTGTAAGCTCTGTTCAATAAATCTGTCAAACTGTAATGATTCCCTCTCTGTCAAATGCCTGTCTCAAGCAATGGGAAACTGCTGCGTGTTATTGATAACATATTGTTGTGGGCTTTGGTTCCTCAGTGATGCTCAGTAAACAGTGAGGAGCTTCTATCATTCATTGTTGCTCAAGCTTAATTTAAAACACCCCACACAATAATTATTCTGTCGATTTTGTTTTCTTCTTTCTCACAGCCTGGAAGGATGTTCAGACTATTGTAGACTGCATTAGTTTTAGCTACATGTACCTAATAAACTGGCAACTGTATACTGTGCATATAAACACGTTTTGTGTGTGCACACACTGAGTCCCTACTCCTTTTGAACCTATTTATTTGCTTTCTGGCCTGTTACCATGCTGATAATAACAATAACAGATCTTTATCATCATCAATTCTTAAGTTATTCTACATTTTGTACTTGACATCTTTATCGCAATCTGTGCTTTAGTTTTGTACCTTTCTGAGCTTTACCATCCTTGACTTTGTTGTATTAGTGCCCAGCAGTGCAGACTGTTTACTCCCAATCAAAACTGACCTCTTCCCCATCTTTCTCTGTTTCCTCCAGTATGCCCCAAACACTGCAAGCTTTCCTGTACAGACCAGGGGGAGTGTTGTCACAGCCAGTGCCTGGGCAGCTGTACTGAACCGAACAACGACATGGCCTGCTCTGGCTGCCTCCACTACTACCACGAGGGTCACTGTGTGCCGAACTGCCCCCCAGACACTTACAAGTTTGAGGGCTGGCGCTGCATCACCATGGACCTGTGCTCCCAAGTGCACCTGCTTGGCGATATTCACTTTGTCATCCACGGGGGAGAGTGTATGCCCGACTGCCCCTCTGGCTTCACACGCAATGAGACAAATCGGTAAAGACATACCCTTCAATTCTAGTTAAGGTCCTGATGGTTTGGAAATGCCATGACGGTCGACACACTGAATGTACAACAAAATAGGAAGAGCTCCTTAAAACATTTTGCGTTTGATTTGTCAGGTATTCTTGAGTATTCTTGTTTAATGTTCCATATTTGAATTTGTACGGGATCATAACCTTAATTTATTCACAGAGAGAGCCAGAGGTCTTAATATTACTTCCTCACAAATGTTTCTGTGAAGCAGTGTGGTTTCTCTTCATTATTCACAGACACCAAAGGTGCTGGTGTGTTCACTGTGTACTTTTGCATAATTAATTCATTTGCATAAAAACTCCTTGAGCTAAGCTTCACCTGACTCTTCACAGGTTCCTTTCTTAAAGTAGGACTCAAAGCTGGAAGTGCTAAAGGTTAAGAGTATGTCGGACTATTAATGATTCAAGTGTAGACTTCCCAGACTGTTTAGAAAGAGTGAAAGGTGCTCAACATAGTGCCTTGTTTTCTACACTCACCACGAGTAGATTTGACAGATTAATACTTAAAGCTTTTAAGGAGAGTCCACTTGAAATATCCACTTGACATTTTCCTTTGTTTGACATTCACCTTAAACAACACAACTTCTTTGAATGCAACTTTCCTCCCTGTTTTGTCTCGTCAATTCCCAAACTTTCCATGCCGACTCTCTGCTGCTTTATTTTCTGGCCATATCACTGCTGTTTTATCTCTGAGGTCAATACAGTGAGTCACTCTCAAAAAGTTCAGATGAGGGCTCATAAAAGATTAAACTCTCCATGTGAGAGGTGACCTTGTATCAAGGAGTGAATTTAGTTGCCTGAATCATTTGGAATGCTTGGGAGACAGGGAGTGGACCAATGATTTCAGGGTGAGGTAGAAAAGTTCATGTAAGATTTTGTTCATTCTCTGACACGTCTCACTTTTTTTCCCATGTCTCTTTCTTCTCCTTCTCTCCTTCTCTCCTTCCCTGTGCTTCTGCTGTCAACAGTATGTTATGCAATGCCTGCAATGGCCCGTGTGATAAACCCTGCACATCGCCTGTCATCGACTCTGTGGATGCTGCTCAGTCCCTGAAGGACTGCACCGTCATCGAAGGCAACCTGAACATCAACATCCGCCGTGGAAGTGAGTGCAGCTACACAGAAGCACAGTGCTTTTAACGCCACATATTCTGTAATGTTGCAGTGTAACTGAGTGTAGTAGACTATGCTACGCTACACTAGCTAACATCACATTAAATATTTAGTTTGCCGTCAATCTGTCGTACAGTACGCTATAGAAATCCTTCACTGACTACATTACACTGACTTTACTACACTTTGTTGCACTTGACTGCCCAGCAAATGTTATGATTACAGAGACAGATAATGTTAAAGGCCTGGTGGTCTAAGCTGCTGGGCCACAAAATCAACATTACATCTGCTTCCTGCACTCTAACCCAATTATCACATTATGCTATCATGCTGTGTATTTGCTCAGTTGACAGGGCGGCTCACAATCTAATCTTTACATATGACAACACGTATACAACTTAACGTAGTGTTCATTAGGATATTTAGGTTAAGAGCTACTTTGGGTGGCATAGCAGCAGCAGCCGAGATCCCTGTGGAATTTTTTTACGTGGCTTTCATCGCTGTTTTGTATCTGTGTCTGTGCGTGTTCATCCCCTGTCCCCAGATAACTTAGCGTCTGAGCTGGAGAGCTTCATGGGATTGATTCAGAAAGTGACGGGCTATGTGAAGATTCGTCACTCCCACGCACTTGGCTCGCTGTCCTTCCTCAAGAGCCTGCGTTACATCAATGGGCAGGAACTCATCGACAAGTATGTCTGCGCTCTTTGTCTGCACTGTTTTGTCTGTGAATGTGTGCATGCTTGTCTGCGGTGACTGGGGGAATTAGAGGACATGAGCAGGCCGCAGCCCAGCAGGGAGGTTGCCACCAACATGTCATTGAAGTGACTTCTTGTTGAACGAGTGTCTGCCCTGGGTGGTGGATGTACATTAATGCACCTATAACAGTGTCTAGTATGTTGTAGAATCATTTTAAAAATGCAGACAGGCCAGATAAATGAGTGTGGTTACAAAGCTACATGGATAGGCTCAGGTCCATTAAACTGTGATATCAGCAACAGTTTTAGATATGAGGGAAAGCTTTTTTTGGTTATGGCCAAAGGGGTCATGGGAAATCCTGTCGCCCTTCTTGTTGTCGCTTCTCCCAGGGTAAAGTTTCACTCAGAGGAATGTTGTTGAGGATGGCAGACATTCCTTTCGCTCTGGAGGTGTTCAGCTGCGTTGCTGACTGACTTGAGCTCAGAGTTTTAGCATGACTCTGTTTCTGTCCTCCTCTGTATGAACCCAAGCTGTCAAACAGACACACAAACCTGACCTCATGTGACGTTCACCTGTTCAAGTGCTTAACGCTGCCACAAGGTGGCAAAAAAAAGCTCCTTTTAACCACATTTCTGACAACTTCCATGAAACACATTCACTTACACACTTTTTTATGTTGATCTATATGGGCTGGCTGTAACCTTCTCTTCATCTCCTTCCATTATCAGCATGTATTCGTTCTCCGTTATCGACAACCAGCACCTGCAGTACCTGTGGAACTGGACTCAACACAACCTGACGATTGGGAATGGACGTCTCTTCTTCCGTCTGAACCCCAAACTCTGCATGTCTGAGATTCACAAGATGTGGGAGAAGACAGGCATTGCTGTGAAGCCAGAGGAGGGAGATTTCCGTAACAACGGCGAACGGGCCAGCTGTGAGTACATTCACATTGACTTCGACACATTGGTCGAGCTTTTTGTTGTTATTGTCTTTTTTTTTTTATCATCACTATGTGTTTTTTTTGCAGTCATCCAGTTTTTTAGGGACATTAAAAAAGTAATGCTAGATTGTCTTAATATTGTATGTGTCTCATTGCGCGTCCTGCTCTGTCGCAACAGGTGAAAGTCATATCTTGAAGTTCAAATCTAACATCACATTAAGCCATACGATCAAGCTGGCATGGGAGCGCTACCGGCCGTCGGACTACAGAGACCTGATCAGCTTCATAGTCTACTACAAGGAGTCGTGAGTACTCAGAAGACAAACAACTCGTTATCCTTTATAACACCTTATCCCTGTTGCTAAACAATCAATTCTGATAGTACATGTTATTTTTTTGTAAATAGTGAACTTGTCATTTTTAAGTGAATTCCTTTTTGCCAATGTACAACTATGTTTTGTGTCTTTGCCAGCCTGTTCAAGAACATCACAGGGTTTGACGGGCAGGATGGCTGTGGCTCAAACAGCTGGCACATGGTGGATGTGGACTTCCCTCAGGATAAAAACGATGACCCTAAAGTCAGTCTTCAACAACTCAAGCCCTGGACCCAGTATGCTATTTTTGTAAAGGCCATTACCCTGCAGGTGGAGGACAAACACATTACTGGCGCAAAAAGTGATATCATCTACATTCGCACACGCCCATCGCGTAAGTCTGACCATCAGCCTGTTGGCACCAATACTGTAGTTGTTGATTATATCTAATGCTGTTTGGAAATTATTTGTGATTCAAATGCAACCTTCTCAGTAATTACTGCAAAACATGTTAATGTAGCATGCTGACTTTGGCCCTATTGCAGTGCCGTCTATGCCCAAAGACGCCCGTGCATACGCCAACTCCTCAACCAGGCTAATGGTGAAGTGGTCACCTCCTGCCTTTCCCAACGGCAATCTCACTTACTACCTGGTCCGCTGGCAGCAGCAGCCTGAGGACAGGGAGCTCTACCAACATAACTACTGCTCCAAAGGTGAGCAATACTCATTCTATAAAACAATAACCATCTTTTTATTGTCTTAGCATCCTACTGTTAGGTCTTTTGTTGTCTACAAAAATAACCACAACTTTTTTGGGAAATACCTTTAATTTCTTTCTTGCCAGGGGTAAAGGATTGATACCACTCTAATGTCTGTACGTTAAATATGCAGCTATAGCCAGCAGCTAGTTAGCTTAGCTTAGCATAAAGACTAGAAAGAGAGGGGAACATTGTTTTTTTTTTACCCTTAGATTGTTGTACACATGACTATTCCTTTAATTTTGACACATAAATCAATATCTATTAAAACATATTTTCAGCAGTTGCTCTGATAATGCAGATGGATTCCTGTTGCTAAACACTCTTGTTTTCTCCTAAAACAGAGCTGAAGATCCCGATCCGTATCCCAGCCACAGGCTTCACGGACATGGAGGACAACACCAAGCCCACCAAGTCAGACCTGGCAGGGGCAGAGAAGGGCCAATGCTGTGCTTGCCAGAAGACGCCTGAGGAGAAAGACAGGGAGAAGGATGACCGGGTCTTTTTAAAAATTTTCGAGAACTTCCTTCACAATGCCATCTTTCTGCCGAGGTAACGTAAGCCACAGATATAGTGAAGACTAAAACTGTTTACAGCTACTGCTCTGGGCCTCCTTTCCTTCTGTGGAGATGGCGATCAAAGAGCTGAACTTGTTTGCCTTGATGGGTCAAAAATGAGGAATGAGGTGGCGGCCCGGGCGTTATGGCTCCTCAGTGGAGCCGACAGGATCCGAGCATGGGGGCTTAGCTGGACATGCCGGGTGCTGAGCCGGCCCGCTGGCCTCGGCCCTTTTGTCGGACGGTGCAGATGAGGAGGCATGCTGAGTAGGATCCAAAGCCTTCTTAGCGCTCTTGTGGCTTTATGTTGCCATGGCAACGGTGGCACGGGGGGTGGATGTTAGGACCAAGCAGGCAGCAATTTAGGCAACACAAACAAACCCAGGAGAGAGATGCGATTAAGGAGTCTGAAGGGCCTAGTTTGGCTGCACACCCGTGGCTGCTTATGCTTTTGTTCTCCACAATAGGGACTGACATCTGTGTTGTGTTATCATTTAACTTAGCTCGTGGCTAAGGATGTTTCGCTGTTTCAAAGACTCCCACTCTGCTCTCCTCCCACACTCCCTTTTATTCTCATATAGACAGTCACAAACAATTTATGCGTTTGTCTATTGGTGCCGTAGCACTGCATCTCCAACATCCATCACAGTCAAATACGGAGACCTTTGATAAACTTGTTGCTTCCCAGCAAGAACACTCCGCAGGTATCTTATAAATCCATACTGTAGCTTTAAACGATGCCACCGAGCCTCCAAAGTTCATTCATTCAAGCAGCGTTACGGTGCCCTTCTCTTTTCCTTCGCAACGCTCCTGTGAAATTGTATCGATGTGTTTGGAGGAAGAATAATAAAACAGCTTTTCGTTGTAATTTAACTCATATATGCCCCCCCCCCCCCTCCTCTCCCCTCCTCTCCCCTCCCCTCCCTTCTCTCCCTGGCTGTGTTGATTTGTTATAGTATAGCTGTCTAGGAAACAAACGGATGGCAGGTCCCAGGCCTGCAGCGAAGGGTTCAAGCTGTGTATGCACAGACTCTCCACTGTAACAGAGCCAGCATTATACCAAACCACTCCAGGGAAAGGGCTAGAAAATCGGGGAGATTTTTTTTTTCAAAGGTTCAGGGTTTAGACCCAGGGTGAGGGGAAAGAGGGTGGGTGAAAACAGAAACAGAAAGAAGAGGAAATGTTTTCCATTCTGTCCCCCTCCACCCGGCACTCCCCTCCCCTCCTCTCTTTGTCAGGGACTTGTGTTTTTTCTCTCGCTCTCTCTTTTTTCTTTCTGGAGTGAGACAGCTGCCAGGAAATGTACAGTGAATCCATCTGGAATTTAAATGAATTAGGGAAGAGCCCCATCATTGCTAGACAAACAGAAAGTAAAGGAAGGCAGACTGATGTGGTGGAGGAGAGGGAGGATTGCTGCACAAAGAGGATGGCTGCCACTGCCAGTGTCTGTTTAGGAGACCTTATGGTACGATCCAAAACCTGACTGGAGCATTTATTTACTGTAATCGCTCCCCGTTGAGACTAATGATGAATACATAAAAGATAAATTAATAAGGACTCCCTGGAAGTTACCTCTTCTTTTGTCCTGAGATTTTGAGCCTGCAGTATGTGCCTTACTCGCTACAGGCTTGATGTGTAGTCAAGGCTTTACTCTCTGGATTCCATTGCTTGCGTAAAGGTAAATCTTTTTTTGCGGGTGAGGTCATGACACTAACTGTAGTAACTCACTAGTTATAAGGTCATGCTTCAGTCAGTTGAGGAGCCTTCTCACAGTGTTAAGACTGACCTGCTTAACTTAACACTCTCATTGCACATTCAGAAATTGGATCCCTCAAGTTGTTTTTCATCTGGCCTCTGTGGTCTATCTGTCTTTCTGCCTCTTGTTCAATCACTTCTGTTACAGAATAGTTTAAGATTTACTTGTGCAAATCTGCATCTCTCAATCCAGAACTCTCTTGTCAGTTTTCATATTATGTTTTATGTATTTTTAGACAGTAACAGTAGCAGTTTTTGAGTGCTGGACTTTGGATTGTACTGCACCAGTTATAACTGTCAGAGAGGAATGTTGACATGTCAGTGCGACTGGTCTTTCCCACGGGTCTGTCTGTGTCTGTACACTCCTCGTGTAGGTGCGTGTCTGCTCAGACACAAAAGATGCTTGCTTGTAGCTTTTTCTCAGTCAGGTCTCTGAGTTTACTCCCTCACTTTATTACTTGTGGTGGAGCTGTCAACAGAAAAATATTCAGCAGCTATTTTAATAAGCAAATTATTACTTTAAGCAATTTTTTTTAAGCAAAAATGTAAAACAATCTCATCTTTAAGCTTCCTAATTGTGATGATTTGCAGCTTTTCTTTGTCTGGTTTGATAGTAAATTGAATATTTTGGGAGTTCTGGAGTGTTGGTCGGACAATACAAGCACCTTTTAGACATCACCTTGGGCTTAAGGAAGTCGTGATTATTCACATTTTATGGACTAAATAATGAATCAATTAATTGAGGACAAATCGTCAGATTGATGAATACTTAAAATAATTGTTAATTGCAGTCTTAATTCCCAGTATACCGTTTGAATCATGTCTGAGCTGTTTCGTATGCTGTGATACAAAACCTAGCTTGTTCATGCTGTCCTCATTACATTTCCAAACAACCCCTGAACATGTATCACCTTGCAAGAGCGCTGTAAATGCTCCATATACCTGTTGTCACCTGCTGTCGATACGGCTTTCATTTTCCAACTCAGCCCTTTCCTTCGTCCGTCTGTCTCAGCTGACTACCCTGTAGGTTTCATAGGACACTACTGGAGGCTAGGTGCCCTCTGGCGTCTGTTGTGCCTCTGCTGCTGCTACAGTCACAGCTGTCAGCCCCTGCATGTCCAGCTCCAGGCGGCTCCACTGCTTATCATCTGCACTATGAGACCACATGTCCATTCACTGCAATGCCCTTAGTCTGGGTGCTGAAACTTTTTTTGGTTCAGAATGTCACAAAGATATAAGCCATATTTTCTGTCTCGTCAGCTTTTTTTTGTGTCTTTGTCTCTTTCTCTGTGTGTCCACCTCGCTATGATCTGTCAGACCTCATCCTTCGACACAGCTCCACAGGGAGTGTTATGCAGCATCCGTACACATGGTGGACACATGCACACATACAAATTTGCACTTACTCTACCCGGTTCAGCAAGAAGCTTCAGCTTTTTCTTTTGGGAGTTATAAATATGCAATTATTTGTAATGAAAGGATTTCCAGTACAAACTATATTCTTCTGTCTTTTATTATAATAACAGCGCTCACTATACTGGAATCGATTTTCTTACAGCTGTTTCATCCTCTGTATTTCAGACCTCCAGATCGTCGACGTAGAGATGTTTTTGGTTTGGCTAACAACACACTGCTCTATGACGGTGTTGGCAGGGGGAACACCACCCTTGGTCTAGGGGATAACAGTACAGATGGCATTCCTCCCATCAGGGAGTACCCCTTCTCAGAGGACAAGGGCACAGCAGAATATTTAGAGATCCCCAACCTGCAACCCTTCACTGTCTACCGCATTGACATCCATGCATGTAACGAGGAGGTTGGGCGCTGCAGCGCTGGAGCCTTCGTCTTCTCCAGGACCAAACCGGCAGGTAAGGAAGTGACCCTGGATACAATCTATGATAGAAATATGACACAGTGGTCTGTAACACCTGATCTTACAGTGCATTGTAGACACAAGCTTGTTCTGTGTGTGTGTGTGTGTTTCCCAGTCAAAGCAGATGACATCCCTGAAAAGGTGATCTATGAGAGGAGTGACAAGGTTGAGGGTTGTGTGATGCTGCACTGGCCAGAGCCCTTCATGCCCAACGGTCTCATCCTGATGTATGAGATCAAGTTCCGTGTGGGGACAGAGGTGAGCCAGGCTGGGTATAACTGCAGATCCCCTCAGACATGTTTAAAGACATATCAAAATGATCCCAGCACATGAACACAAAAAAATCTTTCCACCTTCAGCAGATTCTAGTGTCAAACTCTGCACCTACATCATTCATTCTGCACAGTGCACAGTCAAACATCCAAGTGAAGTAACAGCAGGCAAGACACATTTTTGAGCGGCGCAAGACTTTTAAAGTGATAGATCTGCAAGTCCCCATAATGGCCTAACATCATTTTTTTTAAACAGAATGCACAATACTCTGTTTTACCAACCTGATCGTTCACAGTAACCACCATGTGTACTTTGTTTTTTTTCATTTTAGCCTGAGAAACATGAGTGCGTGTCACGGCAGCAGTACCGCGAGCACCAAGGAGCCCGGCTGACCAACCTGGGCTCAGGGAATTACTCTGCTCGCGTGCGCGCTACTTCACTAGCAGGAAACGGCTCCTGGACCGAGAGCGTGTTCTTCTACGTGCCTCCGCCCAAACGTAAAACTACATTTCTCGCACATTAAATACTGTTTATAGAACAAAAACTTGACTTCTAAAGTAGATAAGAAATGAATCCTTTCTGTTCTGTCTGGCAGGAGACGATGTTGTTACGTTCTACTTGGTCATCATAATTCCCATTATAGTGACAGTTTTCATTGCTGGCCTCACCACGATTGTCTTCTTTGTGAACAAAAAGAGGCAAGTATCTTCATGGACTTGCTTTCCACATTGCCGGACAAAGTCCCCTGATAATGTTGTTCTACCTCGCTATGCTCATGAAACCTAATGACTAGTGTAATGTCAATTAGAGTTAACAGGTGTTGTTTTCATTAACATTCCCCTGTGGTAAAGCGTTCTTAAAGAGAATTACATGTCACATCCACAGTCGGAGCTGCCTGCCGACTAACTTAGCTGTCTTTGTGTTAATAGGAATAGCGACAGATTGGGGAATGGAGTCCTTTACGCGTCTGTCAACCCCGAGTACTTCAGTGCTGCTGAAAGTAAGGATATGCAATATCTTGTACATTTTTTCACTGTTAAGTTTTGCTGTGCGTGCATGTTTTTGACCCGCTGTCTGCTGTGTTGTGCCAGTGTACGTCCCAGATGAGTGGGAGGTGGCCAGAGAGAAGATCACAATGCACAAGGAGCTGGGCCAGGGCTCCTTCGGCATGGTGTACGAAGGCCTCGCCAAGGGAGTGGTCAAGGACGACCCGGAGACACGAGTGGCCATCAAGACAGTCAATGAGACGGCCAGCATGAGGGAGCGCATTGAGTTTTTGAATGAAGCCTCTGTCATGAAGGAATTCAACTGTCACCATGTGGTAAGAGCGGCACGGCCTGAGCTGAGCGAGAAAAAGCCTGAAATAAATGCAGATAAATCGTCACAATATGGCTTGAAAAAAACCCAACACATCGTTTTATTGAACCCAATTGCAAGAAAGTGCTCTTGATTATCATTTCCTAGTTAATCTGCATGGATGCAGAGAGAAAGGTGTCAGCAGGTCACAAGCACTGAGTATACTGTGCTTTACTTTACTCATGCAGCTACAGCCTGAGGCAGGGTTTAGCCTCCTGGAGATTGTGTAGATTCTTTCATCAGCGTGATCACAGCCTCATTAACTACGTTAAACGGATGTTTTAATGATTTTCCTGAGGAAAGCTGCTGTTACAACCTTTTTATCAAGTCTCTAAACACTCCATTATTACACTACATATTCAAATGTAGAATGGATTTGGGACTTTTGACTCATCATACCTGACCTGTGCTGTATTGTGATTTGTGTAGGTGCGGCTGCTGGGTGTAGTCTCTCAGGGACAGCCAACCTTGGTGATTATGGAGCTGATGACCCGTGGAGATCTCAAGAGCCACCTGCGCTCTCTGCGCAAAGAAGTAAGCAGCTTTTCCTCGCACATACATCCACACACACACACACACACACACACACATTTCAGCTCAATGTCAGAGCTCTTACATAAAAAGGTGATGGTGTGAATTGTCACATACACACAACCTGTCCCCCTTTTTCTCCCACACCCACGTTCACATTTCCTCACACAGCGTCCATCCCTCACTTTATAATGCTGAGCTGTAACCAGTGTCCGGTGTTGTGGCTGACTGTACAGTGTTGTTTCACTCCTCACTCTCTCGCCTCATCCCCAGAACTCCACCAGCCAGGTCCTACCCCCGCTCAAAAAGATGATCCAGATGGCAGGGGAAATTGCAGACGGCATGTCGTACCTAAATGCCAACAAATTTGTCCACAGAGATCTGGCTGCCAGGAACTGCATGGTAGCGGAGGACTTCACTGTGAAGATTGGAGGTAAGTCAAGTTAATACTATGCCTTCAGCCTCCCCTGGTTGCTCAATGCTGAACTGGCCTCGAAAATAAGTGCTTGTATTTCTCTGAGTGCCTGAGGCAGTGCAGTCTTAATGTAGATGGACAGAGGGAGGGAGAGAGGGAGGAGGTGAGGGAATGGATGAGCTCTCAGGAGCTCCCTCTCTCACACAGAATGAGTGATATTTAGTGGCCTTCCCAACCTCTGTTTTCATTTTTTTTTCTTCAGATTTTGGCATGACCAGAGATATTTATGAGACGGATTACTACCGAAAAGGAGGGAAGGGCCTGCTGCCTGTCCGTTGGATGTCTCCAGAGTCGCTGAAAGATGGCGTGTTCACTACAATGTCTGATGTTTGGTATGAGAACTCTGTTACTCTCTTACACACGCTCACAAGCCTGCATCATGCATGCATAAACCTGCCCTAATCCAGGGGCCTTGCAGAGTATTCCAGAAAAGTCTACAAATTACTGTGTGGAATCACTAAAATATTTCATGCTGTGGTGTCAAAACTTTAAAATGTATGTATGTATATGTGTATATATATATACACACACACTTCACTTAACCGTTTGAACATGCATTTCCTGCCTTCAATCCTCTCTGTGGATGCTGTGACAGCTAGCAAAACCATCACAATCTTTTGGTTTCCAGCTGGCTCCAGACGAGCGTAGAACAAGATACATCTGTATTATTTTACTGACACCTTTCTTATTCCAGCTTGCAGAGAAGTCTCAGTTTACAGTCCTGCCACATTTTTCTATCTGGAGCAATATTGTTTTACTAAAATACAAGTGTTTACTAGCTCCCTTGCAATTTTTTGTTTCCCAACTCAAAATGTCCCACGGGTCAGTCCTTAAGAGTGGGCTTAAACTGCTCCAGATGTTCTCAAATGATAGGTTGCAGTGCCAGCACAAACCCACCTCCACATTTGCGTTCTCTATCTTCCTCTTTGATGTTGTGCAGATGAAGTTTAGCGTAAGACCGAGCCATTATGGGCTCCTTAGGAATCCACGAGTAGGTGACTTTTATTTTGTTGATCGAGAAAAGCTGTCCGAATGTGGCTTTGTCTGTCAGCACAAGACAGTTTCAGCCACTTATATGCAGTGTCGTAATAAAAGACTGTTGAACGTAAACTGAACTCATGCCAGTTGTGAAATTCTGACTAGCAGGAGTGAAAAAATATTGTGCTTTTTTTAGTCAAGATAAGAATTGTCTTCATGAGTAGTTTCATAGTAATATAATTGCAAAGTAGCTTGAGGTTAAACTGAGGTGACGTTCACTGTACTGTAAATACTTTATACTGAGGCTGGTCCATTTTGATTCAGTGACTGGCACGCTGATACACAGCTTACATTACCCTCAATTCCTAAGGGCTGCCAGGTTTTAGGTTTAACTTGATGTAGACAGCATAAGGAGATGTGTTTGCTGTGTGCTGCTTCTCTCATATCGTTCTCCAACATACTCTGCTCAGTAATTGTTGTCAGGTTACTCTTGCGCTGACCATTGTGTTTTAGTTAACAGGTTACTTATACTCCAGATAATGTAGGGATTTAAAGTTACAGTATTTAAAGCAGCATTTATCATTAGCATAACACAAACTTTTTAATAATACATTTCAATTCAATACAAGTTAATGATACTATTTGCATCAAAAGTATCTTGAAGCTGAATTAATTAATAGGATTTTTTGGCTACTTTGGGCGGTGGAGCAAACTGTAAACACAACGCTGACATAATATCCCCTTTGAAAATTGACAACTGTTGGGAACTGCAATCGAAGGATTCTCTGTGGTTTCGTTGCTAGAAGTGTCACCTCTCACACTACACATAGTCATTTGACCCAGTGTTAATATGAAAATATTGATTAGGGCAGCTTTAAATGTTCATACCAGTGTTTATTTTTCTTTTTATTAATTAATCAATCAACCAAAAAGACTACAAATTGTGTCTTCACTTAAACCACAACGTGGAATGTAAATTAATAAAAGCAGACATTATATTCACTGTAATGGATTACCTAACCTTTTTTGTGAAACAAAAAGAAACCATTGGCTTCCTGAAAAGTGGGAAAACCACAGTTGAAAAGCATGCTTTGAAAGATGGTTCACACTAATGGAAGGTAACTGTACATGCTTTGTATTAAAAGGGAAAGTGAAGAAACCACAGAATTCTGCACACAGTCGACTACTTGTACTCACTTAATTGATGATGTTTTGGTCCTCAGACCTTCATCAGGTACAATTCAATGAATTAATGAGTCACCTAATGAAGGTCTGATTGGCCCAACAATCCTTTGATAAAGTGAGTACAGTGTGCATGATATGTGTCGTTACAGAAATATAAATAAATACTATAAAATTCTTGTTTCAATTCTTACCGCAGGTCATTTGGTGTTGTGCTGTGGGAGATTGCCACCTTAGCAGAACAGCCTTACCAGGGCATGTCTAATGAACAAGTGCTGCGCTTCGTCATGGAGGGAGGTCTCTTGGACAAACCTGACAACTGCCCTGATATGCTGTAAGTCTCCTTGTATCTGTGATCAATAACTGTGTAAGGTTAATGTTACATCACCCTTGAAGGGCCTCGCACAGCCTTCAGGGCCATTAGCATTTTGTCCAGCGTCTATTTTAAGTTGTGATTTGAAGTGTTTAAGGTATCGTGTGGTGTGTATGCTTAAGTAGAGCCAAGATGAGGCCTGACATTAACGTCACTGGTTAAATGTGGTCCGTTGACGAACACGGCCCTGGTGGTCAGCTGGCAGTGAGGAGCCTCCTCACCCGTCAGCCTCGGCCCATAGAAGGGACGCCACGACTCGTGGGTGGCATGAGGAGGGAGATGATTTCTGACTGTCAGCAAAGGGAGTGGTAGAGACAGAGACATAATTCATTAATGAATCATCCTGGCTGTAAGAGAAGCGAAATCACAGCACAGCCTGCTTGTCAGCATGCAGCGCTGCATGTATGCATTTCTCTCCTCTCCCACTCTGACCTCAATAAGAAGGCATTCTGCTTTCTCCCCTCCCACTCTCCATGGCTGACCTCACCTTCGAAAGAGAGTGCGAGTAGAAAAAAAGAGGGCCGAATGTTGTGCAGACACAAACCTCTCGTTTCTATGGCAGCCTGACTGCTTTGTCCTGATTACAGGAGTGTGTGGATTGTGTTACAAAGGTGGTGGTGGGGACGGGGTTAGCCTCCTGGTCGGGGAGCAACACACAGGGCTTTTGCCGCTGGTTCGCCTTCAATGTAGTGACTTAATGGAGAGTTCCAGAAGACTGCTGAAGTGTGGTGGAGCCAGACGTCCATACAAAGACTGAATATAAGGATACAAGAGGAGAAAGCCGGCAGGATAGCAGACAACAGAGATGAGTCATATTTTGGAGAGCCTTGAATGTGTCCTCCTTGTACGGTCTTTCCCATGGTCAGGTAGCTGTGGGTCACTGATTGGATGTCCCATGTTTCTGTCTAGAGTTTCCTGTGGACAAAAGGGCATTCTCTCTCGCAGGGTTGGGCCAAAATGAAATCCAGACTCCGTGATTATATTAAAGAACATGATTTATTTTGGAATGTGTAGTATCGCTCACAGTGCTATGATGCATCGAGGTTTCATCACATGGGGATGTTGCAGTTCTGAAGCTGTGCAGTTCTGTTGCAAGAGATTATTAAACATTTAACATAGATGTTTGGAGACCGTTCTGTACTCCACTTGGCCTGAAAGTGTGTCTGTTTCTGATTTTATTTGAGCATTTCAAGATTTCTTTTTGTACATTTATTTTTTTTTTTAGGCTGGTGAAATTTCTTCTGTGTCTAGACTGGTGCACATTCCTTTATAAAGGCCTGACTGCTGCCAAATTAACTTTTGAAAGCACATTTTTTCACTATCCCGATATGTGCTTGTTACAATAGGCATTTATTGATGTGACACAAAAGTTCAGACACGCATATATAAGCCAGCGCTACATTTATATATATATATATATATATATATATATATATATGTCCAGCAGACACATTGACAGGGCGATACATATACAGAAGTACAGCTTGACAAAGATATCAAGCTAAATGGAACGAAAAAAAGAAAAACACAGAACAGGCAGTCAGTAAAACTTTATTCATACACCACATTTGGATTGTTAAAATAGAATTGAATGTACCAAATGTGCATGAACAGGTAAACAAACACAAGTGATGGAGAAAAAAAAAAACTGCTGGCAATGCACAAACAAATAGGTTTGACGTCGATAAGTTCTTTCATGCCAACGTGGGTTTGGACATCTTAACGTCAACTTTAAGACACTTGCTGCACTGCTGAAAGACAAGCCAGAGTCGCACCCCCTGCTGCTTCAGAGTATGAGGTCGAGGCGCGTGCTCCATGGGCGCGTGCTTAGGGAAAGTTCTACCCATAATTCCTATGTGCAGAGGGGAGCTGGCACCCAGCTGCAGAGACCGGTGTAGGCTGCAAAGAGACTACTGGAAGAGAAAGAAAACAAGAGAGAGGGAACAGCAAGAGCGGAGGAGAGATGACTGAGGTGTTTGTCAGCAGGCCTTGGAGAGTATTCTTAGCTTGTTTGTGTATAATTGAAGTTGTGGTGTGTGGTGAAGCACCACACAAAACTGTAATATTTCTCACTTTATGTTTTGACATTCCCAAAGCTCGGCTGCTGGCCTGGCACAGTAACCTTACGTATAATTTACTGTGCTGCTGAGTACATGCGACATCACTGATCCTACTGTATGTGTTGTAATGTAGCAATAAATATGACACATCTGAATTTTGAATATCTCATTTGAACTGGCATGTTCACTAAGAGCACCTGTCAACAACAAAACTGTGTGAAATTGATCAGCAAGTCCAAGAGATAGAGGCCGGTAAAGGTGATTTCACATCATTTTTATATGAGCCGTTTCCGTCAGGCTAAAGGTACAAACAGTTCATTACATTCACGCCCACTAATATAGGAATACTATACAAAATGTGAAACAAAAAATGTGTGGATGTAACACTTTTTAAAATAATATTTTGTCTGTTTTACTGTTTTGAAAAGCACAGAATGGATTTAATCAAAGCATCTGGTCTATCAGACATTTACTGTAGTAGTAATCCAGTGAGTAGCAGTACAATGTATTCATCTAGTTTACAGTACGATATACTGTGCTGTCTGCAAAGTTTGTTTTTGAAGATCAATATATAGTGAACTGAGCTTTAACTTCAGTGTCTCCTGCCACCTGCTGGTGAGAAATGCGAAGTCTTCCTACTCTGAAGTTTTATAGGGTATGTTCATGTTTTTTCCAAGTCGATCTCAACACAACACTCACATGCCCATAAGTACATTGAAAGAGTTGTTGTAATCCTCCCTCCTGTCCTCCTGGATGTGAAGTAGCACAATTACACTCTCAGATGGTGGACAATATCCACAGTTCTCATTTTGTGCAGACAAAGCTTATATGAGGCTAAAACGACGCATCAGTCAAAGTGAGTTAATTTAAGTTGATGTCTTACAAAATGTATTTTTAGAAAAAAAAATCCTGAAGTTCATTGTGCAAAAACTATGTATTGTATTCGACTTTAAAAAAATGAAACCTTTTTCTTTTAATAACAAAAATCCCAAAAGATCTACCGTACATTACTGACCCTTTTGTGCATCACTTGTAGGTTTGAGCTGATGAGGATGTGCTGGCAGTATAATCCCAAGATGCGTCCGTCCTTCCTGGAGATCATCAGCAGCATCAAAGATGAACTGGATCCTCCCTTCAGGGAAATGAGCTTCTTCTACAGCGAGGAGAACAAGCCGCCGGACACCGAGGAGCTGGACATGGAGGTAGAAAACATGGAGAACATTCCACTGGACCCTGCATCCACCAGGCAGCCCCCTGCTGCTGCTGCTGCTGCTGCTGCTGCTGCTGCTGCTGCTGCTGCTGCTGCCGCCAACGCGCCTTCGTCAGGGTGCACAGGAGGCACGCCGCCTCCTACTACCCAGCAGTTATCCCCCATGCAAGGCCCGAGTACTCCATTATTGGGACCCATGTCTCCCTCCTCCCCGGGCCCGGTTGCCTCAGCCTTGGCGTCTCCAGGCCAAGCCTTGGACAAGCACTCAGGACATGTTTCGGCCAACGGGCCTGTGGTGGTACTACGGCCCAACTTTGACGAGATGCAGCCCTATGCACACATGAATGGGGGCAGAAAGAACGAACGGGCGTTACCACTGCCCCAGTCGTCGGCCTGCTGATATCAGATCAGCCCCTCCTTCTCCTCCTCTTTTTACACAGGGTAACACAAACCTCTCCTCCATCTCTTAAGGAGGGATGGATGAGGTAAGAAATGACTCTCTTCTACTGTGTGCCAGTAGATGGTCTCTCCACTCCTTTAAGGTCGAACATAAACTCTAAAAACTGAGAAAAAGTAGAGCGTTTAGGAGTTTGGCGGCTCAGACTCGACACTGGGGAACTCCTTCCTGTGCCGCCTGTGTTTCAGTCGTTGTTACATAAGTCCTTCGAGAAGGAAAACAATACAGGCATGTATCCTGACATACAGATTTAGACATAAAATGTATGAAAATCTTTTTTTAGCATATCTGCCAGCAAATCCAACAGAAGAGCACTTTTTTTCCTGATGATTTCAGAGAGGATGTTGTGGATAACTGAGTGTGTATTTATACGAAAACACGTGATTCTCTCTATAATATGGCTTCATTTCTAAAAGACTTTCCATCAAAATGACTTTGTTTGCATGAGCAGGTCATCTCATGTCATGTGAGGATGCCTCAATTAGGAAGTTTGGACTAAGATCATTGTTTCTGTTTCCTGTTGATATCTCTATGATCTCGTCAGGAGCGGGTCAAAATGGAAGCGGAGGGCCTATTGTGTATCTGCCAAACTATTGCCAAATCAAGCTTTTTCTTCAGTTTATAAAGGTCTCCCTTCTTGTTTAAGGCGGTGTTTCAGAGTTGAGACTGTCTGGTGAACAATACCAGAGCTGTTTGGTGGTTTTCAGACTTCATGCTTATCTTGGGTACTAGCTGCTCCTGGACCAGCTGTGTGTGTGTGGGGGGGGGGGTTAACACAGGACAGAATACAGTGGTACTGTTGAGAAAGGCTGCATTCACTCCTGCAGTCAAAGTTGTCTCAGTGTATGCAGCATCTGCATTGGGGGGCAGAATAAATCTAGCGAGCATTGAGATACTTGGAGGAGAAACGTGTCACTAAATTTCTTCTAAGTGAATTGCATAAAGAGAGGCCAACACAAAAGCAGGGCTGTTTGATTTAGGATTTGAAATGTAAGCAAAGGCCTCTTTTAATCAAATTTAAAGTTCATGTTTTTCAAATCAATTAATTGACACAATACTGGTAAAAATGTATCTGAAAATGGAATAAACAGGAATTTTACTAAAATAACTTTTTAAATGTTATTATATTTATTAAGTTGAAACAATTAAAAACATGCAACTGATTTGGTAATTGATTTAAGTCATTTTTCTAAACAAACAGCCAGATTTGATTGGTTCTCCAGCTCCTCGCGTGTAATGATTTGCTGCTTTTCTTTTGTGGTAAACTGGATTTGTTTGGGTTTTCCCCCTTCATCCCTTGAACAGCTGGGGAAAGAACACATATCACTTAAATCAGCCAACTCTGAATCACAGCCTCAGTCTGTCTTTGTTTTAGTCGAAAAAAAAAACAAATCTAAACAAAGCATCACAAGTTTCACACTGCAAGTTACTGAACTTCATAATCAAGGGATACGGCTCTGCCTCCACGTCATATATTCAAACCTCATCTGACATCTTGTAAACTGTGCATCTCATGTGGGAGGTGAACTTTGTTCTCTCTGATGCTGCTCTTCAAATTAAATGGCACCAAATAATTTAGTAATGCAAACAGAGTCGAAGACCGGAGACGGAAAGCGAGAAGGCATTGGATCAGATTTCAGTAGCCCAGAGACGACTTTTAAATCACAGCAGGTCTCTTTTAGAATATTCATTCGTTTCTCTACATTTCAAACACATCTAAAGATCTTACGGTTGTATTTTAGACTGCAGGATCATTTTTATACACATCATTGGTTTTGTCACTTTTTTAAACCTTTTTACAGTTCAAAATGTATGCCTCTATGTCTGTACAGAACAAAGCTGCTATTTTTATTCTTTTTCTCTTTTGGATGTTATATATATGTATATATATATATATATATATATATATATATATCCTTCAGGTTTGGTATTTTATGGTCTCCACTACAGTCCATTTCTTTATATCTTCAAACTGTTTAAAAAAAAAAAGAAAAAAAAAAAAAAAGATGATTTAAATACAAAAGCATTTTTTTTCTGTTACCCCAAAGGTTTTTCTGTAACACTATATTTTGTTCATTGCCTTTTATTTTTATGAAATCTTTCCTCCTGTATTTGTTTCATGGATGTCTATATTATTATTAATATTATTATTATTTGGAATGGACACCTTAGCTCGATCTGTGAGCGTGTACTTTCTGCACCCTTTTTGTACTTGTTGTCTAGCACTGCGCCTAGCATTGCCCTCTAGGTGCAACTCAATCTCAGGTCAAAGTAAAGGCTTTGCTTTCTCCACACATTCTCATGATCGTCCTCTACTTGTACCTCCCCCTCCCCCCCATCATGTTTTGTTGAGTCCAGTAGTGTCCTCTCTCTCTCCCCTCCCCTTTTGAAGTCAGTGCACGAGATATTTACACCAGATCTGGTATTTTAACCCATCCATTTCTTGCCTCCCCTTGAATCAATAGGGCTGAATGGGTTGTCTTATTTGCCTTAAATATGCCAACCATAATTCCAAATCAGATTTTCTTTCTCCCTTTTTTTTTATTACATCAACACTCTCAAGCGCAATACAACGCCACTTCTGCTAATGTTACTTCATCAAAGTGAAAACCGATCTTATTGTTTGTCTCCATGATCACTGCTTCTGAAAACCAAATAATGGATGGATTAAAGTCCAGGGAAGGGAACACATTTCACCGTCATGAATGGAAAAGGCTCTTAAATGGAGGCTGAGTAGTGAAAGTGTTTTGAAGGAGTTCTCCTAGTCTTTTTTGAAATGTTGCCTTGTGATTTTTCCCCCCTCTCTTTGAAATTTTTTTTTCTCTGTAGGAGTGTTATTTATTACTTTTTTTTATTTTCCTTTTGTGATATCAGTTTAAATCACTGTATAAATGCCCCATGATTCAGTATAAAGTTGGATTTTTTTTTGTATGTATTTTCTTTGGTGTCATGACTGGGGGACTTTAAAAGTTTTTTTAGTTTTTTGTTTGTTTTTTTCCTTCAAGTATATATCTACCTCACTCTTTTTTGAATGAACGTGTATGGAAAACAAGTACATCTCACTTTCATCAGTTTGTATAGAAACCTCATCATCTGGATAAAACCCACAGGGATCTAGATAAACCTCACAAAGACAACTTGGACAGGAGATGGAATATCTGTGTTGCGAGTTCAGTCCACCGATTTTAGGCCCAGTGGTTTACAAAAAGTAAGTGTATACCTCTGAGAATACATGAGAGGACTTCGGTACAGTGCGCTTTAGTTCTCCGCAGAATCAGTTTAAATTGTTGTCGGGTATTTTACATAATTATGTCAACCTACACTTAAATTTGACTGGATACAGTGTAAAAAGGCTGAGCGCAGGTGCAGTTTAAGAGACCAGGGCACAACGTCAACATCAAATATCCCATCTCCACTGACTACCAACATATTGTCACAACCTTTAAATCCTCAAAAGACAGAAAACTTAATTTTTTTCATCTAAAATGCATTTATAATAGAAGTCCGAACGGTTATCATGGGGAATATTTAAAAAGGGAAAAAATGTTTTATTGATCTCCAAGAAAAACAATGTGTTGGCTGCACGGTAACAGCACAACTCAAACATCCAAATGTCATCCACACTCAAAAATGATATTCTGTTATGTATATGGGTCAGTGCTATGAATGTAACAAAGAGCGTAGAGATAGCAGCAACTCCACCTACATGTTTCTATCTTCAGAGAAAATGGAGAATTTCAATCATTTGTCAGTCAATGTTATGTCCTTTTTTTTTTTTTTACCTTGTAAACTCTTTGTTTTTAAGTGCACACCATCACTTCCCCTGTCCAAGTCTATTTGCTGTGCAGAATGCCATGGGATTCGAGCTCTAGACACAGATCATTTTCACCAGTTTCTGACTTTTTGATCATTACAATGCCTCTCTGGCCTATTTCTACGGCTACTTACACTAATGCTGCTGGTTAAAACAGTCACCTCAGTGGATCTTATATTGTCATCAAAAATGTTAAGTGTGAAGGTGGCAAAGAAGCTTTTACATCTCAAAACGTCTCATAAAAACTTCACTTCTACTCCCAGCGGCTACTTGGAGAGTGCTGTCTCAGTGCAAGGGCTTCTGGGCTGGAGGCATACGGTAATTTGAAAATACATGTTGAAATTAACACCCGGAAGCAATAAACAAAATGGGATTATAGATAACATTGTGAAATCTGGGTCCTGAATTTAGTTTCTTCTCAAGCTTTTTTTTTTTCTGTGCATGATTTTAAGAGAATCGAAGGGTAAAGTATTTTTGGTTGAAAAACTGATTGCTGCTGAATATCACATCGGTACAGAAATCACCACTGACAAGCAAACAGCTTGTGTAGTTACTTTACATATCTGTGCATTTATGTTTTTCCATTTGGATGTATGTAATGATAAAATACAAATGTTCCAGTTCTGGGAGTAGATGTTACATTGACCTGTTGACCTGTGGAATTACTGGTTAACATTAGATCATAAACACAGCATTTAAATCAACAGGACCCATGTCCCATGTATGGGACAGGGATGTTGCGTAGATTACGGGTAGTCATGGTTAAGAGTAAACGACATGATTAGAAAAAGATGATAGGTCTAGGTTTACAGCTTCACACTATAGTTGCTTTTTTTGCATTACCAGATTAATTAACTAACTTAAAAAACTTTCAACTTAGTCATCTTTACCATTTTTATTCTTCTGAATGCAAACCTCGGGTTTATGGAGGATGCGTCAGTGCATTCAAACTGCAATAATAAGTTTGAGGTTTATCATTATCATGCCTCTGTTTTTATGATTTGCATTCCTATACCTTCTGAGGGGGCCTTGATTTACTACTAGTATTTCATTACAATACTTTCACAAAATCTGTGTTCATTACCTGATTGGGGAAAGAAATAATCAAAACAACCTTCTCTAGACTGTCTTTTATTCAAGCTCTGTATCTGAGGCCTCAAACGTTTTTTTCACACCTATAATTGAGACGGGGTTTTGACATGCCATCTCCAAATGTGTATCTGAGAATTTCTTGTACTTTCTTTTTTTTTTTTGAAATTTTGAATAAATAAATGAATGAGAAATTTTACTGTTTGTTCCATTTAATTCCCTCCCAGGCCACGGTTGCCAATCCACATCATTCAGTGATAAGTCTGTGTTGTGTGAAATGTCTTCATTCGGAGATCTACCTCGCTGTGACCGCTGGCTTGAGGAAGTCTCGCTGTCATCCTCTCTTCATGCTGATTCTAAAGGGTCCTCCAGCTGGTTCAGCATAGTGTGAATGAGGCTCTGCAGCAGAGGTACCAGTCTGTCAGCTGAGGTCAGGCTGCCAGATGAGGGCACATGGATGAGGGCTGCTCTCCTCTGACTGTGATACAGTGAGCAGTAATAAGCAAAATCACACAGGTACCTGAGAGGAGGGCGGAAAGCATTATCTCATATTGCTGAGTGTCTGACATAACTGTGCAGGAGCAGACGCCTACCTGCCAGCATCTCTGGAATAAACGGCATCCGTCCCTGCTTGTTGGAACCCTTTGGCGACAGCTCTCATGTTAACAACTGAGTCCAGTTTCTCTGGTCCTCCTTCCACACAGCAGTGACTGTCAGGACAGAAGCCGCATACATCTGTGTCTCTGTATCCACTGTTCTTCCCTGTTTGCTCCAAAAAGACGACATTAGAACCTCTGGCTACGCCCAGATGTACTGCAAACTGGGACCACACCAACACAGAGGGTAATGTGAGATATTCACCTGTAATTCTGCATTGCAACAGTTAGTATCCCCACCAGGGCTGTAGATACCATTCAGGATGCTGAGGTCATCACCCCTGTAGTTTTTCTGGGAATTTGGGGATTTTACCAACTTTGATTTATTTGAACAAAATCAATAATAGTTTTTTTTTAAATCCAAATAATTAATAGTTTCACATTTAATTAGTTGGTTTCTGCTCTGGATCAGAGCAACTATCACAGTATTTCTTTAAATCAAATGGGCTGGGTCTTGACATGAAGGCTATATTTTTACCTTTGGGTGAAGAGTTTGCCAAATATCAGCAATGATTTGCAGAGTCTTAACATAACTCACTGGCACCTCCTTGATGGAAACATCAGTCTGCTCTCCCAATCTGACCAACTGCAAGCCCTTGAATAAAGACATATTAGACATGTAACAATAATGGGTTGGCTAGTTATTTTGTTTTTACAAACATTACCTGGGCTGCTTTCCAGCTGGTGTTCAATAAGAACTGTCGAAAAGGTCCAAAGCCTAATACGGGAGTTAAATGAGCGCCGGTTTGAAGAGTTCGTGTATTTAAAACGTACTACTTTACCTGTAACCACCACGATTTATTTTCCATTCATCACGACACAGTCAGTAAGGAAAGATAGTTGTTACGCACTTCATATCAGCAGACTGAAAAACAACCCGGCTTATTTTAGCTCCCGCAGCTCTGTTTTTGTCCGCTTAGTGGAGCTGTTCCCCGGCATTTAAAATATGAGAAGTCCATGTGAAGGTGATGTATTCAGGTGGATTCTGACATCCAATAAACAGGTCTAAAACAAGTTAATTTAATAAACCTGCTAATAAGACTGAACCGACGTTTCTTTTTCAAGTCATTTAAAAAAAGTGCATTTACTCATATTTACTTGATACGTTTTATGATTAATTATTAGGCTACACTTACTAAAACACCCTTGATGTGTTCTTTTATTTGCATTCTTTTTTCATTCGCTACACTGTAGCAAAATGCAGAGACAAAACATGAATATATTAGGCTAAAATACGTATAAAACATCTTTATATTAAACGTCAGTAAAGAGAAACTATAGCCTCCAAAAAAAATCGTTTAGACCCGTGTCCTTTTTCCGTTTCCCCATCTCTTCATTTTATTTTACTACGTGACATATTTTTAGCATCAAGCTTACTTTTTTATTTTTGTTTAGTTCCAATCGCACAGTTGTATTCACCACATCCTTTGTTTTAGTCTGTTGTTTTGAGATGAGAGGGTTAATATTTCAGACAGCCCTTAAACGCAACATAACATCTGCCAGGGACACGGACGCGCTTGGGGCGATCCTGTGAGGCAGGACCCGCCCAGGCGCCCTCCTCCTCCTCGCCCCTGCTGCACTTGTCAAAGGGCACTGATCGCAAATTGCATCACAGTCGTCCCCACATACGCACACGCAAATGACACCGGGACAACCTGTCTGCTAGAGTATTAGGCTTTTTTTAAACTCTCTTTTTCTAATTAGATGCCACAATGTTGCCTTTCAAAAGAACTTTTGAGAGCGACAAACAGCAGCTGCAGGTGCTCAACAGCAGACTCGTCCAGTATCTTTCCAGAACGAAGCAGCTGGAGCAGGAAAATGCACATCTTATTACTGAAATAAATAAACTTAGACAGGGGAAGACGGCGGAATGGGAGCCGAAGTACAAAGGCGAGATGCGGGAGCTGAGGAGAATGGTGGGTCTGCTGTCGTTTGAGAAGTCCCAGGCCGAGATGGAGAGGGAGAAGCTATGGCGGGAGTTGCAGATGGTCCAGTCTCTGTGCAGCGAGCAGACCGGGGTGTGCAGGGACATCAGTGGCGAGCTGAAAGGCTACGAGAAGGAGCTTCAGCACGCTCACAAGGCCAACGGTGAACTCCAGCAGCGTTTATTTCAACTGGAGAACGAGTATAAAAGCATGGAGGATGTGCACAGACAAGACAAGGATCGTCTGCGGCGTCAGGTGGAGTCCCGGGTGGTACCCATCATTACGCAAACTTATCGCGGGCCTCCGGTGGCCTCCATGGAGGAGGTGCAGGAGTATGCCCGCGGTCTGTCCGATGGGTGGATTGAGACCTATGAAATGTACCAGCTGAAGGTGGAAGATATGGAGCAGTCGATTAAAAGCGACCAGGCGAGGCTGAGTGATCTGCAGAGGGAGAAGACGCTGTCTGCCTCGGAGTTGGGCAAATTACGCACAGAGGCGGAAAAACAAGGTCAGATTCAATCCCGTCTTGAAGAACAACTGATGCACATGCAGGAGAAATTCCGGGTGGACTTCAGTGAATATCAGGTGAGGAAAAGTCCAATATAAGCTAACAAGAGTAGGACAGCTCAGATTTACATTTCAGAGGGACTGAAGTGAAGCCAGAGTTTAGGAGATGTATTTGTATTTTAAGAAGTCCCAACATGCATATAATAAATATGATACAATTTTCAAAATATACAGGCAGAATAATCTTCCCTTTATCACACTGAGCCATGAAGGAGGGGGAGGCTGCTCCCTCTTGTCCCTGCCACACCCATTTTGCTTAAAGGCACTTATGCAGCTGCAGCTCTTGGAGGCTGATTGTTAAGGAGAAACAATAGTCCTTCACAATCTAGGCTGACATTTCCCTCCGTAAAGACTGTGACTCTGGCTTCAGCCCTTTCTAAAATTACACACATGCAGTAGATGTTGGTTCTGAAATGAATGCAACTCTCAATACATAATGACATTACCAACATGAGGTGGTGCCCGACAAGTTTGCGTGCCACATTTGACCTCAGTATAAAAGGATTGAGTAGCTTGATCAGCTATAACGACGCTCTACCTCCCCAGTACTGTAGCTGTTAGATTACACCAGCCACTTAAACCAATTAGCGGTCAGACTGACAAATCCTTATTAGCCTCCTAAAGATGGAGCCCTTAGCAGGTCAGTCAACTACAAATGAATGTTGGAACAACAAACACATTTCACACAGTTACAGTAAACCCCTGTGGTAAAATATAAGTGAGAATGACATCCGTCTAAGTATATCACATGTTATTGAAAAAGGCTCACGCACGAATTTACAGACGCAGTCACTGGATTAAGTCATTAAGTGGTCCAAATGATAAGCGCAGTCTGTTAGTGGGATCAGACTTAATTTTGACTGGAAGTGTTCAGCCAGTTTCTGCATTAGTAGTAAACACAAATACTATTCGGGGACTCAAAACAGAGAAAACACAGATTTACAAAGTGAACAAAACTGTAGGCTGCAGTACAATAACATGTGGTCACACACTTGGGTTGTTAACAAGGCATCGGAGTTATTACAGTATTTTCAGTTAAATAGCAGGGGGAAAAAATATATACATACCCAATGGACAGACCACAAGCTTGTGCTGTGTCTATGTGAAACTAACTGTGTGCAGAGTAAAAACGTATTGTTTTTCTTTTTCTTTCGTCCCTCCAGATGATTATCGAGCAGCTGGAGCACGAGAGGAATATGATGGCTGACGCTATTGCAGAAAAGATGCGAGAACATCAGCACCTTCTCCAGGTGAAGATGGATCTGGGCATGGAGGTGGCTTCCTACAGGTGATGAGCTTATTTAGTTTGTCCGTTGTCCAATCAAAACACATTCTTTTAAAACACTCAGAGAAAATGCCACGGGAGCGTGATGACATAGTATAAAGACGGAAAGAAACCACACAGGGTGGAAGGAAGTGGAGGTGGATGGGTCAAACAAACCAGGAGACTGGTGTTTGAGACTGGTATTTAGAAGTGATTTTTGTGATGTTTTCTATATTTATGTTACCTTTTTATTAAGTTTCCCTAGTTAATTTCAGCACAACCATGATATTTTCCTTAGCCTAACTCAGCGGTTTTGTTGCTTAAACCTAGGTAAGTGTCGCTATGTTACGAGTTGTAATGAAAACGTGTTCGAAAGTACAGCCAGTACACTCTGGCTTTCAGTAAAAAGCTTTTCATGAATGAAAAAAGTTAGCTTAAATAGGTACATCCTCGTTTTTCAGTGATATTTTAATGCTTTGAGAAGAGATTACTGGACAAACCTGCCTCCCCCCACTGCCTAAAGCTACTCTTAGCTTAATTAGTGATTTCAGTAAACACAGAAGCAATCTGCTGCTTCCTTCCTGTTGGTTTGGCACCAAGTCATCTGAACTTCACTTGGATAAACTCAAAGTATCAGCTCACATATACTATCTTATGATCGCTACATGTACTACACATGCATTTTTAACAAAGTTTAAACTTTTGCTGTGGTTTATTTTAAGTGTTTATAGTGGGTTAAGTATATCTGCCATCTCATATCCTGTAATAACACGGCATGTCTTCATGCTCCTAACATAGCCAGATCACACAGGGTCACATACTAACAGACTATTTTTACTGAAAGGTATTGATAAAGCAGTTAATAAACATTCTGTATTTTCATGTTTGAAGGTACACTCCAGTTTTTTTAAGGAGTCCTTTTAACATAACTTCTTACCTCATATCACATAATTTTACTTTTAAACAGTTGAAGTTTTTCATCGATCATTTTTTTTAATTTGTATTAAGCCAATTCCGAGGAAGTTCTTGAGAAGACCATTTGTCTCTATGTGGTAGATTCTCCGCTGGCACATCTGGTGTGTTTTGAATTTTTGGAATAGACCGAATATTTTTGCAGAGACATGGCAGCGGCATGTGTTTTTGTGTGTGTCACAAGTCAGCTTTTGCTTTGGGATTCGTAGGGAAGTGTGGACAGCCCTGTGTTGAAACAGTTATTTTTAGGTCAGTCTTTGGGAAGGCAGTCTCCGGAGAGGTTGTTCCTTTTTGAGGCACGCTGTTTTTCTGTTTTGTGTTTGTTGAAGCATGGCCAAGGAAAGGTGAGCCGCTAAAGCTAATTCTTTATTAGCCTACATGACAGAGGCTTTTTATGTTAAGTTTTAATTGATTACTACCTTATATGGCCTGGTGATGGGTTCATACCGTCTTGTAAGCCTGTTGCGTTTAGTTTGAAGGGGTTGACATGGCAGAGCTGAATGATGTACACCGTCTACTGAGGTATTTGTCTTTGATCTTTTCTTTTCTATATATGGTAAAAAAGTAATTGTTGAAATAGGAAAATAACCAGTGATTTTATAATAGTCTTCAAATATATTTTGTCTTGTCTCTTGTTTGTTCAGGGCTCTCCTGGAAGGTGAGAGAGTGGATCTGCAAGATGCTCATAGGAGGGTGACCCAACATCAAAGAGAAGGAATAATAGGTACTGTATTTTAAATCATTCATTGTTGTACCATGAAGTGTAAATTGTAAAACTAGTTTTACAGTTTGATATTTAGCAGATAGTCAGATGAGAAGATCGATACGATGTTTCCATCTCTTGCCAAGAAAGCTAATAAGCTCATTTCCCAAAATGTCGAACTATTCATTTAAGTATCTACCTAATTATTAATTATCTGTCTCAGATATAAGGATGCCTGCCAAGCCCTACACTCCAAGAGCTTCCACCTTAACCACCAGACAACATATGGATATCAGGTACACGCCGCCGGCTTCACACCTGAGAAGATCCCCTGTGCCTCCCTCTGGGTCCATAAGTCCCTCTAGGATCATTCCTATTTCAGTCGCAGCCAGAGATCGGCATCAGAGTCCTGCATCCAGAAGGGACATGATCTCATTCACCAAAGCTCGGGCTGCCACCTCTGACCCTGCTGCCACCACTGCCAAAGATAAACAAACAGGCCAGAGTGAATACCAAACCAGACAACATGTTCAGAAAACAGCAGCAGAGGAGAAAACTGTGAAAATCAAACAGGCCTCTCGGGTAGAGAACCAAGTCAGTCCCATCAAGTCATCCGCTACTGAGACCAGATCAGTGAAAGTGGTGTCACCACCAATGATGAGACTGAGCAGGAAAACTGAGACAGAGAGCAAAAGGCAAGTGTCAGATGAACAAGAGAAAGATAATGTTTACGTTGGGGAGTTCAAAGATGAACGAAAAACAGAGCCTACGATGGGCACAAGTGAGAAAAAGATATTCGATTCTGTGTCTCTAGAGGAGATCTTCCAGAAAGCGATGAGACCAGCAGGTTCGGAAGCTATGGTTTGCTCCTCGGGGGATTCAAAGGTAAGGTATCATGTGGAGAAAACTGAGGAAGAGGATGGAACGACTAAGACGCAGATCGTGTTGGAGTCCAAAATGGAGGAAGAGCTGGATTTTGAGGACCCTGCACTGGAAGAACTACTGAGCCATGGGGTTAAGAAGATGTCACTGGAAGACATCAAGTACACAGCAACAGGAAGCATGATCAAGAACCTGCTAAGTGACCTCCAGGTAAGCGAGAACCTGGAAAATAAGTCTGTCAATGTGGAAATCATCGAGGAACCGATGGAGTCTTACATTGATGAAGAGTTTGAGCTTGAGCGGAAATCCAGATCTGTTTTTTACGAGCCGTCCTCAACACATTACCAAATCGAGGAGCTAGAAAATATCCCTCATGGTGCTCAAGTTCAGAGGAGTGATGGTGATGCCATGAAAACCTCCATGACAGATACAGACCATCGCAAGGGTGGATCTGTACAAGTCCAAGAGGTTTCTAGAGAGAGTGAATCTTCATATGTCTCCCATGACCAAGGGCCTGACGAGTATTTCGTCTCCACACCAGATGATCATCTTTCTGAAACCGAGGAGGGTGGTGGCATCACCTCATATGGCCATTATGGTATCGTCGATGACCTGTCAGATGAGCGGTATTATCAAGATGAAGGTCTTCTCTCGAAAGGGGTGATTGTAGAGGAAAGTGAAGAGTACAAGTCAGGTGATCACTCGTTCGTCAAGGAGAGTTTCCCAGAGTGCATCATTGAAGAGGAGGTTTGCGTCTCCCCTGTAGTGCAGGAGTCGATGCTCGAGTTCCTGAGAGAGGACTCTTTGGAGCCCAAAGAGCAACTGAAGGGAGCTTTAGAGAAGCTACAAGGCTCAGTGTCGGGTCCACTGAGGGAGGAGTTGGCCTTCCTCACAAAAGTGAATAGTGATGGTTCACAGGCTTTCAATGTCACAAAAGTGCAGCAGTCGAGTGACAGCGGCACCATGACTATAGTTGCAGAGCTGAACACGTCTCAAAGTCTGGAAGACTCAGGGCTGCTGGAGGCAGGAGATGATCTATCTGAAGAGCAGATCATGGCAGCGCTCAGATCCTCTGAGAAAGCCTTCCAGGGCGGGGCAGGAGGAGGATACAGCTTCAGAGTCTCCAAAGAAGAGGATGTTGTGCAAGGTGAAGAGTTTGAAGGCTTCACCAAAGAAGAAGGGTCTGCATCTGAAATCACTGAGAGGCAGATACAACTGGGGCCATCAGAGAAGTGCTTCACCTTTCAGATGGACGTACATGGCAGCCATGCTGAGCCCCCACAGCTAGAGCTGCAGCCTCACACCTTGGAAACCCCAGTTAAGATTTCTCAAGAGAAAAGAATTGCAACGGTTTACCTTGACAGTCCAACAGCTGATTAAAAAATAATTCGGTCCGAAATATTTTCACGGCCAAGTGCTTGCCAAGGTTACTTGTTAAAGTTTCACATTACAGAAGTTGTTCTGACGCAGCAGTCCACACACACACACACACACACACACGGTTTTCAGACACTACTAATGCTGTCAGCAGTAAAACATTGTATATCTAATTGATTTTGGTGCACTCTTTTGCTGAACCTACTTAAAGTGTGTCACCTAAAACTTGGCGTACCTAACATGAGGCAAGCTAAATTGAGTTATTCAGTTAAAATAACCAGATTAACACTTTGTTGTGGTATTAATTGTGGCAGGACTGCTATTAGAACAGAGTGCAAACTAAAAATGGGATATTTTATGTTAGGATTGCGCTGGAATGTGTGTAACCTTTTTACAGCTTGCAGTTTATCTTAAAAGAGGTTTGTTTATTCTCTCTAGATTTCTCTATTTTTAATCATCACATCACGTGTTACAAGCCAACATATGACAGTTGGAGTCATGATGTGCTGTGCACCGTTCAAGATCGGGGCTTTCATTTTTCTTTTGACTTGGGCACTGCTGCCAAATATACATAGCTTTAGCATTTACTGTGTCCTGTAGCAGCAGCAGAATATAGTGAAGCTTGTAGCTGAGGACAGTATAGTCAGGATGGGGAAAAAAAGATGGTAATTTGTCTTAAGAAAGTTTTAAATACTGAAATCAAAGTGTAGTGCAGTAAATGTGGCACTTAAAGTGGTTTTTAAATAACCGGGTTATCAATGTAATCGATGTGAAACGTGTTTGTAAAATATGTATCTGTAAATGGTATGTGTCAATACCACACATTTCTAATTTCTTCCGACGAGTAAAATTTCGATTTTGAACATAATTGAAAATGGTGAATTATACCATTTAGAACATCAAACAAGGCTTTTCAATTACAAAACCAATAGTGAGATGAAAGAGTGAACAGCAGTAGTGGAATCTTAAGGAACTGAAAGGATTCAGTGAAATATAAGTCACACCTGGTTTTGATGTACAGTATGTCTTGTCTAGATGCCCTGTTGCTGTTATCACATTGTTGGCTGGAAGCATTCACCTTTACTGGAACATGGTGTCCATGACCGTGACTATTTTTGGATCATCAGCTTAGTGGCGTTGACTGTCCATTAGGGTTTGTTGTGTTGTGCACTAGTTGCAGAGGCAGAAATGGTCCACTATGCTTACAGGGTGGTTACATGTCTTGCACATTTAGTCTAAGTGGTTGCAACATGTACAATGTGTAACCATCGAGTAATGTATTTACTTGGCACTTTCACGTTAAAGAAATGTAATGTTGAACATTCATGTCATGCTTTTATAAATGTGTTAACTGTTAGAAATCTACTAAGTTAAACCTAAAATAAAGTGCCCAGATACAGCATATTTCCATACGTTCTCATCTGCAAACTGCAGTAATTTAAACAAAAACCCTATTACATCAATGCACTTCAATTGTGGCTTAATAACAAATCTTACTTTACTGGATATGTATGTACAGAGTGTAATCTAGATAATGTGCAACATCCAGAAAGTATAAAGATTTTGTAATGAGTCAAAGGTTCAATAAATATTGGTCACCATGGATAGGCCAACATCATTGCTTTTATTAACATGTTTTTTGTTGAACACATGGTATGATGCTTTTGTGAAAAACAAATCCAGCCCTTCTTTGGAAATTGATTAATATCTTAAAATGACAATTAAAACACATTGTTGGTAAGTTTTCTGAGTACGAGTATTTCTTTAAAGCTGACTTATGTTACTTGATGTACAAAATGACACAAGATCATGTACAAATGCCAGTGGACATAATTAGTGCAAATGAAGATGATTTTCAGCAGTGCATCATCTAACAGACTGTTGCTGGCATTCAAAAATGAATGCCAGCAATTATTGGTCAAAACTTGCAAGATTATTGTACTGGCAAAATAAAAAAAAGAACATTTCAAGAGTCCGACATTGAGTTTCCATCATTGCCACTGCAGGGTTCAGCTGAAAGTGTGTGACGTTTTGTTTTCCTTCTCCCTTGCCTGTGTTGTCTCTCAGCCACCTCTGGTGCCCTACAAAACATACATTACATGGTCGCATTACTGAAACATGTACTCGTTTGTTATTTTTCAAATCATTCTATTACTGTGAAATACAACTAGTTGATTGAGAATTCATCACCAGGAGAATAAAATGTCTTAATATAATATAAAGTACAGTTTCATTATAGTTCAGCAGAATTACCGCGCCAGCATGTCCACCGCTTTCTGTGTAGCTTTCGTCTTCTTGTGCTGAGGACCGTACAACAAACTCTGGATCTCCAGGCACTAAAATAGAAAATAATATTAAAAATAAAACATAATGACAGCAGAGTGAGTGGTCAGTGGAAGACGAGAGGTGCAACTCATACTCAGAGGGGAATAAACACTTCCGAGCAACATGTGAAGGCACTAAACATCCCAAAATAACCTCTGTTGCAGCCCAAGGTTTAGAGAACACCTGTGCTGACCACTCGGGAGTGTCAGGTCAACAAGAGAGACCCGACACACTAGATTTATTACGAGGACTCCAAATCAACAGCCCAGAAATCAGAGGTAGTTAAAAAATGTAAGATGCAGCCTGAGCCATTTCCCCCCCTACAGTTAGTTTGGTCCTATCAAATGAGAGGAATGAGCAAATGGCTTCGCTCTATGACATGAGAAAATATTGCCTAATTTTAACATAATCCAGACAACTTTTATCCATAAACACATGTATTTGGTAACACAGTGTAAGCATACAGTTGCGCAACAGGCATGATAAAAGGCTGCCAATTCTGCAATCGTCATAAATAACAAGATGTGAAGAGAACTTTGTTAAAAGTAGGGAAAGAGTGAGCCAAACGTTTCCTCCTTGCAAGGGAAAGTAAAACACACTGTAATCTGGAACAGATCCATTTGGCCTCCTGGATGTTTTCACTGTTGCTAAGGTTGATGTAATGGAAGGCCTTTTTCTCAGCAGCACTACAGTGGAAGGGGGAAATGTCAAGTGTATGGCTGTGTGTGTGCGCCATTGTTCTCCATGTTTTTTTAGTATATCTGAAGTTCTGTATCTTTTGTATGAGTCAGGTTTCCTTTGGAAAAACAAAAGTTATTCAGTAATTGTGCAGATGGTGTCAGGATGACAGGAAAAAGATGTCCTGACAGGCTCAGTGTCAGGGTACTTCAGAAAGGTTACTAGTTGGACATGGTGTGGAGAGAGTGAGCCCTGATGCACTCTGTCAGTGGTACCCTCAACGCTCTTAAATGTCATAACAAAACAACATAGCAACCGGGCTCCTTTACTTACAGGCATGTTTTTACTTGTATGAAGAAACCCCCATTTACTGGTGTATTTTAGTATGTGTGATGGGCTGCAGAACTGAGCTCATACGGGCAAACATGTGCAGTCATACTGTATGTGAACAAAAACACATTCCATAAGGAATAAAGTAAAACAGTAGCAGAAGAGGAACATGGTCAAATTAACTAAAAGGCTGCTTCTCAATCAATGCATGTGTGCTGAAAGACTAAGAACGTCACTTTTGTTTCAAAGGACATAATGGCATGCATCACTAATTGGGGTCAGTGTCCCTTTAATTGACAGTAGTTAGCAAATTGTTGTTGTCCATCTGTCGGGCTCCATCCAGACTGAGGAAACACAAAGTCACCGTGTGTGATATTTTACACTCTGCACCCTTCCAAGATTAGCATGCGACTCTGATCTTTAGGGACGCGGGTTGAAATAGCTCACCTCAATCTGAAAGGGACTCTTTGTGTGTTTATTTTGAACTGGCCTCTCACTGGTGTAGATGGACACACCCGCTGACTCCTGCCCTTTTAATAAACCCTCCCAAATGCAGCACATTGACAGGGACAATGTCATCTCCATCATTTCTAATATGCATTTACAAGTTGTAGCCAAGACGAACATTAGTTGTGCTGTTTGTGTTCTGTAACTTGTGATACCTTTCTCATGGTCCTGTGGGCCGGCGTCAGTCTGCCCTCACTCATCTCCATGCTTCCTAGAAGCTGAAGGGTGTCTGCTACCTCAGCACTCAGGTCACCAAAGGTAGATCTCTTTGTAGCGAGAGAAGCTTTCTGGATCTCCACACATCTCTGAAACGTTATATTGAAAATAGATAAGTCATCTCTCTCCATCAGTGGTGGGAGCCACATCTCGTTAATCAGGTGAAATAAAATGCCCTGACAATCACAAACTCTGAGGGTGTTTCCATGGTGCAGCTCTCTAAACAAAAAGTCTGAAAATCTGCTTTGGGTTTCAAAATTACATGAGCAAAAATATGAGACTCTTTGCCTGGAGGAAATGACTGTAGTGGCATTGTCTGTAAGTGTGTGTGTGTGTGTGTGTGTGTTTGTAACCTCTTGTTGGCCACTGAGGAGGAGGAAACGGCAGAAATCATCCTGGGCCACGAGAAAGGCTGGATCCTGTGAACCTGCAGAGTTTTTATATGCACTGAGACTCTCCTCAAAGTAGCAACCTGCAGATTCTACACCAGCATGGGAAAAACACACAAAATATGCAGGTTAACGTGTATAATATAAACGGCAATATGATTTTGAGATTTAGTTCCTTTCCAGATGTGATGTTTTACAAAGCCACCATGAAGCATACATTTGTATTGAGACAGTTGACATGGGTGAATCATACTGACATGACTGAACCTCAACATGTCTTCAATGAGACTAGTCTGGTTTCCATAACGCCATCTTATAGAATTTCACATATAGAAAAATCCTAATTAACCCTTTGATGCATCTCGCACAGGCCTAGTCTGTGCCTGAGAATAAACTCACCATTGTGATGTGGCTCTGCAGCAGCAGAAAGGACGAGGGCCAGGCTGTGGGAGATCTGAGCCCCCTCTAGCTCCTCTGGGCTGTGACTCATAGCAATGGCATGGGCCTAGCAGAAACACCCACGTGAAATAAGGCAGATCACATATCACCAAATAAGAGCTGTGGGAACGTTACCTAACAACAAAGCCTGGCACCATCTCAAGAAGCCCTCATGTGTATACAGCGTGTTGTGCTGTGTGAGTGACGTGCCCCTTGCCTTGGTGAGATGCTCTATGGCTCGGTCCAAATGACCTTTGTCCTGTTCGATGGCGGCCATGTCCCGATAGAGCGAGCACGTCTTCTCTGGCTCGCCACAGTCCTTCAGCCGCTGCAGGGACTTCTCACACTGGTTTAAGGCCTCCTCTGGTCTGTTCTGTCTCCTATAGATCCTATAGAGCAGAAAGGACATATCATTGGAGAGAGTGTCAGAGACGGAAAGACAAGAATAAAGTCCAGGTCAGCCCACTATAGGAGGCAGCAGTAACAGTAATGGTTACAAAGTGTACCCTTCAAGTAGATTGTCTGCATCCCTGTGTTGAAAAACATTTGCTCTGCCAAAGTGTACTTGATTAATACTCTATAACCATTCAAGATGTTATAATTAAAAAATGATATCTAATAACATTCTGTATTTAGAGCATCACTTGAGTACAGTATATACCCATAAGCCTGTTACTTCATTACCATGAGCCTGTTCTACATTACAGAAGTAACTGCTTGGTCTCTAGCCAAACCCAGATCCTGCAGAGTGGTGAAGGCTTTTGGCTAATGGCTGCAGTTGAGGCCTGCAGACTATATTAGGGAGCGCTTGCACATTGCCCTTTTTAAATGTTTTGGGTTGCATCCTTTCACTAGTCTCTTAACTGTCTCCTCTGGGACTGAAGGTTACACTGCAACGTCACATCAACTACAATAAAACTCAATTTGTCACCCATCTCTAGATGTGTTGTTGCTACCATGTGTCTTTGCTCTTTTAAAAGACGGTCACTTCCTTTCGTACTGCACTATTGGGTTGCTTGGGCCTACACGCACCCACCCTGTTGCTTACAGAGCAACAGGGTGGGTGCGTGGGGGAGAGAGGATGAGACGATGGCTGCAATAACCACAGCAAGGACTCTGGATCCCATCAGGCTTCTCTGCTAACAGCTTGAAACCATCTAATGGACTCTAAATTTAATTCAGCTCTCCAGTCAGAAAGTGGCCTTTCTCAGAGGACTCGCCACTCACTGCTATACAACCTCTGGCTGTACATTGTTGTCACAGGAAACCCCTTCTCACAGTCTCCCACATCCACACTGAGCAGAGTATGTGTTATCGGAACAACAATTCACTTACATACAGAATCCACACTGAGGTCAATCTGTAACGGCATGGCATTTGATTTAAGGTTTTATCCATTGTGCCTTCCAGTAACATGAGTACAGGTTTTAGCAGGGGCAGCCTGTGTGGGAAGCTAAAGTCTGGGCTTCACAGTTGTATGTCATGCTTACATCCCAGGACCACATGGATTTGGAAATTCATGGCTCCGCGGTTAAAGGCCAGCAGCACAGGTTACAAAAACACTTTTTCCCATGAAACCAAGATGATCCTAACATGCTGTGATGGATAGAAGGAGTGCCCCGCCCATAATTGTTCATCAGGCGGGCACTTCAGGTCCTTTTAGGGCAGCAGCGATGGCTGAAGCAGAGCTACATTCCAGCATGTCTCGAGTCCTGCCATTCTGCCTGCATGGACAAACAGAGACAATACCGCTCTATCCTCTCATTCACTCTGCATCCCTACGCACTTCCAGGCAGGACGGTAAATATGCCACATCCCACTGGAATATACCAAGAGTCCACAGGGCAGGGAATTAATATAATTAAGGATTTGTAGATGTGTTGCCAAATGCGAGCCACACAGCCCTCTTTTGTAAGCATTTCCAGAGTTCGGAAAATGACACAGTAGGCCAAGCCTATAAGTGAAAACAGAGGGACAGAAACATAACAGCCTTCTCCGGCAAATCTGCGTGGTGCTTTAAACTGATGGCATTCTGATCGATGAGGCTTTTTATTGAGTGCCTCAGGAAGATGTCGGTAAAACACTATGGAGAAAAACACTGAACTACCTGATCAGTCTTGGGTAGTGATCTCATGGCCATTTACAACTAAATCCCTGCCACAGTATTATGCTGTGTGTTTATACTGTGACTGTGGATCAAGTCAACAACATACGTATACACAAGGAAAGGGGGACAGGGCATCTGATTACAACAACAGCACAAAGTTGGTGAACACAGAGTGCAATTCAATCGATATGTTGAACATGATAATTAAGGGTGGAGAGGATATGGAAGATTTTCAATTAATTTATCATTCTGAAATAATTAATCATTCTAAAAATGTTTCGTTAAATAAAATCTGTTGACTAAGATGTAGATTTACGGCAGCTGTTATAAAGAAGTAAAGAAAATAAATGATCTTAGCAGCCATGGCCAAGTCTGAGAATATGAGAACACACAGATTTAAACCTAACAATAAATATCCCATCTGGCTGATCAGCAGTGCACACCTTGAGTGTGAATCTAGAGCCGAGCAGAATGTTTGGACCGGGATCTAATGGAGAGCTGAGCGTACTTTATTGTTGCGGGCTTTGGTGGGAACATTACCCTCCATCACAACAGTGTTCACTGACAGAGCTTTAGAAGCACGCCAAATCCGTAGTCATCGCATAACAAAAGAGATTTAGCAAGCTTACACACCAGCCAGAGTCTGCACATTTTTTCAATTACACACATCATGTCAACAAACTCTGACTCTCTGAAACAGACCAAGATGGCATCATTTACAAATTCCTATCGGTGTAGCTAACCTCAGCCACTGACAAGGCTCGCTATTATTGTTTCAATTTACCTAGCAACAGGATTTTCAAAACAATGGGTCATACATAAGCTCGGCTGTAAGATGGGGTCCCCTGTTAATATACTGCCACCCTACTACTGTCTTTGCTTGCATACTCCTTTATACGACTGTAAATGTTTTTTCGAACTAAAACTAAGATATTCAATTTAAACTTTGTGAGGTTGTCAAATGCTTTGAGGGAGACCGGCCTGTATTTTTTGTTGTTGTTTTTGCTTTTAGACATTAGCGGGCTGATCTCAACCCAGGTAAGACTATACTTTATTTACCGGTTATGCTGCTAACTTCACCCACAGTAATCTAAACTATGACAAGTAGCTGCTATTTTTATGTTGCCGGGCCACACAGTTCCTTTAACAGACTCTCCTAGGTGTGATGTCTGTGCTTGGTGTCTCCACCATGATCCACTTAGTCTTTAATCTTTTCCTGAGCATGTAAATACTGCACTTGGGACCACTGTTGTCAATACCACCACCAGGTTACAAATGCATATTGTAAAATGGTAGACACAGATCAATAATGAGAGGAAAAATACCTCTCTTCCATCTGTGCCGAATGAAACCCAGCAGGTCTGTAAGCATCATTACAACACACCCACGCTGACTGCTGACTGGACAACAACAGGGGAAAATCCAGATTTTTTTTAAGTCGTTGTAAGAGAAGATAGGATACTGGTATTTTTAATAGCATAACCAAGTTGTGAAAGGTTGATTTCATGCCAATTGACGTGAATATGTCACCATCTTGTGGCCAAACTTAAATGTAAGGCACTGCATTTGAAATTAAAAGGGTTTGAGAAAAACAAATCCGTTAACAACTTCAAAACAAACGTAATGCCCTCCATGCTGTACTCTGGAAAGACCTGCCTTGTTAACTTTTAATTGGCAAAAGCACCAAGGTTGGCTCAGGTATTACATACTATAGGCTACAAATGCTGCATTAAAGCCTTATTTTGACAACAGATCTGCTGTGTGCTGCTACTAAGACATTTCTAAAAAAATGTTTCCCCAACTGAACCTGGATAGACCAGCGGAGATTTCCAGCTCAGTCTTCATCTTCTCTTCCTGGTTGATGCCACTGAGTTGATGAAGCTCCTCAAGAACTTCTTCTGCTTCCAGAAAAGAGGATTCTGCCTCCTCAAGAGTAGAAAAGAGTCAAGGAACTTTTCAGCTTGGTTATTTGAGTAAATACTTCTATTAAAATCACATACATTACTGTAAAACATATCATGACAAGGATATTTGGCTGTAAGCAGTGAAGCGCCTCCCTGGGTGAGGTGTACGTTCAGGAGACACATAAGAACCTCGAGCTTTTCACCTCTGCAGGAGGAGATGGAGGAGCAGAAAGGCAGCAGCTCTCTGGCCAGAGCTGAGTGCTCCTGGGCCTGCAGTCTCCAGCCTCAGGGAACAAAGAACCATGATTGTGTGTAAATTAAACCGCATCTTAACAGTAACAATCCTTTCATTTTAGCTGGGCCATACTGAAGCAAAGAGCAAAGTAAAACTACATGTACAATTACAAATAGAAGCTTAATCTCTATAACACATACTACAGCTACATGGATTTATCATACTAGGCTGAAGTGTGTGTCAGTTTTTAATAAAATTGTCTTAAACTTTTTAGTTTAGTAACAACAGGTTCCCGCATTTCATAATATGCAGTTTTACAATGTGCTCACAGTATTATCTTTTTAACATTACCTTTGAACTGGAGATATGCTTTAGCCAGTCTGGCATGGGCCTGGGCCAGTTTCAGATGTCCGTCTCCATATACCAGCCTACACAGAGCCGCACAACGCACCAGGTCCTGAATGCAGGCATCAAACTGAGCAGACACAGTAAATAACTTTCAGGATCACTTCTCTTGATTAACCCACTGTGCCATGTATCAAAACCCATATCAATAACACATCTGTGTTACACTTTAGAGCTTACATTAGCATTTAGAAACTAATGTCAATCATTCACCTGCCTGGGTGTCGACCTTAGTGAAAACTGTATGTTTGAAGACGGGTTAATTTGAGTGTTTACAGCTGAAACGATAAGTCAATTTATTGATTAGTCGACCAACGGAAAACGAATTGCCTATAAATGTGATTATCAATTGATTGTTTATCATGTAGAAATAGACAGCAATCACCGGTTCCAGCTTCTTGAGTTTTGAGGATTTACTTTTCTTATATCATTATGAACTGAATATATTTGGGTTTTGGCATGTTGGCCAGACAAAAAACAAGCTACCTGGAGAAATATTTTTTGTCTAATGGAAATTATGACATATATGACAATATTTTTTTTACTATTCACTGATATTTTATTGAAAAAAATCAATGAACTAGAAAACTTAAATGTTTTATGTTGATTCAATTTTTTTTTTATTAATTAACTATTTTTCAAAGTTGATTCAATTTTGTTTTTTAAGTTGATACAATTTAATTTTATCAATTTAAGTTGATTCAATTCAAATGTTTAAGTTGATTCAATTCAATTTCTTACATTTTCTAAGTTTTTTTATTTTTTATTTACATGTTTACATAGTTTATTTACAATTTGTTAAATTGATTCAAATTACATTTTTAAAGTTGATTCAATTACATTTTTTTTTTAATTTTCAGCAGTGCAGTTTAATGCTTTTAGCCTTCAACATTTTTCAGACAGGTAGTCTCCCATTTCTGTATTTTCAGCAATTGTTTTGCGATTCATTACAGCTTTCAGCATTCCAACACATTTTCTGCAGGAAATGCATTTTCTAGTTATTAATTGCATCCTTATTAGTGCATTCATCTTCATGAATATGCATCTGCACAAATACCTCCAAAATGAATTTGTGACTGTACCCACCTCTTGGTTGTCCTCACGGGTCTGAGCTCGGCAGTCAAAGTATTTGAGCTTTTCTTCAGGTGCCATCATAATAAATTCCCTCTGAGCATATCCTGTCTGAGGGGAACTCAACACTGAGTAACATGGAGGAGATGCATTCACGCCTCTGCTGGTGCTTCCCATGCTTTCAGGGGATCTACAAGTTCAATCAAACAAGGTAGGTCAGTGCATTTTTGAAAAGGTGGACGTATTTGAGGAAAACACTTTTTTTTTGTATCTGTGAAGCTCCTGAAAACCAACAAAGATAGATACAGATCGGGACCCAATTAATACAGTTATAATACTATTTTTGTCTTCATCTTCTGTTCAGTGGGTTAGTACCATCAACATCTACCTTCACTGGTCAGCGGATTAAACAGAATGTTAGAAAGAAGAAATCACTCACTCGGCCGTACACTCGGAGGAACTGGCTCGTGTTCTGGTCTTTGAGTGAACATCAGCCATTCTAACAATCTCTGACAATCAATGACTTTGTGTTCTCTCCGTTTTTGTTGTGGTTACTCCTCGCGTGCTACTCTATCTAGCGTACGCGGAGCGTAATTTACGTGCCCACAGTCAGCGACGCTTTCTGTCTGTTTTACCGAAAATACTACCGTACCTTAGCTTATGGTACGTGAAATGTGACTCGAAGTATTTCACCTACAGGAGCTAGTCTCTTCGACACTGTTGTGGACTGTGGTATCGTTGCGGAAGAGTTTCCATCTGCAGAAATGCCTTTCCATAAGGTAACGTACATTTACGCTGCGTAAAGAAGAAAGTGGGGTGCATTCAAGAGCCACGATGTTCTTAAAAAGTACAATTAACGCTTTAATTGACTTTGCAGCAGTGAAGCACAACAAATGGCATGATGAGGGCCTTATGGCAGGGCTTTACTGCCTGATGTTTAGGTCCTGTCTTTAAAGGGGCCACTGTGTAAAAATCTAGTTTCAAAAGCTTCATTTTAAGGTTTTGTTGGTATATGTTGCAAATTCCTTAATTAATGTGTGCTAATCGAGTTAATACACAATAAGCTACCTGGGCCAGGTAGTACTCCTGCATAGAAACAACAGTTCATAATACACAGAGGAGGGGGTTAATGGTGGGTTAACAGTGGCTTATCTTAATATGGCCCCAGGCCCCCAAGCTGGTTGACTTTCATTACTGAAACGTCATGAAATCTAAAGTATTTAAAACAAGGTAGAAACCTCATTAAGTCAGACTTTTTCCTGGTATTGTTCAAATTCATGTGAGGACACTTCCCGTTTTGAACATATGAATTGTAGTATTCTTATATGTCCACAAGATGTCAGTAGAGTAATACAAGAGTCCCAGTCCCAGATATACTGTAGTTTTTAATGTTGTGCTCAAGGGAGTTTATCATTTTGAGGGATTATAATATTGTTTTGCTCTTTTAAGAAGTGATGGCTGGGATGTTGGCCTCTCCTTAGGGCACACTTCAAAGTGTTTCAACTGGCAATATGAAAACCCCAGGGCCGCTGTTCTTTTTTTCTTCAGTGTTATCCAAACTGTGTCCTCTGTGCTCATCAGACCATTTAGTTTATGTTTTCTCAGACCTTCCTGTTGTCACCTACTCATGCCAGCCGTCTACAAAATAATAAAGCTTCAATGTAATTTTTCTTGTAAAAAATGTTATGATGCCAAATCCAAAGCATCATCACGAATAGAAGAAAAACATGCAACATTGTCGGAGAATCAAAACCATAGATGACTGTAACAATGACCGGTTGTACAGCGTTAGCTGCTAATAGCTCATTAGTTTTAATGGGTGGGTGCTAATTGGACTGAAGTTATTGAAGTGCACCCGGTTTAGAGGTGTCACTCAAAATGGTAAACAATGAACCTGGAAGCGTCAAGAAGAAGTTTTGTAACCTTTAGTAAAACGGCACATTTTCCTACAGTGCTTTCTAATTGGCTGTGGTTTCCTGAATCTACACCAAAAAAAAGTATTTTATCCAAATCCGCTTCAAATGAAACCGATTAAATCTTCTACATGGCAACATGCTTTCCCCTCTCTTTAATTACTTCTTATATAACAAGGAGTTTATGATTTATTTCAGTGCTGCACAATGTTCATTCATTTTATAATGTGCATATACAATTTAGTAATTAAGTATAGATCTGAACTATAGATGAGGATGAAGAAATAGAAAGCTTTTCAGGATTGAAAGAAAATATTGTCTAAAAAATACAGATAAGGAATACTTGTTCCACATCGTTCTGTACTTTCATAGACCTAAATGCTATATGTGCCAATTTAGCAAGAAGAGGAAATGTACATTTCCGTGTGAAAATATCCTTTCTTACATCAGCTCCCAAAATCCTTGCCAAATAAACAAGAAGTAACGTCTCTGTGGCTGCTTTGAGAAATTGGTCTCTGGAGAGAGCTTTCTAGGTTAATTTATTCTGTATCGGGCTGGGAGTATGTTTACTGTCACCACTTTTAAACTCGGGGCAGGGCACATTTTGTGTGCAAGACTGCCTAAGATAACTTCTTATGGCTCCTTGGGATGGCTGCTGCCGGTTGATTCTGGCAGGCCATGAGAAAACCAGTTTATTTGTTTGTTTGTCCCGTGAGTTTTTGGCTGGTCGTTCAGGGCTCTGTTTGGCCCCGGTCCCTGTTGAGCTTCTATTTCTGAAACCCAAGTGGCTCTTAATGAAGCTCGTAGGGTTGGCATGGGCCCTCAGCAAACGCAGGCCTGATCAGACCCTTCTTCTTCTGCCTTGGCAGCCACACTCCATTTGCTCCCTCTGGCTTCCTAATTTAGTAACGGTGGGTAAAAATATGTGCTAACGAACAAGGTCTGGTATGTCAGGCTGGCGTCCAGAGAAGAGGGAGAGAGGGGAGGGGGGTGAGGAGAGGAGGGGGGGTGTGTGTGTGTGTGTGTGTGAGTGTGTGTGTGTGTGTGTGTGTGTGCCTGCTGTTTTCACAGCAGGGACCCAGTGACAGGGGTAGAGTCACTCAGACCTCGCTGACATCTGTATGTTTGCGTGTATGTGTGAACGTTCAAGGGAGCGTGTGGGGGTGGATGATGAGAGGTGGAGGGTGAGCACTTAAAATTTCTCACCCTTGCCAAACCCTTCTAATCATTCTTCTGTTTTATTCCAATGACACTGTGAGGCTGCAAGGTATGGTGTACAGTGCAAATGGAGATTTTATTGAAATATGATGCATTTTTCATCTTAAGTTACTATCTAATGGTGTTTTACACACTGTCTGCAGTTTTCAGAGTCTGGCTAAAGGAGGCTAGCATCTGTAAGTGACATGCTTTTAAAGTTGCAATTTAGGCACCATTAGCGTATCATGTAACGTGATGTTTTTGGTTATTTTAAGCCCAACTGTTACCTTCTCTCAATGAAACATTAAAGTGGAAAAGCAGCAGCAGCAGCAGCAGTTGGTCACGCTAGCTGGTGTTGCACGCGCTGTTTTTAAATATCCTCTCTACAGACCTGCAGTCACATCTATTACTTTTGAAACAGTTTTCTAATAAGGCATACTTTATAAATACCATAATGCCATTTGTTCGAAGAACCTTTGCGTTGCAGGGTTTTTAAATCTTTGGACTTTTTAACAAGAGTGGGCAAACGCATACATGGTGACACATGAATAGTTTTTTGACTGTTTTTTCTTTTGGCTGGTGTGTATCCTCTGTTTAACTTGCGTACATTCTGTAGAAGAGCTTCAGAGAATCCAGACCATCAGATATTACTTAAAAACTATGACACCTAAAAGCCATGACACCTCAGTGAACATTTTGAGTTTTAATCATCTGATTTTGAGCGGATGTATTTATTGCTCACTGCAAATTATTTCTGTTCAGCCTCTGTACGTGCTTACTGGATCTGTAAGGAAACCCTTTTACATGAGAGCTACAGAGCTTCCTGATTCAACTCTATGTATACATAGGTTTAGCTGCAAACCATGCAGGCAGCGGAAGAAAAACATGTTTTTAATGTATGTTTACCCTATTCACCTCAGACTTTCAAAGTTCTCCATTTTCCATGGACCTGTTCCAACAAACATTAACGGTGAATAACTTTATTGAAGCATTTTCGGTGAAAGAAACAGGAGAAGTGGTTCCAGTAAACTTTTTTTGTGGTCATTCAATGGCTCTGAATAGTTTATTCTGAAAAAACGTTTTCTTTTTAAAACGACAGGCCTGATTTGAAATGACACCGAAGTGTTGGCTCTTAAAAAAACAATACAGTGTGATGGTAAAATGAGCTTTTAATTCTTTGTTTGGGAGCTTAGAGCGCCCACTGCCCGAGTCTGTGCTTGCAATTACTCCATTTTCATCCGTCAAGACACTCGACCATCGAAATCTGCCCTTGAGCACTTCATCACTTGCCCTTCCTGTTCACAGTTTAAGAGGCTCGTGGTAACCTTGTCAACTTCACTTGTAAAACCAAAGCTTAAGATGAAAAGAGAAAACCTCTTTGTCTGTTGGAAGGCAGCACCAGCAGAAGCTCTAAAGTTACAGGAAGGAAAACAGCTGCTCGATTTAATAGAAAATAATAACATGATACAACTAATTGCACAGAGAGTTTGGGGGGAATTCCCTCAAGCTGTGCCCTGAACTTTTGCCACATAACTGCGCGGTCACAGACGGGCTAGGTAACAAACCACACCGCCAGCTTGTGCAGGAACAGTGTGATCGACATGCAGCACGACTCCTACCGTGCATGATGATTGAATACTCATGCATCATTATGGGTTTGAAGGCACAAAATGTGTGTTTCATAATGTTGTAGTTTGATATGAGTCTCGATAAAATAATAGAAAATGTCATACATTTGCAAAACTCTTGTTGGAGCTATTGTATCAGTTTCTTAAAGACAGCATTTGTTGTTTGATTGTTCCCACGTAGTAATGGTCTAACAAGGCAATTGAGACCAGTTATCATTATGTCTTGACGAACAACTCCACCCAGCTAAGTGCTTTACCTCTTAACATGAAGAGCAAGAAAGCAATTTATGGATCCACTTCTCAGATAAACACACAAACTCTGCCCTGTTTGGAGTCGTTTGTGCTCGTCAGATATGTCACAGTTATTTGTTAGTACCACATAGTAGCACCTACCTTTTTTATACAGCTGTCCCCACTTCCTGTGTTAGTTAACCCACAGACACCCACCACTCTGGATTGAACATCAGCCCCTGTCATAACAAATAGTGTTTAGACTAGGAACTGACAGAGTAGACAGTATTTAATGTGATATGTTTTCTATAGTCTTTTAGATAATTGAAGAAAAAAAATGTAATTGCTCTTTATCCCAGCTATTATAGCAATTCTGGAGTTCATAAAGTACACCACTAACTGTATAACACTTTCAGATATTCCTGCTTTATCTTTGAGTTCAACACAGTGCATTTATTTTCAAATGAAATTCCAAATTTGGTGAAAACAGGCACATTTCTATAGCTGTAAAATTGTACGAGTGGTTTACCACTTTAACAAAGTTATCCGAGTCTGACTCACAGCTACTACGCCAATGTCTTCACAGCTGCTGCACTTCAGATAAAGCATGTTATTTGCACAAAGAATAAGAAATGTGTTTCAGTGCCGTAATCAAAGTATTTGTGCAAGTAATGCCGCTGTAAAGAAGAAGAAGAAGAAACAAAGCCAGGCACTTAAGCCAGGCACCCCTTCCTTTGAACTGACTGAAGCTGTCCACGGCAAAGACATGATAGTCACAGTGCGATGAGATAAGCTCTCTTTCCATGCAGCAGCATCGCTCCATGCCAGTGCTTTGTTTAACAATAGTTTTGAATTCGAATGTGAATTCTTCTCTGCTACGGCAGAGACTTAGAATGGCTTAAACTTGTGTTTATCCTTACCCAAACCTTGGCCTAATTTGAAGCATATGCAGAAAACAAATCTACTATTGTTTCACCACTAAATCTTCTTCTCTCCTTTCTATTCAATGTCAAAATCAAAGATTACGGAGAGCTTTGGAGGTGATATATTGCCATTCTTTGTTTAGACAATGGCACACTAAACCAATAACTGTGTTTTGTGTGCTGACAGTGTGTACGTCCTTTCATAATTGCAGTTTTAGCAGCACTGTGACAGGGAGATATGTGTATGGGGGAGTTTCATCTTCTTCCAATGGCCCTGCAATCAAGCTTTAGCTGCTAAAACATGGATCAGCAACTGTTTGCCAGACATTTTCAAAATGATGTAGAGGGGTTTGTCTGTAACTCTGGCCCCTCAAACACTCAAACACAAAGATAGCGCTGCCAAGGACATCCCTCCAAATGATGAGAGAATGGTGCAGCTCCTTGTCTTTGGTACACTGTAGTCCAGCCTTGTACCCCCTTGTATCACCTTGTAGGCAACCAGGGGAAACGTCTGCAAGTTGCCCATTCGCTCACTCGGTGCTGCAAATCACAGTTAATTGTGCTACAGGGGGGTCCAGCATAAGCACCTTCCACCTGCTTCTTTAACTATATGTGTAAAATGTACATTTTTTTGTCCAGGAAAAAAGAGAAACCAAGAACCACTCTGTCAGCTTTTGCAGTTATGTGTATGAACTTTAGGTTGTTTTTCCATCTCATCGTAACATATAATCTGTGATGCACATTAAATGTCCAATTATTCAACCAGTAATATTTCAAAGGACTTTTTCTGATATCATGATGAGAAAACTTGGTGAATATGGCACTTTTGTGTGGTCACTTTGAGCAGAAAATTGATGCTTTCTGCTTAAAGCTGAAATGAATCACTCACATTTGAGACTTGGCCAAACCGCACATGTAACCCCTACCCCTATGCATACACTTCCAAAACCAATGGAAGCCATGGGAATACGAATATCAAAAGCGGGGTTTTGTCACTTACCTTTGACTATGAATGTGAATGAGAGGCAAAATGTCTTCCTGTGGTTCTTTGACCTTTGTGGCTCGTCTGCTGACTTGGTTCAGGTAAGTGCAGGTTGTGTGATGCAGTGGTATTAATAATGGAAGAAAGGCAACCCCCTCCCTCTGGCTGCTATGTGGGTCAGAGGAGGCTCTCGGTGGATGGGAGAGATTGATGAAGAGCACCAGGGAGAGCGTCGGAGCGCCTACCTCACAGCGTTGCAACCCGAGCCGCTCCCCCTGCACTTGTTCAGAGGCCCCCCCTCCCGAGCTGCACCGCCTGGCGCTCTTTAAATGACCTTCAAATTAGCCTTATTTTTCAGGGCTCCAAACCATTCCGGGTCCTTCCTGGAAGGATGGTGGTGTCTTGTTCTCGCTCTCTATCTCTGCTTTTTCTTTTGTTGACCACAGATGGAGTAGAAAACAACAGAGCAGTAGAGCTTGTGTAGCAAAGGTGAGTGATTTTCACTCCTGTTGTTTCTGTGAAGTGAGCTTTTTACCCTTTTCGTTACACCTACTCTTTCAAACATACAGTATTCCTTTGTCCCACATCCTCATTTCAGCTTCTGCAGACAATGATACATGTGGTGTTTTGAGAGGTTTGTGTGCATGATGGTGGATGGGAGTCACAGTGTGATCCTTCTTCCACTACATCACAGAACAACACTCTGTCAAGCCAGCCATCCATCACTACAGCTGTGGTTTATGTACACACAGCAGGTCATGCTGGTCCTCTGTCCAGACCTGATGCAGAGCTCTTGATTATCCATTTGCATTATGAGAAACACACCCTCTCTAATGGAACTAAATGACTCATACGCTGCAATTTGCAAGGTTATGCTTTGATGGAATTGCTATTTGCAAGGCTTTGATTGATGAACTTTTTCAACAATTTTTTTAGGATGATTTGTTCACAATTAGACCTCGACGATCTCATCTCTCTACACCTGTGACAATATGTGAAGGGTAAAGAAGCTCTCCGCAAACTCACCTCACCAATCTACAATATACATGAAAAGAAAAAACAACACATAATCAGTACGACAGTGAAACTTAGTTGATGCTCAGCTAAATCTACCTCTGAGCTGTGTAAACACGATCACCCTTAAAGGTGACCTTCTACAGTACAGTACAGGCATATGTTGCGCCCTGTTGGGAAAAGCTTTAACTTTTGTTTCATTTTTTTTTTTAAACTGGGGTGAAAGCTTCAGTGTCAAGAAGACAATACACCTCCACGAGCATTACTGGCATTCTAAATGTTATTTGCACAAGTGCCAATTTGCCATAGAGAGCTTTTTAACATCCTCCCCTTGTTTTAACTGACCTTGTGCAGAATAGTGCATGGAAACTTTTAACTTGCCAAGTGCAGATAATGTAGTGATTGCACGACATTACGCCCTCATCAGAAACCTCTCTGGAGGTATTAAATATAAACATATATTCATTTTTGCAATAAATATCACTGATGAAGGTGAATAAGCAGAAAAAATATCAAAATTCAAAGCGATCTCTTTTCCTCCGCTTGCTATTGCCAAACATTTGGAGTTAATTCTCCAGCTATCGTGATGGAAAATCGACAGGCGGGATTGTAACTCACAGGCAGCTCGAGAGTTGGAGAGCAAACATCAAGGGGAATCAAGTTGGAAAACATAATAAGTCATTGTGTTAGCTGTGTGAAGTGAAAGAGATGGTGTGAAAATAGGCAGGAGGACAGCCAGAGGTGGGGCATGACTGATGGCTGGGTAGGATGGGAGCTTGTTGCTCCAGAAGGGCAAACCTGGCCTGATTGATTGGCTAGTATTTCAGAAAGGCCCCATGCCCATTTGCTTATGATGCTGGAATGCTTTGGTAGCATTTTGTAGAAGGAGTGAAGACATATGATGAAAAGCAACCAATGTCCAATAAGATGTAAAATTATAGGGTGTGAATTAGCAAAAAGGGACAATCCAGTCATGGGAGAAGATCATAATGGTATTGTTTTAGCTGCGAGTGCTGTTAAATTGTGAATACGGTGTTATTATGATAGATTTAAGTTCACAGGAATCGTTTTAACAAATAGTTTTGGCACTTTAACTCACGTCAGTCACTTTCACATGGTAAATTAATGTTATTCTGTTATTTTTGCAGGTATTTTGACATCAATCAAAGTATTGGACAAATTGAAATTTTGACCTGATGATGGCGCAAGATGAAAAGTTATCAAGGTATCAAAGTTACTGAAAGAAATATCAATGTCTGCACTAAATTGCATAGCAATCCATCCAAAAATTGTTGAGATGATTCACTAAAACAACAAAAGTCAACCTGCTGGTGGCCCTACAAAGTATTTCAGGTAATCACCAAAGTCAGTAAGATTCATCTTCTGGGGACCATGAATGTCTGCACATGGCAGTCCATGTCATAGTTGTTGAGATACTTCAGTCTGGACCAAAGTGGTGGACCGACCGGCCAACATTTCCATCCTTAGAGCCATGCCGCTAACTTGGCTAAAAAACATGATTTTTGGTTTATTAAGCTTTCCTTTTGTCTGCTTAATTTTTTTCTAAGACAGCACTCCTTCATTACAGTATTATAATGAGAGGCTCATGCATTAAACTTCATATCTAATCCCTCCAGTCTCTCCTAAATAGTGTATGGCTCGGTTCCATGAACTACAACAGAAAGAAACACTTACTTCTGGAATGTGCTTCACTGAAGAGCTTTTCTCCATCTGGATAGTGGGATTGCTCTTTCCTGACTATCTAGTATCTATCCAGAGAGGTTATTACACAGAGAGAGAGAGAGGGATATCACGGTGCATTATCCACAGACATCGTACAATAACAATCATGGAAATGTACTGAGCACTTTGCAAAGAACATGGCCAGCTGTTTGGCTGTTCTTAGGGAGGAAAGAGGATACATGCTGCTTCCACGTTGCACTTTTCCTCTGCTTTGAACTTACTTCAAACATTAGTCAGTGTGTGTTTAGTGTCATGCCAGCCATGTGGATGGCATATGCTAACAATGCAATTGGGCTGGCATGGTTAAAGGTGTGTGCGGTGACCAGTAGCTCTTGGTTATGTCCCTGAGGTGTAACTTTGATGTGAGGTATGGATGCCAGTGGTTGAAAGGTTGATGCCTGAGGTAAACGTGTGCATGGAAACAATTCAGAAGCAAGCAGTGTACAGCAGTAGCCACATGAAAGGCCCCTTTGTGGGGCTCTGCTACCTTACAGATGGTCAGCTTCCCTCGTCCATTAAATAATAACCGTGCTCTGAACTCTCACCGGCCCAGATGTGCTGAATCTATGATGCTAAATGGAAACAAATCAGCCAGGCTTTACTCTTTAATTGAGCACTGGAGTGTTTATTTTCTTGAGACTGTCATAATAGACTCCAAAATTCCCATAAAACTCAACTGTGAGGGCAGATTAGCCCATTTAACACCTCTAGACAGCATTTTCCACATGAGACGAGTCTTAAGTGCAGTTCTGCTGGTGGCAAGACTTCCACACGGGACTGGCCACATCTTTAGTCACTCCTTATTTCTGCTCTGTGATCTTGCACTTAGAGGCACCCCTTGTAAAAGCAGCAGTCGTGGGGAGGTCGCCCTGACATCTTTATCATAATTGCCCTAAATACCCCCATTAGAGAAGCTAGCCAGTATCCTCAATAACACTAGTCATCCCTGGTAGCACTGGTGCATCTAATTGCCTGGGCCTTTTTTGAAAGATTGCCTGACATCAGCACGGGTCCCTGTGGGCTGGCCCTCTTCATTCTCTGCCCAGCAAAGCATATCATTTTCACAGCCAGCAAAGAGACCCGGCCTCCCTGCTCCTGGATAATTAACTGTCTGGCTTAACTGCATAATGGAAAAAAAGGAACATTGGAGGTATGGTAGTTATTCAAGCAGGCCTTGGAGAGGAGAAGTATAAGACAATACTGGGGTCATCCATGCTCACCATTTTTCAGTGGGATGGGTGGTAATGTAGAGGGATAGGAAGTCACATTGTAGACTGGTTATGGAGGATTGGTTTCATATGATAATTAGGCCCATATGCTAATTGTTGAGGAAGCTTGATGAATTCCTTCAGCCCGGCTCTCCACTCCTGGGTTGGCTCTCTCTTATCAGCCGTCCCCAACGTCCCCCACTTCAAAGGCTCAAACCATCTTTACATAGCATTACTTTCACTCTGTGTCTTTCTGCTTCACAACAACAGTCCCTATCGGTGTGTTTCCCCCCCCCCCCCCTTCCAAAATTTTTAAAAAGACAAGAGCAGCAACAGCAGGAGGGGGAAGTAAAGGGGCGTCCGCCGTAGTTTGACATTTACAAGTCTCTTAATAAAATGCGTGATGCACATCCCTGCAAGTGTGCGCGCACAAGTGTAATTGGAACACGGCAGGCATGTGTTTGTCTTTGTGTTGTTGTATGGCGGAGGTATCAAGGACAAGTGCATTAATGAGCACCTGGAGAGGAACAGCTTGTGTCTCCTGGTTAGTGTGACCGCGAGCAGGGCGCAGACTCCTTCACTGACTCAGATGACGTGACTGATGGAGGGGGAGGTTTCTGTCAGATCTGGGGCAGTCCCAGGAGCTGCAGTTTGTCTCGGCTGACAACAGCGCTCACCAAAGGGGCCCCCCATCCCACACATCAGCTGGAAAGGCGAGAAAAGATGTTGTCCTTCGTTCTCTACTTAGAGTCCTGCTGCTCTTCCTTTTCAACATATTTATATTGTCTTTTAGATGTGCCTCTTCTCTCAATATCCTTTTAATTTCCTGAAAGTACGACATGTATAGCTGCAACAGCAAAATGTCAACCATAAATTCAAATAACTTGGTACTCATGACATTTGCTGTTTTTATAAAGAACAAATGATCTAATCAACACACTTTTCAGCTGGACAATATATAGAGCTTCGATTCTATATCTTAACTCTCATGACACAATTTGGTATCTGCACAACAGATAGGTGATGTCCATAAACTGGTCTTTTCACATACAGACACATCGATTTAGATGTTTGTTCTGTATTCTAAATAGTCAACATGTGAATCACAACTGTTGTTAGTCTCCAACAGTAAAAGTCAAACCATATCATCATGATGACTTTGTCCACATAAGGATGAAATAAATATCCCCCAAATGTTGTATATTGATTCTTTGTGAATGGCAAAAGAACAAAGAGACGGAGTCATATCCTCAGTTATATATGGATGAACAGGATGCATATGGAACAAGAGATATGAGAAACCAGCTGGATTTTAGAGTTTGGCAATGCTTGAAAGTGTACTGAGAGATCGAGTCCAGCCCATAATGAAAAAGAAAATGTACAGTCATTCATGCCACTTCAAAAAGTTAACACTGCGTTTGTGCTGTGATATTGATAATAACTTATTAGAGCAGTGGTATTACATTGCACTACTAATATAATTACATTCAGACTGCTAATAGCATTACATTGACTGAAGTGTCTCCTATCGTCATCAATAGCACAACACAACAATGCCTTGTCTTGTTCCCTGCAGTATAGCTCTGGTATGAAATACAAAAATGTACAAGCATGCGTAGCAATATTTAAACACTGAAACAGATGGTTTAAGCCTGGATTTGTTACGGTGCATGTTTCATTTAGAGGCCACACTAGTGCTACAACTCTCTCTCTCATTCAAACAAGACGTTTGAGACGGCTCAAAGGCTCATTATTGCCCTGGGAACAACTGTTGACAAAACAGCCACTCTGGAGCTTTTTTTAATCATCTTTTGCATCTTTATCGGCAGATAATTTTTCATCTATAGATGGTTCAATCTTTTTTTGGTCAGCACTTCTTTTCAGTGTAAGTGTAAAACTCTGCAAATTCCATCCGCTGATGAATATCATGTAATAGAATTGACAGGTCCAGAACAACTAAATGGAGCTTGCCCTTGTTGTGAGAATATTTAGTCAACAACAAGATGTTGCTGTAATTTGTGTTCTATAATGAGGGGTGGCATGAAAAATAATGACAGACGTGTAACAACTTCATTGTACTCTCATTGAAGTTTTACAAGTTCTAGTCAGTGATGGGTTTTCCAGATTCCAGTCTGCTGGTGACAGAGCTGCTGGTTTTAAAGGTACAATGGCCCCTCTAAAACAGCTTTAAACACGTGATACTCATTAAAGTAGAGCATCTCTTCAACTCTTACGGAAAAATGAAGCTTGGAAAATTGGAGCAACATATCACATAGTCCTTCTCTTCTCTGTGACCTCCTGCTTTTATTCAGCACACTAGGCTTTGGTGAACTAAATACTAGAACAGGAAGAAAAGGCTCAAGGTGTTGAGATTGCATTCTGTTTTAACCAGAAACAGGCTTTTGAAGTAAGTTTTCCATCCAGTCAGAGGTCGGATCTACTTTGCCTACACTGCGTTGGTAGTATGGTGTTTTGAAATTTGCAGAATGGAACCTGTAAGAAGTCTTCTCAATGCTCAGAATGTCCACAGACTTGATAAGGTTATCAATACGGTACCTCCTCCTAGCAATTTGTCCATTGAAAATCCCCAGCCGAGCCCATGGGGACATTTGTGCTTGTGTTACAGCTGTCCATGTTTACCATTCTCCACCTCAGGCTCTTTCCACTGAGAGAAAGACGCTGGCTAGGGTGCAACTCTGCAAATCCCACCTGAATGTGGCATTTGTGACAAACAACCTAGGGGCATGGCTACCACCCTTTCTCTTTTCACTCCCGGGCCCTGGCGCTCCTCCTCAAGCCCCTTCAACACTGTTCGTAAGCTCCCCACACAACCTCTAATTTGTGTCTTGATTAGTGCCATATCAATTGCGGTGTGTTGTTTCCCAAGTAACTCTAACGTGTGACATGGCTGTTTCACTGCATGCTCTCTTTTCTCTCTCTCTTTCACACACATGCACGGTCTTCATCGTTGTGATAGCACATGAGGGGGAAGATATAGTTATTCAGGGAATTATCTGCCTCATTGGTACCATATCTCATCCAATGCCTTTCTGCCAAATGGCCGTGTTTCCATGGAGCCTGCCTATGTTTACCGTGACGTGCCATGGCAGAGCCCTTTCTGGTACAGAGGGACTTAGAACACAGCAGTGGAGGGTATTTCAGTCCCCGTTTGGAGTTTTGGGGCTTACTTCTCCAGCTCTCCCCTCTCCTCCCACCTGCTCTCCTTGCTGTTCCTTCACTGGGTGCCTGTGTGGCTGTGCTGGTGCTCCTGGCCCTGTTCTTCGACAGACAAGGCTAATTGAAAGGGAAGGCTGCTCTCTGCTGATCAGCTCTGACAGCAGTGTCTTGCCAGAGGTGGGTGTGCCACCCCATGCTGAGAGTTTTCACAGCAAAATAACAGTGCTGTCGTGAAAAACACAGGCCGTGCCACGATTACCCGGGCAGCCTGCCAAAGGAGCCAGATGAATTTTGCGGACGGAAGAAAGAGGGGAAACCCACTTTGTCTGCTTTGCGACTTTAGGGAGGAGAGCTGTGCCAGCATTTAGTGAAAAATCTCCCATTTCATTCAGGGTTAGAATGAAATTAAAACGCATCTTCTTTTTTTTTCTTTTTTTTTTTAACAAATGCTACAATGAATGATCGTGTTTGATCACAGATGTACAGTCTGTCATTTTGTGTTGCTTTCCAACCTTACAGAATAAAATTAATTGTTCATTAAATTTAATATTCAGTCGTTAACAACTCGCCCTCTTATCATCAAAACTGAAGTTGGAACAAAAAAAATGAACATAAATGAGCTTTCTCCTAAACCATTAAAGAGAACAAGGACTCAAAAGTCCAATACCTTAAATTTGCCTATTGGGTTTACATATCTAATGACAAGGTTTATGATTTTTGCGATGTTTTATGGAGCTGAAAAAAGGTGAAGGCTGATGGCAGAACTATAAATTAGCATCCATAGGAACTTATTCATAACTGAATTGTCATTTCCAGGTGAACTATTCCTTTAAGTCAGACTTCAATCGTCTCATCCAGCAGATCGTTTTCATTTGCTTCAGGTTCTTCGATAAACAGAACCTCTTTTAAACTTTTGTGTTGTGTCTTAGCCCGCTCCCAGGGCTCTCCCACTGCCCATATCAGAGGTGCCATGATCCAGTGTGACTTGATGCACCAGGACAGGTTGGTACCCCTCAGCAGGCCCACTTTGGACAGCTGTGATTACTGCTGACAATAATTTATGGTCCCCTCTGATTGAAAACATGAGAGCTTGAGATAGAAAGGCTGGTGCGGAGTCAAGGCACCACCTTAAGATATAAAACTCAGGCCACAGCTGCTGTCAGAAGCAAGACTCCTGCCAAGCTCTGCAGGCCTTCTGCCCATCCAGACGAACACAAGCTCTCATTTTGCACTCTTTTCTCTTCCCTTTCCTTCCTCTGTCTCTTTGCTTGGTTATAATCCTCCTCTACATTGTCTCTCTCGTAATTTCTATCTGGCTAACACTTCTCTTACATTTTGTTCTCCATTTTCAACTTCCTGCAATATCAACCCACATGTCCATCATATTATGGAGGTACGCTCTGTGTAATAATTGTCTGAAATGAAAAAGGAACAAATACTTATCCACTCTGTCTGATCAGGTGTCTCTACAGTGAGCTTTTCCAGCCCTGAGATTACCATGCTAATCCTAACAATAGCAATGTGCAGCTGGTTTGAACAACTATCTGCACCATTGTTTATGTTGTCATCCCCGCTGGATCGCACCGTTTGAGTGGATTTGAATTTACTATTTCAATGCCATATCCAGGGATGAGGATCTCCTCCGCTAAAAGGATGTATGTTCTGGGTATTATGTTCTATTTCTAAAAGAGGCCTTGAACTAAAGAGAAGGGGGAGCAAAGCTCTTGTGGATGTGGATATGAAACTGAAATGAATCAATATCTAGATTGAATTGAATTTATTTTAATGGAATCAGATGGGATGCAATCTCAAATACACTTGAGTAAAAAGATTTGCTTTTAAAAGTGGTCATAGCTCAAATTCTCTCTCTGAGTTTTGGTTACGCTAAATAGAAAATTGATTGTATATTTAATACATGTTCATATATAATTAAATCTACTTCGAAGTAGAATTAAAGCATCAGTATTACCATCAGATAATATAAGTATTGTTCTATAACTTGCCATGTCCTGATATACAATATTCATCACTGTGACCTGGTATTACTTTTTGTAATTGGTGCAATTTTACTAAATGGTTTGTGTTGTGTTCTAGTAAAGTCTTATTTAACTTATCACTCTGAATCTCCACACAAGTCTGTTGGCTACCTGTAAAAATAGCACCTCAATCTAAGGACGGAATATGTTTCCCCTCAGAGCGAATGGTGTGCAACAGCCTCAGAATTATGTCAACAAGAGAGGAAATGGAATCGCTCCAAAATTCAAGGTGCACTGTTGTTCAAAACAAACATTTTTATTTTCTACAGTATATAACAAAGACACGTATGTATTGACTGCATAGAGGAATGATACAAACATCCTATCAATCAAACAAGGTAACAATGACTCTCCCAATTCGTCCAATGTGTGGGTCACTTATCAATCTCCCCACTACTCTGATGAGAAGGTATAGGAAATGGATGGGTGACAGAGAGAGACACAGACAGAGAATCCGATCAGCATTCAGCTGTATCAATACCATATATGCCAATGATCGAAACATAACTATCTGCCACTTCAAACAATGTTAACTCGTATGAACACAGGACCTCTGGGCTTCGAGGAATCAACGCAATGACCTTGTTGGTTGCACCAGGGCCGGTTTGTGACCTCAGACAAAATAATTGTTGTAGCTTCAAGTTAATAATATAGTTAATAATAATAATAATAATAATATATTTTGTAACATTGTATAGTTTAGTACCTGGGCTAACAGACATCATGGAAAAAGAAGGCTATACTTTCAAAGAGAGCACACTCAAGTGTTGAGTCATTTTAATGGCTGTTTACACGATTGTTTAATGAATATGTCATGAAACCCTATTTTCTCAATGTTTTATTGAGACATAAGCCAGAATGGCTTCTGATATGTAAGTTTTATCTTCATGCTCCTGATTACAGGGTCAAACGTTGCACCTTCTATGCCTGAAGATGTATTTTTTTCTTAATCTCGTATGATTACCCTTTGCCACGAGATAGTGGTCATTAATTATTGCTCCTATAGTGACTGACAATAATTCCTGCACTTTGTCCCAGAGACGGCACAACCATTCATCACGTTGTCACCTCTCACGAGGGACTCAATGGTGTCCATTTGTCCAGTGGAATAAAACAAATCGGACTTTACTGTCTGTACGTATACTAACACCCGTGACCATGTATGACAAAGTAAGCAAGAAACCCCACAGAGACCTGTTCAAGTGGTTCAAGATAAGGTATAAATGATATTTAAAATATCCATTATACTATTAGAGAAAATGCGAAGATGCAGAAAGTGAAGCCAACATTATGGCAGGGTTTGCAGTTTTTTTCAGGGTGGTTGTTACCGGTTGCTTGATATGTTTTAGCTCAAAGGGGCTGATACTATCAGACTTCCTATCTCTTTTTCCCTCTCATCTCTCTCTCTCCCCCTCCGCCTTCCTTGCTCACATTCACTCTCTGCCACCTGCACACACTCACACTTGCACACATCGATGACATAAAAAGACTGCTTTCTGATGAATAAATTTGTATATTTTAGAACCTATCCCTGTTTCAGCAAGTATTCTCCAGAGGCCCTGGCTTCTCCTCTCCTGAGTTCCCCTGCAACCCAGTGGAGTCATTAGTCTGCTTGCTGTGTTGAACTCTTTAATCATCTGTGTGTTACATAAAAAGAGGACTATTCCTCAGTGACACACAACGGCATGCTCAGCTTGGTTGGGGCTTGCTTTGATGTGCATAGGCTGTTGTGTTGTGTCTGTGCTATAGGCTTCTTCAGGCTCAGTTTTTCCATTTCTCTGCGGAGGTGAGATAAGATGTCAGTCTTCCTCTTGTTGCACTAAAGATGTGACTGCGAGTATATAGTTTGCTACTAAATGGGAGCATTGGGCCTTTTTAAACATACTTCCTACATAGTCCCAGGTTTGCGCCTCTGCCTGCGGCACCTTGGATCATGTTATTTTCTCTCGTGTGACAGTGAACTACTTGCATTGTTCTGATTGATAAAAGCCCCTCATTATAGTTAACATATTTACGTTATTTACACTTTCCTTATCGTTATGTTATAACCACAAATGTTGTTTGAGTACATTTGATCAAAACTTGTACTCGCGCACACATGCACATTCTGCATCAGTGTCCCAAAGGGACGGAGGCAGGCGCCTGCTGCCATGGTATCGGGTTGCAGGTCTGTCAGACACAATGGTGAGGAGTTGCCCCGCGGCTCGGCCTGAGTGGGCAGAACAATGGAGCCGCAGTGCAGACGGAGCAGCAGAGGGCACAACGAGCCGATCTGTCAGCCTGGTAGAGCTCCAGACCCTCTCTTCACACATACAATGGAGAGTGGGAGGTCAAGAGCTTGAGGAAATGGAGGGGAATTCCCAGCATGCTATAATAAAATGGAGTCCTCTATTTTGGTGACTGAAGGAATAGGACACAGCTAGGCTACACCCAGAATACATCATAACATTCAACGATTACAGTGAAGTCATTTCAGCGGGTCAGCATGCAGCTGGAGATGATCAATGCGTGGGTTCATTGCTCATTACTTTTGCATGAAAGTAAATGGCTAGTCTGTCTGACAGCTGAACTTGTGCCATGAGTCCATTACCATGCTCTCTTCATGGTTATCAGAACTTGTTCAAAAGTAATGTGTGGTTGTAAATTACATTTTCAGAGGGGAAAAAATAGCGTTTTGAATTTTATTGGAATAATGTGAAGGATTTTGTGTTGCACATCTAAATCGGCAGTACAATATGTTGAAAGATAAAATTGAATCATGTCGAGGCATGACATCCGATAAAGCTGAATGTGTCTGATCTCCTACACCAGTTACAGGAAAAAACGTAATCACTTCAGACCAATTCTGCTATGAGTTTATACAGCGCCGCCATAATATCTCCATTCTCGCCTTTTATCTGTCGAGCACATGTACACTGCCCCAAACTGTTTAGGGGGGACTAGGCGTCCAGGCGTTCAGACGGGACTGTGTACAAACCGAGGTCCTGAAGACGGCTGCCCTCAGACTGGTGACGAAGGGGGGCTAGTGAGAGCCAGATTTTGTTAAAGCTCTTAATAAGGCACAGTGTGATATATAAGCCCGCAGGCGGCAAAGCTCTGTGTGCAAACACTTCAGCAAATCGCGTGATAGGGCAATCTGTGTATGGAACAGCGGATGGCCTAACAACTCTGTTATTTCAAACACGACCCTATTTGGCCTCTCTGATATCCTTAATTTGTTGGCTGAATTTGATATAGTGCTGCAAATATTTGCTTTGGCACACATTAACTCTGTTTGCCTGGCATGTTACGATAAACAAACCGCAATGGTGTACTGAATGTAATAAATGTTAAACAGTGCATGCAATTATATACTTCACATATCTGGCCCTGCACACTGAAAGCAGGCTTTGTGGACCTGAGCTCTATTTTGACAGATCGTTATTCCCCTTCCTGACCACCTAGGTTTACATTTAGAAATGAACTGTTTATGAGATGCCTAGGGTAGACGGCACATTTTAGCCCATATTTTAGTGTGAGGAAAATATATATTTTGATGTAAACAAATTCACAGTTTCAGGGAGCAGAGGTTACATTGACATGCACAGAGAAAACGGGTTCATGCAGACGCTTTAGATCAGAGTATGTACTGCATAACTTGTAGGTTGTTGTTTCATGCTTTACTTTGCTTTCTGCTTTGCCTCTTTTCTGAATACATTTTTTTATTAGGACTTAGGAGCCTGTATGTCCTTTTTGCCTCTACTATTTGTGCTCTTTCTGTGCCCTCGCCATTACTGTACACAATAACAGGTTTATCTCCTTTGTGTATTACCTTTATTTGACCTCTCTGGTCTCATAAAAAGTATTTTCCTCTTGCCACAGTATTGCTAGTTATTCCTATTAAGTCCATGAAAACCAGGGATTTTTTTTGTATTAGACAAGGACTTGATGAACTTTTGCTACAGGTCAACAATATTTGAGATCATGTAGGGACAAACATTTAGTTGTTTGTTTGGAAGGGCTGCATACCCATTGTTCCCATGGAGGTTAAATGCACATATTGTATGTTTCTTTGGGCTAAAGCATCAGCCAAATGAATGCAATCTAATGGCAATAATGTTTTGATGCCTCCTTGCCGGCGACAGTTGTGGCCAGAGGCATTATGTTTTCGGGTTATCTGTCCGTCCGTCCGGTCAATTCTTCATGACTAATAGGATGAACTAATGAAGTGATGACATTTCAGACAGACATGGATGTAAACTGCAACATGACTGGTTGGCGGAGGCAAACAACCAGGAGTCGGTAATTCTAGTTTGTTAAAGTTCAGCTATAAGTCAAGAGTCACCTAATCACACTGAAATACAATCTCTAATTTAATGCTACTGCTGTGATTAATTACCTCAAGCTCCAGCTAGAAGGAGTGTGTGAGATCAGTAGAAAGTGGGGCATCAGCGGTCAGCTGTATTTGGATTATAAGTCAACATGCTTTTAGCTGCACTGCTTGCTGAATCAGCCGTTTCTTAGTAAGGATAGTGAATGATCTTAATCCTGTATATCCAGGTAACCTTCTCTGAAGGAGGAAGAGAACAAGAGTTGCGCCTATTATAGTCAGACAATGTCTAGATAAAAACCACAACCCATCTATGCAGCTACTCATACGCAGGTTTAGGATCTTTTGGTTTTTATAGCTTTTTTCCTCCCGTGACTGCAGCGATACTGGCATGCCAGAGCTACCATAGAGGAAAATGAGTGACGCGTCCTGGTTTTGTGTTGCAACTTCTCTGTGGGAATACATACATACCCTGTAGTTTCAGAGAGGCACCAGCAGTTTCTCTTACTTCGTGATAGTTGTCCTGAAGCTTTTCTCAGGATGGTGACAGCCTGTAGCACTGGTGTGAGAGGAGGAGAAGACAAAGCGCTCTGTACTCCGAGTCTGTGTGTGATTAATGACAGAGGTGTGTGTTGCAGTGGGCACCCTCGGAGCAGCTACAGATCAGTCTTCCTGTAAGTCAAATCTGACACTCACCAACCCGCCGCCCCACCTTCTACCCCCTCACCACCATCAAACCCTCAGCACCTCACAGCCAAGTGCACCCAGCACGACATCGCACTCATAAATCATCCCAAACAAAGCATGTTTAATCTGTGACGCGCAGACCTGACACGCAAATTTATTACCTGTTGTAGGAAAACTGCATGTGCCCCACTGAGTCAAGCCTCTATTTACCTTTGAGAAACCAGTGAAATACTGGAAAGACAAAGTCTGCTACAAAGAAAGCTGATGATGGCAGTGTCTTTCAGGCTGAAGTCAGGAGACAAAGCCCCGCTTTACTCAACCATCCCGTTGCCTTTTCATGGCGGATGACATGCTTGCACGACTTTCTCGACTGCACTTGCCAAAAAGATTTAGGGATTTTTCTCAAGCACATTTGTAAAACATGAATACCAAATTATCTCTCGTGGATTAGACTTGGATAGCTGCTCTATGCGCTGGTATGAATCATAACGCTTAGTGAGAAATGGGCACCTACTACCTACAATTGTGTGATATGGTAGGTTTTTAGAAATCAACCGGGCAGTGATGGAGCATTGTGAGGGAATATGCATTTAATATTGTGCTTGTCTTCAACGGCAGCGGCATAGAAGCCATTCAGAGAACATGACAGCAAAAACAAAAGTTTGGATGAGGTGTTTCGAAGAAAGTTGGAACTACTGTATTTTCTATTAGGCCTCATCAGTGTGCCACCTATCGGATAAAAAGATCTAACGTGAAAAAAAAGAAAAGCATTATTTGGATTACAGTGAAAAACACCTTGTTTTTTGTAAATACTGCCTACAGGTGAACAGTAACAGTATATTCAGATACATTTAGCTTTCATGATATATAGTCTGACAAACTGAATTACAGTAGCATTAGCTTGATGTGAAATTGTTGCTAAAATGCCAAGAACAACTGGCTGAAAGACAGAAATTATAGAGTGGTTTCTCCCACACATTCCCTTTGGCAGTCTCCCTTGATCCTGCTCATCCTCAACATGTCTTTACACTGTAAATGGTGGGAATGAGAAGTGATGGCACCTGCTGACTGGCTTTGGGGATGTCAGAAAATCCCACACACGAGCACACACACACACGCACACACACGCACACACACACACACACAAAACAAGGTTTTTGCCTATGATGCAATCATTGTCAGAAAATCTGTGAAATTAGCCAACAGTGAAATGCATAATGATCCTTATGCCTCATAGAACATCAACGTTTTATCCCTTAAAAGACAGAAAAGGCATCATGGATGTTCTTTTTCTTTTTTAATAAGTGTAATCACAGACATTTACAGATGGCTCTTACTTAAAAAAAAGGAGGAAATTAGAGAAAGTGTCTTGTTCCATTTTTCTCACAAAAGCAATGTGTGTTTGTAAGTATGAAAAACTCTAATATCTCCCAGCAACTTCTGACATTGTGAATTATTTGAGTAATTTCAGGTGATTAATTAAATAATACTTGAAATTAGGGACAAAATGAATAATGGTAAGAGCAGTTTCATTCCTGACCTTGTTGAATTTTTAATGAGCTCAGTACGGCGGAGACTAAATTGTATAAATGGAGCTATAGGCTCATGTGAATATTGGAGATAATTAAAGAGCGGATCTCTGTACATCTGCAGGAAAAGCAGGGGGCTCATCAAGCAAACTGCTCCACCTTGCAGTTGATGAGCATTCAGCAGTGTGATAAACAGAGAAGAATACTTTAAGCAACCCAAGAGACTGGTAATCTCAAGAGAGATCATCAACTCATCATAAGGACCTTTGTGCTGTCGTTCTCTGCCTCAGGAAGAGCGCAGACGCTCAACAAAACCTACTGCAGCGTGTCAAAGTTGTACAGAAGTGAGATATAAACAAGATGAAAAACACCACAGAACATTTGAGGAGTCGTGTCTATCATTAAACCTGAATAACAAATACACTGCAACTGCATTGCCTCGATTTGCAAAGAACATTTGTCTGCAGTTGACCACAAAAGCTAACTGGACGTTTCTCTTCTGGCCCACATTCACTGGAGATCTCATAGCTCTGTGTTATCTGCAAACTGACATCATGAGGGTTTTCATTTCAAGTGTCATTCGCTCACATTAACAGTTGAACGCTATTCTGTGCTATCGGTTACTTTTAATTACAGTGGGTAAAGAGAGAAGAGATCCAAACTGTGAGACATGGAGTATTATTAGATCTCGATCTTGATTATCCAACATATTGCTGAGTTCTCCTCAGATATGACTTTGTTGGAAAAGTTTTGTGCCATCAATATGATTATAATGACTGTGGACAGAGAGTTTTAGCACTTTAAAACCATCAATTAAATTATTTAACACATTTTTAAGTACTTTACTGTACCCTTCTAGATTTGTAATACTTTTGTATTAATGTATTTTAACCACTACTTGCAGATTTGTTAAATAAACTGGTGCTTATGTAGGGAACTCACACTGCAGAGTATGTAATGGGTAACTTTATATTTCAGAGTCGTGATCTGAAAAGTCACTGAGACCGCAGTATGGCATTTGTTGGCAGTGTTTGTCCCAAGACTGGATGTGTAGTGTGCAGCGGGTGGAGGAGCAGGGATTGGTGAGAAGTGTTGAGGGCTTTTCAGAAAGGCTGTTTTAATGAGCTTCAGATAATGAATTGTTATTTCGGAGCTCGGTGGTCAGACTGCTGTCTCAGAAAGTTGTGTGACTCAGTGATCTGTTTGTGCTTTACTCATTTACAAAATAAACATCTATTTCTTTCCCCGCTATCGTATTGTAGATCAAACTTGACTTATATAGCCTAATAAAGCTCGTTGCATGAGACGACTGTTTTAGTCCCTTTTTTAATTGGAGAGAAAGAGTGTCTGGGTCTATTTGTGGTCTGGTGCAATGTTGGAAATGCCAGCTGTCGTGCATCAAAGCCCTGCTGGAACAAACGGTTATTTGGCATGTAACTTGTTGAAATGCATCACTTACTATGTCATACACAACACATTTTCACCTATAATTTAAAAAAAAAGACAATCTACCTCACATGGACATTTGATAAAGTTTAAAAACAGTGTAATCTACATGATAATACCTTCCATTATGAAGATTTATTTTACTATGAACCAACACAAATTCCTTTTACTGCCAGCTTTCTGTGGGAGGAAGGAAAAATATTCAACACTTTCTGGAGTTATGACTGACAGCTGTGGCTGGTCCAGAGAGCGCCGAGCCAAGCCCCGCCACACAACGCATGCCCGACATATCTATGTCCATCTGGGGTCCTACCTTTCAAACCACTGCCCCCCCCCTCTTGCTCTCCGCCTACAGAGAGACCAAGGGACAAGCGGAGGAACAGCGTGTTTAGACGGGCCTCTTAGGTCTCTGAGGGAAGCATCCAAAGCCAGCTGGTCTGGCTTTGAGGTAAATCAATGGACAGACTGAAACAAAGGCAGCCGAAAGAAGAGGAAGTGTTGTAGACAGAAAGAAAGGAAGAGAGACAGAAACTTGTTGTTTCTTGATTGAAACAGCAGGTTCTGTGAACAACAACGGCAAACAGGTGAGACTAGGTGTCAGGACAGGTCTTGACACCTTGCACATCATGGAACTGTGATGCCAATTAACTCTACTGTCATTCTTGTTTATAGTGAATCTACAAGATAGTATCCTTTGTGTGATTATGTGGATTTGAGAAATTATCCCACCACATATACTGTAAGAGTCATGTTGAGGTGGAACTTAATGAGCTGATCATGTAAATCACTACCTTAGTGTTGTTTGTATTTTTTGCTCTCATCACGTCTTTGTTGCTGGCATCATTTTGGGAAGATGGGAGGCAGGGGTGTATGTTGAAACAAAACTGCTGCTGAAGGAGATGCTGAGAGCAATTTGGATCCACACTGTCAGTTGGCATCAGCGTGAACTCACTAAGAACCACCGCACAGCAGAAACTTTACTGATTGAAAACACTCCAAGAAAACAGCTGGGGCCGGCTAATTCTTTGTTGTTGTGACTATTGTTGCTCACAATGCAGAGGAAAGTGCAGAATACCATGCATGACGATAAAATGTGAGCAACATGCTGTCAAAATATTTTTTATAAAAAATTAAAAATATTTTGTGTTCTTAAATAATGCAATATTGCTAACAGGCTTTCACTTTTGGACTAAATACTTTAAGAAGACGGGAAACAATTTACAGATTTTAGGCAGGTAGGTAGACGGGTATGAAGCCTGTCCAATCATTACATTTGGGCCAAATGAAATTATTGTACGAGCTTTTACAGTCCTGCGACAGCAACAAAGGCTGGATTTTATTTTCTTTGTTTGTCAGAGCATTTGATTCAATAAATGCTGTCAAGGTGTGATGGGAATTTCAACAACAAAAAAGCTGCCCAACAAACAATTAAAAAGTAGTGTATTGTAATACAATGTAGCTGATGTGGGTGTGAGAAGCAGAAGGGAGTACTACTAATCAAGCATCACTGTGGCCACCATGGGAACAATAACGGTGCCCTTCTGGTTTAGCATAAGTCTCGATTCTTTTACTTTGAATGGGCATGCATGTGTGATTACATGTAATATGCAATTATCCTCAACTGGCAGAGATTGTAATGGACGAGTAGACTCTTATATCTCCACTGGCCTGTTAAAAATTCTGCCAGGTGGTAGTTTTGCTTTTGGAGCCTGTGTTTGCACGGAAAAGCAAAAGTGGTCCAAGGCTCGCGTAAACTGCAGGAAGAGTCAGCCCACATCGCCTCATGTGGCAATAAAGCATGCCCTCGTTTAACGTGAACCGGTGCATGACTAAAAGCCAGGAGCAGGATTATGCAGATTACATTTAATAAACTTCAAGCAATCGATTTTTAAACTCCAGCTTCTGATTTGTGAATTGTGAATTTAACACACGCACACATACACACGTGGTAAAGGAATGCAGGAACTGTGTTGGACAGGTATTAAAATCCATTAAGGACAGTTCTGACTCCTTGGCCTTGAGCCCTGAAGAGGAGGAAGACTTTTCCTATGGGACTGGGACTAACTGGTGAAAAAGGTAGCACAATACACCAGGGACCAAGCTATACTAGACTAATACAAATGAGCTCCATACAGCAGGAGCCATGCTTTGTGAAAACTCCTTCCCTTCATTAGTGAGTATGCAGTGTAATATAACAGGATGCCATTAGAGGAGGATGCTAAAATAATCACACACTGTTTTACTCCTCTGCCAGGGCAATGGTGCCATCAAGTCCCTGATTCTGGTTTCAGGGACACCAGATTGCTTTGGCTGCTATTTCTAAATCATAGAAAGAGAAGTCGTATGATATGGAAGCTGTCATTCAAAAGCAACATGACATGCCTTTGAGATGATGAGTTAAACATTTGTGCAACATGTGTAATTCATCTGACTCCCATGTGATAGCAGGTGTGGAAGCAGAGGATTCAGATCCTTTGTTCAAGTAAAAGTAGCAATATCCCAAAGTGAAGATACTGCATTATAAGTTAAAGCCCTGTAATTAGAATTTTAGTTGAATGAACATAAAAATTGTATGCAACATGAAGGCTACTTAAACTATCAAGAGGAAAAATCCTCATTATGGAGGTAAAATTACCACATTTGTGTTTGTTATAGAGATTTGTACAAAAATGATTCTGGTTTTATATACATACAATCTTAAACTACAGTAACTATGATATCAGATAAAAGTACAAAATGTACTTGTAAAATTTAGTGGAGTAGAAGTGTAAAGTAGCAGAAAATGAATAATACTCGAATAAACTGTAATAAATGTACCTATGTGAAAGGGGTAGCCCTATTAACTTGACATGGCTTTGAACTGCCAAATGTATTTATAAAATGTGTCCATGTGCATGTAGTTACTCTATCTAAACCTGGCCACACGTGCCTCCCATTCATATTAAATACATAACTGAAGCAGAGGATGATAATTGTGCTCAATTTCTATCGCACCTGCTTCCAAACGCCAGCGTAAACAGTCCAGTGAGCCAAGCACTCCACTTCCTCTTATCCTGCACGTACACGTGAGATGCTCATGTGCGAGTCATCCAGGTCCCGCCTCACTCCTCTAATTGGCTGCTCAACAGATGCCGAAGATTCTTATTGGCTATGGGACGTGCCCTTTAAACCAAATTCCATTGCTGTTGTCTTAGAGATGTGACGTCAAATGTGTCTAATGTGATGAGTCCAAGCCGAGTAATTTGGGAAAGTAGTTGTCCTAATGTTAAGTCAGTCTTAAAGAAAACATATTTTACTTCAGTAATTATTGTGTTTGATTTAATTGTGTATTTGGTTTTCGTTAGTTCTTTTGGTCAAAGTTGAGCCTGTTTTATGTTGTAACTGACTCGTCCTCGAGGCTGTCTGGAACAAAGTTGTTGTTATAAGTATTATGACACGAGTCAAACAACAGCAATGCATTAAAAAACAATGTAGCATCTATATTATAAATGCTATAAACAGTAAACTGACATGGCTCAGATTCATTTTCACTTTATTTGCGTTTTTTTACGTTTTTATTTACATTTGTACTACTTATTCTAATGTTTTGACGGTGGTTTGAGAGAGAGAGAGAGAGAGAGAGAGAGAGAGAGAGAGAGAGAGAGAGAGACGCAGTTCGTCATGTAAGGGGAGGAGTCTCTCGCTCACAAGAGGGAGACTGGCTTTTTCTGAGTTTGTCAGCTCCCCCCAAAATAGCAGGCAGCGTGTAAATGTGAACTGAAATTACGTTTATCCACTGGAGCCACCGATATAGAGTGTCTATACACGGCGACTGAGTTTGGAGTAAAGGTGAGTAACGGAAATAGAAACAATGTTGCTGAGTGTGGCAGCGCTACAGTGAGTGAGAGTAGAGGAGCGCAAGAGGGAGACGTAGAGAGGATTTGGGAGACGGAGACGTTATCTGTCTTCTCCGGGGAACGAGGGGAATGTGAGACAGGCTACAGATTTCAATTCCGTCGCACTTAACATCAGTCATGTTGAATTATCAGTTAGGTTAAACGTAATACGTCCAAGTGTGTGTGTGTGTGTGTGTGTGTGTGTGTGTGTGTGTGTGTGTGCGTAAAGGGCGCAGTCAGACGCGCGCGCGCGCTGTTGATATCAGTCAATTGCGAGAAACTTTTACAGGAATCATTGTCAACAGTAATACGCCGGTGATAAGCCTAACTGTCGATCCTTAAAGATGGTCCAGTCGGGAGGTATGAGTCTTACAACTGCCTCGCGTGTAATCCTGGGATCGAAAGTGCGGATTGTCAAACTGTAACTTTGTAAAACATGCGCGTCGTTTGGATAAAATAGTAATCAATGTGTCTATAATAACACCGTTGATCCATCACAACGAGAGCAGGCTACGGTTCACAGTAGTAGAAGTTGAAGTCTGAATTGAAACTTCTAAAAACGTAAACGTTGCCAACATACTTCAAATGTAGCACATATTTTGTATTATATTTAGAGTTTTAGAATGTTGGCGCTTTGTCAGCTTTGATCATTGCTTGACATTATTTGTACTGAAATCTAGATGGTGCGCGGTGACATCGCTACACTTGCTTATTGCCAAACATGTTGTTACCGGTGGTGTCTGTATCAGCACAATTAGCTGCATGACATCAAGCCTAAATTCATTTTATTCTGGCAATTTACCATGATACACAGTGAATCAGGCGCTTATACCTGATAGTATAGTTCCTGATTATAAGGTAAACCTCTCAGTCATTAGTTTATTGAAGAGATGATGAGGGTTAAAATAAGCTCAGCTGAAATGTTCCTACTCGGGTGAATACATGTGACATATTTTGGAGCTTATTATTGTATTGATAGACTTATTTTTATTTTTAAAGTGACAGACTGTGGGACAGTACATTTCAGATAAGCTGTACGGTCAGCCTGGTCACAGAGCTTGTGAGAGAGGATCTTTGAATCTGTGGGACTCTTGTGACCTTAACCCCTCGCCAGAGTGGGCAGTGGCCATCAGTAACCCGACCTTCTCAAATGTTTTCTAGTGTATGCGTACACTGTGCACATCTCATTAATATTGTACCGAAGTAGAACACTATATTCAGTTGTAGCAGAAAATACAGCTATCATAACCTGAAATTGTGCTCTATTCACTTCTCCTTTACAAGTTAATTCTTACTTTGGAAATTGTTTGGTTGTCTGACATGTGTCAACTCGTAAAGTGTGTTTGGTGTTCCTGTACAGATGAAATACAGTATATTTTGTAGATCGGTAAATCCAAACTGCAATCAGCATCCATAGAAGCTGTATATCCAGTCTATTGTTTATTCTTATTATTATAATATAAAAATGATGTCTTTGCCTTTTACCCCAGTAGTAAATATTTTACTATATATCCCACAGTTACCAGGGCGATCCAGTGACACATTTTATCGTGAAAGTAATTCTCCAGGGACATGAGTTTTTGCAGCACTATTAAAGGATGCTTGTATCTTTCACTGTCCATTTACTGTTACCGCTGTTCTGACGGCGTGTACATTACCATACCAGCTGGTTGCCTTTGATTTCTAAAGCAAAGCAGTATAACACCCTTCAATCTGCAGTCATTAGCTTCTGTACTGCCCCTGGCCCCGCCAGTAATGGGCCTTGTTGCTCATGATCCACATCACGTGAGCTCTTATGTCTAATGTGTGGATGAGGGATTCTATCAGCGCTGCTGAAATGAATATCATTTGACCAATTTATGTTGTGTATTAGTCAAAGGACTGAATATGATGCGTGTGAAGGCAGGCGCAGGGAGAGCCATCACAAATGTCTCTCAGTGAACTGTTGCTCTAACCTCAGAGAGCCCAAATGTTCTACCTTTGCCATTACGCAAACACACACACACACACACAAAGGTTTGATAAAACATCTATTAGATTCCACCCTGTATCATTTAATCAACGACGTGGCGATTAAGTGAAATGGACGGAGGATCTTACACGATGACTACCACTGTTTATTAAATGCTTTAGCCTTGTTACATGTTATGTTTGTGTGCCCCGGCATGTCTCTGTAAATGTGAGTAAGTGCGCGTTAGCGTCTCAGCACAAGTTCTCGGTGGAAAGGGAGAAATGAGAGGTGGCTACGGTGTGAGGAACGGGCAGCTGCAGCATCTTTTACTGCACTCCTCATCCCACTTCAATCTCGGTGTCTCAGCTTCTCCTTCCAGGAGAAATGTGGAGTGTGTGGGCGAGTCGGATCTGCAATTAACGCTGGTTGTCAGAAAGAGAATGCTGGCGTTTACACGATGCCTCTGAATCACTGAGTGATAGTCTATCTCCTCCACTCTCCTCCTCCCAGGACATTTTTCCAAGGAGGACAAAAACACCAGAAAGCTGAAAGCCAAGGATGTATCAAGTGACAAATAAGAAATAGAAGCCGAACATTCTTGGTCCAATAAAGAGGATAGTGTTTCTGTCATTGTTTGGTGAGCCAAGATGTTCTTTTATACTGCAAATGTTGCTCTAATCTAGCGATTATGGATAAAACCATTGTTTTCTTTATAACTTTAACATGATTGTGAATCTTTTGGCTTCATTTAAATACTATGGATTGTTATCTTAAAGTGAGCATTGTGTGCTGTTGACTTTTCTGGTGAAGAATGTGAACATTAAATAGTCTCTGGGTAGATGATCCAGATCTTTTCAGGAGCTGAAACATCAGAAAGGTTGCATGAGTTCAAAGGCACTACTGAGGTGTTTGGAGACTCTTAAATAAATAATTTTTTTTTTCATTTTTCTTTGTGCACTTACTTTAAAAACTGGTGTTTTGTAAAAAAAGAAAATTAGGATCACTCAGCATCTTAGTAACATGATTAAGTGTTTATTGGAGCTCTATCATCAATATGGAGATTCCAGCGTTTTCCTGTGAGACCTGGAGGTTGGATGCAGAATCTTGAGCCTGGCAGATAATGTTTTTGACCGCAGTTAACTGTAGACTGTCCCCCTGTAGACTAAAGGGAAAAGACTTTTGTGAACAGATAGCAGGCAGTTGGTGTACAGAAAACTATTAATCAGCCCTCAACTGTACATTTAAAGCAGAAAACTTCAGATCACTTTCAAGTCCAGAGACACATTTTTAATAAAACCTTTTTTCCTCTCTGTGTTTGCTTAATGTTATATAGGTCACTGTGGGCCTTGGTTATCACGAGTACCTCACTGCCAAGAGGTCCTGGCTTTAGCTCCTGTGTTTGCATGTGCTGCCTGTGTTAAACAACATCTTCATGTGCTGTGATCATGAGCCGTGGGTCTGCTTGAGAACTAGCACTGGGTGTCAGACAACATCAACTTGCTAAATACTACTTACCGTTTTACATGGGGTGGTTGATTCTACGTTAAGGAACTGTTCACTTAACCATTAAAATACAGTGTTTACATTTGAATACAGCTTTAAATATAATTGAGTCAATTCAAAAGAGCTCATACTCAGGTTAATACTTACAAAATAAGTCTTTTACTTTCCAAATATCTATAAATAAATGCCATAGATGCTGCAATAAAAACATTAAATAACTCAATATTAGTGGCTGTTGGTCGTCTTCAGTATTGTTTAAGCCCTCTAATAGCCCGGGGTGAGCTCAGAGGGTAAATGTGTTACTCGCTGAGGCACTGTTTGTATAGCAAGACTGCTCGCAGTGACCTTTCAACTGTCCTGCCCTTGACTGAGACCTCTGGTGGTTAAGCCACCCTGTTTGGCTCACTCAGCACATGTGCTGCTGAGCAGGGCAGAGCAGCTTAAGGCCACACCGTCTTTTCCTGTTGCCCCCTGCTCTTCCAAAACGAGGCCGATCGGAGGTCTCTTCACCTCCTCCACCGGGACCACACGCAGGAGAAGCAGCAGGAAGATCCTCAAGCGGAGCCGCACTCTAAACTCTGCCGTTGATCTGCTTTCGCCGCTATGACCCCTAGTCTGTCTCTCACTCCACATCCATACTGGACACTGACTGTGACTAAATACAAGTACAGAAAAGGCATGGTGTCACAAAGCCAGCGTAGCAACAGTAGCGTCCTAAAATAACACCGTAGTTGCTTTCTTGTATTCTCTAATTATAGCGTTTTTAGCGTCTGTTTGTAAAGCACCATACCATTACTTTTGACTTCCATCATTTGCTGGTAACTGTGTTAAGTTTTGACAGGCCACATTCTGTAACGGGCGGACAGAATAGCACATGCACACTATGTGGTTTGGGAGGTTAAGACTGTGAAAGCATGCATTGGAGCAAAGGGGGTGACTTAGAGAAGTCAAGTCATTTAGCACCCTCGTAAGATGCCTCATCCTCGTTTTGGCTCTCTGGAGTGCAAGAAAAAAACCACAGCAATCACACTGTGCATCATCTCGAGAGTGAGTTGGCCACATTTACAGGGCATACAAACAAAACGTGTGTGTCCTGTTGTTTGGTTAGTCATTGTTTTTAAGCTTGTTTTCTGATTGTTGTTGTTCCATGAAACTAGACGTTTGCCTACACGGAGATGTAACAATAGCGAGTGACTATGTTGTGACTCAATACTGTGGTTATATTAAGTTGAATCATCTATAGAGCAAAACTGATAGTTGAAAAGGAAGTTAAGAAAGACATCTCTTTGCTGAGTTGCATTTTATGTGAATTTTAATGAGACTCTGGAAAAAAAAAAAAAAAACATAAATCAAAGGAATATATTATAATCTAATTTACTAGATCAAAAGATCTCCCATGATTGCTAATATACCCCACTGTATTGAATGCCTGATGTTCTACAGTAGATCTTAAAAATCATCTCTCACTGGAGATTTATCTTCTCTAGCTTTGTATCAAAGTGGAAGTGGAAGCATCAGGAACAAACAATTGAATTATGTGCAAAGTAAACTTTCTGCAAAATCTGGTAAGCTCTGTGAGATGAAGATATTTACGCCGTTCTAACCAAGCACTAAAGTAAGTGATTTGAACCATTTAATTGAGCCTCCTATTATGTTACGCAAGATTAGCAAAAAAGTAGAGTCCACGGAGAAGTGTTAACCAGTGGCTGGTGTAGTAAATACAGCTGTGAGACCTCGGTGTCACATCTCCGCACGATGACTAAAAGCCCAGCAGCTGCTGAGAGGAAAAGTAGAATCTCCCGCAGCACCCTTTGCTCTCTGGAAGCTGCCCCAGCAACAACAGGGGCTCTGACTTGTAGTTCAAAGTTGTCTTCCTCTCTCTGCTGGCAGGGCTTAGCTCGAGCAGCGGCAACACTGCAACCCTCCATGCGTGTTCTTTTTTTAGCCAGAGCACCAGCATCAAAGCTGTTATACATGCGACCGAGGTACAGTGTGTTGTGTTTATGTTGTGTGTGTGTGTGTGTGTGTGTGTGTGTGTTGATTCTGGGTGATAACACCATGTCCACTTTAGGGGAAGTGTAAGCCTAGTCAAGTATCACTTTTACAAGCCATGGTATCTTCTACAGGCTTGTGCAGTTAAGACGGCATCCTAAAGGGTCAACATTGCTCCTCCTCCCTCTTTAAGTGGACACGGTTTTGAAATCTCTCGCAAAGTTTCTAATTCAGTCAAAATTAGCGTTTTTAAAATCAAGGACGATTCAGAAAGTATTGCCATTGCATCTCCAGTCTCCAGATCCCAGCTCTCCATAGTGTGACTGCGATTGTGAGTGAGGTGTTGAGTCTGCCCGCTGTTTGTGCGTCTGCCCATCTGTCCTCTCCATTTCTCCCAGTCCACTTTCCATCTGCGGACTGTGGGCAGCAGATCTAGTTGAGAACGGCGTAGTGTTTCCACCAGTGAGCTGTTGCCAGCCTGTATTCATGTCAGACTCTGTTGTTGTTGTTGATCCCCCCCCCACCCCCGCCCCTCAACCTCTGTCACTGGTCCAACAAACAGAGGTGTTCAGAACTGAGTTCAGGACCAGAGGCTATCAGCAAACAGTTTGACTGAAAAGATTCCTGGAGAGGCGAGCAGCAGCAGCCCCTGTGGGGGTCTCTCCCTCTCTTTACCCTTTCTCTGTCGGACTCCCTCTCTCTCTCTATCACACTGTTTGCGCTCAGTGTTCATGTGACAGCTCGCACACATCATCTGATTTTGGAGAAACCGTAGGCCGTAGCTGCAGAGATTTCTATTTTGCTCAGTGAATGCCGTTTATTGATGTCAATAGAGATACAAAAATCTTTCAGATTAAAGTCAGTTTACGATATGCCGTCTACATCATGTATCCCATCCGCCATTTGAAAATAGAGCTTTCAGGGATACTCTGTTATTACTGTTAAACACCTCATTCACAAAGCAGAACCTCATTATTCAAAATGAAAACTGTCTTCTCAGTGTGACCGTACAGAAACCTAGTAAGGTGAAAAAAACCTCATGACAAACATTTACAAATGCAGCTTTTCTACATTTCAAGCCTGAATGTGTCACACTGTATCTTCAGAAATGGATGAGTAATTGCTTTATTGGTAAATTGTTTTACATGAAACAAAATGTGTGAATAAACAGTCCTGTGTGAGATCATTACGGCCTAATTCTATAACATGAAATTGTAAGAAAAAAATCAATGCTACTTCAGCTAGCCTTTTTTCACTGTTGTTATGACTCATGGCCATCCTCACTGCTCAGATTGCATAAACCTTTTATGTAATGGAACACTGTGGGAAAGAGGCATCGAGTGGAAGATAAAAAATGTGGAGAGAAAATCAAATATTTATTCTGAGCTTTTTAATTTTTTTTTCCCATTAAAAGCAGACAATTCTCTGAAGGCAGATAGTAAATATAATCCCAAACATATGGACTACATCTACGTGTACCAAGAAATGTTGTCTTTCCCCAGCGCTCAGTATTTGTTTGGTTAAATCATCAAACACTGGGGGAGAGTTGAATATCTGGAATCTCAGTGTCTAATCTGGATCCACAGTGTTTCCAAAGATGTGTTGAGATCGAGTAAATGCGCTGCTGCTGAGACACATTATGCATGACGTCCCTAATATCCTTACAGTGTGGATTCCCCCTGGAGGAAGATCTCAGTTCATCCTCGCTGTTTACCATTTCTGAGTTTGCGGTCTGTGCAACATCAAAAGGCTGCCATGGCACTTAACACAGCTCGCAGGGATCCTTGGAGGGTGGGGGACTGAAGCTCCCTATGGTGTTGGCATTACTATTGTTCCCTGGCGAGAAGACCATCTGATGATAGACAACCATGCAAATGGACACATGCCATCGCACCACATCAGACCACACAGCACCACACTAATGCTGCGCACATTTATAAACCTCTAGGACCAGGCTTTCATTAGTTTTATATATCCATGTGTGTGTGTGTTTGTGTGTGTTTGTGTGAGTGTTAGAAAAACTGAACTTTCTTGTCGATATCTGCTGCACCAATTTACAGCAAAAAGTAATGAAATAGTGGACTGCGAGATTTCAGATGTGTAACAAGCAACGTGTGACACAGGAAGTGCCATGTCAAGACTTTGGCTTGTTAAACTGACATACTGTCATAAGGAATGTTGGTGATGGAGGGCTTTTGCTCAGAGACATAGTTTGTTAAACTGATGGCATTAATATAAAGTGAGTAGTTAGATATCAGTCTGTCAATTGCATTTTACAGATGGCATACTGTAGATTGGCTTATTAATATTTACTTCTAAGGGTAAAAAGTATGGAGAATATAGGCTGCTAGAGTTGTTCTGATACCAGTATCGGCAATGCCTGCGATACAGCCTAAAATGCTGTATCAAGTATTGGTGAGTATGGGAGTCTATGCATTGATCCGATATCACGTATAATTTATCAGCTCATTTCCTTTTACATAGGAACAACAACAATACGTGTCACTTTTTACCCGATCCATACACCCCGCCTGATCGCATGTGCCACTCTCAACAGATATGAGAGAGAAGCGAGAGGGCTCACTCGTTAGCTGCTTCCAGCATCGACTTCCGACACGCCGGTTGTATTTCTCCGGAGCTGATGATGGAAGTAGCTAACGAGTGAACCATCTCGCTTCTTTTTCTTTGTCTCTTTTTCTTTTTTAGAGTTGCACATGCGCAGTACCGGCTCTGTACTGTGTTTATTTGTTCCTCTTTTGCTAAGGGTTTAACCTGAGGCAGGCCATACAGCCATGATAGCAATGTTAGAATAATAATAATATGTGTTGGTTTTTTTGCTTTTAACCTACTGGTAATGGATTCGTGATGGGTATTGGCCGATACGCAAGGTCAGTTATTGGAAAAAATAGTATCGGAACATCTCTAGTATATACTGTACCATTATTAATTACAAATATAATGTCATTTCCAGCTACCACCTTTGCTTGGGTTAGAAGAAAGAGATAAGAGATAATACGTTCAGAACGGCATTAAGTGTTAAACAATCTTTTAGTTTGTCAAAGATTGCTGCGTAGTTCATTTTCCCAAACTTGGATGCTTAGCTCTGTGGCTCAGATGTTAATGCCAGAGGCACAAACTAGGGCTAGTAGGACATTATAGCAACTGTACCTTAATGTCTATAATCTCTCAGTTATCAAGCGCATTCCTTTTTTTATCAAACATAATTCATCACCCTATTCTTGCATCAGGGTAGTTATTATCATTTTCTTTGTTCAAAAAAGTTTTCAAGGGATTTACCTTGAGGAGAAGAGCAGCTTTTCAACATGAAATGGATATAACTGTTAGGAGAGGGTCATCTCTTTATCCTTGAGAAACTGAGAATCCATTCATTGGCTGAGCTCGAGAACCTGACTGACGCAAATGGATCATTGGGAATAGAAGTGTCCCAGCAGTAATTATGTTACAACGCCGCTGCCGCACACTACCACTGAGGTGGGATGGGATGGGCGCGGGTTGCTTCTTTTAGTCTTGTTTCCCTTACATCTTTCCACATAGTTAACACAGTCATACTGGTCGCTCTCTCCCACTCTCTCTGTCTGACCCTCCCTCCCTTCCTCTCTTGTTTTCTGTCTGTCTCTTTTCCATACACACACCTGCTATCAAACCTAAACACACATGAGGAGCAGTGGAAAGTTTCTGACTAACGTTTATCCTGCTCTGCTGAGCGAATGTCTCCTCCCTGTTAAACGACTCATAAAGTGAGGAAAAAGTTGGTAGCTGATCATGTCACCAATTTGTCACTGTTGTCTTTCTGGCCTCTAGAGCTCAGCTGCCTCGAAGCTGAAGCAAAAATGTTCTGTTTCGGGTTTTTTTTCCGTGGTATCCAGGGCTCTGTGGCACTAAGTCAGTTAAAAAAGAGACACGAAATTAATGTAATGTCAATGGTGTTTTCTCGTGAAACCCCAAAGGCACTTAGTCAAAGTCACCTTGCGTAGTCCTCCTGACAGTACTGTGAGAGTGAGATGGAGGATGTCTGTCTGGTAGTGCTGTCAGCACATGATGCCCTTTATTATTGGTTGTTATATATCCACTCATCGCCATTCAGATTTTTTATTTTTTTTAGATTGGATAGATGTCTGGTATTCATCTGAAGAGTGACATCGTTTCCATTCAGTCGGCTGTGTATCGTAGTGAAACATTTTCTCAGCGAGAGCAGGTTCATCCTGTGGGGTTTTCTTTCCTTTTGATGTCATTTCGGAGGTGATAAGTAGCTTTCCGTCTGCGGGTCCCTGTCTTACAGCACCCATCCCCCAGCCCGAGCAAGGTGCTAGCAGCATGGAGGATTGTTTGAACTTGCATCGATCCAATGTGGGATTACAGCTGGGTCATTGGAGAGTTGGACTGAGCTACCAGTCATCAGGGCAGATTAACCACTCGCTGTCTGCTCGACTGCCATTTCAGTGCAGGCCCCCACTGCATGTCTTTGTCACTGTCCCTACTGTGCAGGTCACCGTCTCCCTTTGAACAATGCATTTTTACATCTTACTCGATTGAGTTAGGTTCAGACCGATTAAATATTCTGAGGAAACATATTGCCTCATGAAATAAGACAAGAAAGATGTTTGACGACCTTCTGACATGGATTGGCTTTAAATCTGTAAGCAATTTATGAAACGATTGTCTTCAATTTGACCATAAACCAGGTATATGTGTTTTGATTTTCTTTCGACACCTTCAGGGAACTCATGTCATATCATTTCACCCTCTCCTTTAAATGTTATTAAAATCATTCTCCAGTGCGAGAAATGTCACCCCAAGCAACGCTTTGCAGAGGAAGGGGAAGTGCTGCAAGTCCATGTCTTGCAGACCGCCCCACCTCGCTCTTTACATTTCTCAAAGCCTCCTTTTTTTTCACTTTTTTGTTCGCATGCCCTTGCGATAGCTCTTATTAATTATATCTCATTAGTTGCCGTGGAAACTGAGGTGAGGGAATGTATAACATGAGTTCAAAGAAGGAGAGAAAGAAGAAGAAAGCGAGAAATCATGAGAAAACGCAAGAAAGAAAGAAGGGGGGGGGGGGGGGGGTTGAAAAGAGGGGATGGAGAAAGTGGTTGTTGAGGGATCAGCCTTGTGTCAGATTAACATCAGGAGACATTAACACTAGTGATGCTGCCGGGGCCACAATCCTGCTTTTCACTGCTGGAGAGGGAGATAAGCGCGCTCTCACAAAAGGAGACGAGAGAGAGAAAGCGTGAGAGGGCTGGCTTGCCTCCACTCCCCTCAGGCCAACAGCCCCATTTACAGGTACAGCACCTCCTGATGAAAGCGAGAACAAAGAGGGGGATCTTCATTTCCGACCGCGCTGGTGTCAAGGCTCCATTGAAACAAATCGGTAAAACTGTGGATTTAGGCTGCTCCGCTTTATGTCTCCAGTCTGCCAGAAGCTAATCAGAAACTGAGCCACAGTGTTGACACTTTGAGTTCGATACACTTAAATACGTTTTCATGGATTACTTCACAGAATCCCCATATCAATGCACGTCGGATTACAGCTTCCTATCAGAAATGTACTTCTCTCATAATCGTGTTGTTTCAATGCATATTTACTAGTATTGTGAGAGCTGTGATTCATTCTTATGCAACCGGTGGAGTGTTTAAATAACAAGGAAAGGTCTCTGCCTACTAATTGTAAAGTGAGCGGCTGAGAGCAGCATGTGCACGTCGTCCAGCCTGCATAATGATCCTTCCAGTAAACATAATAAGCACACAGAGTGAAGCCACAGGAGATGAGCCTCTGTTGTTGTTTAGTCTCGGACTCAGTCGGGACGATAATAAGGGGAAGGATCAGAGGGGAAGGGTGTCCCCAAGGTGGTCCCTCCCTTTCTTCCTCCTCTCCATCTCCTACCAGGCTCCCACTGACTCCCCCGCAGAGGGGTAAGTAAAAGGGTCGTGAATAACAGGAAGTGGAGGGGCAGGAAGTTGAGTCTTGTCTGCCCACGGCCTGCGGTAGGATACTGAGGCCAACAGTGCCTCACACAGGAAGAGCAACTGTCACGGCTATGCTCAAGACTTTGGCTGCTGTCCATCACCTTCAGAGAAGTGACGGCTCGCTTGCTTCTTTGACACAAGTCAGATAGAATGAATTCTCGGATAACCTTTTAATATATTTATATGAGATGAGTAGACTGGAAAAGAGCTGGTGTGGTGTAGTTGATGCAGTGTTGTTACGAACATACGGAATAACACAGGCCTCATTGTTTTTGTTCGTTAGGAAAACATAAATCTACTCTGTCATTTTACGTTGCCATTTATATAGGACAACGGTTGAGGGAGAAATGCCTCAACTTTGTGTGGAGTGAGCACAGGCTTGAACGCAGAGAGGGAGGAGGATGTGCCGGATCCAGTAATTACACTGGGAATTGAGCATGTTTTATTGATTGTGAAAGGGCCAGGCCTGTCACCAAGCCTCCCAGTCTCTCTCCATGGCCTGTCTTAAGGGAGAAGCAGGCGGACTGACCCACCTGTCACTTGACCAGTCTCACACCTCGTCATGGAGAATCAAATCGGCTCTGGTCAGAAATGATTGTAATGCTTAGGTACTTCCATGGATACAGCGTGACAGTCTATTTAACAGAAGGTACAGTACAACGCGGACTCCCAGTGCGGACACGTCATATTGGCTCTCTGTCAAGCTGATGTCGTCGTTCCTTTGGCGACATATTCTCTGCACATCGATATATGTGTTACTTAAAAATGTCTGATAAGCAACTTTCAGAAGTGCTGGACTGGTTTATATCAAAGCAGACCAGGTGTAATATATCAAGGGCTTTTAAAAGAGTATGTGAGGAGATGCGGTTATACAATGTGCTGCTTTGTGTGTACAAATTAGGGATCCACATACAATTTATCAACCTCAAAACAACAGACAGACCATCAAGTTGTGTCTATGGATGTTGTACACACAGTTTGTGCTTTAGGATTGCTGGTGTTGTGAATACAGACATTACAAATAGCTCTGAGCTGCTGTGAGCAGAGATGTTCACACCTGATGCTGCACTTGTTGTCCTCTGTGCGTCCACATTGAAAGGGCCCCTCTTGGTATGATTACATGGTGCTCCGTCTGGTTTACCTGACCAAAACTGACCTGTCAGACAATGTAGCTCATCCGTTTTTTAATTTCAGTTTCTAAACGTTCGCTGTAAGGTCAGTCCATGTTTTTTGAGCTTTTCGAGCTTCAGTAAACATGTAAACAAAAAAGTAAATCATCCATGCAAAGATGCAAAATGACCTCCCAAACGAAAAGGCCAGAAAATGTCTAAATCTACCGTTAGAAAAACTGTGGAGTAAATATTTTCAAACGTTAGCAAACCATGTAAACTTCTAGTTTCACAGAAAGGGCTGACAGCTGCCTTCACTTTAAAGTACATCTGTAGTTCAGCACAGACAGAAAGTAGCGAAGTATCAGCAGTAGCTCTAATGCCTAAATTGTTTTTATTTATTTCACCAGGTTATTACCGTTAAGATTTAATATCTCTTTCTCGAGAGCGTCCTGGCCAAAACGGTAGCAAAAGAAGTTTCACATAAAAGTGCAAACCACAAACTTAAAACAAAACAGCACAGAGTTAAAAACAACAAAAGAGCAAGTTAGCTTACTGCTGTAAATCAATGGAGTGAAACAGAACACTGTAGGCTATACTTTTAATGACCAACAGCAGTGGCCAGAGGCATTACGATTTTGGGTTGTCCGTCCCATTGTCGTGTACGCGATATCTCAAGAATGCTTCGGCCATCTCTTCAAACATTCACCTGGAACTCGAGGGGGAATTGATGACATTTTGGGGGTTTTTGGCCATCACTCAAGAATGAGTATGCTAATCATGACAACATTTCACACAAATAGTCTAATCGGATACAATGGTGAAGGGATGGCATTTTCTATCCAAAAGGTCAAAGATCAAATTCAATGTGACATCATAAAGCTACATGAAGCTAAATACCTTTATGGTCATTATTCAACGCCATAACTCAGGAACAGAAGGAGCGATTGTGGCCATATTTCGCATTTGGCTGGATACTGAATTGATGACACTAAGCTTAAAACTGTGGGGAATGTATAGAGCTTCAGTGCTGTTGGGTTGAAGATGTGAGAGAAGGATCCACGTTTTAGAATTTAAAGCTTCTTTGCAGCACCATCCATATTTGAAGCATTGTCCGCTATCATGGCTACAACTTTGTGTTCAATTAGAATCGGCTTTATTGGCCAAGCATGTTAACACATTTGGAGCCAAGGTACTAGTATGAGATCACCCTCTTCACTTACTCTCCCTGGATGACAACCAGGACAGGCTGTTCCTTTGGTAGCTCGAATGCTTTCGCTGATATTGAGCTTCAGGTGATTGTCGTTGCACATGTGATGAAGCTCTCTATCGGTCCTCTGTACTCTCCTCTAAAAATAGTCCCTATGTGAAGACGGCATGTTCCTCTCTGTCAATGTAGTGATAACTTCAAATTTGCCAAAAAATACACTTAAAGTTACAGTGTAAAGGATTTAGCAGGATTTATTGGAAACGATTGATTGTGATATTCATAATTATCTTTTCATTGGTGTATAATGACCTAAAACTAAGTATCTTTTTTTGCTAGCTCAGCATGATCTTTTTATATCTATATATGAAGCGGGTTCTCTTCACTGAGTCCGCCATTTTGCACCGCCATGTTTCTACGGTAGCCCAGAACAGACAAACTCTGAAGGCCTGCGTAGTTCTCCCTATGGAAAGGGAGGAGTGACAGAAGGGTATTCAGTTGGATACAATCTGCAACCTCACCACTAGATGCCACAAAATCTTACACCCTGCTCCTTTAATTCCTTTTAATAAATTACTTTCCAAGTCTACATAAACTATATCAGTCTGGACAGACATGGATGTAAACTGCAACTTGACTGGTTGGCAGAGGCATAAAACCACAGGGCGGTAATTCTAGTTATGTTTATCTCTTTGTCTCCGTTTCTCTCTCTCACTCACACACACACACAGACACACACACACACACACACACACAGAGCACATGATTTAGGCCACAAACAGATACTCTGTCCCCTCCTAACACTCAAGAGAAGTCAGAGTGTCACACACAAACATGTACTCTGCTACAGTGCGGACATTGTTCTCCTTTGTAATCTGACCATCTTCTGACATGTCTATCATGGGTACCGGTGCCAGCTGAACATTTCCCAATTAGTTCTGGAGATCAAAATTGCGTTATTTAAAGTAATATGAAGTATGTTGGGATATGAGCAATGGCAGCATTAGATGGAGTGATAATTAAAATCCTGAAAATTAGGTTTTCTCAGCTAAATGTTTTAGCTTTCAACTAACACTAAGTCACAACACTAGGAGTGCGGCACACCTGCAGTCTGAAGGCCCTCTCAGCTTGTCATTTCGTATCTGTGTTTGAGAAATGTAATGACACAGTCTATTATGCCTCTAGACTTGAACTGTCCTGCTGTGACAGCTCGTTTGCATAAAGAGAGGAAAGGATGTGTGAGAGTGTCTTGATTCTTTCTGAAGTACAGTTTCATGCTCAGGTAACATTGATGAACACATTCACAAACGCAGCTTGCGGTAGGTACTGTATATTCAGACCAGTCTCAGCAGATGATTACAGATTAGTCCACCTCAGATAAGCTCCTCTAACCCAACACCAAGTTCACACTTGCGCGCAAGGACAAAACTGAAGAAAACTGTCAAGTAGTGCATCAAAATTCAAAGATAACAAATACAACTTTATTTACAACCACCTATAAAAAGCAAACGGTACAAACCCCTATTACCACAGATCACATACTACTGCATACAAACAGAGAAAGAGATTATCTCTTGCAGAGTATAATCACCACAGTGGTCAGTTGTCTGTCGAGTTCATCCATTGCTGCTCGGCAAAAAGCAGTGAACAAAAAGTGTCTTGGCACTGTCATGTGATCTGAAGTAGTGAATCTCCATTACCTAAAAGAAAAGAGAGAATCAAGATTCCTTGAGAAATGTTGTTTCCTGTCATTGCATTTACTTTTTAAATACACAAAGAATTCACCAGCAAACCTGTTATTTCCAGTTAAATCACTGAAGGTTTAAATATTATACAAACACAATGAAATATTATGAACTCATCACTTTCTGCAACTTGCGCTGCTATTGCTTTCAGGGTGGCTCAGGTATCTCTTTGGGGGAGCTGAACACCCCCGATTTCCCTCTTCTTCAAACACCACTCTGTCAATGTTTCTGTGTGTGTGTGTGTGTGTGTGTGTGTGTGCGTGTGTGCGTGTGTGTGTGTGCGTGTGTGCGTGTGTGTGTGTGTGTGTGTGAATGAAATGGGGAATGAACAAGAACGTCGTCATTCTGGCCCTGGCCTGTTGTGATGTGGTTTGGGAAATTCTTAGTGAGGGTTCAGGCGGAGACTTTCCTGGCGCAGACAGCCGTGCGTGGGTAGTTAGCGAGGTGATCTCAGTCAAGTTTGCCTACAGTGGAGCCCCGATTCAGACAGCCAGACACCATAATGCCAGTCCATCTGTAACCCATAATGACTGTGTGCCACTGGAACCGGTCATTTTCGTTTTCGCTGCCAATTCGGCCCCTGGCGTCCTCGCCTCACAACTGCTGACTGCATCTAATGGCCTGAGTTGTTAACCTTTCTACATTTGTACTCATATGGGAAATGTAGTTGTTTAGACATTTTTTATTCGCTGGGTGTAAGTGATGGATGCGCCTCCAGGGAGGGGACTATATCTCTTCCTGCAGAGAAGCAGAGACAGGACAGAGTAAGATGTTCCCTGGGGAACAGTGCGATCTGAACCACTGGCCAGGTTACAAGCTCATGTGGGAATATAAACCCCACCCTCCTTATCCCCGCTGGCTTTTCCTCCAGCCAGGAGATTTCAACTACTGTCAAACCCAGACTGGGTGCTCTCTTAATCATCTTAAGAGCAAAGCTGGCATCAGGGCGGGTCTGCTCGAGAAGAGCAATGAAATGTTGCTCTTCTTTTTCTGCAGGAAGGGAAATGTAGACAAATTATTTCAATTAAGGTGAACATCGCTTTGTAAAATGCTATAAAGAAAATATAGACGTTAATCTATATGCAGTGCATAAAGAGAAACATCTCTATGGGGAAAATGAAGCTACAGCCAGCAGCCCGTTAGCTTGTCTTAGCGCAAAGACGGGAAACAAAAGGAAAACATATTTTGTTACTGTTGGAGAGAGCCAGGCTAGCTGGTTTCCCTTTCTGCTAAGCTAACTTGCTGCTTTCTTTAGCCTGGTATTTAACTGACAGATAGTGGTATCAATCTTTTCATCGAACGGTGCAAAACACCTGTTCAGTGAGCCTGGTGTAGCTGCTGCCCTGTCAGTGTAAAGCCGTCTTTCATTGACTTCAGCTGTGGTTCAAGTGCAGCAGCAGAGCAGATAAGGGTACACCATGTGGGTGTCATACTTTCTGAATGTGCTTGAGAACAGAAAGCAGAGCCCTCCGCTGCTTTGAAGTGCTTAAGGAGACATTGTTGAGTGTCAAGTTAACTTTCTGCCCCCCCCCCTCCCTCTCTTTCTCTTTCTGTCCTCTTGCAGATTGTGGTGTTGAAAAGCATATTGCGAAGAAGAAAAGAGTGTATACAAGAAGAGAGACTGTTGCACAATGTGCTAGGAGAGTGCGGGAAGAAATCGTGTTGTTTTTCTGATATTGTTGAGGCGTCAGAGAGACCAGAAAGGACGCAGCCATGGGGCGGAAGAAGATACAGATCACCAGGATCATGGATGAGAGGAACAGGCAGGTGAGTGTCAGAATTTTCTACCTACATCAATCCATCTATCGACATCATCACTCTATCAATCTATCCATCGATCTATATACTGTATATATATATATATATATATCTTATCTGGGGCACTTTTTTAAAGGTTCAAATATGGTTTACGTATGAATAATATAAATATTTTAATGTTAATAACTTCTTTCTTAGTTTATCTGACAAAATGCTACCATGTCCTTCCTTTTGTGTCTCAGAAAACCGTCTGCTTTGTACCTGTTTGAAGGTTACAGTCGTCTTCTATTTCCCTTTCTGCCTTGGACCAGAGTTCAGCAGCTGTCATGGTGTGCATGGATCTAAAAAGACATACCTCCCTCCCCAAAGTCCCAGCCAGCTGAACAGGGACCATGACATTTCTTTGTCAGTGTGGTCATATTTACAGACATGATTCCCCTGCCACCCTGCAATTTCAGCCCGAGAAGTTGATGAGGCAGCAGGAGCACTGGGCTGCAGCGGGGGCCTCGTGGCGTGGGAGTGAACTGAGGGCAGCGAGGAGCACAGCGGGCCGCCTGTGGCCTCCCCACACTGTAGGGCTTGTACCCTGGCCCGGCAGTATGGCTGGGCCCCTTTGCTGTAACACTATGTGTTTGCAGCTGTTTGGTAGCAATTAGAAGCAGCCACTGCACCACAGCACCCTCTCATTTGCAGGGTGGGTCAGCAGGACACACAGCACCCTTCTCTGCCTCGGCTACACTGGTCCCAGCTAGCCGCAGAGAGGGAGAGAGCTGGAATTCAGTCTGTCTGCTCATGTTAAATATAAACTCCCAAACAGCAAAACACTGTACAAAACAGCCGAGGCCTGTTTGAATCAAGAATAACAGGCTTTGATATCTATAGCAAGAAGGCTGGGTCCATTTCTTTTTTAGCTACGCTCTCTTTGATTTAAGAGCTAAGTTGAGGAAGCGTGAGCGCACTTTTTGACAAATTACACCAATTATTGAAGATGCGTAGGTTTCCCATAGCCAAATAGAACACATCTTGTTAACACCCCCTCAAAATATAATTTGCATTCTTCACAGGTGGAACAACTATTTTGCTGTGCACACAGAAATATTACAGAGCTACAGTGGTGCTACCTCTCCTGAGGGTATTACAGTAACATGATACGGTACTAGCCAATCGGTACCCTGACCGTGTCTGTGTCTGTTACTGTGAGACTAGCAGGTCAGCCAAGTGCAGACGAACAATCCATACTGTGGGCCAATTATCAGTATAACACCTGGCTCTGGGTTGGACCCAAGCAGGACAGTTGGAAGGATTCATTGCTGGTATCTACACTGTATGCAATGACCTGTGACATCAGGGGGAAAAAAGAGAGGAAATTACATGAAGAACGGTTGTCAACTGTTCGCGAGAGCATGCACGTATGAAGGGAGTGAGGGAAGACATTTAGCTGTATTGTTTCACAGAGAAGTGCACCTACAGAGAGAAACGTTGCTTATTATTAAAGTGTCTCCCAAACTCGAGTGTTTGCATCAGATTTTAAATGTCTCACTGTATAATTTGTGAGAAAGTTTATCAGCAGAACGCAGGCATTTCAGCTTGCATTTAGTTTGTTTTAGCTGGCTCAGCAGAGAAATTGCTGTAACAATAGGCTGCCCTGCAAAATACAGCTTCGGTATAAAGTGATGTATGCGTGTGTGTCTTTCTCTCTTTTTTTTTTTTTTCCCATGGGCCATGAAGCGAATGCCATATCCCTGGGGCGTGCTCCTAAACAAGGGGGAATACTCATTAGCATACGGTCCCCATTGTCGTGAGACAATTTGAATCTTTATCTACGCCGCTCTGCTGCTAGCTATCCATACTCTTAGCGTTAAAATGAAAGAAGTCCCTAAGTGGGCTAATTAGATAGTATTGCCATACACAGGATGTTATGTGGGGACAACGGGGGCCCCCTTGCATTATCACTGCAAGTGCTTTCGGAGGGCTGTTAACCTTTCAGGATTTATAACACGGACTGTGGCAAAGGCTGAGAAGGTCTGTAATTGCACAATCTATCAGGAATTGTGAGCGCAGAGTGGAGACAGGCAGTGAACTTAGCTGATATTTTGCTTCAAGTCATTACCTACGCTGTATAATGACAACACGTTTTCATAATTCAGAGTAATGAAGTGTATTGTGCACAAATGACAAGTAAGATAAGATAATTACATTTAGTCATGTGTAAGTGAGACCTTTTTGTGCAGCTTTGTGTTGACACACTGCTGTGTAGCCCTGCAGCGTTGAATAAAATGAAACATGAAGGCAGCAGAGGTCCTTTCATGCATACCGTAGGACGGTAAAGACCCAAATACTGAGCCATTTCCTTCATAAGTGATGGTTCTACAACACAGCGACACAGTCCATCAGCCAGACTGACACGCTGATTGTAAATAAATGCTATAGATAACAACCATTCAACAGCACCACCCTGGTTGGTTCTCCTCATTTACAGTAGTCACAGCAATTAATACAGTTTGACTCACAGACTTGCACGCATTTATTATACACTATTATCTAACATTCATGTTTTCATCTTCACTCTCTGTTTTACTATCATTCCCGCACAAACAATGCCTAACAGTGGAATAATATGGACCAGTGAAATGTGGCCCCTCAAAAAGAGAAAAGTATTGTGTTTTGACATGGCAGGTTGGGAACTCATAAACCGCACATCATAACAGTGGCACTTAATGAGCATTTTTTCGTGTCTTTCACCTACTTCCCCTGGATCTGCAGGGGGGGACGATGGTGGAGAAGGGAGGGCACACATTAGTCTTGAAAGTTAGTGTAGGGAAGAGGCTGGTGTGAGCAGTGTCGAGTGACGTCTTATGGATGTCATTAAGCAGGCTGGGGGTAATTGCCCAAGTCATTAAAAGTTTGATGATTTGCTGCTGGGTGGAGGGTTGCCTGCCCTTGCTGTGGCTCATTTTGGATTGTGCTCTGGCACTTCAGATGCCTGTAGGCGCCGAGCAGCTCTATCTCTCTCACTTTCTCCCCAGGGAGCAACACAGCGCATACCTCCCACTTTTCAGCCTTCACCCATTCCTGTGGTTCTGAGCGCTCATCATTATTATTTTGACAGGTAAAGAGCTTGTTAATAGACCATGGACAGAACAGAGGAACACTGTTAAATGTGACAGCCACCGTATATATTATCATTGTTCAAGATGATGTGTAGTTTCCATAAAACTGCGCTGAAGCAGCAAAACATGAAGTCAGGTGCTTGTAATTTGACTGCCGAGGGTGCACCTTGTATCACTACAATGCTCACGGATGATGCGGAATTATTTGCAATTTTATCAAAATAGCACATGGCCTCTTATTACAATTTCAGTTTTCAACAAATTAAACAAGCCAATTGTCTTTAAACTGGATCATTCTGGTTATTGATTATGATATTTCTAAGAAACCTACTTACGTTTACTTAACCAGCATGTCATCCTCTCCACTAAACAGGATCAGTCACGGCTACTCTAGGTTTCAAGGTCAGGCCCACCCAAGTAGAGGAGGCCTTTGCGGTCTCATTTGTCCACATGGGGATCCTGGGGCTGTCCTCTCTCCCAGCCAGAGCTGATCCATGCAGACAGTCGTGGTGGCCCTGGCCTGTCTCCCAGGCCCGCACACTCTGGCATCGCGTAGCCAGGGCAGCAGCCACAGGGCCCGGGTCACTCTGCCAGCTGGTGCCAGACCTCTCTGACTCTCAAGCCCGCTCTCATGTCTGCCATGGGCGCCGTCAGAGGTGACATGAGGTTCTTATAAGGCCGCTAGCTCGTCACCCCTCTGAAGGTGTTAGTGAGTCAGGCATCTCCTGCCGTACCCCAGTCACAGCTGCACTCTGAGTCCCAGATGTCTTGTTTGTCATCTTGGCACCTCTGCCTGAAGACAGACATTGATAGACCTTTTGATTGACACATCAACTGTGTTTGAACATGTGTGTTGAGGTTTGTTGTAGCATATGTTCTTATATACCATACCGTTTCATGTGGCAGACTGTCTTGTGGAGGATGGAAACAATAAATGTAGAAGTAAAAGCACGTGTGGCAGGCACATACTGTATGCTCGTGCTTTAGATTTTAGATGCATTTGTCTCAAGAATATTACACATAGATGGTTAAATATGGCATGCCCAGCTGTCGGAAACAAAATGTAATCATTTTATTTCAAAAAGCAACTAAAACTAGTAAGCACAGTTTCTCCAGAAGGCAAATTTGCAAATTGGCAATTTTTTGTAGTTTTCCCCTTGATCTTCATTTCGTCAATTCCTGTAAATCACAGTAGAATTTCCATCAGTAAACATTCCAAACTTGTATTTAGGCAAATAGGGCGAGTCTCTTATGGTATGCTTTTCTCTGCTGTAGCACCGCTCTGTGATATTTACTGATATGATTGCAGATTTCTACACAAACATTTGCATCGTGCACCATAACATATTTTTTTTTAGAGTCTTGAATGTAAAACATGAAAAACTGCTACCCAAAGTATATAAAATATACATATGAGAAATGAATTACCAAGCTCAATTAAAGCTCAGTAAAACAGGTCATGGTGGTAGGGCACTTGGGAAGAAGTTGGAAAAGCAGAAAGTGTGAATTGAGAGCAGAATTACCACCTCATCTTGACATTGTGAGAGCTTCTTAAAGGTCAGGGCTTTGAGTCTTGCACAGTCTAAATGAAATGCTAGCATAGTCACTGATCTGTCTGGTATTGAGTGAGCTGTTGTAACGACCTTATTAAAAGCAGAGAAAGTTGGAATCACTCCAGTTTATTGGAAGTTTAAATGTGGCCTCCCTTCTCTTTTGCCTTGACATTTGATTTCTCAGAACATGTGTAAGATGCACCGGTACAGCGATACAACACAGCTTTACAACACTCAGGCTAATCCTGTCTTTGTGAATTACATGAATTAGTCAGGGAGCTAGCCTCTTGCCACTCTGACGGCCCGTGTACCACATCTTACTATAGAAGCAACTCAAATTTTTAAAACCACATTGAGTGTCTTTGTGGGTGTCTTTGACTTGGTGAACCATAGGATAGCTCCGCCAGTGAACCTCCCACTTGACCTCAAGGATCTCTGTGGTTTTCCACCGTCTCACCAGTCACCCCAGAGAAGATGTGGGTGGATGGAGGTTATATTTGTGTACGTTGGTCTTTATGTTTAGAGCTGTTTTGTGTCATGACTGGCCATACTCTAACAAAAGGAGGCAAAACTGTATAAAATAGCCTCCTTCGTTCACTGTTAAAGGTAACTGTATGAGTACAGAAGAGCAATGTGGTCGCCACCTTTAATGGCGGTGTGAGCAGTAGCTGGCTTTTGTAGAGGTACTGTGTTTGGGGCTGGGGCAAGGACCAAGTCTCCATGCTGCTGCTGAGGTTGAAATGAAGCGGTGCCTGGGTCAGCAGCGCTGCACTCAGCACTCTGCCACGCATCCAGGTGGAACAAAGTCCTCGCTCAGCGTCTCATCCTGGGCTTCCTGCTGAAAGGTGACATCTCCATGGCTTAACAGCCACATTCATCTACTAAAGAGCATACAATTTGTTAATCATTTTCCCACATGACAGTCCCTGCTTTCCAGTTGGTTAGGCGGACAAAACAAATATGCAAGCAGGCAAATGAGCGGGTGGGCAGCCCTGGTGTTTAGTCAGGGGAAACTAGTGTCAGCTGGTTAGAACTGCAGGTGCTCTAGGTGGGTAGAAACGGCCCTGATTCTGGTCACATCATATCCCCTTATCTTCCTCCATGCAGTGAACCACCTTGAGGAAATCATCAGAAAGACAAAACCCTCCCATGTTTTTTCTGTTCCACCGAACTCACTCAAAGGCTTTATGTGTCTGCCATTTGCAAGGAAACATGTCACTTGATTGAGCTCGTATTTAAACCTCGTCATTTTACGAAATGTCATTTCAGAATCTGGTTTGTCATACGAGCTCGGCTAACATCGGTGCATCGAATAGAAAATGACACGAGGACAGGCTCCTCCATGTCTAGAGTGGGGATAATAGTCCTGTGTAATTACCTGTAGTGTGTACGATTTGAAATTCATTTATCACAGTTGGAATGACCCCACTGTCTGAGCGTTACATAGACACTATGCAACACATAGGATTATACTGCATTATACCAGTTAAAATGAGGGTATAGCCGCAAGCTGTGTCCAATTAAAGTTGAACAAAGCCAGCTCATCTGCTCAACTCCTCTCTTAGTAGGTCAGTGAAACTGATGGAGAATACAGACACATGCACTCCTCTGTGGCTCCGAGCACAGCTTTTCACATTCACAAGCCACACTGTATAGTACACATTTGACAAGATACATGCATTTTTAGCTTGAGAAACGACTGTAGCATACTGTAAAGAGGTGGTGTCACATGATGACGTGTGTGTGTGTGTGTGTGGGTCTGAAGCGACCACAGAGACAGAGCTGCAGAGATACAGGACATAAAGTCACTATGCAGAGAGGGTTGCGTTACCACTGGAGTGATGTATGACCCAAAGTCCCATCTGAGGGCTCATGTTACAAGGCTTATGCTGCACTACAGAGATAGCTTTCCGTATATGGAGTCAGGGGCTACAGTAATGTATGGACCCCTGTTGTTGCCAAAGCTCTGACTCAGCTCGCTGACTCGTGCCTCTAACCCTGACCTCTGTTCTGATAACTAGACATTTCAGACTTGTACTATGTCATTGCAATCATTCCTAAAGGAGGAATGATCTTGGTATCTGTCACCTTGGTTAGCATAATTGTTGTAGTATAATGACACTGTTAATATTGTTATTTAGGACTTAAGTTAAGCGTCTTAACTTATGCTAATTTTAAAAAGTTAAATTTCAGCCTAAAGCAGCTCCACATTTTTTCTTAGAGCAAGTTGCCACCACAAGTATCAGCTGTGTATGTACATTTACTGCACATAGTACAATTTTTAAGTACCTGTAATTGCAGTATTTCCATTTTATGGTATTTTTTACTTACTTCTACTCCACTAACTTTGAGTGAAGTACTACATTTTTTTGCGGGAGTATTGTTAATCTATGGTATTGTCACTTACAGTAAAGTAAAATATGTGAATGCTTCTTCCACTACTGATAATTGTGCAATGAACATGGATTTGGAAATGAATAAACTACTTCCTTCTGTTGCAATAAGAATCCTAGATTAACATTTACACTTGTGAAAATTGCGTTAACAAATGTATGTTTTGTTCACTTGACTTTGATCTCCTTTTTAATTTTGAGAAACAGTTTCCCTCTGTAATGGATGCTTGTGTTTTCTGTGTGCTCCTCAGGTTACCTTCACAAAGAGGAAGTTTGGCCTGATGAAAAAGGCCTATGAGCTGAGCGTACTATGTGACTGTGAGATAGCCCTCATCATTTTCAACAGCACTAACAAACTGTTCCAGTATGCCAGCACAGACATGGACAAAGTGTTGCTGAAATACACAGAGTACAACGAGCCCCATGAGAGCCGAACCAACTCTGACATTGTAGAGGTGAGTGAGCGTCGCCTTCTTGCTTTGTGGGGAAAAACCTCTTTCACATCATTCCTTTTCCTATTTTTCTCTTCATTACGATTTGACATACAAAACTTACATTCAGATTTAACAGATTTAGACTAAATTAATTATTTTAGTGCTGGATTAAGACTATAAGATATATTTCTTCTGTGACTGTACAGCTCTGTAAATGCTCCACGGGTGTAATGTTTTAGACAAACAAGAGTGAGGAACAAGTAACAGTTTCCCTCTTAGTCACCATTCAGATAGGGCACAGGAGGTCTGCAGTCTCTGATAAGTTCAGCTGCTCTCGTGTGGCCATCAACTGATGTGGAGAACCTATCTCTGCGCATGCATGCCACAGTAGCTGCTGACCACCACTGTTTCCCATAGATATTGTACCTGTAGGGCTCAGTTCTCTGGCTACTCCTCATCACAGACCGTCAGCTTGGCTATAGCTGCAGTGAAAATACAGTGTTTAGTACATTCCATACTGCTCTGTAAAACTCAACAAGCACTTGGGTTTTCTGGCAGCTCCTGCGTGCCCGGCGACTAGCGGAAGAGTAAACCACTTGTTATGCCAGCATACAAAACTGTCAGCCAAAAGTGTAGAAGCCAAAGTAAATGAGAATGATTAGGGATGCATCCTGTTCCAAACATCTTTCATTGGCACACACTTGTGTGGTTTCTCGGCTTATTCAAGATGTGCTTTAAGAGGCTGGTATCTCCATTCTGACTAAATGGAAGCATATACAATGTATGTTAATGCCTATTGATAAAAGCCTGATACTGCTAATATGTAGTTGCCCATTCATTTTAATAGCACTTATTTAAAATAAGATTAGCTTTCTCTGCACTAGGATACGTTTTATTAGACAATGCAGCCTGCTGCATCGCAATTCTCCGGTGTCTTTACTGCCACCTAAAACAAACTGCATTTTTTTTTTTACTGATACTCAATTAAGAGACGTTAAAGGATTAAGATGGGTGAGATTGAAACATTTCAAGAATCCTAGCTTTGGAAAAGACTTTCACTTGGAGGAATTAGTGAAATTACATGCGGCATAAAGGAGTCAGCTGTGGCCCATTATCTTTTATTCATGCTGCTGCTGCTTGTGAATTACCTGCTTGGCAGAGCTGCAGAAGAGTGCTTTGGCATCCAGTAGACTCATGCAGTCACTCCTCCATCAGGGGCCCTCGGAGCAGAGCAGGGGCTCACCTGCATAAAAAATACATGGATACATTCCTTACTTACGTAACAGTGACCACACATTTTCGTCTTTTTGCCGTGGCTCTGAAAGCTGTCTTACTTTAAAGAAGCAAACGCAACAGCATCTTATACTCTTGAGTCTTCATAGGGGTTTGTCACTGCCTATCAGTTTGGTCTTTCCACTTATTTCACATATGTAACATGAATCTGTGGTCTACCAATGTATGTTTATGTTGACAGTGTGGTGTAATTGGAATGTACATTGTACATAAAGTAGCACCAGTGGTCCCATGCTGATCTCCCACTTAGCCCTTCTGGCTACTCTCAAGGAAGCTGCCCCGGTGCACAAAAGGCGAGATCAAGCCGCTTTTGTCCCCGCTCGCTCGGCCAGCATCTTTGCACATATGCACAAATGTCCCTCTGCCTGCTGGCTATGTGGTCAAGGTTCAGAAGTGAGGAAGCAGAGCAGAAGTAACCAACCCAGTCCAACTCGCAGCATCACCACACAACCCTCACATAGCCGTTGTCGGTGGGGGTTCGTAATCTAAGAGATTTTAACATAATTTAAGAGAAATTCTGATCTGAACTGTTTTCCCCGACTGCCTCTTTTGGCAAAGACTTCTTTTCAGCCTTTGAGCTTCTCTACAGCTGCACAGATCCTTGTGCACTACACGGAGGAGCTGATGCCTTATTTATGGCAAGAATCCAGCCCTCCTCCATTTATCTCCTGAAATGGGTCTCACATGAGGACACTTACACTGGACACTTATCTAAATGTTTTAATTGTGTTAAACCCATCCTATGCCATGCAAACAATCATGTGCTCATTTGTCCGGTACGGGAGGCCAGAAAAACCCTCTCCCGCTTTTCATTGGGAAGCTCGTTCGGTGTGAGAAACTAAATCAAAGGTCACATTCCTGCTCAGTAGTACCATCTGTAGATAAAGGCTGATCTGTGCAGTGTGGGAGAACAGTCTCCATGTTTTCCACAGATGGATGCATGCCTGGGCCACAGTTTGATAACTCAGTGGAGGGCTATGGACTTTGTCTCAAACTTGGCTCGTAGTCCAAAGCAGAGCAGTCGGCCCAGGTTTCTCTTCTATGTGTATGTTGGTGTGTGCGTTTGTCTGCGTCCGCATGTGTTGACAGCGTTAACCTTACCAACACTCCAGGCGACAGGTGAACTGTTGTATGAAATCTCTCCTCTTATGCATTCACCTGTGTGTACTTCTTAACAGTATGAAGGTGAAATATTATTGTTTGAGTTTTTGTGACTGTATTCGTTGTCTTTTCATCATATTGAACAGTACATACAAACCCCTCAACACAGATAGACGCACACATGTACAGACAAGGTATAACACCAATACATGTTCGAATGTACTTTGTAAAAAATACACATTTCTGTATCTTTATTCGTTTGTAATGCAGAAGAGCAACACACTCCTGTCTCAAGATCATACTTATCAACATACTATAATTTCTCTGGAAATAAATGTGGTATTTATTATGGTTGTGTTGTTGTGAACCAAGGAGAGTAGGCTATTCATGCCAGAAGGTTTGATGGTGTTGTTCCTATTGTGTTTCTTATTGAATTCTGTGCCACAAATCCAAATGCTGCCGTTGGTCATTAGATTAATCTAATAATATTTACTCTTCCTCCACTCTCCGCTAGTGGAGCTAATGAGATTTTGCTCATGCTCTGCCTAACCTCACACCGTTCTCCAGCACACAGAGCGATCACTGTGTCTGTGGAAGAACCCTTGAGATCAGATTTTTACTTCACATGCATCGTTTGGCATTTATCTGTCGTTTCTTTGAGCAATTCAACACAATTAAGGTATATGGCATATAATAATCAGGTTTGCAGGCATTAAGTCAACACTTAATTGTAATCTTATAACATCAGGGCTGTGAATAGGCTTTAACCCAGTTTGAGAATGCAGTTTTAGTGAAATACCAATGCCGCGTAATTGTAAATAACTGGGCAGCACCATATGCAAAGCATTGACTTTTCACTGCTCTTTTTATGTCTTTTACCCTGATGATTTGTGAGAGTAAACAACATTCATAGGGAAATTCTGCTTATCTTCCGCATAATAAAGAGGGGCGGCCATTGTTAATGTGACTTGGGAAAAAACAGACAATCCTCTCTCTATTTATGAAGGAACGCCCCCTCTCACAAGACCACTACAGTGAGAGGAAATGAGACAAAAATGATCAGCTAATTTCCATTAGGTTTTATCTCATGATCTCTATCAGCTGTTGTTATGAAGGGAGCTGTATTAATCATTCAGTAAGATATGTAAATTTTGACCATTACTGAATGTCAAGCCCTGTGTTTTCAACTGAATCTATTTTGTTTTCAAGACTGCCCTTTGCCGATTTTACATCGACTAAAGCAACACAATCATCACAACTAAGAGTTCAATTTGTCATCGTGTGCCATATTCTGTAGTTGATTTACTTTGACCAATGAAGACAATCAATGGATTATTCCGCTGTGCTTCAAAGTGCATTTTCAGCGACGTACAGCTTAAAAAGACAGATTTTATTGCCAGTTATGGAATGAACCCTATACAGTGCTTTGGGCTGAACGTGCAACATGAGTTTCCGACAGGGGGTGTTTATGTTGTCAATCAAAGGCTGAGCGGTGATTAAGACTCATTTCTATCTTAATGAATGCAAATTGGCACATCTGCTATGGTGGGCTAGCTGTCCAGACTCGTCAATTAGCATGATTGATCAATTATCCTCCTGCTGGTGGCTCACTGGAAATGGAGGCTGGGGAACGAGAGAGGTGGGGGTAGGAAGAGAGATAAAAGAGCATGAGAAGAAAAAATGAACAGAAAACTGTCCAAAAATGAATGAATCAGATGCTTTATTTGATTAGAGTCAAGAATAATGGAATTTAATTTTACTCAAAGAGGCCTCTCTCTTTAACACACAGTTCTTGAAAATAGACGAGATGAGTAAAATTGAAAAAGACGTAATTTTATCGTTGTTTTTTTTACTCTTTTGACAAAGACACGAATCCAGTTTGGCACATAAAAGCGGGCAGGTTAGAAATCAGAAGGCGATATTCCTCAGATTAAAACAGAGAAATACATTCAGTGTATTATTGCAACAAAGTTTTTAATAGGTCATGTGGCTCTGAATGTGTAATCATGACTTTTTTTCTACTTCATTTGTTGTTTTTTTGTATTGCATTTCCATTGTGATACATCAACTTTACATGAGCAAAAACTCAATTTGCATTTTAAATAATGCGTCTGATTCTCCATCAGCAGATTTCCTGATCAAATATTCCTGTGAGAAATGAGCTTCAGCCATGCAAATATTCAGTAGATCGGTACTCTTTCAACTCTGAAGTCTGTCGAGGATAGTGTGGTGCGCAGCTTGTTTGTGTTTGTTTTAACAGTAAGCACAAATCCTTGAATATCAAAGCACACTGGTGAGACTTATCTGAGTAGCAGAGGCATACTGTCTTCTGTGTGTATTTATAATTGTGGCACAGAAACATAACAGGACGGTCAAATGAGGCTCTTACAGGGAAACTGTCGCTCGCTACCACCATGTTCTCTAATGCAATAGAGAGTATTACAGCAGCCTTATAGCTAGTGTAGCCGTGAAGGCAGCAGAGAATTTTTTGTGTAAAACTTTCTATGATAGTAAACTATAATAATGAGTCTTTTTGTAGTTTTGTATTATGGTATATAAATAATAAAATAACAATATCTGTCAAAACTGATTTGGACGTTTAAGTCAACTAGTAAAAGGTTTATTTATTTAGTTAATTGATCATAATAGACACATGAAGCTGTTTTTTATACTAACACATCGTATATTGTAGCTGTTGGTAATGAGACGTAATAACTGAAGATAATAAATTATTCAGTCAACTTCAAACAACAAAGTAAATGCACGTCCTATGTCCAGTTTCATACTAGCAAACCTGCCAAGGACACCAAAGATATCAAGATTTGCAAAAATAATCAGGTGCGTCTGTGCACCTGATTTTAGTTTTCTTTCCATTTTTGTAAACTATTAGACTGGAGCAGAGTAGAACCTCCACTATACCTGCCAGTGCTTATTCAAAATGATACTCAGTTCTACATCAAATGTATTCTGTAACTTATATAGGTGACTCATTTATCTTTTCATGTACTGTTTTAAAGATTGATCTTAAAAAAACAAAAGTCCCCCAAAAAAAGCACACAAAATAATGCAACTGATGAAAGTAAGTGTAGTCATATTATTTACACATTTTCTTCATAAAACTAAAATCCTACAGCATGCTTTGGAAAATAGTTGGCAGTAGTATACATACAGTAATATGTAGTTGGTGGGCTAAAACACATAAATATTTTATTTGAAAGAGATATCATAAAATAGTATCCGTTTTTCGATTTTAAAGCTTGTTTAAATAATATTAGATTGGATGAGGTCACCAGTACACATTTTACATTTTCACAATTTGGTGTCTATGTCCATAATATTGACTGAATAAATATCGGCATTACACTCCTACTATTGTTGTTGGGTTTGAGCCGTAGTTTGCATAATTATACGTTGGAAGTGTTAATGTGGTTTCATGTATTTCAGAAGATCTTTTATCTTGGTTCCATCTGTGCAGACACTGGTTTTTGTTTTTTTGTATTTTCATCTCTGCTGCATCTGATGCTATTTTCTGATGTCTTCATCTGGTTATTCTGAAGGAACTGATGTTGCTGTTGACCAAAACGTAAACCACATCACTTCCTTTGCATCAGTGCCTTTTTCTCTGGAAAGACCAAACTCAGTACCTGCTGTTGGTGCCACCTTTCTTTGTGGTGATAAATGTGTGAGCTACCATTTATAGAAACAGAATACAAAGTCAAATTAGACATTTTATATCTTGAGATGATTGCACTTCTGGTTCGAAAAATCCATAATTTCTTGTTGTCTGACTGGTGCTCGATCTTTGCATATAATTATCTACATCATTATCTATCATTGCCGGTCTATTACCAGTGGCACAGAAAGGGAAAGCAGCTGTTTTAATGAAACAACAAAGTATGATTTTAGATCTTTTTTAATTGTTTTTATTTTGATCAAACTAGTGCAGTGTCCGTTGAAAACATGCCTGTTCAAAACAAACGCTTGGCCTGTGGTGTTGCTGCTTGCAGCCTTCTCAAGAAACGCTCATACAAACAATTTGGCTCACAAAATGAATCAATTAATATACAATGCATTATTATTCATTAAATCATCCAGCATCATATTTTTTGAGAATGGATGTTAAGTAAATGTATGTACATTGTGCTTATACCATACCATACTTCAAGTACTATTGGTACTCAATAGTTTTACATCAGGAAAGTTTTGAGTTGCCTTCTTATTCTGCCACTGCCATTACCAACATTCCAGTTGGAGAAAGCATGAAAAGTAAAGCAAGATAGTGTTTGCCTTAAATCCACCCTTGAAAAACTCACCCAAGTCGTGGTTACTTGCCATCAGAAACATCGCTGAAATACACTGAGCGGATGTCATTTCCAATCGGGTGTATTAGTCGCTTGTTTTGACAAAACCACTGATGTTATAAATAAGAGCATGGGTTTAATCAGCAGAGGTGTTTTGCTGGCGATAATGGTATTAGTGTTATGAGTTAGTATTGTGTCTCACACCTGGGAATACTGTCTTACTCACAGGGGAAAAAACACAGCCAAGTTGCGGCTTACTCATTGTCTCACCGGTGAAATACATTTTGAATGGCATCTGCTTCCAGTTGGCTGTTCACTCGTTTTTTGACTCTAGGGAAGTGAAGAAGAGTTTGGTTGTTAGGTGAACTGCAGTTAATAAGCCTCGGTCTGCCCGCTGCGGACGCCGCGCAACATGCTCAAGTCCAAAGGCACTTCCCTTTTGGTTTCCAGCAATACCCCCCCGCCAAGTGTGAAGTAGATCAGATGAACAGTTCACAAGATATGCGAAGAACATACAGACGGACAGAAGTTTTATCAATTTAATGTATTGTTCAATGATTTAAGTCTTGATTACACTTCATATCCAGCTGTTGGTCATTATTTATCTACTTCAGTCCTCAGTCACCACTAGGCCATCATCATATTACTTTATTCCTCTTTTTGATATTTCACCTTCGGGCTCACAGCAGCACTGATGAGAAATCCTTTTTAAGCTAAATCAAATGTCATTGCTGTTGACATAGACTTATTGGGTTGATGTTGATTTTTCAGGACTTTTCAATATATGTGAAATTTTCCGCCAGCCCATTTTTAATATTACAGAAAAAAAAAAGTATGTGCACTTTTGGTCTCCGGTGATTTATTGGAGTGATATTAAAATGATTTTCTATATTTTTATTTTGACTGTAGGTCACACAGAGTATTGCAGATTATATTAAGTATGATGGTATTACTGTACCTTAAGTATGGGTATTTTATTTTAATAAATAGATATGTACATTCTCCGTGATGAGGTTTTTTCTCAAGCATCTTCTGTATGTTGCCACATAAATTCTAAACCTGTCAGTCAATCTGTTGTCTCTGGAGGGGATGGTACATTAACAGCATGGGCAGTCATTAACGAGTGTTTCTGAAATTCTATTACCGCCTCTTCATTTGGGGCTCATATAAACACATGATTGACTTTCTATTTCCCGTGCGCACAGAGGGTTTTGTATACCTCAGAGCAGTCATTTCACCTCGGGGCCAGCTCCAGAGTTAACTTGTGTTGCTATAGTCAAAACAAACACACCGGTTTTCCATACAACACCAGCATCTATTTCCAGACTAGTGCAGTAGGACAAGTTGAAAATAAATATCTCTCAAATATTATCAAGAAAACAAGAGCGATGGGTTACTTACAGTTATAGTATGCGGTTTCAATTTGCACCTGTGAGCAAAATGCACCCTCTGGGTTTTATTCATTCTGTATATGTAATACTTTATTACGTCATCTTTTATAAAGTTAGGAACGTGTTGTAAATTCTCCAGTTCCTTCAATTTATTACCACTCTCCTCTTGATGTACAACATTGCATCTACATTGATATCTCTTATGGAGTAATCTGACTCTGGTGAGTCTGAAAAGTCTCCTCTTGCCACAGTGAGTGGAGCAGTATTAATGGTTCTGTTTCGAGCAACACGCTGGGTTTCAAAGTGCCCCTTTTTGTAGGACAAGGACTCCTTTTCCTCTGGGCTTTCAGTGAAAAAGGGTCACCAGTCCTCTTTTGTAGTTTTCTGAGTGTAATGAAACAGTTGTGGTAATGTTCATGCGAGTATATCACATGCTGTTCTGTAATAGGTGTCCTCTGCTGGAACAGATACAAAGTAATTGCCACCTGATGGCAGACTAATGGCCTTTGATTTGTGAAAATGTAGCTTGATTATTGGAACTAAACGTGCCATAATCAGCACTAGCCCTGCTCTTTATATGGGATTTTGTAATGTGTGGCTATTCAACAGTTATCCTTTGAATTGTGCATTTCAAACCCATCATGTATTACATCTCACTGTTTTATATTGTCTCCGGTGTGTGATGCTTGTTACCAGGTTACAGCAAAGAGATTTGAGCTTTTAGCATGTGTCACTTCACCGACGTCAGAGCTTACTTTCCACCCTCTCAACTACGTATGTGTCTTTTCAAATCGAAGGTCTCTTAGAGAGCATATAATAGAAGAAGACACAAACAACAAAAGACCACAAGCCATGCTGCTGCCTTCTAATTACTAGTTTCCATTGACGCTAATGAGTTAATACGTGAAGGTCAAACATTTACTATGCTAAAATCTGGAGCTTAACAACAGTACAGTTTATTCAGCAAAGAGAAAAAGATGTAGGAGTTGTTAAGTTGGATAGAGTTTTATCCTGTTCTCAGTTTTTACTTATTATTTTATCTGTTTAAATGCCCCAAAGAAATGTCTGCTTCTGTATGCACAGGCGCTTCAGTCAGAATAGAATGGACTTCTTCTCCTTTATTTCAGCTTCCACAGAAATGAAAGTCGGATGCATCACTCGTCTGCAGTTATGTTAACAGATAGAACAGATTAAAGCATCTTTTCAGTATTTTGTAGTTAATACTTTGCAAGCTGTTATGTTAATGTTGGCATTCATTTTATATTGACTTTTACATAAATTAGACATGATTATTCTCTATGTTATCCAATTGTTGTTGATATATTTTTCTTTGTTTTGACATTTTAGGCTTGTGCAACCTAATTATACACTATCTAGTTTACATTGTATGTTGTTATTTTTGCTGACAAGTATGTTGAAATACTTTATAAAAATGTTTTCTTTAATTTATTTAATTTCTTCATAGTCATAATACTTGTCAAATTTGTCAAACAATGGCATCAAATTCAAAACTTCTTAAAATTTCTGAAATGACGATTTTTTTCATTATTCTCACAAATAGTGTTTACTTAGGTTTACTCTTCAGTATTTCTCTGATAGACAGGGTGCACAAAAGTAATGCACTGTAATGGGTACTGTAACTGCTAATTCACTTATTGCTAGTAAGAAAAGTAATGGAAACATGATTTGTTGCCCTTCTGCAGTGACAATATTTTGGATGGCATGCAACAATGCATTAGTTCCTCAAACTGAGCTCAAACCACTTACCTGTCATAAACTGTGGTAAGAACATGAAATAGGTCAGACATTGACCTTGCCTAATTTAGTTTGATCTAGTTACAGAGCAACAGTGATGCTAGCTACGTTAGAGATCACCAGACCCACAAGCCACGAGTCCACCCTCTGCGTTCTTCAATGACCTTGCGGGCTGAGCGTCTGAAATGAGACCTTGCTTTCGTGGACAGCGGCTTCTGTGAGTTAGCTTGTGCAACAATCAGCTTGCCCTTGTGCCCCCCTCCTCCCACTCTGCGTGCTGTGCGGCCAACCCCTCCTCCCCAGGGGCGAGGACGGAGCAAAGCCTGCTGGGATTGGAGATGGGGGGGGGGGGGGGGGGTTAGCTGGCACTGTGCCACCTTCCTCTGACTGCCTGGCCTGACTGGGGGCAAAGAGGGAGGCTGCTGTGTCTCAGATTGATGAGGACAGGTCTGTGGTCTGGGTATAGAGTGTTGCAGAACAGACGTCCTGCTGGCACATCCTGCCGTCTCTGCCGCTCGCCCCCCAGCCCTCCGTACTCGCCTTATCGGAACTCCTAATTGTCCTTATGAATATTTTAGAGGCGAGCAGGAATGGGAGTTCAGGGTTGGGGGTATAGTTTCAAGGGCCCTGACAGCTAATGATCGACTCGATGACCAGACAGAGAGAGAGCGGGAGACAGAGAGACAGGGAGTAGAAACAGTTAGAAAGATTTTCAATAATCTATATGTTAATGTTTTTTTGCTGGAGTGTAATTCAGTCTGATCAGTTTTTAATGTGTGCCACCTTTTCTTTATGTGGAGTGGGAACAGTGAGTGTGTTCTCATTCTTTTTAATCTGTAGATAATGATGACATTGGTTTGCCTTTATCCTCAATTTGTAGTTGAATTCCCTCTTGTCTATACTGAAAATATGCAGTCTGCTGATTGAGACTGTTCCCTCTGACTATGGCGGCTAATAGCTTTGTCACATCAGTCATTCACCACAGTCTCAGAGCAGAACGCTCCAAAGGGACTGCTCACTGCACAGCAATTTCCTTTTATTCAGTAAGATGGATGAGCTATTTTTAATTGGCAATTTAGTTGGTCAAATGCAGGTAATCCTTTGCAGTATACAATATAGAATATGATTAGTTTGTCCATGTATTTATCTATCGCTGGTTTAGATTGTATGAGCATGACTCACTTCGGATTAATATCTCACTACAATCCGAGTTCATTGTGGTCTGTCCGTTGCCATTCTGTCTGGTGGGATTGAATCTCACTATGCATATACAGCTACAAGAAAATAATATCAAAATAAAATGCAGACGGTCGAGTTGCCCCGTCCCACTGCTCTTCCTGTCCACTGTGTAACTAGACAATGGCATGAGCCACAGGAAGGACATGAATCCAGCCTCATATCCTCATATCAGTCAGTAATGTGCAATGTTCATGAGATTAAACAAGATATGTCTGGGAATTACAGAGGTCTCCTTATCTAATTGCCCCTCACTTTCAACTCACAATATGTGGTGTGAGAGAGAGAGAGAGAGAGAGAGAGAGAGAGAGAGAGAGAGAGAGAGACTACAGTAACCTATAGCTGGGCCAAGGCATACAGTGCCCACCAAAGACCAACCAAAAGAGGCTTTTATTCCCCTCAAGTGAAGACTACAGCACCACAGGGGAAAGAGAACATGATGGTAGTGAAAGTCTCTTAAGATGTTATATAAGAGCAGAAATATTCCTTCGCAGATAAAAGCTTTCCTATCAGCCGCCTCCCCGCGCTGATTTCCTAGTGCGTTCACACTCAAAGAAGCCCTTTGATAAGCACATTAGATGGAACGGCCTGGACACAATGGTGATGTCATGAGGATTAGCACGCTACCTCGCTTAGTGTAGCGGCAGGCACAAGGGCTAATTCGCAGCAACTGCAGTGCGAGGAGACCCGGCTGAAATGAGGTGAGGGGAGGCCGCAGCACAACAATCGGTTAAAATATAGCTTTTATGTACTTTAGGGAAGGCGGGAATAATGCATTAAACATTCCACTTTTGGAACATTCTGTGTAATTTCCAGTTGGTTCGCCATCTTGCTGTTGAGGGTCCTGGAATCAGAGCAGTGGTGCACCAGTCAAAGGTCAGGTGGTGCTCTACCAACAGTGGAAGCTACTGTCAGTAAAAGCCGATGTGATTCAGGCACAATGGAAGAAACAGCCTCTTCGTGCCTTCCTTTCAGCCATCTCCCCCACCATTTTGAAGTTCAGCTTTTATACCAAACCACTATCTATCTCCTTTCACCCTGCCTTCTGTTCACGTACAGTTTGTACAGTACATGAATAAGTTAAATGCAGAAAGCTCTCTTGACACAAGAGAGGGAGAACATCAGAGTGAAATTGTTTTCCAAGACTCACAGCAGCATTGCACGTTGCTCGGGCCCATTTCACTGAGTGTACTCCTCAAGAAACAGGTGATGTAGGTGGCTTATGCAATGGTTTGAGTTTTATTTTTAATCCATGGGATAGTGTTTGCTTCAATTTTGCCATAAAAAAATGTGAATACAAGGCTTAAAAGTAAATCTAAGGTCTTGAATTGACCTGTCTAAGGAATGTTTATATATATATATATATATATATATATATATATATACTGTATATGCATAGCAGTTCTTAAAGTACTCATTGGACAGATTAGATTTCTGGAAAAAAGAATCACATTTATATATAAAATCAAAGTGGTTTGCAAGGTTGGGCTTCGCTGCTCTATAGCCTTTTGTGCTGAACATATACTGCAAATCTGCAGAGGCACTTACTGTGCTGAATGTTCCCTATGGTTACAGCTACTGTAGGTTGACAGTCAGGGCTCAGGAGGAGATGACGAATAGATGTTTCCTTCAGGATAAGGAAGCCTCAAAGCCTCCTGCAATGGAACATGTTTTTTTTTAAGAGAAGTTCAAGTATCACACAAGCAAACGGATGGACACACATACATGCACGCAAAGACAATGGTGCCCAGTTGGTTTAACGTCATCCACACAGAGTCTCATTTTTATTTGAAGAGCCACATTTCTATCAATACAGGTTTGGACTGCTGTGAGAAAATAGCAGCTGGCCTTGTTCCCACTCATCTTTGTGAGCCTCTCAGGACCTTGTGAATAGATTACACAAGTTCCCTTGTCCATACTCTCTCCAGCCCCCCTCCCGCAACAAACAGCCCATATCTCTGCTGTGAAAATCCCAACCTCTGCTGTATTCACATCCAGCCAACTTTACTTTCCAAAGCTGAAACGCCACAACTTGATTCAACATTTGAGAGGCATTTTGAAATGGCTTTTTATCCAACGATTCATTATGCAAAAAGAGGTTACCTATCTAACTGTTCGGTAAGTTTGACTCCTTTTTAGGTCGGACCACTGTAGTGTCTTGAGCAGTCTGCAGCATTGACATGTAAGAGCAAAGCTGATCTGGGGTCGGGTGGCCTTCAGGGCTCCATGTGGTCCCTTCTACGGCCATATCTCTGCGCCGCTGCCTCTGATTGGCCAGCGTGGGGATCCACGTCTTGACAGGTGTTTGGAAAAGGGACACCTGTTTGGCCATGTGCTGGTCCAGTGATCCATTCACTAGCAGCTATGGGTGGTGTCTGTGGGACGCCCAAAACATGCCAAGTCATTTAACAAAGAATTACGGCCATGCTCTGCCAGGCCTTCAATGTTTTATGCCTCAGAACGCCACAGCGACGATTAACTCTTGCACACCGAATGTTATCCATACACAGCACCTTCAATGCATCTTTGTGAGGAGAATATGTATTGGTGATTCCTGTAATGTTTCATGGAACAGATCTGGTTGCTGCCTGCCCTTGTCTGCTGCTATCTGGTTCCCGCTCACCCACTGTGCTGCTGCAACCCCTCCCTAAATGGCTTGGGCTGGTGGGTGCGGCGAACCGAAGGCTGGCCAGGCTTGTTGTGAAAGTAGAGCAGCCCTGCCCATCTCACACAGCCGTGCCCGACCAGTCCGACCAACATGTTCCCATAATGAGTAGGTTGGAACCTAAATTTGCAGGTTGAGATCAGATCTGTGGCTCACTGGTGGAGAAAGTGCATAGTTTAACCACAGTAAACACAGGCCTTTCAGGACCCTAACTAAAGAGGGTTCATTCAGTAAACAGGAAATGAACCAGCAAGGCGTTTTCTTAGAATGAGAAGAATGCCACTGCTCTGTACCGCACCAAACAGTAATGCATCTGTGTTACAATGCTGGCCATTCATTATCTAGAGGACGTCTCCCTCTCTCTGTCTCTCTGTCTCTCTATCTCTCTGTCTCTCTCTCTCTCTCTCTCTCCTCTGGGCATTGTCAACACTTCCTATGTTTGAAGAGATGTGGGTGTCTGACTGAACTTCTGTATTTATGTGCACAGCGTCACGGTTCTGTAGATTAACATTCCTGTGGCCCCAAAACGTACATCGCTTCGAAAATGTCTGCATGTGAATGCACGGGGACGAAGTGAGCAGCGAGGGATTTAGAATCATCTGGGTTTAATGAGCAACGATATTATGCGGGACTCTCATAAAGCCATGGCACAGGTTTTAGGAAATGTAACTGAGGTTGTGGTGAGTAGCGCTGGGTTAGCCGCATTGTCTGCACAGGCCTAAACGTACTGTCATATCGCTGTCAGAGGATGTAGCAGCTGTAGAAACCCCCCCCCCCCCACACACACAAACACACACAAACACACACACACACACTTGCCGCACACACTCCTACTCATATAGTTTCTCTTTCTCCCTCTTTCACACACACACACACACACACACACACACACACACACACACACACACACACACACACACATTTTCCACTTTCTTGGGTGATGAAGACCAGAAACAGAGAGTGCGGTCTCATTAGTGCATGTAGGTTCCTCTCGTCTGGCTCACACTCTGACCCCTGCATCCACAGGAGTCAGTGACCTTCCTGTAGACGCGAGGCCTCCGAGGCAGCCCACAGACAGGGCAGGGCGCTGCTGTGGACCTGCAGTAGTCTGATAGAGGAACCTTGAGAGCCACACATAAATCATGTTTTGATGTACACTGCCTTGATATCACATGCTGTCACATGCTGTCAGCAAGTCTTGTTAACACCGCTATTCAGAGCTGTAATGAGGAGCAGAGAACAGCCTGTAAGAAAGTGAGCAAAAGAGCACTGCGTTGCATTTAACTTGTATGACATCTTTTCTTTCTCTTTTTTTTTTTCTTGAAGTTAGAATAGGCCATTTATTACGTCAAACCACCGTATGTACTTATGAGTGCTTTGCTTTTACAATAATTGCTCAATTTCATGCTCAAATAAGCATCTTTGACCACATTTGATTATCCATTTTTTTCCCTCCACATGCATTAACATTGATGATTTGACAAGTGCCAACTATACTGAATTACATACTGGGACTGTTTTAAAGGGCTCTACTGTAGGATCTTCATATGCAGCGGTTTCTTCCAGCTGGTTGCCTTACGACAACTGAAACATAATGAAAAATGCAAAGACACACTTGCAGCAAGAGTAGGAAGAACACAGAGGGATGGTGTAAGGGAAGGGGGGGAGAAGAAAAAGAGGAAAAGGGAGGAGGACAATATTTAGTTTCTCTGAACACTTCTGAAGGGTGAAAGGATATAGAGTGACATGTCAGTTGGTGCAGAGCCTTGTTTTGAAATTCAGTTCAGCCTAGCATTGGTGTAGCAGCTGTTCATGTTGTACTGCAACAAAATAAAGAAATTGGAGGACAGATAATGATTTGAAAACATGTTTGATTTATATTTTATATATTGGGTACTGGGATACTGCTATATTGTTTCTCTTCAATTGTGCAATTTCCTTTCAGAAATTGAGAAACAAAGGCCATAATGACTGTGCTAGTCCTGATCCTGAAGACTGTTTTGGGCACAGCCCCCTCATGGACGACCATTTCGGCAAACTAAACGAAGAGAGTGATTTAATGTACAAGCGCTGTGGTGTAAGTACTTCCTTTTGTCTCCTGCTGTTTTGTGTTGATTCCTGTCTTTATGTTGATGTTCACTACAGGCGCTAAACAAGAAAGAACACAGAGGTTGTGATAGCCCGGACCCCGATGCCTCATATGTCCTCACTCCTCACACAGAAGAAAAGTATAAAAAAATTAATGAGGAGTTTGATAATATGATGAGAAATCATAAAATCGTAAGTACTGTCAATGCAACGTTTTTGCTTGGCTTTGTGGCACAAAGGATTTTCACTCTTTTTTTTTCATTTAACTTTTTCCTCTTTTTGTTCCCCCCCCCCCCCCTCAGAGCCTCTGTCAACTTCTTTCAGAGCTTCTCTAGCTTAAGATTAATGCTCCCTTCACTGGGTGTGCATTTGTTTCTTATGTTGATTTGTTCTGCAACTGATATTTTGGCACACCCTGATAAGATCACATTTCATGTGAACAGGTGAAATGTTGCATGCTTCTGCTGGAAGGATTACACCCTAGTGTCATGGTCATGTTATCATAAATCAAACAGCAGTCGCTATTTAAACACATCAGGAATGTGCAGTAAATACTTACTCACATATCGTGATAGTTTATCCTAAAGATCTGCAGGTTCTGTGATTCTGTTTTTTTTTTTTTTTCCATCTCAAACCTGATTTTCATCTCTTAACATAAAAAAAACACAGTTCCTTGGTAATGTAAAATGTAAAAATTCTCCTTTTTGAATCTTTCTGTTACCTCTCTCTCAATGCATTCTAGCATAAAATATCTCTTACTCCTGAACAGCTCCAGCATTGAAGTGTTCCCAGAGCACACTAACACTACACTATCATTTAGCATCTTCACTCTCCTTCATCAAGTACCACAATGGCTCACCCTCTAAAATACCACAAATCTTTTGTGATCTTATCATGCGTGACAATATTAGAATTTTGCAAGAACGTAGTGCTTACTAAGCAGTCGTTTTCTCTATGTTCCTGACATGAAGAGCATCACTTTGCCATTAACAAACTAATGATAACACCTGACTGGCTCACTGGATAATGCTATGATGAAACGTTCTCACTGCCACCTGTCATTCTCACTTATGCTTTGCACAGTCAGTACTTTGTAGGTAAATGCAAGTGAGTCAAGATTCTTGTAGTTGCGAATCCCCACCACCCCTCTCTGCTGCACTCAGAAACACAAAGGTGTTTCAAAAGGCAAAAAGTACATTTGTAGTGCTGACTGCTGCAATGCCAAAGTGATCACCTGAATGCATGTTTTTTAGTTTTCTGTGTGTTGCTGTAACACCGAGGATTTGTGTGTATTCTTTGTGTCTGATGTTAACGAGATGTTAATAAACTGTTTTGAAGGTGGCAGAAATGTTTCTTAAAATGTTTTGTTATAAAGCAACAGCCGAGTTTTAAATGTGCAGTGCAGTGTGTCCTTGTTTAATAAAGCAAACCCTCAAGGGAAGCTCTCTGTTAATGATGCCATGACAACCACTGACCCGTCAGATTCATCATTAGACCTTGGGTTTTGAGTGGGTTTGTGTGTAAACCTCTGTGTGTGTTTGTCTCCCTCTTGTAGCCCACAGCATTGCCTCAGCAGAACTTCTCCATGCATGTGGCAGTGCCTGTATCCAATCCTAACGCCATGTACCAGCCAGGAGGGACTCTGGGCAGCCAGGCCCTGGCAGCAGCCGCGGCCTCCCTTAGTGACATTGGGATGCTGTCCCCTCCACAGGCCTCTCTGCACAGGAATGTGGGCTCAAGTGGAGGACCCCAGAGGCCCACCAGTGCAGGTTAGTAGACAACAACCCCTGTTTTGTCAAAGTGGTGTACAGAGGACGCTCCAAACCACTCAGCAGGATTTATTTACGTAATTGATTAAACACCCTTTCTGTGTTTTCATATGTGATTATATCGTCTTTCTAGTAATTCTGACAGCATAAACTGTTTTTTTTGTGGAATAATTTGACAATTCTGGTGAGAACCGATGGTTGTCATCCAGGAAGACATTAGCTTAGCATAGCATAGAAGCAGGGGGGTAAAGCTAGCCTGGTTCTCTCCAATACTTAAACTAACTTACTCCTCTGACGCTCATTACCACATTATATCTTCTTTGTTTAATAACAGAACTGAATAATGTGTGGCTTTTAGGGAGTTACAAGCTGTATTACTCTTAACTATTTTTTTGGATGAACTAATGTTTGCCTAGCATTTCTCTCAGAGTCTACGCTGGTTGCTTGGCTACTTCACATTGACGAAAAAAACACTTACTCCATCCAACCATGATATAGTTGTGGCACATAACCCCCGTAAAACTACAATGCTTTAGCAGTGTTGCTCGGCTAGCTGTTTCCTAAAGCTTACATTTGTTATGCTAAGCTAGGCTAATTGTTTCTTGGCTCTAGCTTCATACTTAGCGCATAGACATGGGTTTGATATCAATCTCATTATCTAACTATCTGCAAGTAAGTAAACAAGCATATGTTTAAAGTTTTGCTATGGTAACTTCAAGGGTTTTTTGGTTGTCTCTGATGCTTATAGAGATTTATAAAAAAAATTCTAGGTGGCTTTGGATGTAAACGGCCTACGGTCAAGCAGTCATGTCATAACACATTTGAGTTCATGTTTGTGTGATATCTTTTTTCACACCTTATCATCCCACTGTTTACTGTACCTGCATTGTGGAAAGATAATGTCAGTCTACGGTAGTACTTGTTTGGACTGTTCTGACTCAGTCAGTCCACATGGCTTTTGGAGATTCAGCTACACTGCATATGATGGAAGTACAGGCAACAAGTTGTGAAATGCTTCATTCAAAATTAAACACATGTAAAAAAAAATTGTCTAACACCTCCCAAAATGCAGGGGGGTTTACTTCATGGCTGTTTTTCACAATAACGCCTCTCTCTTGATTATTCACTGCTGTATCTGTATCGGTTCTTACTGGATCAGCGTATTTCTAAAGCTAACAACATGCCCGGGCTCATGCGGCAAACTTGCATTGTGCTTGATTTAAGTGTATCTCTACTTGGTAGGGTTTTCATTTGACTGTTAAGAGAGGATACAGTAGATGATTTCTAAGTGGAGAATAATTGTTTGTTGCAGGTGCGTCCTCATAATGGAATTCTGCAGTCACCATCTCCGACAAAACACCATTCTGAACACAGCTTGATGTAGCTCTCTTTAGTCATACAGTGTATTGAAAATGTTCCCATCATGGGGACACTGGCGAGAGCACATGCCTCCCTTTCGTGCGATGTGAAGTTAGATCGACATGACATTTCCATGTCTTGTCTGGCATCTCCATCACATGCTCTGCTAGCTTGCAGAAGGATGCAGATGGTTAATCGTATCACTCTGTGCATCTCATTAGGTGGCATGCTGGATAACACAGACCTTTCAGTGCCAAGTGGTATGGGCTCCAGCCCAGCGGGTAAGTCCTCCCGGAGAGATTTATTAGCTCTCTGTAGCTCTGCCCAATAGGCCTCCTGCTTAGCATGCGAGCTGGATAGTTGCGTACCCATCTGTGATTGGTCCAAGACAGTTGTCACTATCTATGCCTGACTATATTTCCACTGCATGCGTAGGGAATACAAGTGTTGCTTCTCTCCACAGAGGAAATGTATTATATGCTTGTTAAATGCATGTGTGAGAGATTGGGAATGGATCAGCAGCATTCACAAAGTGTGGTGTTTATGCTTGAAACCAACTCGAGTATAACCAGGCGTGGCAATTAGCTGTCCAACTGACTTTAACGGATAAATAAACACAGCGTTTCCTTTCAACTTGTCACCTCTATGTAGCCCTCCCTCATCCTGTTTCCTTCCCACTATTGACAGGTGCATCTGTTTTCCCCCCCACTACTCTGGCAGCCCTTATAAGGCTGGAGAAGGTCTGTAAGATGCCTAGACCAGCATAACCCTTTAGGTATTCGGGCCATGACATCCCACTAAGTCCTCAGTACACAATGACCGGACAGCCTGTCATGGCTGCAATGTGCTGTGAGAGAGGCGAAGGCAGGTGGACTTTAACTCTTTCCTTGTCACTTAGCCCGCTGCACTCCATATAGCATTTCCGACAAAATGCAGTATGGTGTTACAAAATGGTACGATATTAAATGTGCATAGCTTGTGGACGACCACAAGAATGTAGGCTTACAATGAGATATTTGGTTAGGCATTAGAAAGTATAAAGAGCACCTCGGAGCGGTTTACAACATTTAAAGAGAGTGCTGGATACGTTTTAAGTTTAGGGTGTGGTACCGGGTCGGGGTAGATTTAGGATCCTCTGCCAGGGGGCGTCAACATTTGGCACAGTGTGAGCATGCTGCAGCTGTTGTTTGTTCCAAGTGTGTAGAACAGCAGAGAGGGAGGAGGAACCTCTCCAGCACTGCTGTCAGATGACCATTCCTGACATAGCTCTGATTTTTCACAAGTTGCAGCTTTGACCACAGAGAAACTTTTCAAAGTGGCCAGATGGAAGATGTGCCGTGTGACATATTTACTGTTCATTGGTGTCACCAAGTTGTGTATATATATATATATATATATATATATATTATTATTTTTTTTAATTTATTTATTTTAAATAGAAGAAGTGGATTATTTTCCACATCTTCTATTTAAAATATATAAAAAGAAATCTCTTTGTGTCTGATTTCATACTGTTACTCTGGTGAGCAGTTCTATTATAGATCTTTTCTTTCAACAGCTTATACAACTACACCTAATTGCATGCTGGTCCTTGACTGGTATGCATTCAGAAATAACGTTGTGGTGGACTTGTAGGATTGAAGAGCGTGATATCTCTTTCAACAATATTATGGGCATTATGGGCTTTTGAAACACAAAGCATGTTTGTATGTTCTGCAGATCAGGTAATGAAATAAATAGTTTGTGCAAATTTTGACTTTCAGAAAATTGTCCTCTTTTATTGTAGGTGGATTGAATGTGAAACATGTATTCAAAGTTGGAGGGTGATGATGATGGTGATTACACCCTTGCTGAATACAAAAACAACAAGAACAATTATTAACCTTTTGCCATGTGCCTTTAGTCTTAACAAATCACCTTCTGCACATCCTGTCTGGTTGTAGTTTTCTGAGACACAACAATAGGACTGTGCATGGCATCTATTATTAGAAAACTGTTTTGGAGGCCTTGATTCGTATATCTATTATTTCTTGTCATTCATCAAGGCATTTTCTCTTTTTGCCTGAACATGACGCACGTGGGATATTCTTTCCCTCAACCTTAAAATGAAAACTAAACATTTCAGTTGTAAACACAGCCCTTATGTAATGCCCCTTCCCAGACCGTGTTAATAATTCAGGACAATGAACAGAAACCAAACAGCTTTCAACACGGGCTGGTTTCAGTCAGAGAGGATTTATTGGCACTACCGAGCCGTTAGTGAAGTCTGAATATGGAATGAGGGCAGACATCAGAACAGTCCACTGAAACGTTCCCGCTGAAAGTCTGGGTCTTAACTTGTGGCTGTTACCTTGGCTCAAAATTAACTTTGTGGTCCGAGTATTTGTTCAGACATGTATTCCCTTCTTGGCAAGTATTTGAAAGAAGTGGGATTTATGTATCGTCAGACATCTGAAGACATAATCAGAGGCAGATTCCAAAGATATGTGAGTCAGGTGGGTTAATCCCAGTCTAAATTAGCTAGTGCATACAGCACTGATTTCTGTCTGTCATCACCCTGTGAAGCACTAGCACTGGTTATCAGCCCAATGTATGTTGGTTCAGAAGTGAACAAGGAAAATTACTGAAATGTTTATAGAAACATATACACATATACATTCTGTTTTCAGTCATGTTGTATAATGCAAAAAAAAGGACAATTAGATGTTTAGGCTCTGTTAAAGTTACATTTTCTTTTTGTCAAAATCTCTATAAAGAACAGTGAACAATGAAGGTCGGCTATGGACACAGTAGTATTTAATAGAATAATTAAATAGCCAGAAAGAAGATTGTGTACATGGTGCTCAAAAACAGCGATGAGAGAAAAAGCTCTTTTTCAGGATAAACTTCAGGCCTACAGCTATTCTTTTGCATTAAAATATATATTACATGAAGGTATATATACATATAATGTAATCATTTATGTGTTGTATTTTTGATGTTTGATAAACAGATGTGTCTTGTGACACAGAGTGACTGAAACTAACCAACTTCAAGCGTGACTTTGGTATTTTTCAACCTTCAACTTGTGTTTTAGTGACTAATGGGGACAGCAATCTTTTCAATTGGTACAGTATTGAGCCAGAGCACTGCAGGTGGCAGCCGCTAAACGGGCTGCAATGTAATCGCTCGGGGCGTTTCCTCACCGTCAGTGAACGTCCACAAAAAGTGCTTGTTTGTGCTACTGACAAGACTCAGGTGGTTATTATAAGTGTCTGACAACATCATGGAAAGGACAGAGAAATAACACGTTTTTCTTAGCTTTCTTAGTCTCGCTCTGAACGTAGCATCCACATTATTGTCGAAATCAGCTAACTATTCAGACATGATATTGAAAATCTTTTAGATAATGCTAAGCTATTCTTTCTGTGCTCCAACACAACAAACCCTCAACATCGACACACATCTCTTCAACTTTCACTCACGTTGTCACCGTTGTCTTCTGGCAACAAATCACATGACACATTCACAAACAGAACGCGAAGGGTAAGAAAACCTTTTTATTTCTCTGTTGGCTCCTTTCCATAATGGTATATGGACAATATGAGCCTGTCAGTGGCCAAAATAAGCCCTCTTAGTGGACGTAAAATGACGGAGAGCATTTACCCCGAGCCATTACAGCCTGCAGCACTCTGGCTCAATACTGGACCAGTTTCAAAAACTGTTGTCCCCATTAGTCGCTGAGACGCTTAAACAGGGGGAAACCAGGGTCAAGGTTTGGAAAATAACCCTCTAAAGGTTCAGTTGGTAACTTTTTTTAAAAGAAACAAACGTCAAACTGTTACTTTATCCTGACAGTAGTGCATGAGACAGATAATCTGTGAAAAATAAATCATGTTCCTCTGCCTCCTCTTAGTGCTCCTAATGGCATTTTAAAGATTCCACCGTGCCGAAGGAAAACAACCAATCAGAGCCCAGGAGTCTCTATTGCAGCTGTTGATCACTGCTTGTGAAGCTCTGTTTCTCAGTTTCTCAGTGAAGCTAAGTCTCTGTTAAAGTACAATATCAGCGCTCACTGATTTGTTATCGGAAAGTCTTAACTTGCCGTATTGCGAAGCTTCAGACAATTCCTTTACATGACAGTCTATTTGCACTAACATCTCATTCCCACTGAATGACATCTTCACTGCTTTTAATCAGGTTTGCTATTTTTAGGGCCTTGGACATTTACTCTGCTAATTCTGTAAACATTTTATTCTTGCAGCAGCCAAGTCTCGTACGATCAAAGCTAGAACTGACGGCGATATCTGCTTGTATATACTGTTGATTCAGCTGTGAGATACTATTGTCTGCTTCATAACTGTTTATTTGACCGTGAATTGTTGGTGTCCTTATCTGTAGTCAGAGCGGCTATTGTTCCATTATGTTCCTATGCAAGAGCCTACTCATTGTGCACACACTTTGTGTTTCACTGGTATACACTGAACACAATGGAGAAGTCGGCAACTTGTTGAAGTGTTACTGATCTGTTGATGCAGCGCTAGACGCAATTCATACTTTTTTACCCTTTATTTTCAAGATTTCAACATGTACTTATATATTGCAACAGTATAGTTTTTACTTAGACTTACATAACTTGAATTCAATTCTAAATTCATCCGCACTTGAAAAAATTGCTTTTGTTTGCTTATCTTTTTCATAACAATTCACAGCTCCATTTTTATTACGGTGGATTTTTGTGGAATCCGCAGCATCCCGCCTTGTTCAGACGGACTCACAGTATCTTTCAATTAAAAAAACAGCTACTGTAGGTCGACAACAACATGAAGAAGTCATATTTTCCTGAATCCTGTGTTTTAAAAAAATCAATCAAAATACTAAGTGAAGAGTTTCCAGCGATCTAACAATCTGTAAGGGATCCCCCATTAATACAGGAGCACTTGCATTTCTTGGTGCTAGTATAATGTATTATTTGTATTAATTATTTTAAGGTACATAACATATTACAGTATTTTATACAATATGGTACAGTATCTAAAAACTGCTACATGAATCTATGCAGACATGTACTGTAAGTGTTACAGACAAACATCTATATGTTTCACTGTGAAAATGATCATTTCTTGAAGTATGTCTCAAAGAAAATCATTCTCTGTCCACACCCACGGATAATATTCACCCTTTGCAAGAGATAGTTGTCCAGCGATAGAGTGGGAGTGAGGTGGATGGGAGTTCCTAAAATAAATTAGAGGGGACTCATCGCTTTGCTAAGAAAGGAAATGACTGATGACGATGACATGAACATTATGGTGTGAATGTGTAAGGAAGTGTCTTGCACTTTGCCATTGTTTGCGTGCACAGTGTAAAAACAACACCAAGAGATCTTTTATTGTTTTTTTTATTCAACTGTAATGGCAGCTATTTCTTTTAAGCAGTCACAGTACATTTGTCAGTGAACTGCTCCTCATCCCAAGATGCAAAGAATTGACTTTGATGTAATCATTCACAATAAAAATAAAAGGCTCATCAATTTTGAAATGGACATTTTATTTTTGTAAATGTGCAGGATAATTATCCAAGTCTATTAAAACTTCCCAGAGGGTTGGAAACACTTAACGCTGCGTGCTGCAGCAAGCTGGAAAACAATGCTGTGTGAGAGGTTTGCTTGATGACTGTGAGTGTTGTCAGTCACAGTCCGTAGTTTGATGATGTGTTTCTGTCGCTGTGTACCTCTGCAGGAAACGGTTTTGTTAACCCCAGGGGCTCTCCAGGCGTCCTCAGCTCACCCAGTGGCAACGGCCTGGGTAAAGTCATGCCCACCAAGTCTCCACCACCACCTGGAGGGAACATGGGAATGGGAGGCCGCAAGCCAGACCTAAGGGTTGTTATCCCTCCATCTAGCAAAGGGATGATGCCCCCACTGGTGAGTACAGAGCACTCCACTGCACACAAGTATCCCCAGCTAAAGGACCTTTAAGTACCTCTGCTGCAGGGCGGACCAGAGCTTTGTTCAGTGTCATCTAGACTTTCATAGCAGAATGTTTTCCAACATTTTGCCACAACCGTTTTTTGATATTATCACATCGACGTAGCATGCGAAGGACTGTTTGTCTGCCAAGTGGGACTCACTCACAGGGTGTGCAGGCCACACCTGAGCAGCGTTCTTCTTGTGCTGCATTCTTCTTCTATCACCTCCATTAACATGTGGGCAGAGCCAAGAATCTGCAGCCCGGGTGTCATAAGTCACACTCAATTACTCACATTTAAATGAGAGGCTTTCTCCAACTATAATAATGAAGGTGCAGAGCACTCTGACCACAGCGAACCACTGAGGCTGAACTAGACTCTCTTGGTCATAAATCAGCATTCGGGGGGAAAAAAGCGGCCAGCAAATAAACCATTTCCAACTTTGCATGTTCCTGGTGTTGTCAGCAACAGGAGCCACTCCAGGAAAATGATTGTGTTTGGTAAATAAACCCCAGGTTACTGTGGGTGCCCCTCCTTTGCAGAGCTTCAAGTAGCCTGGAGCCATTTCTAAACATTGTGTATTAGCATGGCGGCATGTGGAATCAGTAGAGTTGTGTTGTAAGAGGTCTGAAACAGGTTAGGCAGAGAGGTACTGTGGGTACTTTTGGAGTGGTAGAGGCTGTGGAGGGCGCTGGCTGTGGCAGGTCTGCAGACAGCCTGTCATTAGGCCATAATGGTATTAAATTAATCACATCTCAGTGTGACAGAGTGTAGATGAAGACTTAATCAGGGGCCCAGGGTGTGAGCCAGATAATATCTTGTCGCCCTTGTCGTGTCTTCCTGCCGCTATTGATTGAGTGTGGGTATTAAGACAGCCCTGGCCTGGTCGCAGTATGTCCCACAGCACAGGGAAGATGGAAGATGGGCTGTGGGTCCTCTTTCAGCACAGGGAGGATTTGAAATACTCTCCTCTACTAAGTACCCTGCGGCCATTGTTGGTACCAGCGGAGAAAATTCATATGTAATTTTTGGCTAGGAGATGAGTGCAATCTCACATCCAGGATCAGATCAGTGTTATCAATATCCACTGCTTCTTCTTCTTCATCATTTACATGATAAAGACAAGTTAATCGGGTGCCTATGCTTTGGACAAAATTGTTCACGATGTCAACGGACTATAGACATACAATGTTCGATTTCAAAATGACTGGAGAAGTCATCCACACTTTTATATTCCTTAACGCCCCTTTTACTGTAAAATCCAGACAGCTGGCACGATTTTCCAGAGCGATTTACAGTCGCTCTGCTTCTTTTCTGTAACTCTGCCTCTCTTCTTCTCTTCTGTTGAGGGCAGTCGGAGGAGGAGGAAATGGATTTGGTGAGTTTTGATAAATGCCTGGGCAAATGGCTGAAATGTGAACATGCTTCCGGTAATCACACATGCAAGACTAAAGGCAGGGCTCGAACCGGAGATTGGCTCTCAGAACTGCCAGCAATAATACATTAAAACAAATGTTTTGTCACTGCATGTTTTGGGTTTGGCCTGTGAAAATTGACTCAGCCTGCTAAATTGGCTCCTCCGTTCCCAACACGTCCACATTAGTCATATACCAATAGGAGTGTGTGTGTGTGTGTGTGTAAGAGAGAGTTAGAGAGCGAGAAAGCTACGTGCTAAATAGAAAAATTTACATTTTTTTAACTATTGTAGTCACAATCTGAATTTAAAAAGTGTTGGGTAAAAATCGAAATTATTCATAGTTTTTTCTTAGGAAGAGAACATTACATCATCCTAAATGACATCATGCTGTGAGATACTTGGGGTTTGGTGAAGTCATCTGGCTGGAGAACAATGCAAGGAAGCCATCAGCTAGATCATGATGCAATGCTGCTTCAAATGTAACCGCTGGCAGCTGCACATACGTTTATTACATTGTATTCTGAGGATTTGTTACAGTATTGTTCTGAACTATGACTGCATTTGGTTAGTGGAGTTGGGAGTGTGTGCGTTTGTAGCTCACACCGCAGTTTGCGGCATGACCACACCACATGCCGTGTAGGTGTGCGTTTGTGTGGACTGCATGCCGGCCACTGCACTAAAGACCACTGGCGCTTTAATCTGCGTCACTCTGGGATTATCCCTTTGCACCCTTTGCACCAAAGAGTTGTTGATTTGATTGTAAAAGTGATCACTGGACTCACTCTGATCCTGTGGGTTCCTCGCCCACACTATCCCGATAACTGCGTTCTTTTTTATGTCTAACAAATTAAAACTCATTAAGCAGAGTGTAGTGAATCTGATTAATAATTTGTTGTGCCTGTTGCTGCATGTCGGTTTTGTGATGACTACATCTGTCTGTTGTCTACTTAAAATATATAGTTATTGTGATGACTGAAATCTTTTAAAGCCCGTGGTAATTCTTTTTTGGGATGAATTCACAAGTATGTCTGCAGTTTGTTTTATACATACACATGTATTTAGTAAAATATATCTGGATGATTTCATAAAATCCCATAAAAAGCACATCAGTTATTTCATGTCTCTTCCAGTGTTGTTATCTTCGTTTTGACATATTTGTAGAAACACAAACGTGGCGATCAGAATATTGACTTCCATGAAGCTCCACCACCACCTAGTGGCAGCCTTCATTATTACATTGATAACCCGGATTACCACAATATATACTGCATAGTATATGCAAATTCAAAACGTGCCTCTAAATGAAATGTCAATGTGACCATCGCTGAGGATTAGAGTGTGTTATATTTTGTGTTTATGCCTTTTCTTTGTTGTTTTTTTGTGTTTTGCAGAACACCCAGAGGATAAGCATCTCCCAGTCCAGCCAGCCACTGGGCACTCCAGTAGTGTCTGTCACCACCCCCAGCCTACCCCCACAGGGCCTGGTCTACTCAGGCATGCCCACCTCCTACAACCCAGCTGGTGAGTCTGGCCTTCCTCTCCCCTCACACTGAAAACAACCGCCTCAGCCGTACTACACACTGTTGTTTCTTGCTCTTTTCTCAGTGACACATGGTGCTGTAGCTGAAATAAGTTCCCACTGTGTTTGGCTGTTTTTGTTTTTACAGAGTTCTCCCTGAGCAGTGCAGAGATCTCTTCCCTACAGGGCTTCAGCTCTCCCGGGCTCTCACTGGGCTCCATGTCGGCATGGCAACAGCATCAACTGGGCCAGGCAGCTCTTAATTCTTTGGTGTGAGTAACACACTTCCAAACAAAGGCACACTCTCCAGACGCCCTCGCATAAATGCAACACCCACTGTGCTCTGTGATATCATGCTGAATCACACATCTACATATTCCTGGCTTCTCACGTTGCTGCGCTTCACATTTGATGTCTCATTTTATCAGACTGAGCACAAAATGTCATGCTTATCTTCTCTGCAGTGGTGGAGGTCACCTACCTCAGGGCTCCAACCTCTCCATCAACACCAGCCAGAGCATAAACATCAAGTCCGAGCCCATTTCGCCGCCACGGGAGCGTGTCACCCCATCTGGCTTCCCCCATCAGCATCTGCAGCAAGGGTCCGGCCGACAGGAAGTCCTGGGACGGTCACCTGCTGACAGCCTCAGCTCCTCCTGTAGCTCTTACGATGGCAGCGATCGCGAGGACCACCGGCCAGACTTCCACTCCCCGCTGGGGCTGGGCAGGCCCCCTGCTGGCTCTGAGGACAGGGAGAGCCCCTCGGTCAAGCGCTTGCGCATGGACACATGGGTGACATAAAGAGCCCCGCTGAAGCCTCCAGTCACCAGCCAGTCGGAGAGAGGGGGAGGGGTTAGACATGGAGATAAAAGAAAGAGCAAGGGTCCTTAAAGCTATCATTATGATACTATTATTCAACTCCATTTCAATTTGTAAGATGACTTGAGTGGCAAATGTTACAAGACGTGTCAGAACATATCTAAAGTAAATTCTCAAACTGATACGGTAAGATAAAAAAAATAAAATCTCAGTTAGCTGGACTGAATGATATACACAAGCAGGTGGTATCAGGTACTTGGTGCAATTCAGATGACATTTGCTGAAGAGAGATGTTCAAAGGAAATTGTTAAACGATAGGCGGTAGATTATTGTAGTCACTGGTCTAGTCAGACACTTACATGTAGTTGCTGTATTGCTGTTGTGCTCGCAAGTTGCAATCAATCAGAGAGAGTTGTGTTGCTTTCAGGCTGAGGACCCTTACATATGATGTTCACTGCAAGAACTATCTTTTAAAATCATGCTGTAACCACACAAGACCTTTATCTCAAGTGGCCTCTTGTAAGTTATTGATTCAGATACAGAGGACGCCGAGTTAATTAAGACTATACGGGAATTTGGATCACACAGTAAATAATAACAGTTGAGACTACTTTAGTGAACAAATGAAAACAAATACAGTTTTTACTCGAGGTAAAAAACAAAATAGCAACCGAATTTATTGCAATAATGACATACTATTCATTTTATAATTTAAAAGAGTAGGATATATAAATGTGCAATTAAGATAATGCGAACCTGTCCAGTTGAGCTGGTGAGAAAAATCAACATGTTCACATTTGTGTAACAGTTCATCAGTAATATAAGCCAAAGCTGTTCTTTTGTGTTGTTTTGTACAGTTGCTACCGTTTCCTAACATGTTACTCAAAGCACCATTTCTGTCATCAGTTTTAGGGGTTTTTGTGCTTTATTGCAAACAGTGTAAAGTCGTATAAAACAGATCTTGAATCGATATCTAAAGCCATGAACATTTGCTGTTCTGTTTGTATAATTGATCATTTGAGCCAAACATTTTCTTTTGTTGTGTATATAGCGACTTTAATATATATCACCAGGGTGTGAGTACATACTGAATGTACTGTACCAACACCGTTTTCAAGAAAAGTATATTTTTGTGGATTTCAGCCAAGTTTACAAGAGTAGACCCTTAAAAAGTAGATCTTTCACTGGTCAATATTTGCTATTTTGTTCATTTTACTGTAATCTCTTCTAAATTGGATTATCAACATAAACTCCCATGTGTTTTTAGTTCCAGATGGTCAATTAGTTTTTTCCCTCTCTTTATTAGTGATGACTGTTTGTCCTGAATACATTGTAAAAGCAATGCTGTGAGGTTGAAGTTCCACTATTTTCTAACTTGTGAAGGATGATCACAAGGCTCATAGGGGAAATAGGGTTTCTTCCCTCCTAGTGTAGTTGTATACCAGCAGCTGCTGAATGCACTGCCAACATTCAAACCCAAGGTCCCAGCCCCACACTGAAGAATAATAGATTGTTATTGCATGTAGCTCAACTGAAAGACATGTCATCTCTCAAGCCCGTTCCACTATCCTGGTATTGGTTCACTGAATTAAAGCAAAAGACAAAACGTGGCAGAAGTGGCCGCTGACCTTCACACAAAACTGATCACGCCTGTGCTAATACACTTATGTGGTTGTAAATATCACAGTCAGTCATAATTATGTACAGAAATACTCATGTGTTTCCTTAATTGGCCCCAGAAATTGTATCTTATATCAATGCCCTATTACTAGTAAGACTACTATAGGCTTTAGGAGCCGGAAACGTGAAAATCTGAAGGCTTTGAAGTCATGTACGCAGAAGGTGTCGCGACGCTTTTATCACACCGTGCAGAGACAGAGAGGGAAGAAAGGTGCTGTGACTTGTTTTCTTCTTCATCACCACAGGAGCAAATAATTCAGCAGCTAAATCAGAAACCCAATGTCATCGACTCCAATCTCACTGCTGGATTGCACACATTTGTATGAGAAGTTTGCTGTACGCGAAAGGTATCGCTCTGCATTCACCGGGACATATCTTGTGTGTGCTTCTGAGGTTTTTCCGCCCCATCGTCAGCTCCATGGTAGTTCTCAATATACAACCGTAAGGATCTATGCAGTTTTAGCCCCAATTCACAGCACATATGCAGAACATGATGTCATTACAGGTCACGTTTAGGCCACAAAGCATCAGGAAGAAGAGCATCTGAGGATTGACTGTTAGCCTCTTATCCTGAAGTGCCACATCTGGAGGTTGCTGGACTACAAGTTACATATAATGCATTTTATCAAATGATTGATTTGGATACCCCCGGGGCAATCTCTTCATGTTCATATACATTGGTAGACATACTTTACATAATATGTAGTAATCCATAATGCAATCCAGTTTAACGAAGCAGGTGAAAATAGCAATAATAAATGACTACAACAAAAATAGTCTGCCTGTTTTGGCAGCTCCACCTCATAGTTGAGCACATACTTTAGCACTTGATAACATATCAGGGAGTTTTGTAGTTTGTCGATCTATATGCACAGTTAGGAAATGCCTTATCCCAAAGAAAAATTACATTTACCATTTATATTTAATTTTCTCTTGTTTAAAAAAACAAAACAATGCAGATATCACTCAAACTTAACCAGACCTGCCTCTTCTCAGAAAAGAGCCACATAAGGAAATGCACGGTGAATGCACGGCGATACAGTTCACTTTGCTCTTTTGGTCCATGTCCAAATTTGTGCACAACTGATGAATGTGAAAGGAAAGGGTAATCAATGCACCTGTAGAGGACTTTCTTCACTTTGCTGTGTAAAAGTACACCGCTTTGCTTATTGGCTTTTATAAACAGAACTATGTGTTTGGTAAGTGTTTGTAGTTGATAGTTCACTTAAACTAAAGAAGCTGTTTTCGGTTTGATTGCTCAGACCGTTTGGCGGCACAAGCTGGACTTTGTTGCCAATATTGAAATTATTTGTTTCAAAATTGAAAGAAATTTTAAGTTAACATTTTCTTTCCCTTGAATGTGTTGTTTTATTTTCATCATACAATAAATATTCAAGTGAACTTTTTATTAAACAATTAAGATACTATGCTAGATATTGTTGTACAAAATTTGTATTCTTCACAAAAGTACAAATATTGGCTTTTAATGTGTAATTTAGGTTATCTCTCTTATTCTGTATAAAATGAAGTAAACAACTCTTGCATAGAATTTGTTCTCCTGTGAAGTCCCAAACAGTAGAAACTGTCAACTTTATTAAACACCTCAGTGTATGCTCAATCTGAACTCAATGTCTGTTCATCTTTGAATGTTGCCTTGAAATTGCATTTCTCTTCATTGCCTGCATCAGCTAGTGCACTGAGGCCACTGCCATTGTGACAGTGAAGATCTTCATCTTAATGACTTTATGTAAGAACATTCTTTGACATACTCTTTCAATGAAATAATCAAATCATGTTTATTTATTAAAATAGTGCTGCTTAACTTACTGTAATTGTAATTTTACACATGCTGGATTTATGGCTCCATGCAGTGTGGCAGCCAGTGGTGGGAGAAGTGCTCAAGTAACACTGCTACAGTGTTGAATATTTCATTACAAGCTAAAGTAAAATTGTATTATCAAAATGTAAAAAAGAAAGAGTTCTAATTATAAATGTAATATATTGTCACAACAATGATATTATTGGATTATTATACTATGGTTTCACATGTAAGCAGCGTGCTGATGTTCAAACTGGATTTGATAGAGCTAATTTTAATTGATTTATACAAGAGCCTATATGGGTGGGTAGTTTCAGATGTTTTGAATATTAATACCATAACATTTTACTTTTATTTTTGTAGAATACCTTAAAATTCCACTTAACTACAATGTTTGAATACATGTACGTAGTTACTTTCCACCCATGCCGACAGCAGCACTAAAACATTCATTAACTTCAAAGTTACAAATACACCTACTTTGTTAATTTGAAGTTAGTGAAATTAGCTTATTTGTTTGTTTATTTAGCTTATTTTTGTATTGCACATAATAAAGAGACTGGTCCAGATTAAATGCGAGAAACATACAAGTGAAACTAAAGTGTTTTCGCAGGTGACATCTAGTGATATTTCATTTTAGAACAGTTTTGCAAGACGACCTCGTGTATTTCTACAGTATCGCCAGCAGGAGGCACTGTAGTACAATGCATGACACAGAGCTGCAGGTGGATGGATACATCGTGCTAAACTGAGTTAACTAAAGGTAAGTTCAAACAGCTGGAGTTACTGGAACACGAGCCAAAACTACAGGTAGCTGGTGTTAACCTAGCTTGTTTTTGGTTGAACCCGTCTTTACAAAAAGAAAAGATAAGGGAAAGTTTCAGCATTTCAAGAACAACCATTTCACAATTCAAGGGGACTTTCAACTGTAAAATGTGCTTTAATTCAAAGGTGAGAAACATCGTGAACCCTCATGAAATATCATGCATCGCTAACTGAAAACTCCCAAACAGTAACTTTGCCGAGTTAAAGGTATCCAAAGCAGTTAAAGCACTTTTACTTTAGGTGTAAAAGTTCATTTCACTACTTAATTAGCATTTTTACTAAAATAATTTGAGTAGAAAAACCCTGCCAGACAATCAGGGGTCAGCTGTGTAATTGACAACCTCAATCTTTCACGGCTGCTTTCAGTGTGAAGGCCTTGCATGTGCATCACTCAGTAGATTTGTCCCCAAGTGCATGTACTTGGCTTCCTGTCCATCAAACCAGCTGTGCTGCAGTCTGGATCAGGTCCAGTGTGCATGTGTAGAGTAACCAAGCTGGGTTTTGGGGCTGTTTGAGTTGTGTGAGGAGGAGGGTGACAGGCCACCTGCCACAGGGGCTTGCCCTGTTCAGATCCTCCAGCTCTGCCTTTCAACTGGGAGCCAAGTTGGGGTTCTTTCATGTGGGCCTGATCTCCTTAAGACACCAGCAAATATTGAACAAGACTCAGTCCAGACTCAAACACATCTGTTGTCATATAGTCTCCACTGTTGGGCACAGGCAAGGAGAAAGAGAGAGAGTGAACACCAGTGGGTCTGTTGCATTAGCTTCGATGTGTGGACAGAAAGCTATAGTTTATACTTTGCAAACACCAATGCTCACTTTTGAAGAGCTTAGGCTAAACCATGTTCCTCTGTAAACAAACATGGGGCTGTGTGAGAGAAATGGAGTTTTGGTACGACAAGGCAACCGCCGACTGCCAGATTCGTGCTGAAGATCAGAGATGAGATAAGACGAACAGATAGCCAACATTTCATATGCCTCAGTCATGTTGTAGAATCCATCAGTCGTATTCTGGGACCGTTTTGGACAGATAAGAAGGACAGTTGTATTGTAGAATTAGGGTAGATTATGGAATTAAGTATTTTTCTCAAATACTTGGAGCTATAAGAGAACACATATTAGAGGAAGTGTCGTGCATGCGAGTCTTAAAACAGACAAATAGCCTCACAAATGCAAATAAATATTCAAATCAACAATAAACAGACTGCAGGCGATAAGCAAACTGTGGGCTGAACTGTTTCATCACGGTGTTGGTGCCTCACTGTGCATTTAATCTCCAGCCACTGTGTCTTTTATATATATATTCAATATTTGTCGTCGGATTCACAACTGAAGTCAGACTGTATGTAGCTCAACCCATCACAAAAAATAACTTGGGTTGGACCCAACACTTATCTGTGGCATTCTTAGAGTCGTTGAAACACACCTTGTGAGACTGGAATGGCCAGTTTCACCCAGTCTCGCCGCCAGGAAGCAGGAAACTGCATGTTGTGCTAAACTGAGTTTTCTTTGACTTCATAGTTAGGATGGTTGAGCTGCCTCTCGGTGGAGACTGACTCAGTGTGTGGCTTCGTCAGGCGTTTGGCCGAGGTCGACTTGACAGGTATAGTATCGTGCTTTCGTTATCTGAATTCTACTGGAATAATCCAGGAGGTAATGCCATGTAGAATGATTTAGGTGAAGTAGTTTATTCCGAAATGTTTGTGAGATCAGATATTTGCCTGTCCCGCTAATGGTAAGATTATTCCAGGATTATTCTATTTGATGTAGCCTGCCACCTACTTTTGGTTTAGCTGAGTTAATGAAGTTATGCGTAGGCATTGTTTGTGTTTTATTACAATAGGTGACAGCAGATCATTGAGATCATTGGCCTCAGTACAGATTCAGATGGCAGACAAACAACCGAGACGTCTTTGCTATTGTCTGTGTATAGTGGCGAATCCTGTGTTGCTACTTATTTAACTACTGTACACCACGTACAGTGCCTTTTATCAAATGCTATTTAATGAGTCAGGCAGGAAATGTAACGTAGGACATAATAGGAAAATATATTTTTGAAGATGTGTTTACCACCTTAATCAGTGGTCACACACATACATTTGACTGTTCAGACAAATATCACTTTAACTAAGTGCTCACAGGACACCTTGCTGCATTTTCCTTAGGCCTGTATAAAACAAGGGATCTTGATCTCACTGTTCTTTTTTTTTTCTTCTGAAAGTTATCATTCAAGATGGAAGTCAAGAAAAAGACCTTCTTGGAGAACCTTCGTCTGAAAACTAAGTTTGTGAACCTGAAGAAGCCGGGGAAGAAGGCCATCCCCAAGCAGGGCAGGAAGCTGGCCCATCGGCGCAGCATTTCTGTACCAGACCTACGGTTTATTCCAGGTGAAGCATTTCCTTCAGACAGCTACTTGGCGCCCATTCCCTCTGATGCCATCTTCTTCGGCAACTCCCCTAGTCGGAGTGATACTGATTCTGTGGCGAGTGGCTCCATCGCTGATGAACCACTTTACACAGACAAACCGAACAATCCAGTCCCAGACTATAGACTCAGAGTTCCCACAGGTCGCACAAATGCTGCTTTGAATAGAATAAGTGCACCAGTGGGATTAAGCAGTTACGAGGAAATTGATGGTGTGATTAATTCACGCTCACAGAACAAGGTGGCCTTTACTCAAGAAGGTCTGTATGCACAAGTAGACAAAAGACCCAAGGAGAATGCACCTAGATTTCGTTTTGACCCTATTGCTGCACCAAGATCTGTTTTTCCCCAAGCATCTTCACCAAGACCAGACCACGTAGAGAGACAGAGTCTCTTTGGGGAAGACGCCCCAGTAGACAGAGTGTGTTCAGGTGCTGTCGCTGCATCATTAGCCAGAGCAAGCTCAATGGGCGACCAAGTTAACCCGTACACAGACAAGAAGACCACATCATTTGAGCCTAGAAAGTCATCGTCTGAAAAGGGAACTCCGCCAGCAATCCGAGTAAATGCTCGCGCAGCTACGTCTCAGATGTTAGACACCCTGTGTACTCCTGCGGAGAGTGCAGACGGCACCTCTTTGGACTCTGCCGGTGGCAGTCCCACCGAGGAGCGAGTCAACATGCCCTGGACGACGGACTCGGAGGAACAGGACCGAGAACTCTACTCTCCCTTTTCCATGAGAGAGTTTACTGCCGAAGAGGCTCTGCTGGAACAAGCCCAGGCTGAGGAGGCCCTGGAAGAAACGGCAGAGGTCAGTTTTATTTCCAGTGTATTTACATTACATCTCAGATGAAGTCTGCATGTAATGTAGACTGCTATTTATAATTTGTATCCAGTCATGTCAAACTTGTGATTTCCTTTTTACAGTGATAAATCAAACGAATGGTAATCCGGTCCTGTGCATGTACACTAACCTTTAGAGCCCCTACTCTTGTAGAAATGTACGTGGAAGTGATAATCTCATAGGAATTAGATACAAGTATGCAAGCTCTAGTGCTCTAGTCAACAGCATGTAATGTATTCTCAAAGTCGTTATAGCGGCAGACTTTTATTTCACTTTCAAATAGTGTGGTTTGGTTTTTCACCCACTTCAGCTGTTATGTTATAAGAGCGGGACTCAGCCTCTAACATGACGAATGGCATGAATGCCACATTCCTTTTCCAAACCTAAGCTTAGACTTTTATTACACTTTATCCCTGTAGCACTGACACAGAGACACCCTTTATAAACCTGTTGTGACAGTAACTATTCAGTCTGCTGGTGCTACATCCTCCGCAGATGGTTGGTGTTAAATGTAAAGGGACCACATGGGATTTGACTTTGTACAGCCATTGGGTATAGCTGACTTTTGTGTCCTCTTTTATCTAGATGCCTCTTAGATACCAGTTGAAAACCTGTAGTACTAGTTAGAGACACAATGGGCAGGGAGTGGTCTACTAAAAGTACTCAAAGGGTCTGATAATATCTTACTTCCTACTGCTGTTGGCAGTACATTCTGTAGTAACATTGGTTGTCTCCCTAAAATACATTCTCCATAGTCATGAGTACGCATACATGGCCAATAAAGCTGATTCTGATTCTGATTAAGATTGAAGATGTACACACACACCTACTATAGACATCTCAGCTCGACTACTTTTATTAAGTGTTTGTGTCCTCATGATTTATAAAATGTCTTTACATCATTTTTCCATGTAGATGTCCAGTGAGCCGTTTGATTTCTTTGATGAAAATCAAGATCCTCTGGACAACCCTGTGAGTAATTACTGGACTGCCCCTTTGAAGTGAACCAAGCATTCAAGTATAAGAAACTGTATAAGTGTGAATTGTTCTCCGACGCAGGCTCCCTCACCAGGGCCTGACGTCCAAGCACCCCCGAGTCAGAGATACCTCCTGAACATCAACCTGAAGCAGGGAAAGAACCTGGTCATCCGGGACAAGCGCTCCGGTAGGTCAAAACCATACAGGTGGTCCATAAGTCCTGGTGTCTCACAACCTACTAAGAAGCTGCCTCGCTTAGATCTTGAGAAGATAATTACTAACCCTTTACAAGCTAACATCAAACTGTTGGGTGGATCATTACAGATCAAGAGATACCAGATCAGGTTTATTTTACTTCCTGTGCAGTTATTTGTTGGTTGGCTTGTGGCTACAGCTAAAGGGGGGAGCGTTGGATGAAACGCAGCTGGTACATACACCTCGTTAATCTTGTGTTTATGAGCCAACCGGACAGTTGTATATGGGAAATGTGTTATTGTGCATAAAGGAGACGGACTGTGTTCAGTTAACGCACGTGTTGCAACTTGTGAGGATGACTTCTCAGGTGGTGTGTGTGTGTGTGTGTGTGTGTGTGTGTGTGTGTGTGTGTACAAAGAAAAACAAAAACACGAGGTATGCAGTCAGACCAGTATGACAAAAGACACACTGAACTAAAGCATAATTACGTTGTGTCATGATCTGTACATGGAACAACAACTTTTGCAACTTATTTTATTAATATATTGATTTTAATAACTGGATGATTTGTTGGGAATTGATTATCCATGTACGTGATTTTGATCAGTGAGAGAGAGACGGAGAAACAAAGTGTGATCTTCAAATATTAGCTAATCTTGACCTCTCTGAGGCTCAGGAGAGTTTACTTTGGGAAAGCAGCGACCTCAGGTGGTCAGAAGCTGAACGACAACAGGAGAAAATTCATAGATGGATACATGTACTCTATTAATCCAAAAATAGGAAATGTTGTGTTACAGTAGCAGGTTATCCACAACAACAGTAAATACACAGTGAATATACATAGCAGCACTAGAGATGTACATCATACAGAATATAGTAGAATAAACTATAAATATACCAAACTACATGACAAGAATTCATTTTAAATATAGGAAAGCATACTATATACATAAGACATAAGTGTGCACATTGTTTTGTTTGAAATTGAATAAAATGAGGTTAGCATTGGACTATAATGTTGTGCAAATTCATCATGTGCAGGTTATCAAAGAGCAAAACGGAGTGAAGTAAGGTTTAGACAGAAACCTTTAAAGCTGACAGTTGTCTGTTGGATAGAAGTGAGGTGTTTTAGAAGGTGTTCATGGTTGATCTTAAAAACTGTAAGAGTGGCTATTTTTGAGACTTGCATAATTAGTGTCACATCATGTAAAAAAGAATAGCTTTGGGATATCACTGTACAGCCACCCGGTGAAAGGACTTCCTTCTTGGAATGATGCTTAACGTTGTTTCCCCCGCTTGGTGGCAGAGGACCCTCCCAGCCCAGTGCCCTCCTCCCTGCTAGTTGAGACCTTACTTTCCCTGACAAGATGGCACCATGATGATGCAATCCCCACACGCCCCCTGTCTCTCCACTGTTTGCCCAACAATCAACACCGTGCCAAAGGCTCACCAGTGGCATACACTGTCATTACATATTCTGAAAGGAACCACGCCACCAGCCCCCCCCCCTCCTCGGTTTTTGTTCTCCCCTTTTTTTCCCATTAATTTCCATCGTCACCGTTCTCAGTCATGCCAGAGCTTTTCTCCTTGCTAGCTGCCACATTCTCCTCCTGTCAAGTTGCCTGGAGGTTTCCCTGTCACAGGCTGGCAGGGTGGAGCTGCTGTGGGTCCTGCCTGCCTTTGCGAGATGTTCATTTGGAGTGGGGAGCTGACAGGCCTGACAGCCCATCCCCACAGGGCCTTTGTCATGTGATTCAAGCCTCCCTGCAGGCTCTCTCAAGCACCCCCTTTATTCCCCTATACAAATGAAGGCATGGGACTGGCTTTCATTTTTTGGCCAATCTGCATGCAATTGCAGAAACAAAGAAGTCCCATACCCCCACCCCACTCGCAGACAGACTTTCTTAACAGGCTTGGGAGATTAACACTGGTTGCTTCTAGATTTTGGTTTCTGGTTGCCTCATGCTGGCGAGTGTTTCTACTCTTTCACAATTAAACAGTTACATCCCTATGCTTTTGCCATGTGTGGGGTGCACCCCCTCCTCACATATTTCAGTCTCTCACACAACCATTATGGGGGAAGGGTGTGTGTGTGTGTGTGTGTGTTCATATACAGTGTACATTTTTAAAGTGACAATATGTTCCACACGAAGTAAAGATAGTTTGCTTTTAATAATTCACTGTTGCCATATATTTGTATGTAAATCAGTGTTTGTGCACTGTGGTTGAGGTAATCACCACTTGTGTCACACAACATTATCTGGCTAATTTGCCATTTTTTTTGTGTTTAATTCTAAGGGACCAGTGATCCTTATGTGAAGTTCAAACTTGAAGGAAAGCAGTTCTATAAAAGCAAAGTGGTTTATAAAACCCTGAACCCACGGTGGAACGAGTCCTTCTCCCATCCTCTTCGAGACAGAGACCATGCCGTGGACGTTCGGGTAGGCGTTGTTTGTTTGAATGGAAGTGCATCTAACAATTCAAGAGTGATCTTGTACCAGCGCATACAATTTCTGTTGATTTACTTCATGATATTTGTAATATTGTTGCAGGTCTACAATAAAAAGCGGACCACTGATGAGTTCATGGGCTCCAGCACTATTGTTCTGAACAATCTTGAATTTTACAAGTGAGGAATTTATCCTAATATTCTATTTTAATAAGGAATACGCTCATTGTAAGGATATCCATAAGTGGTCATCATTTTCAATCTTCGCATCCTTTCTGTCTCTTCACAGAACCTACGAAATGGAGTTGCAGCTTGATGATCCAAAAAGTAAAGAAGATGACATGGGACTGATCGCTGTGGAAGTCTGCTTAATGTTTAGAGACGCCACCATCAAAAGAAGCCCAGTAAGAGTGTTTCTCATAAAGGCAGTATTTGTTGATGCAGTTCTCTGTCCCCAGTATTACCTGAATTGTTTGTTCTGATTCATGTATTTTATTTTCCCATAGAGATGGCCAGTAAGGAAGAATAAGGTATGGATTTGTATATCATTACTTTTTGAACTTAACTTTAATCATTTCCAAGTCGTATCCAGAATGCCACCCTGTTTCCAGTGTTACAGTTTGCACGGCCGCGCTCCCGGTTCCCCTGATCTAAAGCACTAGGGGGCAGTAGCTCACTGTACTATGGAGCAACAAAGAATGAGGCGTACGCTCAGGACTCAGGCTTTTGTGTGTAACCTTGGTTTCAGCACAGCCTATTTCTTTTGTGGTTTCATAGTGAACCTTTTTTGCAATGCATATTATTTTCAGTGGTATCATATGCTGTGGAAAAAAAAAAAGTGATGCAATATTACATTCTGATCAAAACCGAAATAATAATATTGACTGAATATGTTGTCGTGAAAGAGCCCTTAGATGGATCTTATGAAGCAGTATTTGGTTTTGCAGTAAACAAAGTTCCGTATCCTCTCAAGTGGTTTTCAATATATTGCAGCTGTAATTAGATTCAGAGTGAAATAGGATGGTTGCTGTTTGGGACTCACACTGCAGCGAGTGGGTTTATATTCACACCTATGTAGTCACTACATCTGCCACTGTTCAGTCTCTTGATGGTCCAGAAGACAATCTCAATTTGAAATTAGATGACAAAGGAATGAAGCCATTTTCATCCACATTGTAGGTTATCCACTACAGATGGTTAAAGATACTCAAAGGGAGACAGAAATGTGTGATGGGACTCTTCACAATGTTCGGCTGCCTAAATCACAGTGCTAATTTAACAATGTAACAATGCCATTTTTTTTCCCATTTCATTTTTGACAAATGTACAATATCTTATTGCATTTAACACCTATCCTGGAAGTGCTGAATACCCAGCTCTTACAGCTCCACTCCCCCTCTTTGTGAACATCGTTTTCTCCCTCTGTGTTACCACCACAGAGACAGGGAATGGCAAGTGCCTAAGTAAAACTCTGCTGTGTGATAGTGTTTCAAACAGGAGGGGGGCGTATGGGAGAAGTGTGTGTGTGTGTGTGGGGGGGGCTCTGCTGTTCGAGGCATGTTGCCAGTGTGGGATGCCTAAGATCGGCACTGCTGATAATTCCCAGGCATAGCGGGCAATAACCCAGATGTTAGGATGTAATATCACAGCTGTGGATGGACAGTGCTGAGGTGCTCGCCAAATGGACCTGGGTCTGAGCTCATCGTGCTTGTCCCCATGCTGTCCCACCATATGGAAGCAATCGCACAGCCCTTTTAGGACCAGGAATAGATTCTCTTTAGGGGCCACTTACAGTTAAGTGGAATTGTTTTATTGGCCGCTGAGATAGAAATGTGTCCAAGATAAACACTTGGGATGACTTGGCTGAGGCCTGTTTTATATCGCTCCTCCACTCCCTCTGTTCCTCTTCTTTTGAAGGGGGCTGATATTTATAGGGCTGTGCCTGTGGTATTCCATGTTAATTCAGGTCCCTGAGATGTGCTTTGATCCCCTCCGGATTGGGTGGCAATGTGGGTTGTGACCCCGCAGTGAGGAGGAGGGGCCGGAGTGGCAGGGGAGTTGTAGTGGGGCTGTTTGAAGCGGCGTCGCTGGGGCAGTCGAAGGAGCTGGGCAATCAAAGAGGCTGGAGCAGATTACGGTCCTGCTCTTTAATTACAGTCAGCCCGACACAACCTCTCTGCTGTTTGTTTTTACAGCCCTGGCCTATCACCGCATGGCCTCACGGGAACTCTAACATGGAAACATATCAAGGCCTCTCTCTCTCACTCCCTCTGTGACACACGGCAGGAGAAGTGGATTTTTTGCTGGGCTTGTCCTTGATTTCCAAAAAAAATCCTCAAATGCCCAACATCTTCTTTTAGTTTTGTAGATTCACGACAGATTTAGTTGAAACGATTTGTTATTTTCCCGGTTAGATAAATATTGGATGAATTTGCCAACACGCAGTAAACTGTGATGCTGGCCATACATACTGCATGTATGCATAATTTGCTGATGAGAGAGCTGTGCGGTTTGCATCATTACTCACTGCTGCCTGCTGTCTCTTGTGCAGTATGCCAAGTGTCCTGCCTCCCCACACTCAGTCTGGGAGCCAGTGATGAGTGGGACTGTCACAGCCAGAGACATCTGGCTGCTCACTGACGTTCCTCTCTTCCTTGCTCTCCAGGAGCCTCCATGGTGTGGCTTACCTGTCAGTAGAGATGTGGTAATGTGCTCCAACAGAGATGTGCTGCATAGTGTGGACCTTTTGTCCTACTTTCATACACTCTGTGAACATGATGAGGTGCCAGGCTGAGGCAGGAGCAAGTAAACCTAGGGGAAAGCGCAGAGCTTGCACACACATTGAGCTTTAAAAAAACAAAAACTTCTACTGTGTACCCTTTGACCTGCAGCAGAACCAGGCCGCAGTATCCCCGCGACCAGCTGAGACGCAAAGAAATCAGCTGAAGAACCAGATGTGGACTGGGATGCTTGGTATCACCTTGGTGGAGGGACAGGACCTGCCTCAGCATGGCGACGGGGACATTTACGTCCGCTTTCGCCACGGTGATCAGAAGTACAAGAGCAAGGTTGGATTTTTTTCTTAAGTCTTTCTCTTTTCCTACTTCTCCTACACTCCCTTTTCTCATGCTCCCGTGTCTTTTTAATGTCTGCTCTTTATACTTCACGTCTTTCTTCCCTGCCCCTATCTCTTACTTCCCCGCTTCTCTCGCTCAGCAGGTGCCTGTCAGTGACTCACCTCCACCTTGGCTCACTGGGCCATGGCAGAGGCAGCTCATTAGACTGGGCAAGGCTGCCACTCACTTCTCCCTGTGCCTCGGGTGCTGGGCTTCATTGCCTTCATTTGCATACCCAGCATGCCCTGTTCATCTACCTGTACTTGTTGGCCTCCCCCCTGATGATTCTATGGTGCACTTGTCTTGTGTTGTCGTGTCATTTCTTTGTAAACCTCTCTGCTTTCCTCTCTGCTTGTTTGTTTGTTGGACAAAGCTGATTCTAATTGGAAGCTGTCAGTGTTTACAATCCCAGAGTGGATACTGAGGTGTACACATACAAGCACACACAAATAGAGGCGCATACACACAACACACCTCTCCTTCTCCTCTCCTGCCTTGTTCTGGCTGGACTGAATGAAGACTTAATTCACCTGTCATGCAGGAGCTGCTCAGTCTGATAATGCATTAAACCTGATGTTGTGTCAAAGTGTGTATGTGTTTCCATGTTACTGTATGTGCTGAATCTGTGTCTGAACTGCCCTCAGAACATTTGCGTCCAGGCCAATCCACAGTGGAGAGAGCAGTTTGACTTCAATCAGTTTGAAGATAACCAGGAACCTCTGCAGGTGGAGGTGTACTGCAAGAGAGGGAGGAAGGGTGAGGAATCATGGGGGATGTGAGTATTTCCTGGTGGGAAGTGCAAGTTTTGCTCACATTTGCTCCTCCACAGAACCAGTTTGCCTCGTGTGTTTCAATGGAACTATTTTCCTTTTGTGTCTCAGGTTTGAGATTGACCTATTGAGACTTCCACTTAATGAGAGGCAGCTCTACACTCATGTGCTGGACCCAGGAAAGGGCAAGCTGGTGTTTCTGGTCACCCTTAGACCCTGCTGGGGAGTCTCCATCTCTGACATCGAAACAGCTGCCTTGGAGAAGCCTGATGAGAGAGAAGTGGTATTGGAGAAATTTGTAAGTTCTATTCTAGTTTTAGTTTTTAGTTTTCTGTGACATTATTGGGATACGATCCTAGTCCAGAGTGCTGGTGTTTCATTGACATTAATCTAATTCTGTTTAGAGTGAAATTTGATGTGGTACTTTTATTAATCATGCTCATAAAAAGAGTTTAGAATAACACGTTTTTAATATATATATATATTTTTTCCAGAGCTTAAAGAACTCACACAAGTGTGTGGGGGAGGTTGGCATCCTTCAGGTCAAAGTTGTAAAGGCAAATGATGTTCCTGCCACAGACCTCAAAGGTAATTGTTAGAACTACTCACTTTTGTTTTCTATCATCATGGTCATGGCTTTTTTTTTTTTTAATTAAACAATAAATAACAACTGCTCTTTGTCATTTGCAGGGAAAAGCAACGCTTTTTGTGTTGTGGAGCTCGGCAACAGCAAACTTCAAACTCACACAATCTACAAGACCCTCAATCCGGAGTGGAACAAAGCCTTTACATTGTAAGTAGGACATCTGGAAATAAAACGTCCTTATTTTGTGTTGTATATTTTACATGAATAAAGTGTTTCTTAACTCTCATGTTACAGCCCAATAAAGGACATTCATGATGTGATACAGTTGACTCTCCTTGATGAAAATGGAGAAAAAGCCCCAGACTTTTTAGGGAAAGTGGCCATTCCATTACTGACAGTAAGTTTGTTTATGACCAGCCACCACATTACTACTGTGACAGGATTAAGTTGGTCTTACATATTAATATCTGATTTACAAAATACACATTTTTTAATTTCTAAAAGGTTCAGAATGGACAGGAGATATGCCTGTTCTTGAAGAAAGAAGACATGGGAAATGCATCAAAAGGAACCATCACACTGGTGCTGGATGTGATCTACAACAAAGTAAGGATCTAACTAAATATGTTCAAACCCCTTTAGAAAGGTTATTATATTTCATATCATATAGCGGGAAGTGTGTTAAACTGCAGTGTTTATTGCTTCCTTCGTTTGTCCCAGGTCAGAGCTGGCATCAGGACCTTCAAACCAAAGGAGACCAAATTAACGGAGGAAAACCTGAAGTTCTCCAAAAAGGTCATCTCTATTGATGTTTTTAGCAGAATTTAGCAGATGGAACAAAAAGGCTTGCCAGTATGTTCTCCTCACATCCCAATAGTAAAGTATCCACTACAAAGCAACACACAGTCGCAGTTTGGATTGGACATAGTCAAACTCATTTGTTTAATTGGCTTTAAACATCTGACTTCACAAGTAGCAAATAAGGGATTGTAAAGCTCATTGAACCTCATTGCAAAGTCATAAACATTATGTCCAGTATCAAATGATACTAACTGTTGTTTTGTTCCAATTATTTCCCATTAGGTTCTTGCCCGGAATATATGTCGGGTTCGAAAAATCAGCACAGCAGTTCTGTACACGTTACAGTACATTAAAAGCTGTTTTCAATGGGAGAGCACGCAACGGAGTCTAATAGCCTTTCTGGTAAGTCATTGCCTCACGTTAATGAACTCTCTTTAAGCCTTGGGGCGAACAAGTTTTGTCCCATTTCACTGCAGCCCAGATTTTAACTCTTTCATTTGATGTGAATTAGATGTTGGGGAGAATCTTTGGTTTAGTCGTTTTCTCTCTCGCTAGTCTTTTTCCCATGAAAAACAATGGCTGCCTTCTGTTTCTATCCCATGCGTATGTGATGGATGTGCTCTATCCTTTAAATCAAACCCCACTTGGCTTTCCTTCAGTTCTGATGACATTAGAGTGCATTTGAAGGGGTGGGGTTTGTGCGTTTGTACATCTGACTTCTTAGCAAAGCCTCCTAGCCCGGGGGACGGTGTAAGGAGGATCACAGTCTCAGCTTCTTTGGGTGGAGGAGTGACAGTCTGCCTCCGAGATTTGAACCTTGTTTAAATGTCTCTGTTTAGCTGTTTTTAATGAGGGTATATGATCTAAGGTCCTAAGCTTAAATAATCTTAAATCACCCCGTGAATCCCCCTCAGTACAGCACATGTAATGTCATGATTAAGAGTGTACACTTGCCATGAAAGCCCTGCCAGCACCGTGTCAGGGTGAGGAAGCGGTCACAGACAGGGTGTGTGAAGAACTCTCCTTTCACTGCCTTTCTTCTGTCTGCTCTGTCTCAGAATGACATGCAATTCATACCTGGTGTATTCTGTAAGCCCTTCTCACTGATCCTGAGGTGCAAATCCCCCCAGGCAATGGCCAGGCTCAATGTATCACAGCCCTTAGAACAGCAAGGCACACAGACAGGCAGGCAGGCGGACACACAGACAGGAAGACGGAGAACAATGCAGGCGATTGTATAAGGGTAGAGTGGGAGGCAGGCTACTATCTGGGAAAGAAAGTTGGAGAACAGAAAGAGTAAGGGTGCGGTCTACCAGATAGCGAGAGACTTGGAGGCAGGAGAGCAGGAGGATAGGCAGGCTGACAGGTGACAGGTCAGCGGGATGGGGCCATCTTCCTCCACCTATAATTAGATCCTCCGCAGGCAATGGGAGTGTGTGGTGGCACACTCTAATCTTTCATTTCCACTTCTACTCCACCTGCTGTTTAGGAGTGCAGCACACAAATAGAGATCTTAGAATGAAGGAAAAAAGACTCGCATGCTCACTACTTTCATCAGGATCATCATTGCTATTGTAGTGGGGTGCTTCCCAATGTAATATTTGTCAGCTGTGTGTCATCTGCTCCCCGTCAGTGAGTACGATAATTCTTGTGAAATTGACTGTAGCTGCTTTGTCCTTTTTTTTAAATGAAACAATTGCTCTTTTAAGACTCAAACACATGCTATTTGTAAAAGCAGACAGTAACAGTGTAGTCAGAGTACGCCTTTGTCTGCGATTCAAAAATGATAAGTGTCAAAGGGGTAATGGCGAGAATTGCCCAAACCGAGTGAATCTGCCACGGTGTTTTCATCACCCACTCATCAGCATGCTGAGAGTTCAGCGAGGGAAAAGTTCTTTTTTTTTGCAGTAAGTTATATTCTCATCAAGTAACAAGCACAGGGAAACATGCAAATCACATGTAAATATTAAACGCAATTGATAGTAACCGGGAGAAACAAATTCAGAACTTCTTTCAGTGAGAGCAACGACAAGGTCTTGACCGACTGTCATTACACGCCTAGTCCCATGCCGCCTTCCACACAAGTGCCTCTGCCCACTCCAAGAGTAGCTACTGTGCAGCCACTCCTCCTCCTCCTCCTCCTCCAAGTCATCATTTGCAATTAAGTTAGTGTTGGGAGCTGTCTAAAGCAGCATGCCACCATGTGCCTTAATGAAAGCAGCTCCCACTCCTATCTTTATATCTTTAGGCAGTGGTAATAAGGTAACTGATTCAGACATTGACAGATGGCCTCTGCTTGCATCTCAGATGTGCATAATTATCCCACTAGTGTCTGCTCTTTTCCACAGCGGCAGGCAGCGCAGGGCTTCTCAGGGTGTGCTGGTAGGAAACACTGCAGTGGTGGGTCTAGCTTTAATATACATTACAATACATTATTTATCAAGCAGGCAGACCGGTACCCTTTTACACCATATACATCCTGTAATGCATTACCGCTGCTGTGGTTTCTACTGGGACTGCGGGATGCTCGCGTAGTGCTTTACCAGGAATACTCAGCCATTATATCACTCAGTCCCACAGGCCAATTCTCTGACCTCCACACAGCATGCAGTCTACATTTGTATCCTGTTTATGTAGATTCTTGTATGCATTATGAGGTGGTTGTTGGTGGTATTCAAATTTTGCATGAGGGATCACTGCTCTGGTTCATGTTAACTAAGTGAATGGGAATGTGAAGTTCTTTTTTTGGGGGGGAGGGGGGTTGGCGGGGGAATAGTCTTCTTTGTTGAAATCAAGATAACTTTTCTCTCATGAGTGGCAGAAAGCTGCAGATTCAGGAACGTCTACATTTACAGATTTATTGTTTATTTCGTTTCCGTGCTATCGTGTGAGGAATGGAAATACTTGCAGTAGTGTCACTGTTTGTGAGTGCAGGAGGTTGCTTGTTTTGAATGTCCATACTGTTTGAAATCGCCTTCGATTTCCCACCAATGTGTAGCAGTTTTAAAACAGAATCTCTCTAATTAGGTAATGTAACAAAAAAAAAAAGAAACAAGAAAAGAAATACATCTCTTACTCATTTAAACAAAGTTCTGGCAAATCCTCATAAACATTTTCATCAGTGAACGGAAATACAAACAAGAAATTTGGATTTTTTTCCCCCTCTTGTTTATGCTACAGTAATGAGCCTAGGATCTGCGCTTTTCATAAGTTTGACAACAGCATGTTCCTTTTCTGAGAGAGAAGAAATGTGACAGCTAAAAATCTTCATAAAATAACGGCCTTTAGATGTGCTTTTCACTAAGACCGAGCGAGATGAATGTGCTATACATCAGCAGTGACTGCAGAGGGGTCACCCAGAGTTCTTCGCTGCACACAAGAACAGGACCTGTAGATGGAGCTACAGCACTGCTGGAAACCTGAACGGAGGCACTGAGGAGATCGGTTACTTTGCTCAACATTCGTGGGAACAACTTGGGAGTGAAATCCTCCACTCTGTGCATTACACCAAGAAGCACAAGTTTCGTCCACACCAAAAAAGAAGAAAAAAAGAGAAGCTAAAGGAGCGCGTATTAGACAGCCAAATTAATCTGTTTCAGAAGTTTAAAGTTGAGAACAATTTTGATTTAGATGAAATGGATGAAAGAAAAAGGATAATTTACATTTGAAAGCTGATTTTGAGCTTTGCTGTCATTAGAGCGCTTTAAGTATTTAAGTAGAATTAATATTTTAACATATGAGGTACCTCATCTGTCAGGAGTTAGACTAGAAAGAAACCTGTACACCTTATGTGAGTATTTGAACCGTTTTCTTTCTGTCATTGCCAGGTAGCAACCGCTTTAGACATCATTTGACAGCCTGTGAAATGCTGATTGCTTCACATCACACACTGTAAAGATGGCATTTGATGAATGTTTGATGCGATGCAGCTGTAAACACACTTGGCAGCTGCAACTGGGACTTTTTTGGGGGTTTGATAGAATCATCGTCTTCCCCCAGATGAGGGCAGGACTGGGTCAGATCTGGCTCCAGAGGTCCCAGGAGACCACCTGTGTAGAGCCACAGCAGTCGGGGCCGTTAACCAGAACACCAGCCTGGCTATGATCAAAGCCCTAATCAGACTTTTGGTAATTGTTCTTGTTAACGCTGTCCCTGAAAGTGAGATGCTCTGTGAGTCTAGGATCTGCCTGTTTGTGGTTTACTGCATTGCAGTGTGGCCGAGCGCTTGTGAGAACAGCAAGACCGTGCACGCCTGTGAGTTGTCTCCTTGTTTCTGCTCTGCATCTGTTTTCTCTCTGTTTGAAAAAGTTGGAGGCCCTTCAGGAGTGGGTTTCTTCAGTCTCATGGGGTTATGCTCTCCATCTCCACGGCTGTGGGAGTTCTCACAGACTGTGTAGTGGGAATGTGTCTAGTCGAGAAAAGATGACAGTGATGGCGATGGTGTGTATTCACGCTTTTGAGTCTGAGATCTATTAATTATTAAATGATAGGCTATGACTACTTGCAAACTGCTCAGCAGTGCCTCCCGATTTAACAGTGTTATTATTTAGCTGCCCTGGCTATGTGTCAGTTGACAGCTCTGGCTGAATGCAGCGTGTAACCTTGAAACATGTCCCCTTATTAGTGGGTTTAATAAGCTTTCTCTGTTAATATTCACTTCATTAGAGCTGTGAAATTGTTTCTATTTTCATATGTTTTAAAACATGCATTTCAGTTTTGAGAACACATTTGATTCAATTCAAACTGACCAAATTCTTCATTATTATTTTGTATTATCAGACAGTACAAACAAGTAGTGCTCAGATTTATAATAGCTGGCTGCATACTGAATACAACAGGTATTTTCTGTGCATCGCTTGTACTTCGCTTTCTATTACGCAATCTTTATGTATGCTTTGTGTTTAACCCCATTGTGTGTGCCATATAATAATGACTGCCTTTAGCATACTCGCCACCTTCCTGGTCACAGAGGACACTTCTCCCCAGGCGGCTGAGGCGGTGACCTGTCCGCCCCTGAGTGTGGGTGTTTCGGGGCCGGTCTTGGCCCCGACGCGTTAACGTGCGCGTGAGCCGAGCTGACAGGGAGCGAGAGTCAATGCCACTCCCTCCCCACCTCCTCAGGGGGAAACGGCTCGCATGGCAGATCTGTCACCCAGGAGGTCGCTCAGTGTTAACGCTCCCGACACGGATTAAACACTAGTGGCCAGTGCTGGAGTGCAGGGTCAGCGTAGCCACCACTGACAGGCACCACGGGGCCCCCGCCGACTGCCCTGCTCCAGCCTCGCACCGGCGCTACTCTGGCCCTGGCATGTGTCAGACAGGCGGGGAGACAACGGCCGGAGCTGGCCCTGTGAGCAAGCGCTAATGCTTCACCTCGCACGGCTGCTCTTCCTCAGTGCTTTGATAAAGAGCTGCTATCACGTTTGCACTGCACCGTGCACGCGTCCTCATAAACCGGCATTTGTTTATCATTAGCTTGCCTTTTGTTTTCAAATTGTAAAAAATATAGTGAACATTGAATCAAGGGAAAATAGACTAGCCTATATAACACTTTTTTTTTTACAATTTATTTTTAGGATAAGGAATAGTTTGCTATTTAACTATGGTGTTATTACTAAAATATGTTTTTGTTTTTTGTTCAGCTTTTATTGAGCAAAATGTATTACAGTAAATATAAATGTTATATGATACCATATTTTATATAAAAACTGAATTGTGAAATGTAATCCTCTCCAGGACTGTTAGAGCGGATTTCACCCCGCTGAAGAGGGACACGAGATTCCCCATTGTATTGCTCTTACTCGTATGTAGCCTCTCTTTTTCTCTCTCTCTCTTCCTCTCTATCTCTCTCTCCCCAGTCGATAAGACATGAGCTGAGCGTATGTGAAATATTTATTCAGCGTTAGCTCAGAGCACCATGGCTGCCCACACACTCTACCTGCCCCGAAGAGAAATCTTATCTGTGCTTCCTCTGCCTACGACACCCCCTGAAAGCCTGTCCCCACACTGGCCCGAGCTCAACACAAATTACATGTCTCATTGCTCTGCGTTTACAGCTACTTTAAAGCCTGCCGCTCCTGTCCCCAACATAAGCCCTCAGCCAGACTCTGTTTCAGCTGGGCTGGAAAAAAAAAGACCTGCGTGAGCTGAGCTGCTACTTGTGCCTTTGATTCATTATTAATCTCTTTTTTGTATTTTAATTGAGGAAGTAATGCAGATTAATTGTACTGCCCTTGATTTCACCCAGAAAAAACCCCATCTCTATCAGAGTAAAGACTATTCAAGGTTTTTTAGAGGTTCCTATTTATTTGTTTTTTAAAATAATAATCATTGTAATACATTCTATATACCATATTTGCACATTGTCACACACACACACACACACACACACACACACACACACACACACAGATATTCGCTTTTCTCTGTCCATTACATACACACAAAAAATGCAGAAGCAACCATACACATACGTACACAAACCCTGCAGCCTGTTAGTCAGTCTTGTAAAACTCTTTCAGTATATGTTCACGTAATCTGGCATCCGGCCACAGCCTCCATGACTGACCCTCATAATGCTGGCTGGCGCTCTCCTCGCTTTGTTTAGCTTTCCAAGTGGAGTGAAACTGAAGAGAGTAATGAAGATACAGCCACGATTAAATCTTCCGTGCTTTTGGATAGTACGTGGTCTTAAGAATAAGGGTATTTTGGAATGTACCACGTTAAACAAACGGTTGTTTTTAGTTGGCTGTTTTCATAATGATATTGTGTAGCCTCATGCTGTGACATTACACTGAATTGTCTTTTCAACAGTATTATGTGTGTAATACACTGATGTGACGCCTATATTTATAGCCCGTTATCTGCTGTAGTGTATAAGGAGAGCATTTGGCAGCCTTGCAGTCTGGTGGTACGTCTGCCAGTCAGTAGTTTGGGTTGGTAGACTGGGCAACCCCCTCCACTGTTAATCAATTTACAGGATGGTAGAAACTCTTGTAGAGGGTGTCTTTGTCCCTTTGTTCCTGCTGCGATCTCTTCTCCCTCTCCTGGGAGAGTGTGGGTGGTGGGACCTGCCATGCCTGCTCAGCTTTAAGTTATTTTATTCACACTTTTAATCGCTGAGTGCTTTATTATTAGGTACTGGATTCTGCTGGCCAGGGGATCTGCATGAGAAGGCGCAGAATGCATTTAGAGGAATCATATTAATGGCACTATAAAACAAATCTGTCAGGCTGTTCTTAACCCTGCTGGCAGAATTGCTCTGCCCAGGGTTGCCCCCTTCTCCAAGCGCTTACAGGTGGCTAAGGAGAGTGCATCTCCATCATCTACTCCACCGTGTGCTAATAGTTTTATTAATTCATTCTTTTTTTCCCTCCCTAGGCACCCTGTGCATAATCATACAGACATTTTTCAGCTAAATGGTGTTTGTCAAGGGAGTTTTCCTACATTAGAGACACTTCTCCCAGACATACATACTAACACTTGTTCAATTACAAGTCGTTTGTTATCCAATTCTGCTGTGTGTAAACCTAAATGCTCAGGTGTGTCATTAATTATTACCTCCCTTGCTTTTGTTTGTTGCTTTATGGCCTTTTTGGTTAAATAATTATTCTTTTTCACCACTCATACCGCAGCATATTAGCATTGTCGTGTTTATAAAGTTCAAGGTTTTACTTGTCATGCGTAATTTGTTGACGGACGAAAAAAATACGCAGTCAGGCCCTTAAGACTGAAATGGAGCCTCTTTGATGGCAATTAAAATGTGGATTCTTTTTTTATATGAATTTACACTTACGCCTGAGAGGTTGCACTTTGTCCAACATGTCCTTTAATCACTCAGCTGCTTGCTAATAAAACATAAACCACTTAGTGGGGAATTAGTTCTGTCTCCGTTTCACAGAAACTCTGGAGAATGTGGGGAGACAAGGGAAAGGTTTAGTCCTGCCTCTGCTCATTACTGCGGGATGTCTGACGGCAAAGTCTCAGTCTGTGCACCTGAGTGAAGGAATCCAAGAGCTTTTCCCAGATGTTTCTCTCCATCGTTTTTATTAGTGTTAAAAAAAAAAAAAAAGCATGTAAATTCTGAACACATGGGCTGACATACCATGAGGGAGGAATTGAGAAGATATTTCTGACAGTTTTGGTTTATACCCTAATTTAAGCACTCAGTTTAGACACTAGGCATTGTATTTCTGTAGGCTTTTATCTTGTCCACTGAGCCAGAACGCGGTGAGCAGAAATTTGCATTAGTGGGCGATTATGAATACCTGTGACAGATTCTCTCTGCCGGCTCCCTGGGCGGAAATGAATTGGCTCCCTCTGTTGACTTGCACAGGAAGACAGAGACCAAGCAATTAGACTTTAGTGGTTAATGTAGCAGCTTTTGCAGGGAGGGCAAGGAGGTTCAACATTCCTGCTGGGCTCATGTCAGTTTCCAGGCACATTTCCCCCCCTTCTCTTTCTCCTTTTTTATGAGAATACTGTGAATATGACAAGCTACCTGTCCACCAGCCAGCTGAATTCCTCTGGGGTGAGGGGAGTGTCGCTTTAGAGTCGCCTCATGGGAACTGAGGTGACAACACAGGACGTAGGTTATTCATAACAGAGATGAGATGTGCTGCAGCTACCTCTGCACATCATGCATATTCATTGTTTACCTTTTTTTTATCCGCCACAAGCTCTGGTTAGTTGCTGCATACGTAATTTAAATGAGCTCTAAGAATAACATATTGTTCCTAATGTTCATTTATTTATACCTTGGTCATCCTGCTGTGTTTCTGCATTATGCTTTGACTCACCCACTATCTCCCAGGTTGTATTGAGGGATAATAAGCAGTACAGTGGTGACGCCTAGGGCAGTTGGGCCACAGTGTTGTCTGCATTACTCACGGTTCACGTTTCCCTGGTGGCTGTTTGAACCTAGGCCTGGTGTGGCAGTAGGTAGACCGGCCCCCAGAGCACCATACACAGACTCTGTGCTGTTGCTATGACAGGAGCAGTCTGCTGTTTACAGACCTGCTATTGAGGCCTGAAGGCCCCAGTGGTTCACATCCTGTCTCGGGCTTAACTCGAACATATTGTTCATAGTCTAAGCACCCTCAAGCACTTGGAGCCTAGACCGCACAGTGCTATCATCGTGTGGGTTCAGCTTAGCAGTTCTACTGTTTTGAAATAAACTTTGTAAAAAAAGAAAGTAGAAGTAATATAACTGCAAAAGGATGCATTAATTATAGAAAACGTTGTATATAAAGCATGAGGAAAAATTTACATTGTGAAAGATGTCTGCGGCAAATATGTGGACCATATGTTGGATGTATTGGCACATAATCACACTCTAATAGATTTTAAGATTCAACTTACTGTGGGGGACATTTTTATTTCATCCCAGTCAACCGGCTGGTGTGATCCTCCTCACACATTCCTGATAATTTCAGTTGGAGACAGACTAATTAGGCTGTCACTAAATGGGTTTAAATGCAGCCGTCCAATTAGTGCTCTGCTGTGAAATGCAGTGGGTGTTGTGCAACGTGCTTAGCACCACTCCTTTACAGAATTATGAGGGATTACTCATTCAGTGTGATCCATCTTATTTCTACCAGGGGTCTTGGCTTTTCTCAGTATCATCGCCATGGAGGGGGTAAATGTTGCAAATACTTCTCCAGTTGCCATATGCGCCTCGTCAGAGAGCCTCGCTGCTTCCGAATCTAAGAGGATTTGATGTGCTAGTTAAAAGACAGCATACCATGCCTATCCATGTCATACTTTCTGTTCCGCAGTTAGGCACTCTGCCAGTACAGTGTTATTGGTGTATATAAATAGGATTTCAAGATATTAAAAGTTGTCCCTGAATGTCTGTTACTTTCAAACCACTAAGAGTAAAATCTGTTGCCATCGGCTGTAAATCTCAGAGGCTTTACGGGCTGTAGTGCTTTTCATGAGATTTAGGACGTGGTTAAATCCATTATATATTTTGTTTTGGGAACAGGCTTGCTGAGATTTGAAAGCTAGGTCCCTGCTACAGTGTGATGGGATTTGCGTTCCACTGTCATGTCCTGTCTTCTCAGATCTTCCTTGTGACGGTGTGGCACTGGGAACTCTTCATGCTGCCCCTCTTCCTGCTTCTGCTCATTGGCTGGCACTACTTCCAGCTCTCTACAGGGAAGGCCAGCTCCAACCAGGACCCGGTGAGTGACGTGGACTCCCAACTCTCCAGCGCTCATCCATACACAGCTGTAGATGCATGTCAACTCTGGTCAAACCCTGTTGGAATGAAATCCTTTTGGCACACAGTGGACAGATTGCAGTTTTAAAGTAGTGTCAATTAACAACTCTTGCACTTGCATGTAGACTGTATAGTACAAGACATGATCTATAAAATGCACCTCACAGTACAGCCAGTTGTAGCAGCATTCCCCATTTATAGCTGCTTGAATTAGTTTCTACATTTTCTCAAGAGGCCCAATGAAACACCAAGCAGTAGGAATCAAATCACTGTAAATGTGTGTATTGCCTATAGTCTGTTGATTTCGTATTGTCCCATCTGTAAATGCAGGACTATAGTTCTCTCCACAACACGCCAATATCTCCTCTCTTTCTACTGTTATGGAAATGATGTTTGCCCTACACATGTCTGTGAAGGTTAATGCTGTTCACACTTCCGACTGCCCCCCAATTTCACTGTGTTGTAAGCCTTCTCACCGGCCAGCCGAAGGCCTGGCCTGCTCACACACCCTCCCCAAAGCCACATCCCCGGCCCGGTGATTGTGTTTATGGCTGCTGGCAAAGATGCTGTCCCTGGGCAATGTTAAAGTCCAGGCTCACCCTCATATCCAGTGTTGAGACACTGCCACCCCTCTGTGACCCTCTGGCCGGCAATGACACAACTCTGTTCCGAGGCAATGTCACAGTGTGCAACACATTGGGGTCAGGGATGACTTGATATAAAGTGATCTAGGCAACAGCATCCAAATTAAATGTGTTTTTTTTTTTTTTTCTCTTTCTGTTTTTCTGTGTGCTTATGTTGTGGAGAAATGAGATTGCTTTGGTGTGACAGTGCTCTTGTGAGGAAGGCCCTCTTTCACCTCTCCTTTTGTGTGAGGTCACCCCTGTGATGCAGTCTCTATGGAAACAAGCCTCTCCCAATAGGGGTGAATGTACTCAAAGAAAATTTCATTACTAGGTGTTTGTTAAAAATGCTCCAGTGCCCACATGTCCCGTTCGTTTGAAATCACCCTCTACCCTTTATTTTCTCTTAGGTGAACACGAGCATGGGTGACGACGAAGAGGAAGACGAGAAGGTATTTTATCTTGTCTCCTAACATTTTACGGGATAATATGTTTTGGTGGAATGTTGTAGCTTTTCATTTTGCAGAATAAACATAAATACATCTTTTAGGATAAACCATGAAAACAAACAGTTTTAACATTACACAGTGACATTGCTCAATGGCTTGTGTAAAAATCATTTTGGAACTCATCAGAAAGCGTGAACCCTGCTAATATTTCTTTCTGAATAACCAAGGTTAAATCAAACGCATGACAATGTCTGCATTGCCTCGGCTGGGTACAAATTCCCGATACAGCAAATGGCTGTTATTCTTATACAAATAAACACTTGCTTCTTAGAAAATGGATCATATTTGACCAAAGAGCCATACAGGTTCTACTATGTATTTTCTGACTATAAATAGAAATATTTTCATGCATCCCCAAATGAGGACAACATCTCTGAAACAGTTGCAGCATGTAGATCTTTATTCTGTTCCTCTGGTAATTCAGTGTCACTCTACAAATGCACTCCGCCGAGATACTGCAGCCCTTTGAAAATCTATAAATCAAATTTAAACAGTACCGTCAATAGATTTTTCACAGCTGTTGGGGTTCAGTCGGTCGATTTTTTTATTTTTTTTTTGTACCATCATTTTCTTAATGGGTTAGTAGTGTTGAGAATGACCTTTTACAACCAGAACAAATGAACAAAGTAGAATAACACAGCAGTAAACTTTACTTTGCCCTGAAGGTTATCAGTCATTTTCACTTCTTCATTTGTGAGAAATCATGAATGATAATTTTTATTAATGTGTCTCTCTCGTGTCTCTTGAAAAACAAAACAGGAAATCTTTAAGTAGCCTGAAAATTATACTTCCCCACAGCACATAATATTCAATTACACTCATCCCACTGTTTTCTGTAAAGAAAGGAGAGTTAACAGGGATGTGTATTATTGCTTTATGGCAATGAAGTGTGGAGCTAACGCAAAGCCTCCAAGCAATGACCCTTGTGCTGCGTGTCTAGGCCCAGGATTCATATCCATAATGCGCTCAATATATTCTGCTGTGATGACCTGAGGCTATGAAAAAAGCCAGCTTCTTTTAAAAACGCAGGCACATCCACCAAATCCTGTCTGAAAGGATGGGCTAATTCCCAGATGAAACTCGCATGATATGTCTGCACACACAAAGTGGGAAGCCGCACTTGCTTTCATTGCTAGGAACAGGCAAACTGGTGCTTAAACAAACAGCAGTGACACCGGAAATTCTGTGTATTTATGAATATTGAATCGGACAGGATTACCGTTACACACTGAATTTAATAGCTATATAGAATGATTATTACATTTATCTTTACCTTGAAACCTCAATATATAATAGAGGAATGTTGACCATTTATTTTATTAAAAAAAGCAGTGTCTTCAGACAGGTTAAAGATTCTCTCAATAAGCTGCATGTGTTTGCGAACTCTTAAAGCTTTTTGAAAGGTTTTCCATGAGCCTCCCTAAGCCCTTTCACACTCAGAGGAAATGAAATATCTCCTTTCATTTACTAATTAAGCAGTCACCCATGTTTGTTTTAAGCTGTCAGCTTTAATTTAAAGTGGCTTTTTTGAAAGTCTTGTTATGGTCTTGCTGTCACTTGAATGTGATATCATGCAGTTAGATCAAGCAGTGTAGCTTTACACCTCCTATCAAAGTCTTCTTTAAAAATATTTGGGGTTAAAGAGTGATCAGTGTTAAATTTGATGACTTCAAAGCCTTTGCTTTCCCCCCCCCCTAGTCTTTCCTCTCACATGCGAATAAAGGCTTTTCCCTCTGAGAAGGTTATGATTACCACTCAAATATGTTTTTTATCCCCCTTTTTCCCCCTTGAGGAAGGAAATATTTAAACCTCAGACAGAGCAGCAAGAATGTGAAGGCATGACGTTAAAGAGAAACGAAAGGCACGGCAGTGTTACAGCAGGATAATACAGAACAGATTCTCTGACTGTGAACAAATCTGTCCTCAGGGAAAGAGACAGCTTACAAATTATGTGTGGGCAAAGTGACTTCCCTTTGGCCTTAGGTATCAATTGTGCAGATAGACCATATTTAATCATAACATAAAGAAACAGAGAGGCAAAACAAGTCCATAGATCTCCAATAGAAATGAAAAGGGAAGATGAAACGGCCCTTTCATTGCCCCCCGGCTGGCAGTGCTGGTCTGGGGTTGACTTGCTCCCAGTGCCTTGCCCGGGGGAGTTTGGGGGGAGGGGGAGGAGGTGATTGTGGGGGTGCTAGACTGGACTATGGGGTTACTCCATCGCTCACCCGATAGTCCACAGTCACCGCTGGGTCTCCTTGAGCACACCAGTCAGACAGACTGCTGGTGTCACGATCTGTGGCGTCCATTACTAGAGCTACCGCACACGGACCCACCAACACATTAGAGCCTCTGAGAGCTTTTTTTTCTGTTTTATCCTGGCAAATTGTTTGTTAGCATATCTCATCTCCATGTGAGATCATTTTCCTGGAACAGGTGTTTTTCATTTAGATGCACTTCTTATCTTTGTCAAAAAAAAGTCACTAGAATGATATTCGGTCTCAGAATTCAAATTTGGCACAGTTTATTCGAATTAGAATGATGCTAAATGAGCTTTTTCCAGCCTTTGATAACACCCCACATGTCTGTGAGAGTATGTTTACCTTTGTGCAGGAGATCAAATTGGTTCTCCATTACCGCACCTTAAAAGCAAGCTTTTACAATTTTATCTGAAATGAGATTATGATTTCACACAGGTTTTCCAATCAGTAGACATTTAGGATTCATTTAGACCATCCCCAGTTTACCCATCCTTTTCCATTTCAGAAGGAGATCTTTTTACTATTTTTTGTTTTCTCTGCACTCGTGTACACGCTGAAAGAAAAATGAACAAAGATAAAGAATATTATCCAAATGATTAACGTAGGAAGGACTTCAGTTTTGGTCGCTAAGGAGATGGAGGACTTAAAGAATCTTAAAGCGCATGAATAATGATAATCACGAGAGCTTTGCCTGTCGATGCATACTTCAGAGTCTATTTGTCTGTTTTTCCTTTAAGAAATGAAAGACAATATGGTGTCTCTTTTTTTTTCTTGCCGGAGCTGTATTTCTGGCTGAATTTACCTTGCAAGTGTCTGAAGTGCAGTTAAATAATGCTTCATATCTCTTATTAGGTAGGAATTCTAAATTGCGTAATTGGGTCGCTTAAACAAATGTAAATGGGAAAATGAAAAGGAATGTGAGACGAACTGATGAGGCTTAATATCCAGAGAGCTATCATTTGTCAATGCTAGGCTCTCTGCGTCCATCAGCTGCTCACGGCACAGATTGTAATGGCTTTCAGCAGACTCTAACAGTGCTCTCCGCTTTTAAAATAAACCGAGGACAGAGAGCTCAATTAACACCTGATGTGAAGTAAAGGACACGCAGGAAGGTTTGCTCAGCCCCCCCCCCCCCCCCCACCCCACCCAACGCAGTGGAATGGAGTAAGATGACGCATGAACACAGACAGTCCTCTTTCCCCATGATGAGACCATGAGATGTTGATCTCAAAGAAAGCATATTTGTGATAGTTTTCCCTTTTTTGGACAGTGCTGAGCCTCCAGTGTCGGTCCAGACTCCAGCCTAGTGGGGGGGAGGCTCTGCTAGTGTGGGAATTGCTCTCTTCCTGCGCCTTTCGTTGAGAAGAGTGGGCCTGACGGTGGGGAGTCTCTATGTGCTGGCAGGCCGTGTGTTCCCAGGGGCTGCCTCATGAAGCGCTGATAAAGGCATTCTGTCTGGACCCTGTCAATGCACACAGGCCGCAGCTCCGGCTGACTTGTAACATAAACATATAGACATCCCCAAGCCTCCTGCTAGGGTTCATCAGAGCGCCCTCCCCCATCACTCTCATTCCCCTTATTCCCTCTCATTCTTCCTCTCCCGCCCTCTGTCATCATTCCTGTCATTATTTCCTCCTTTTGATGTGAGGCTTCTCAGCTCTCTTTAGCTTGTGTTACTTGTGTTATCTCTAGTCAGTCCTCTGCCTCTGGAAGGCTTCACACCCGTTGTTATTTCTAGCCTTGATGGGATCACATTTATTTTTTTATTTTGAGACCACTCCAACCCCCCCTTACGTGTTGATTTATTTCTTTGCCTGGCTCAGTCATTATTCTATCAGTGCATTAAAAGCGCATAGTACTTTATGGGCAGTGTTAGTTGACACGTAGACAAGAATCATGCCAGTGAAAACATCCAACTGGTGTTTTAAGCATGGTGAAGTGTTTTCCTCACGCGTAGAAAGTGTTCGGGTAGGTTAGAAAGCCTGACAGATTTCTAAAAACATGTTCAAACTTGTCCCGTGCAGGCTGCTGGAAAGGAATCTTTCCTAAGTTGTGAAGCCCCTGCTCTTCTAGTCGTCTCGTCTGGCTGATTGCGGATGGCCATTTTGTGTACTTTTCATCTAGCAGAGAGTCTTGATTGTGCTGCACTTGTGCAACGGCTCTATTGTGTGTGGCGGACAAAAGCTGAAATCTCTCAGCCATCCACATAACCGCTTCAGAGCACTGAGTCTGTCTCGTCTTCTAAAGCATAGTCTGAAGATGTACAGTGTTTGCTCATTATGGGCCATTCAATAGATAAATCACACATAATAGCACAGCAGAGATAAACTGCTCTTTGTCTACCCTGCCCAACAACTGACATACAGTGTACCTCATCAGTCTCTCTGCATTTTCTTTTTTGTTTGTTTCCTTTTTAGGAATCCGGAAAAAAGGGTTTGATGGAGAAGATACATATGGTGCAGGAAGTAGTGCTGGCTGTCCAGAACGTTTTGGAGGAAATCGCAAACATCGGAGAGCGAATCAAGAAGTAATTTGACCGTTTTATATTTATCCTACAAAATATCTTTATGTAAAAAAATGTTTTAATAGATCTTCAAATGAATCTGACACACTATTTCTTTTATAGCATATTCAACTGGTCTGTCCCCTTCTTGTCATGCCTGGCCTGCATGATGCTGTTTGTGGCAACTGCGCTGTTGTATTTCATCCCTCTGCGATATATTGTGCTGATATGGGGTAAGTTCTACATCTAACAAACACTGTTTAATTCGTAAAATTGTAAAAAAAAAAAAAAAAACATTTGTGCAATCAAAACTTTATTCTGTGAATACCTAAAGCTGACAAACTCCCACTATTTAGATCCATCATTACTGTGACCAAAACACACTGACAAGCATATAAATCAATGCCCATGCCATTGTTGTAAAACAAAACTCTTATTCAAGCTTCCTAACTGCAAATCCATGATTTAATAAAGTACAGTAATTTAAGAACTCTGCCATGCCTACACCTCTGCAGATGCACAGAGATCAGACAGCTGCAGAGGTTTGTTCCGCTCAGTGTGGGCTGATGCAGCAGAGGCGAGGCCTAAGGTTTGTGTGGAAACAAAGCAGAGATAGAGTAGCAAGCTGCATATAATACATGATGTCCTTGGGCAGTCTGTAGGCTCCTGGTCTAGCCTCTCATTATCCGCTGTAGTCATACAGAATAGACAGTCATCTCAGTGGTCAGGGAGATATGCTGCCCTTAACGGGCTCTCCTCCTCCAGCTGAAAGCCCACAACCACTGTACTTCCACACTGCCTTCAACACAATCAATACCAAAAAACCATCATATCAAACAAAAAACACACAGCCTGAGACACTCCTCTGCCTCCCCAGTTAACCCCCATCTCTGTGGTTGCAAGGCAAGCCTTTCAAGTTGCTTGCACATATTTAAGTCCTTAGGTTCTTTGTCTGCATGTTGAGGTACAGGCGGTACCAAGCTGAGAATATAATGGTCCCATTACAGGACCCTGAAGATAGTGTTTTTTCTCTCTCTCTGGTATGCAGCTATGTGCAAAGTAAATATAGATATGCTAGAAATGATTATGTTGAAGCAAACAGAAGTGAGGAAAAGTTTTCATAAATGCCTGCGTCTTATTTTGAAATCGCTGTTATCATTATTCATCTGCTTTAATTGATTACGTATTGCGTTACCTCGTCTTCATTGTATTGGTCCGTCTTGAATTCAGTTTGTCTAAAATGAATCAATTGAAACCGCATCATATAACGCAGTTGCTGACACACCGGTGGGAACTCTATAGAGAACATAGATAGAGTTACACAACTCTTTTTATTTATTTTGGACACTGTAAAGAATGCTGGTTGGTGTGACACCTTTATTTATTAATGTGTTCTTGTTTTCACAGGTGTTAACAAATTTACCAAGAAGCTGCGCAACCCATATACTGTTGACAATAATGATATACTGGATTTCCTCAAGAGGGTGCCTTCTGATGTTCAAAAGGTAAGGGTCCAATTTTGCATACAGATAGGGAAGGAATTCCCTGAAGACGTCTGCATTATTTGCTGTACCAGAATTCCCAAGTGTTGCGGAAATATATCCTCTGGCTTTGTTTGATTATTAATGGACTCTCGCCTTTAAAGCAGCCCTGGCCCAATTATTCCTCAGCGCAGCTCCATGTACTCGCCGTATTGCCTGCGTGAGGAGATGCTCAGATCTGTCCTCAGCCATATTGCTGCAGCCTCGTCCGTTATTAGCAATTTTGTCCGTCTGATTGAAGCGCTGTGACATTAAAGTTGGTGATTGGCCGAGGGCTGGCAGAGGGCTCCTGACGTCGCCGACTGTTGTGTCAGCGCAGAAACTCTGATGTGGCCTCAGTCACTTCAGGGCGGCAGAGTCAATTAATGTAGTCGTGAGCCCCAGTCGTCTTGCTGGGTGCCATATGTGATTACATATTAGCCATGGCTGATATGTCATTTGCATTTACATCACAGAGCTGAGGAGAGCTGTCAGGGTCTTGTAAGTGGTGCTGGGTGCTCGCCGTTCTCTGACTTAGAATTTTGCTCAGCCAGGAAATGAAGTGCCACACAGTGCCTTCATCTCCCAGGTAACTCGCCAGACTGAATTCAGCGAGAAAGCCTGACAGTCTGGATCTGGAAAGACACTCTCACCCCAGTCTGTTTCTCTGCGGCACCCTTGATGTCCTCCTGCAGCAAGCCATTGCTGACTCCTCTGTGATGTTGGAGGGAGCCTGTGTTGTTTGAGATTTGGCTGACTGAGTTGGCAAAACAAGGTGGTGAATACATTTTGATTCGGAATCCTTTGTATGTCTTCTTCCCCATTGGGATACAATGTTTGAGCTTTGAAAGTGACTCACTTTCAAATCTCATGGAAACAATACTTTTTAGCCTGGTTTAAATGAGAAAGTACATCTTGAAAATAGCTCCAATCATAAAAAACAAAACACCCTTAAGATTCATCATAAGTACGTTTCATTATGTCCTGTGAAAAATAACCTTAACATCATATACACAGGAGACCCAAAACAATAGACCACATATTTTGTTGTTGTTGACTTGGAACTTCAAACCTCTGATAGGTGTGGACACAAAAACACCACAAAGGCTGAAAATTGACTCCTGTCTTTCTTGCAAATGTGACTTGGCAATTAGTGCCTGTGCACATCTACAAAGTCTGCCTCAAACGGGGACTTCTGACAACACTGTGTCTGTCCTGAAATAAGAAGCATCTGTCAGTTCTGAGGACAGTTTCATGTTCTGATGCAGGAGGCAGTCACTTTGTTCCCACATTCCATCTCCCATTCTAATAATGGAGAGCAGCTAATTAGCATATAGCTCTTACCTTTATTCAACAGATTTACCGTGTTGTTGGAGCTCAGCAAGCATGCTTCAAAAGCAACTTTTCAAATTCCAGCTCTTCTCCTTTTCAGTTTAACCTATCATCAGTCCTCTTTGGATTATGTAGGCAGTTTTAAAGGAAAATGGACAATTGAATCACATTTTTTAATGTCAAAGAGAACATGATTCTACAACATACATTTATTTTGCAAATCCATTTGAACATCAAGGCATTTCTGGAAAAATAAATACTAAGACATTCGCCAATCTATCTACAGCTTAATTCCATACATGTAACTAGCTGAAAAAAAAAGTCTAAATGTCACAGTGCAGGTGTTGTTTTTCTGTGAAGAAATCAAAGTCACACCAAGGGGCTGTAAAGCCACGAAGAAAGTTACACATCAACTGATTACTCAAACAACACTCGCTTCATACAGTTCTACAGTCTCAGGCATCAACAAAGTTTCCTTGAGGGGACATAACTTTCAGTGATTATGCAGTTTGCAACTCCCTCACTGGCCTGGCAGGTCATCCCAACAGTTGATTTCTGTTTCTAATATTGTGATTGTGGTGCAGAATGAGGGGGGCGTACACTGGTACGGAACCCTTGACTCTTCAAATCCTTCCTCCCTGTGATTAATCCCCTCTGCTCCTGTGTTTAAAAAATGATTCATTACAGGCGAGCCCGCCTCGCTTTCCCCTGCACCAGCTCTCCTCAGGGGAGCCATTACCGTGCGCTCCACTGAGCTCGGATTACCTGCCTCTGACCAAACTCCTGTTTGTTTTTACAGGTGCAGCACAGCGCGCTGAGAGCGCCCACCAGCCAGAACCAGCCGCGGAAGAAGAGGTAAGCGTTGCTGGATGAAAGGCTGGTCTCCTTTTGAATACGCTACGATGCAGTCCACCTGACAACAATGCTCCAGTGCCAGCAGAGGCCCCTGACCCATGTGCCCCCCCCCCCCCCCCACCATACCATCCTAACTCTGCCCCCTGCTGCTGAGGGGCAGCCAGCCGCTCTCTGGCTTGTGCGTATGTGCCACCCCCCCCCAGACAGAGGCTGTGAACTGTAGCAGCTAGAAGGGCAGCACATGGCGCTGTCAATCACAAGCCTGGAGGTAAAGAAAAGAGAGCGCTGCAAGGCTCAGCCTTCATCTTTGGATATCATTTAGAAAAGGAATGAAAATCGTCGGGTTTGGCTTACCTTAGACCTCTAATGTTTTGCTTCTTTTTAAATTCTCTTTTATTTACTTTGAAACTAAGAAATTTGCCTTCCGGTCAAGTTAATACAACTTCAACCGAACATGGAAATGTTTTTCTTTATTCATGTGTTAATATAATTAAAGATCAAAAGGTCATATATCTCGCAATAGATTTTTATGTTCCAATCAAAATATGTTTTCTCGCACATTTAACATATTAGGACAGAGTACTGAATGCTATTGTTTTTGTGGTAAGGATTTAATGTATATAATATAATTCTCTCAGCTTTCTTAGTTTTATGTCGGCAACAAATATATATTTATGTACTGCATGTGCTTTATTTCCAGCTGACTTTTTATGTCACTGTATTAATTTGAGTTTTATTTTTACTCGGTATCTTGTCTGCTTCATCAAATGGAGAATTTGCAGGAGTCCTGAGTAAAGAATCTTGATCAGTTTGAGCTCTTGTTTTTTGCCCGTGTTTTTTCAATAACTGCACTCTAGTGAGGATGGATTACACCACTTCTTTACTTGAATACACAGTAAACACATCTGATTACACAACACAGCCATTGGAACAGAGCTCACACACCGGCCACCGCTGTGCCTTGGTTACCGAGCTCACATCAAAGCTGTGTAGCTCCAGTGTGCTTCCTAATGCATTGCTTTGTTGCCTTCTCACAATAACAGGGTCCAGATGAGAGAGAGAAAGAGCTCATCTCACAGAGAGTACTCTCTCCATCCTCAGCACTTAGTGCTTTACATTTCCACTAAAATCACCTGGTCTATCTAATGGTTACACACACACACACATACTGTTTTTTTTTTTCCATCCGTCTCCACACAATACGATTTCCAAGAAGAGGGTGTAGTATATCCTCTATAAATGTTCTCATCCATATTTAGTTTACATACAAAACATATATTATAGACACTTCTGGCCATTTCTGTTTGTCACATGAGTGCCCTACTGAGAAAGGGGAAAATTTATTTATATTAGCTGCAGTAGTCTACATAAGAGGCAGTTCACCATGTGTTTCCTCCTTTACCTTCTCTCTGTCTCTCTGATAGTAGACAAATGGCAAACACTCTTTTAAAGTATTCAGAGTAAGAACCGAAGTTGGGCTGAACTGAGCCTTGGACCCCACCACTGGGAGTTTGTTCTAACTGATTGGGGGACTGAGCATCGCGGCCGGGTTCCCCCCTCTTCAGCAGTAGCACGCTGGTGAAAGAGCATCCATCTGTGCTTTGTGAAGAGTTTGATTGGCTCAGGGGGACCTGGTGGAGCCCCGGGCTATCTCTTTTGACAGGCTGATAGAGACATCACTGGGCTCTCCCAGGATCTGCCACCAGGGGTCCATTTCAAAGTGAGAGGGTGTGGAGGTGACCCTGAGCTTCTGACGAGCTAAATCCCACACACTGGCTGAAACCCTCCTACATTTTTGGCTCCATTGGGGCTGGGGGGCTGGCTTTAGCTGTGCTGGGAGGAGGGCAGAGCCAGGGAGGGAGGTGTGGAGTGTACAAGGAGATCACTGGGAAGACCCGACGAAATGTCCCCAAGAGGTGAAACCAATTAAGCAATATTCCCAGGGTCCACTTCTAATCGACATTTCAGCAAACATTCAAATTGCAGCACCGGGACATCTAAATCTCCGACAGAACCCATAAAAAGGAGGGCCTGAGATTTACTGGCCACATGGAGCCAAATTTAACTTTGAAAAAATACTGACTTTGATGAAAAGCGATTTTTAAGTTGAAATAAGTGTGTCGGATGTGGCAGATATATCATTGAGGCAAATGCTGCCAGTGACATTACGAGAAGTCGTATGGGAGTACGGTTGCCTGCCTCCAAGCTGTCAAATCGTTGGATCTGTGGCACTGGGGTCATGGACTTGGATGTTCTCTGTATCATTCATATTCAATGGATCATACAGAAGAGTGTGACAGGGTTACAACAATTGTTGATTCGGCTCTGCATGCAACAATGCGCACTCATGCTACCTACTCATACACACATATGGTGCGCACACACGCTCCTCTTCAAAGAGGCGTAATCATATTTAAGGAATTATTCGTCAATGCTTTTTCTCCTGGGAGAGGGTACGAATCTCAGCAGAGGAAGTCACTGTGCAATATGGTCCCCGAATGCAGTGGGGAAAATCCCTGGTTGTTCTACAAGCTTGCTAATGAACATTTGAGCCACACGGCAGTTAACATTGTCTGATCGCATTTTTTTCCCCCCGACTAGTTGTTGTTGTTGTGCATGGTGTGGCAGTGATGTCTTCATCAGGCTGTCAAAAAGGAAGTGCCTGCAGCTGTGGCGGATCCCCCCAGAGCCTGTCACACTCCTTGTTTCCATGGCAGTCCTTCAGGCGGCACCACAGGCTGGCTGTGTGCAAGGACCCATACAACCTGTTTTTTCAGCAGCCGCTCCTCTGATGTTCAGCCCCGGAGCGGGCGTCAAACTACCAAGTGCAGAGAGAGAGAGAGAGAGAGAGAGAACACTGCACCCTTTCTCTCTGTCGCAGTTCTGCGCTGCTTTAGAAGGAGATGCATAGCAAAAAAAAAAAAAAAAAAAAAAAGAAACCTCATTTGAATAAGCCACTATTCTCAGCACCTCCTTAGTAATTGTTACATGTGCAATGCTGTTAAGGTTCTCTGACCTCCTCTCTGAGGGACATAATGTGCACAGTAGGACAAAGTAAGAAAAGCACGACTCATCGTTGACTTACATGTGTTAAAGCTCTTATGCTTGTGTTATTTGGTCTGCTTGTACCACCTGAGAAGCAGGTCATGGAGATCAGTGGCTGCACTCCAAGTCCCAACTGGCCTAAATTAAAGGTGCAGAGGTTACGGTCTGCCTCTAGACAGAACTCTGACACCAATAAAGAGCAGGATCTGCCAGGGCATCATCTTGGTGGAAAACGCAGTCCAAATGGCAGAACAGACTGAGTTTGCTACAGTTAGATTGTTCTGCCTATATGAGCACAGCTACCTGAGGAGGCTGCATGGGGAGCTTTTAAAATGATGCGGTTGCCTGCATTTGCTGTTCGTTCCAGATTGTAACTTAACCATTCGGCACATTGCTTTAGTCTCTCCCGATGATAGAATGTATAAATCATGGTAACCAGGATGGATGTTGTCTCTGGGAATAAGGGAGGGAATATGACTGCTATAACAACCGAGAGAAAAATGGTCGCTAATAGCAGCTGTTTACAGGAGCTCCAGTTTACTAATAATTTATTTTGTGGCCCACAGTACACACTGGTGTTAAGACATGGCAAAAGCCATAATTCTTTATAGCATCAAGAATAGAAGATGGCCTTTAAGAGCTGAAATTAAATCATTGGCCTTTAAAAGCATCTCTCCAAGGGCCAAGTTGCATTAATAAATTCAACTGATTCTGCTTTAATATTATTCAGAGTGCATTAAAATGAAGACAACAGCTGGGATCATGCCCAGTCTCGTGAGTATTGCTTGGGCCAATGAGTGCCTCTGAGATGCAAAGCATGTCTGAGCTCAACCCAGCGTTGTGGATGGGGGGGGGGCAGAAGGTCTCAGTGTTACAGGTGCAGGCCTGACAGTTGCTGTTCCCGGATCAGAGGTTGTTGGATGCTGACACCGGCAACAGGACAGCTACTGCCTGACTGAAAAACAATGTCACATGGGAACAGACACCCGGCCACCCAGCCAATCAGGTCAGCTACTGCCACAATCATGACAGTACTGAGACAGTACTCAGTACTTATGAGAACTACAAGAACCTTCAAACTCTTAAATGCTTTATTTTCTATGGCCACTGCATGGTATGAGCTTACTTTGTTATGTTAAAAGACGGATAAACTGTTGGAGAAAATAACTGCACTGAGGCTTTGAAGAAAGGAGAGGAAATAAAGTGTTAAGCTTTCTAACATTTGGTGTTACATCAGTGCTCTATAGTTAGCACAAGCACATATGTCAGGAACCAATACAAAGAATAATTGAACTGCATATTGCATTCTAATTAACAGTGATAGAACGCAATGTGACTCTCAGCCTCCTGAGGAAAGAGCACCATATTTTGTTTGATGAATCTGCTAAAGCCACCGCAAGTCTCGCCACTAACCCCTGGGGAATCAGGTATCATTAGAGATATGAACAGATCTGCTTTTTGTCTCGCTGAAAGAAGGGGAAAACACATTTCCTCTGTGCTGGCACATGGGTGAATGTGAAAGTGTTCAATATTAATAGCCTTTCATCAAAGACACAATTAGGACACCTCTATTTGACACATTCTATAGGTTCTGAATGAATATGGATATATGCTCCCAAGGAAGGAGCCACTAGCTGCATAACAAAGTGAATAAAGAATGCACGCCATGACAATTGGGGTATTTTGATCCAATGTGAATTTAAAAGAAGCAGCAGACTCTTATGTGTATTATTATTATTATTATAATTCATGGCCAAGGGCAAGTTGTATATTTAGCCAAATTAGCATAAATGCCGGTATACAAACAGACAAATGCAGCACATAAAGAGGCCACATTTCTTTCATCTGGTACACTTGAAGCATTACTCCTCATACTTGGAAAACACATTGACACTACTTGTGTGTTCCAGCATCTCTGTTTCTGTCAAGAGAATGAAAAAGAAAAAAAAATGATTAAACCCTAACACTGGTCATGGATCAGTCAGAGGTTCACAAAGAGCTGATCTGATTAGTGAGTGCGGTTTAGGGTATGTCATTTTCTACACCAGAGGTTTGTGGTGCTGACTGCAAAGCTAAGGTGTGAAGTGGGCTGTGGTGAAGTGAGGAGACTAATCACATGTGTTTCACCCCTGAGCACCGTCTCCTCCAAGCTCTGCCACATTATGACACAAGAGAGTCATGTAGCACACGAGCACAGTTAGGCCCATTAACCAGAGCGGCTAATTATCGGCTCCTACAAGGTCTTCAAGCTCCCAGGCAATGCATGCTCTCATTTCTGATTAAAAACATAAATGCGTGCAGAAAAAGAGGATCAATTACTGCGAGGCAGAATAGATAACAGCCCCGTACCAGAGTAATTAGGCTGGGTGTTTCATCGGAACCGCTTGCTCTATGATGAAGGTTTAAAGAGTCCAGTGGCAGAAACACCACAACTGTGTTTGTTTTATTTATGCTGCTGCAGTGTCACCCACCGGGGCCCAATTAGCCTGCGACTGATGCCTTAGAAAACCTTCTCGCTGCTCCTCTTTGACAGGAAATGAAAGCTGCTCTTGCTTATGTCCTTTGAGTGACCCGTGGGCTTCAACCTGTGAAGGGCAGACTGGCCAACAGCGGCGACTCCAACATGCCACCACGACCTCCCTCCTTCTTTCAGGCCATTTGCCAGTATATTTCATACCATTTAACTGTGTCAACAGAGTACACCGGGGATAATGCGCCATGCTTTGGAAGTGTTTAGGCTACAGATTCAGTTCCACGCCTCTTTCTCCTGGCTGATTTGATAGTGATGCTCTGTAATGTATGTAACAGCCTATTCAGCATTCCTTACCCACATGAGGGAGCACCACCATAAGGAATGAGCCTGATTGCAATGTTGGCTTGAGCTCTTACGCCAGCTTCAAACCGTTTGTCAAAGTAATTTTCTTAATTAACTTCGATGTGCTCTGATTAGAATAGTATTTACCAATTTACATCATATCAGGTAGCACTGGGTTTATATTGGCTTCCATGGACGTAATGCATATGTTTTACCACAAGAGAGAGAAGTAAAGCACTAAATGATCTAGTCCAGCTTTGATATGGTATTATAAATACTCTCTTTTAGAGGACATGCTCATTTTAGCAAGCAGCTTCTTTTTCAGTCTTGATAACAATAACCACTGTTCTTAAAACCACTGTCATAGCAGTCCTTCACACCTTCTTCTTTTCTCCATTAGAAGTACGCAGTGCTTCATGTAATCCTTGAATTACGATACACACACTCACTCACACACACACACACACACACACATACACACACACACAAACACGGACAGACAGTTTATTAGTTTCAATAGGCAAATGAAAAAGAAATGTCTATGGTCCTTTAAGCAAGCAGCAAGAGACCAATTAGCAAGTATCTCTATTCAATTTCTCCATATCTCTACTTAGTGAGTGTGAGGGAGAGAGAGGTCTGGGGGGAGGAGTTTGAGCGGTACAGACAGGAAGAGAGAAAACAAAGCCATCATCTCCCAGTGCTTGCCCTCCTCTCCCCTCTCCTCTGCAGCTCCAATTACTGGCTTCTCTCCCTGCCATCAGTATGCAGCAGGGCCGCTCTTCTCCTCCACTCGCCCCAGGCCATTGAATACGTTACCTCCACTATGGGGCTCGGGGCTCAGGGGCACTGCGCCCCCTAACCCCCTGGATAATTTGGGATTCCTGCTCCTGCCTTGGAGAGCTGAAAACAAATAAAACAACCAGATAAATAAAGAAATAAGGTTGCCTCACAAATATCCAGAGATCTACTGATTTATTGATTTGTTCATTCCACTACTTATTATTTGTAAATCATTACTGATCTGCAGCCACCCACACCCACACCTAAACTGAGGCGAGAAGATGAGACTGCACTTCACTCAGGCCAAAGTTTTGAGCAGCTGAAGCAGATGAATATCATTTCAAAAGTTTATTTCTCATCTCACCAAATCAACCAAAAAAAAAATGTGTGTGGTCAACTTTATAGACTAATGTTCATAATTGTCTCCATTGTTTTGCAGGTATCCAAATTTTAAATGTATTATTTCAGCGTACATATTTGTTATGTTCGCTTTATTCATGTTTGTAAATCATGCAAACATTTTTTGAACCTTTTAACATTCAATAGTAGATATTTTGTCTCCTCAGACGTCACTTTTTTCTCATAGAATGAAAACAACCATCTCAAATCTCTTTTACTCGAAGCATTCTACAAAAACACAACCCTTCTTCTCTTTTAACCAAAGATCATTGTCAGGTGAGAATAACCATTTTCCTTCTTTTGCACCCCAAAATCTGCACAACGCACTTGAGGCAAGTCTGCAAAGCTGTTCAAACTAGACTGCCTTTGGCTCAGATTTCTTTTCCATCTCCTTGTCTTTGTCCAAGGTTTAAGGTTTAAGATAGCTCACAGCTACAGAACATACAAGTCTTATTAAAGCACTTCAGCTTTCATAGACAAAACAGAAAGGTGTGTTTTAAAAATCATTTTTTGCAAAAATTAACAAAAGATATTTCACGGACAGCTCGTCAAACTAAGAAAGAAAACATAATCTATGCCCCCTACATCACTACTTGTATCAGTACAGCAATGCTTAAGTGGAGCAGAATGTACTGGAAATGCATACAATCATGAGGTGGAATGAATAACAAAAGAGTGCTCCACTGCGGATCTGGAATTGTAAAAGAGCATCTCTGTCTGTCTAGAGCCTTTTATGTTGACAAACACCTACACTGTAGTTCTCATGCAGTGGTCTGTGTCCACAGCTGCTCTTCCCACTCGCCTGCGAGCAGATGCATTCTTTGCTCTTTTCGGTCTCATGACTGACTGAATTGTTTTGGAGATAGGGATAACAATGAAATCCAAAGAAACTGGGTGGAAACGGTGGCGTGAAAAAGGAGATCTTCCACTTCATTGTGCCGCTCGAGGAGGTAACTGAGAGCGAAACCCCAACGTGGGCCGTCCAAGTCAGATAGCACTCACATCGCACCCAAACCGCTCCATTCTCCTCATAGTGACATTAATGCCTGCTTAATATGCTTCTGTTTCTCCAAAAGAAAACAGTTGGTGTAAATGATTACTAGATTACTTAATGTAGCGCTGAATCAATTCTCAAATGTGTCTGTCCCTGCTATACAGAGCAGGCGGGTTGGGGGAGCGGAGGGAGACAGTGAGGATGATAGAGCCATAGGGGGAATTACGAGACTATTAAGAAGACACTGTTGTTACTCTCGGCTTCTTACAGGATTTTGTCAGTGGATGTATCTTCAGTTTAATAGTTGGTAGCAACTGGTCGGGCGATGTTAAATTTGCTGGCCACATGACTTTATTTTGTGATATTGTCAAATAACGCGTTCACAAATTCCACCGTGATGTAATGTAAAGGTGAGGTAATCCACTTACAATGATTAAGAGGCCCCGTTTTCTTTTTTCTTCCTGTACCAGCAGATTCCAGTTCCAACTTCAAGGCTTGTTGACCGCAATGAAGCGCTGCGCCATAATGGCCCATATGCAAAAAATTCTCCATTTGAAACAAACCACATACAAGGTGGATTTTGACAAGCTCATAAAGTATCATCTGCTTAAATGCCTTATGACAGTGTAAGATTAATGACGGCCAATTCAGTGCGATAAGCAGCAGAGGTAGAAGAGGCACCTGCTCCTCAAAGGCCACCTCTAATCATTCACATCTGGACTCCCTGCTGACATACTAACCTGCTGTTCCTAAGGAAAGGAGATCTGCCTCCCAGATCCTCAAACACTTTCCTGGGCCCGCCGTATTACTTTCCTAATTCAGCCCAGATGTGACGTCCCCACTCCGCCATCCTGTCCCCCCCACCCCCACCCGCTCTGCTTCATCTCATTCCCACCTGCTAGCTGACCCGGGGACCTGAGGCCCAGACTCTCATTTGGTTTGCCTTTCTCAAAGTAAAGTCCTCTTCTTTGAATTACAGCAATCTTTTTCTTCTTATTTTTTTTTTGCCCAGCCTGGAGGGTCTGTAGTCAAGTCTGCATACTATAGTAAGTACTGGAATCTTACTGTCACATCCTCGCATGTCTTCTGTTGTCTTAGTAAGAATCCTCTTGTTCATCGCGGAGTGGTCAACCCTCCATGACGACTGGTTTGGCTACATGCATACTGTAACATCACCACAGCTATTCTTCTATACCACCTATGAATTAATTAATTAACAAGTGTAATCAAAGTGATTTGGACCATTTTAAGGATGTTCTTGATACAAACAACTGATGATCGTGCATATTTTACAGTGTTACCCTTAAAAGATTAAAAACGACTGGAATGAAAGAAATACTATTGGAGGATGAACACTACTGGTTAGCACCGACCGCCTGAAAGATCTCTACTTTAATTGGATTGCTTGGCTTCCACAAGCTGATGGACATGCTTGTCTCTCAGGACCAGTGAGCGTCTGTCTCCACTGGATGGGCCCCAGTAAATAATCTCTCTCCCCTAAACGCTTACCGTTAATTGTGTTTTTTTTTCTTCCTCTTCTTCTTCTTGAGATGTGGTGGGGGGAGGTGGGGGGCGGGTTGGGGAGGGGGATAATTAAGACAATGCCTTTGCGCTTCACTTTGGAGTGCGGATCCCACTAGGGCTGAGGCAGGTGCCTCTTACTGGAAGAGACTTACTGACAAGACCTGCCAATCAAGCCGGCAGAGCTCTCCATTTCTTGAGCTCTTAGGTGCTCTATTCCCTTTTGTCCGTTTATTCCAAACACAGTTTTAAAATGCTGGGGATTAAGCAGGTAGCAAACAGGCCCAGTCTGTCTGAGGGAATCAGTGTTCCCCAGCCTACGAGTACATCGTCTGTCTCAGCCCGTATGCAGCGGCACTCACGGTGGAAGGTTTTATCTTACAATTTATTAGAGAGCTCATACTTCAGAAGCGCAATTGTTACACGGAAATATAAACATTGCAAAACGTCTCTGACTTTTGATGAAAGCTACTGGGAATATGGATGTCAAATAGTAGTACAAATTCATTTTTTTTCTTTCATATTTAGTGTGTTTGCCAGCTACAATGGTTGTTAAGTTAGGTTTGTTGGGAAACGCCAAATAAACTCCTTGGTTCTAATGCCAAACACTGTCCCTACATTTTCTCTGTATTTCTTAATTGCTGCTGAGCATTTCCATGGAGTGTTGTGCAACTATACAAAGATTCTTTGAGGAACACAGAAGGGGACTCCTTTTTTTGTTATTCTCATACCTGACCTGGAGGGCATTGTCAAACTGTGCTGAACCGTTCAGACATAGCATATAGTTTAATAACATAATCAAGGCAAAAACGTAATGGTTGTGAATAAAACACGCTGTATCCCTTTAAACTTGCTCCTCATCTTGTAGACAGGCTGGAGAGATGTGCCAGCAGCTATTCACAACGAAGCGGGAAAGCAGGTCATGGAGTCACGGCCACTAAGAGCCGCTGTGCTATAGAGTCCCACTGACAGGCTCGTACAAGGCCAGGGCCTCATCTGGCTGCAATGCCAGAATTTAGGCACTGAATATGGTCCACTGTTGAGACATACGTATATAGAAAAGATATCCTTGCAGAAATAAAACAGAATTAATCCGTCCCGAATATTTACTCACTGTAGAAAATGAATAAATGTTTAATAAAACAAAGAAAACCAGGATATGTTTACCTTGTAGATTTTGTTAGATTTTCATGTAATGTTTTTTGAAAAATGGGCAGCCTCTTGCTTTGTGCTAAATGTGATATGGAAGTTAAGTGAATGGGAGAGTGTTTCTGAATTCCCCAGCAACCATAGCCACTCGTCACACACAGACAGGAAATGGACAGCCACTTTGGGGAAATTCAATTCAGTTGTCGTCCACTGTGAAAAAGATTGAATCATGTAGACATTTGAGGTGATTTAATGGTGTTAACATACGCACAGTGAAGCTCCATGACTTACGCTGCACAGGCTTTGGATTATTGAGTTCAGTGTAAAATCAGTCACTTCTCCAGAGTCCATTTGACTGGGAGAAATGGATGGACATTAGCAGGAATTCTGAAAGTGATCCATTTTTTTAAGAGGATAAACTAGTGATGGATTTTGCCTCAGGTGCTGTTTTAACAGTCGCTTGAAATTCACTGGATCTCACTTCTACTGTCTTTTGTCAAATGCATTGTGGTAACGTCAGATTTGTACACTTTTTAAAGTATTTATGCAAGTCCGATATGTTGAAAAAGAATATAGCAGGGGGTTGGGCTCAACGGGTTGAAGCTGCCTTTGTCTTTCCTTGATGTGAAGGGCCAGAAGATCTGGTGCATCGATGAGCCTGGCCAATGAACATTAGAGCACCTTTCATTTGAAATGCTGGTGAATTGTAAGCTTTGTGAGAGACCGTTCGTTCAATCAGAACTCAGAGTGAAGGTCTTTCTGTGAAAGATGGAGGTGTAGTATAGTGGCGGCATTTTCACCAATAATTGATCGCACATAGAAACAATAAAAATCATATTCATGATATATGCTATACTTGTTATGCTATTCTTTAGTTATTGCTACAGATAGACCAAAAACAGTCAATGATGTCATACAGCACTTTGACGTTCTTTATGGACATAATGCATTTTTTGTTTCCATCTGCCAACCTTCCTCCATTAACTGTTGTTATGTATCTTTGCGAGAAAAGATATGGCCGAAGGGTCCTTGGCTTTAAGCGTAGATGATAAAATCTCCTGTGATGAGTTCAGCATTTCTTCCGCCACTCAACCAATGTTTGAATGAAGATTTGGCATACAGTAGTTGTAACCTCAGGATAAAAATATATTCGCTTTGGTCCGGCCGGTCAGATCAAGCATGTCAAACAATGGAAACATTTGCTGGATGGTTTCAAACATTTTGGTCACGTAGTGTGTAAGGAAGATGATCTCTGGGGACTGCTAGCAGGGATTTTCTTCTCGTGCTACTCATTCAGTATTCCCCTTTAGACTATATAGTGTATAAATTGTCAAAATTATAAAAAAAAAAACAGTGCAAAACAATTTCCAGTTTATTTTGTTACTTTGTACTTGTTATCACACTACATGGCTGCAGGGCTGTCAATACAGTGCATGATGTTAAGCACAGTATGTCCATAAACTTCGTAAGACATTGTCTTTGAGTCCACTATCCATGATCTAATATAACTATTTAAAAATGTACAATATACAATTTCAAACACCATCACAGTCTCTTTTGCCATAAAATCCATTTAGAATCCTAAAATATAATTTTCATATTTATGTTAATTTTGTTGATTCGCTTTCATTCAAACGTCAACTCCGGACACTTTATGAACTGTGTATTACCATTAAGACTCCCACTGAATTTTTTGGAAGTTTCTGTGTGAGTGGCCAGCAGACTTGACCTTGAGTTTCACTTTTTACACTTGCAGCAAATACATATTTTTAAAAGAGGAATGAACTTGTTCTCTCCCAACTCTGCTTGTTATTGTCAGTTTAAGTTCATTGAGTGTTGAGCATTCACAGTTTTGTCCTCCTCACCAGCAGATATATGAACAATGTCCGTTTCTAAAGACCTCCTCATCAGCTGCAGAGAGCGTGGGAGAGCTAGTATCTGGAAACAAGCTTTGGCTGACTTTTTTCAGACTACAACAACATCCTCCTCCCTGTGTTCCATGCACATGTCCTCTCACTACATGCATTATAACCCTGATGAGCTGACCACATCCTTGGAACACTTCACAAGATAAATAATTGAACCCTCAATAGCCCTTGATGGACAAAAATTGCTCCTCCAGCTGCCACTTCTTCTTTTGCTTTGTTCTCAAGAGCAACAACAACAAATGGGCCTTTGCAGAATACCACACTAAGAAAACACATTTCACAATGATAACACATAAGAGCTGGGGTTACATTACTCTCCTGCTCAGATGATTTGTGCCATTAGAGGTAGCCTATGTGTTGTACAAATAGTAATAAAGAAGCCTTCAAAAGAGATATGTGATCTTAAAAGAGTGTTTTATCCCAGCATATGACTGATGTCACCATCATCAGTTATCTGTTACCAGCTAACTTGTCTTCTCAGCAATCAAGAGAGAAGACAGACAAAGGTTTCAGAGGAAGACGTGAGGACCTTGAACAATAGGTGGCAGTGTGCTACCACAGAAGGCGGCCACAGTATCTGCAAGTTGTCTGAATCCGGTCTTGGCAGAGGAAGGCTTGAGGCTGTTCTGCGGATTTAATTAGACAGAAACAGATACTCACATGTTCATTTCTCAGCTGCCTCCCATCCATTTCTTTACAGTCTGTTGGGGAAAAACGCTTTATGGTCCAATTGTAACTTTAACTGTGAGCACAGAAAGAACCACACATTCATAGTGCAAAGCCAAGTGTTAAGGCCTTGTTTCACACCTCCTAGAGGCAACCATTAAAGCAGGTAGTGCTGTCAGAATCACAGGCCAACTGTTAAAATACACAAAAGAGAGGGCAGAGACTTTTCTTTCCATGGATAGAGAAAGTATTTTTGAAAAAGTTTTGAGGTGTCCTCTTGGCTGAAGACCCATGCTACTCAAACAAAGACCGATAGAAACAGTATTTATTCAAAAAGACAGAAATACTCATATTTGATAAAGTCATAATGATATCAAGACACAAGACAGTCTTGTTTCACTCAGTATAACTTTTCAAAAACATATATTTAAACAATTGGGTTGTATGCTCATTATATTTTACGAGCTGTTTGCTTCAGTATAACGTTCTGCTTAACACATTACTCACAATCAAAGAAATCAATCGGTCTCCATTCATGTGAATCAAAGTTTTATTCCATGTGGCAGCGGGGTACACCAACATCATGTATGCTAACATACATGACGAATGCCAGCAGAGGAACAAAGCATGAAAAAAAAGAGGTGGAGTAATTGAATCAAGGGAAAGTGAGGCGGTGTTAGTGACAGTGGGGGGACATGGAGCTGGAAGTACAATATTTAGAGCAATGGTCGTTGAGAAAGTGGCTTGGCCTACCACTAACCTTCACATCCATATTTAAAGAAAGGTGTCACTGCATGCAAATTAGAGGTAGCCTGGGTAAAGCACTGTTAATGAACCCAGCCATTGAACTCCATACAGCAGGCTTGTCGTTAGATAGGTGCATCATAAATAGTCCATTTGGCCGAGAGCCAGAGGGAGAGGCTAAGGCAGAGTTACCAGCAGTAGGATAGGGCCTTTATTGTGTTATGACAGACAGAGGGGACGATCAGACAGGATAGAGATATGGGCTTTCCTTTCCAGATTAATTAAAGAAAGGATCAATTAACAGTGATGAAAACCATGGCGGCATACTGACTAGCTGATAGGCCAATCAAGCCTTGAAATGCAGAGTAGTTGGCATGTTTTATCTCTCCAAACTTAATTGCAATTTTCCAGAGGGAATGACGTGATCAAAATGGCGGGGTGAAATTAGCTCCACATAGTATTTATTTGATGCATTTGTTCTGTCATTTTACTACTAAGTATTGTATTTATATAGGTGACTCTTTTTTCTTTTTTTTTTTGCCGTGCACAGAGAAGTTCCCAATTTCCCAATTTATTCCTCCCTTGCTCACCTTTATCATGGTAATTGTGAACACGGTTCCACTCCTCAACATTAGCTTTTGCTGAGTAGCAAAATGCCTTGGCTGAGGACAATTTGTCCCACACTGCCCAATCATGCCAGATGCATGCGGTTATACAATATGGAGCATTCATGAATTCATTTGCATATTAGGACAAGAAATGTATCCCCCCTCACCGCTGCTGCTCCACGGCAGATTCAAGGCAATAACGACCTTACAGCTGATGAAAAGAACAAAGATTTGACGGCAGTAAATGCAGTATTTGCAAAGAATTACAGGAGGGAAAAACATGGACGTGATGAGGAAGTTTACCAGAAGAGCAGGAGTTTGTGTAAGTAATGTAGCAATGACCTTTAACCCAAGAAAACAGAGGTTATATCTTATATATATATCTAACCCCCCACACACAGCTGACAGTAATGGAACCTCCACTGCTAAAAGTAAAATAATGCAACAAATTCAAGTTGCAGTGGTGGTCTTTAGAATGTTACCATTTGCTTGTTTTTAATAATTTATCCAGTTATTATAACAATATTAGCTGAAATTAAACACACACACACATTGCTCATTACCTTGGGAACACAGCCCACCAAAAGCTCATTTCCTGTTGAGGAAGACTGCCTAACCCCGATTGACCCTCAGATATTCCCATTACCATGGGCCAATGTTTAAGGGAAAGCTTATTGAGCTACCTCAGCTGGAACACCCACCACTGATTTATGAGCTGGCGACTACTCTGCTTTTAATGGTTATCTGTTTATTTTCCTCCCCACAAATCATATCAGGAACAAGGAAACAGGAAATATTATTCAAATGTGTCAAAAAAAAAGGGAATCAAAGGAATCACAGTATTGGAGTCTTCTGCTTGTTGAGAAAATTCTGAGGTGTAAAAATAAGATGCAAGAAAAGACAATTTATTTTGAAATGCCCTCTGGGAGGGGGGTATTTTAAAAAGTTTATTTTGAAGTTAATTACTCATTTGGTTTAATTTCTATTTTTAAATGAATGTGTTTTTATGTACAGGAAGTCAGTAAAAAACAGATTTCAATATAAATTGAATTAATCTAATCCATGTCAGTCTAAACGGCATCCCGGTGGAATATATTCAGTCCACCTACGTTCCTCTGACACCTTTCATTACAAGAACAAGGTCTAAACTGTAGGCACCGTAACCTCTCTGCTTTTTACGGCAGTGTATGACCATTATGCACAACAAGAATCCAGAGATCTATCCATGTCAGTAATACTGCTAGATGGAGGAGAAGCTTAAGTGAGTCTGTCATGGTAATTATGGTGGATAGTTGAGGACTATCAGGTCCTCAGCTCGCTCACTGCCGGTCTGATCTATCCTGAGCATAAAGAGTCTCCTGTGAGCTTGAGGGAAATTGAAAAGATGCACTTATCTACCTAATGGCAATAGCTGAGGCAAATCACATGCATTTTATGGCAAGGAATAACTGTATTTGAGGTATAGTATCAGCATGTGCCCTGTGGCCATATTCAGCTGCTATGTTTGATTATCCATCAGGCTGTGTCAGAATGTGAGTGAGTGCCACTGTAACCAGCCGACTGGTTAAAGCAAATGCAATATCACAGAAGTGTCATTCATGTTATAATTCGCTTACTGACAATCCAAGTCATTCTTTGACAGGAATAGTATGTGAAAAGCAGGAGCCATTGAAAACGTACTTACTTTTTCCTGTAGTAGGAGGAGGATTAATGGATTCTGCATTGTCTGCTTCCATGCCATTGCTGTATGTAGTTAAGAGATGTTTTTTTTTTAATCCACAGTGATGGTTCTGTGGCACATTATCTCAAGTATATAAGTTACTTAAACGAGACAGTGGGGCTCTATGAAACCAGAGTAAGCCAGTAAATGTGAGGCAGAGCCGTTTTACAGTCATTTATCTGAAAATGGCAACATAATGTAATAACATTTGGGAAGTGACTGTTTTGATTGGGATGGGATAGTCTGCCGAGCTGCAGTTACATGCTGAAAACACAATATTAGTGTCCATCATTTGAGGTAACTAACAGGGTTTGAATTTCAGGGTTTTTGGGAAATCTAATTAGTCTGCCAGACATCCAATTTGCGTTTTGGTTTAGTCAAATGTAGCCGCTGCATGATATGCTGGAGGCCACAAGACGAGAGGAAAGCGGCTCATTTGCGTTACATAACGCAAATGCAATGCTCTTGATGTGAAATAGAAACTTTTATTTTGCAAAGCAAAAAAAATTACCTACACTTGATGTACTGAGGACCTGGTAATCAAAAGGTTCTCACACAGCGAGCTGCTCCGCAAATCCGATATGAATAATATGTTTACATTAAAAAGGCTGAGAGTCATTATAATATTTGTTGGTCAATAAACTAGCAGGAGTAGAAGCTAGCCTCCAAATGGTCAGCAGGATTGTCAAGCTTCTGTGGTGAGCACATAGTTCTTCCACAGCTAAATCATATCAGATGGACTATTGACAGCATCCTGTCAATAGCTGAGCCCTTGGAGGGTTAGCTATTTGCACATTGACTGATTGACTGTTTCTTAATAGACACATAATTGGTGACAAAGACCTTCCAATGAAGTGTCATTTGCCAGAGCATTTGTGATAATTCACAGCCTGTCCCATTTTCTGTTGGACACAGTCCCAAAGTAGGCGCTGTGATGAGAAACATGATCCACCAGACAGTGTCACACTGACAAGAGAAAATGTACAGTATTTGTAGCGTGATGAAATAGCTCAGCACAGCAGTCATCACAATGAGTACAAGGCAAACAAACCAGATAGCCGGTATGGAATCTATAGATGGAAACATGGAGGATGCAATATGGAGCACCTCAAACTTTGACCTGCTATAACATTATTCATTGGCAGTAATATTACAAGCTATTTCCTCTCATTCCAGACTGTGGACATTGTTGATGCAATTTTCACATGTCACTTTTGTTTACCATATTTATCTGCTGTGATGTCTGACATAACCATTATTGCCTTCATCAGGGAGACAGAGCATTTACAGCCGGCTGCTGTGATTGCAATGTAGTACAGGCATTTAAAGAGGAAGAACGAGAAGAAGAAGAAAGAGAAAAGAAAAAAAGGGAACAACGCCCCCGTGATCCTGCTGCATTTCATGAAGGCACTGCTTTTCAAACCAGCTGCTTGGAGGATTTTTAACATCTATTAATGGAGAATTACTCCAATTACAAGCCTTCTTTGCACCAAGACCCTTTCCGCTGCCTGCGTTAGATAGTGCACACCTCTGGGATCCAATCACAGCCTTCACAGCCACTGGCAGCAGATGTAAGCAATTTACTTCTGATTTCTTCATATTCAGTGTGAGACAAGCTCCTGGTGACCCACGACCCTGGAGCCTGCAGGATTCTAACCCTATCAAATTAAAGCTCTCTGCTCACTTATTCCCTAGCGCTCCTCTGGTGCTAAGCAGCCATCTCGCTGCATAGCAACGCCGGTCGGGCGTGCTCGCTCATACGCCCTGCCTCATCAGCTGCTATTAGGGAAAATATACAGTGCTCTAATTGGATGAGATTCAGCTAAGGAAGTGCAGTTAAAGGTCATTTTCCACCGTGTGCCTCCTGCTCTTCAGAATAATTTCTGTGTCCTCCGTCTTTGGGAGCTGTTAAACAAAAGGGCCAAAGTTACAATCCTTCCACTCTTTTCCTGACAGAGTGCCACTGGTCGTGATGAGCAGCGAGTCCTGTGAATCATGTAAACAACATAGCCAGGCCCTGACTGATGGGCTCTGTGTCAACTGCACATCTCTTCCACTGTCTTTCTTCAAAGTGTCCTGGTGCCTATGTTGTAACCTTGTCGTTACCTTATTTCATAAATTTGCTCAAGGTTTCTAATTAGTAGTCTATCTGCTGTATTTACTTTTCATGGTGTCAATTTTCTCCAACATGGATATAGTAGTAGTAAAAGAGATAAGCAAACATTTACAGCGTGTTTTCTCAGAGCTAATATGAGGCTTTGAGATGGTCAGTTATAGGCGACGATTACCATAGGCAATTTTAGCCTATAATATATTTATCATTAGAGCAGAATCAAAGAACCAAAGCTGAAGCAATCATGAACAACAATTGAACTGTCAAATACGCGATGTAATGTGTCTTCCTGTCATTGGGGGCGGGAACAGAAGGGTCACCTGGTCAAGTCTCTGTAAGGAGCAAGTGCGGAGTGTTGACTGGTAGCTGGAGTCTGCTGGGCACTACCGAGGAGCCCTTGAGCCATGCACTAGACCCCCAAACTGCTCTCTAGGTGCTGCATAGTAGCTGCCCACTGCTCCTATAAATAGCAGCATGAAAGAGACATAAAACCTGAAATTAAGTTTGGCACTTCTGGTTCCCTTGTCTCAAAGTAATTGAATGAATTTGATACTTTTACGTATATGGTTACGAACTAAATAGGAATACAAAACTACATCAAGCCCACTAGTCGCCTTCACAGCCTCGTTGAGGATATTTACAATCATGTGACCGCGTTGTCAGTTTAAAGCATAATGTTAGCTTTTTACGTCTGCCGATTGCATTCACACTTCAAAAATCATAAAAGTGTTGATCATTTGGGAAGATTATCTAACTTAACAAAAACGTGTGTAAGTGTCATAAACTTGTGTTTGCCACAGTTTATTTTCTGCAATAATCTATTATCAAATGTGCTTCTTGTCAAGGGAACCAGTTGGCATGCAAAAATACATCATTCTGTAAAAGTAGAGTAGTCTAAATTTCACAGTGTGCTGTGCTGTGTACAACACAATGTGTGACAGTAAAAGTTGATTTACATTAGTATTACACATGGAAAATCTAACGTCATACCTGACCATCAGATTTTTTTAAGAACATTAAAACATCCCAGATTATTAAGCATTTAAGTTATTGGCATTAGCGTGGCATGATGATTCTTGCGCATAGCCTAAAATAACTTTTTAAGCTCAATTTTAAAGAAATGTCAACGTGTCAAATCGTGTTTAAACAACAGAGTACGGGCGTGAATTGTACAGCACCACAAGAGTCTGATGTTAAAGTTAATGTTACTTGCTATCACATGGGTTCATGGGACCTTGAGGGATCTCTGAAGCTACGATAAACAGCTTTGTAATGATGACCTGTTACTTTGTTTAAATGCACATCGGCTGTTTTATGATACAGTTTCTACTGCTAATCCCTCATAAGATCCATGATCCTCTTAAATCACGGGCCACTTCATAAATAAATGATATTCTCCACTGAGAGGCTTGTGGCTCCAGTTTAGTTCAGTTCACTGGCTTGTGATGCAATAATGATGAACGCAGACCTTCAACCCTTTCACTTAGTGCTTTAATGTATAGAGACTTACAACACAAGGATCACTATATGAAGCAATGTTCAAGTAGCAAATGGTGCATAGACACAATCTGTAACAAGAAAGACTTATGTTCTAAATTCATTGTGTCATCATATCAAAAACATCTATGACCATTTTTTCTCTTACTGAAAATGAATGGTGTGTAGTGATATGATGTAGTGTATGGTACTGGAATAATTATGTATATCAGGTTGATTCAACCAAAACTGTAACTGAGAAATACTATAATATCAATTGTTGTTTCTTTCTAGTAATAGCAAATCCATATACTCAAACAACAGTGTTGAAGCAACGAATTACTTCAAAACACAAAGTGTTAAATAACAATAAACTCTAAACTAAACCGTCTAAAAATCTGACTTGTATAAAAAGACCTGTTTTCATTCATCATACCTCACATTGTTTTAACAATAATCCTCTTTCACATCATGTATAACAACCTATCCAGTGTAAAATATGTTGTTTTTAGTCCCTACCACTGTCTGATACGGGCTATGCTAAAACCCAGTCAGCTCCCTCAGAGTAAATGCTGCAGATTTGTGTGGACTCGCAGAAGAAGGGGATTTTAGAGGTTCCCCGTCTGCCAATTTTACAGCTGTAAGGGCAAAGGCCTTTTGAGCTCCACTGGAAAACTGAGAAACATTCACTGAAGGAAAGGGCCCGGGCCCTGAGTCCCACAGCTTCTCCCACCTTTTGTAATGCCTGAAAGGCCTCACTGCCTGAAACGCATCACTTGACGCCCAGTGTTTGCTGTTGGGAAACCTGATTAAAGGAGGCGAGACGTACACATACACAGCCTAAGCCTATCAATGACTCTCACAACCCCCCAAGATACTGTATTTGTCCTTGCAGCTTGGGTGCTCAGAGTGAATGCTGCCGTCCATTGATCTTTGTCTGATAAAGCCGCTGGCGTGGTGTGCATGGTGCCTTATGGGCTTCATTCCACTCAGGCGAGTCCATTTCAGTGAGCTGTGGTTGAGCTAATGCGGGACACGCTGCGCCAGTCACGGCCTTTGGGATTTGGCCTAAGTGCTGTGCGTTGTGATGCTTTCCTCTGAAATTCTCAAGCACAGGCAGCCATGAAAGTCTTTTACACTTTTTTAACATTCCCTTCCAGTTTCTCACAAACATCTCGGTGAGTGAAAACAAGGCTAAAGTCAACAGAAGATTATTTAGAGGATATATTATATATATTATATTAATAATATTATATTATTTATATTACTATATTATTTTTAACAGCTATTTTATTATTTTGAATAATTGTCCTCTCAATAGCTGTCAAACAGTATGAAATGGCATTATCGTTAACTATAGATAATATCTTTCCATCCACAAATTGTCTTTAAAAGAATGCCGTCTGATTGCTGAGCAAACACTCCTGTCGAAGACATCTGACAGATGCTCTTTGAGTTCTATTGGCTTAGATCCTGCTGCCTGTCACCTTTCACATCTCAATGGGCCCAGACGTGACCTCTCTGTTGCCTCTGAGCTCCATACGTTATTGGCCCTAACACAATCAAATGCACGTTCAGCATTTGGGGGTCGAAGCAGTGGCAGCCACTAAAGGTGCCCTCGTGCACAGAGAGGGCCAACTCCTGTGACCTCTAACACCTGAACCATGACCCTCATTTACAAGCAGGTCACCTCTGCAACAACTGCATTTACACAGGGTCAGCTAAGATCACTGCACACCAAAAATCTCGAAAAAGCAGACAGATCTTAATGATATAGTGTCGAGTGGAGACACGAATGCACATCAGCAATATAAGTGAAAAGGGTCACATCTCAGCCTGGCATCAAAAGAAATACAATGCAAATGGAGAGAAATCATATGTCTATACTATATGTATATATACATTTATATGATGTCACATGTTTATTTATTTATTTTACAACATGAAGAATGAAACCAGCTTTATATTTCTTCACACAGGTCTTCATATAAACATATGTGTAGAAATATTGTTTTAATCACAGCGTAGGTTTGAAAAAAAACCTGCACAATATGAACCAATTTTTCAAAGTTAAATGTAAATCTATTCCGTCAGTAATATGACCTAAGCATACTTCAGCCATGAACCAAATCCCCTTTTCCTCTGAACACAGGAAAGTCTGCGTGTGATGGCACAGAGACATTCATTGTTGGTGATTGGCCTCTCTTGATATACAGCTGTGCTGAAACAGTGCCCTTATTGCTCAGACATCTCAATAAAAGTAAAAAAGGGGTCCTTTAGCTCTGACCTTCTGGCAGCTCTAAATCGCATCAATAGGAATGACATAATGCACCGTTTTATGGTTAATCAAATTCCCACAGAGCAGAGCATCAGGAGAGCAGCTTTACAGTTGACAGATGTAGTCGGGTATTGTTCATCTGCCTTATATTTATAAAATTATGCAGCGACTATCATTATTAACACAAGACTGTTGTTCTAAAGTTATACCTTATGGTTCACAGAATAATAATTTTTTTCTCTGCTTTGGTATATCAGTCTGAATAAAGAAGGAATCTCATTTGATTCATATTCTGCTTAATGCTCCACACGCAGAGAGATTCACCTGTCATCTGCTACTCTCTCATAACACATTAATAGAGAGACAGACAAAAGGGAGCGAAAGAAAAGAGGAGGATATGGAGGGAGAGAGAAAGGAAATAAATTGAGAGAGGGGGAGAGAGAGGGAGAGGGAGGTCATAGCGACCGTGTGATGGTCGCTGACACAGGAGTTCAGCCTGCGGTCAAGGGAAGCAGTTGAAGATGAAGCAGACACACAGGCAAGGCTCTGTGTGCAGGTGCCCCCTCGCTGCCCCGCTCGCTTTCATCCCCCATCCACTCCCACATTGCCCCGCCAGCCCCGCCTGCTATCCACCAATCAGGGCACAGGGGGGCGGCGGCACAGTGGGGACACATCAAAGCGTTCTCTCGGTGAGAGGCTCAGGGCTGATGCTGGCACAACACAGAGGAGCACAGAAGAAAGCAGGGACGGCCAGTTAAAAAAAAGGAGTCCAAATGGAATGGAAAAAAGGAGTCTAACCAGAACAAAACATTTCATTCTCTTCACAAACCAGCATTATGCCAGCCGTGCATCCAAAAACCCAGACACATTTTTCTCACTGCCTTGAGCCAATGGCCCCCTTGAGTATGTGAACAAGGGGGATAATTTAATTAAGAAAATCCAATCTTCCAGTTTGAGGGAACAAAGTTAGATTTGAATGAGCGCAATATGTTCCCTCCTTTCTTTTTTTCAAATTAAAATTTCATAGCTGAAATCAAAGCGTTGCTGAGGTGCCCCCATCTCTATGCTTTCAGAACAGGCGTGATGATGAGAAAAACTGCTTGTTTTTCTGTGTCCTCAAATCTAATTAAATATATTTATCACATTTTGCTTCTTCAAAAAGAATTCAATGGTCTGTAGGTGAATACAATACCCAAAACATGTTTCCAGTACTAGAAAGAAGAAATGCAAGGTTTTACCTTCCATCTCTGAACTAAAAAGATGGATAAACACTGAATATAAGTCAAATTAATAATGTCCAGTCTCCCATATTGTCATTAAACGCATACCAAGGCATGTTAATGTCTTCTCTCTGATGTATGACCCTTCATGTTCAATCACAACTTACAATGACTTTCTTTGTGAAAGCCCTCAGAACGAGGAGAGCTTTCTAAATGAGAAGTACCCCTACAATAATGCTGAGCAGCTCGCACACAAGTACGGGCCTCATAATACGAGTGTGTCAAGTCCCTAAGAGAGTATGATGCACAATCCAGCAAGCTTTTGCATATGTTAAGAAGGATAATAGGTTCCTATGGGAGAAGAGGCTAAGGCCCAAAAGTGAGCATGACTGTAAAAGTGCTGTGGAGGGAATGCACACTACATGGAAAAGTCTAGGAGTTATTCTGAGCAAACACCATTTCAAATTATGAAGTACATCGAGCAAATAAAGCAGCACTTGTATGTACAATGATAACAGTTAAAAGGCTCGGCATCACCTTCCCTAAGGCACTGTGAGTAATTTGAACAAAATGTCACTCAAAATACAAAGAAAGGAAGAAAGAGAAGAAAGCTTGCGGTACCCTTGTTTAAAAGAAGATTTTTTTTTTTGATTTACTAAATGCTCTCTTTACTCATCTTTTCCCCAATGGAGGCCGAACATGAAGTGCAACATTAAGATCAATACTTAACAAAAACAACAGCAAGAAAACAACACCCCGGTGACTCTGTTGGATCGAGCTGCAAGGGAGCACTACTGCTGCTGCTATCCCCACGCCGCCCGTGTTCTTAGGCCCGTCAATAAAACGAGCAATGCCTCAAATTCCAAATGTTTGAATTCAACGTTTCTCTGGTTCAAAAAAACAAAACACATTACAGTAAAAACGTCAGGTCGTTGGACACGTTACAACACCTTGGTGGCTGGAGGCGCGGGATGAAGATGCTTTCATCATCTCCTGCCCATGGGAAGAAACTATCATACTGTATTGACTGAGAGCAACCCCTTGTTGATCATTATAGGAGTGAGGACATACAGGTGTGGAAACATGAAGTCTTATTGATGGAAATATCAAAGCCACAGACAGGCGCTGTTGACCCTTTCATGATGTCAATGCTCAACCCTGGCTGCTGGGCACTGTTTAAGTGATAATATAGACATGGCATCTCAACATAATGAAAACTTATTGATGCCCTGTGCAGCTGTAATGACGAAATTGACTGAATGCACCAAGCTATTATTTGTATTATTCAGGGCGTTTGACATGTGTCAATGTCCCAGAATAAAACGGAAGGTTTTATCTGACTGATCTCAGTCACTTTAAAGCACATTATATGCAGTTTGAAGACAGCAGTGGCATACATGTCTGAACAATGAAAAATGTGGCAGTTGGGACAAATCTCAGGATTTATCACTGAACAATAAAACAGAGCTGCTCAGCAGGAAATGGGACACATTGAACACATGTTCCATGGTGTGTGCAATCTCATGTAAAGACCCAGCTGACATTCTGGCAGCGTCCTCCTTTCTGTTTTCACTTGCCGTTCTATGCTCTTGTGCCAGCTTATCCTGTGTGTGGTCTTTGCTGTGACTTGGCACTGTCCCCCGCAGCTCAGATTACCACATTCACATTCGATTCCATCCAACGAGCTCCGCAGTAGCTTTTTTGGGTGGAGAGAGGGCAAACGTAGCGACATGGACGACATGGGCAAGGTCGGATCTAAAAGTGCAGATTTTAGTAAAGTGAAAGGTTTCACTGTGGTGCTGCGGCCACGTGGCTCGCCAGCATGTATTTGGGATGACCTTCCCATTGTTCGTGAGCAGAGGCTGGCCTGCCCCTGGTTTGGGCTGGGTCTGTGCCTGCGGCCAACCTCATCAGACACTCAGCTACTACCTATCCATCTTCCCTCATTGTGCACAGAGGTGACAGCTGGCATTCAGCTGTTTGTAAAAGGCCTTTAAAAAACAAGCAGGGCCTCTATACTCGGCTACATTAAAGTAATTAGCTGCCAAGCTAGTAGAAAGCACCCCCCACCAAGTGCCAGCAAGACTGCGGATTGAAGTCGGCATCCTGTTTGACACATCTGGGCAAGGGAGAGTAATGAAAACAGCTGCTTCTGCCCATATGGCATCCAAAGGCTGGCAGCGTGGCGGTGTGCTGTGCCAACCTTAGGCAAATTATCCATCATTAATCCCGGGATCTGACCAGCATACGAGTTGCTGCTAATCAAAACATCTGGGGATGGTGGCAAAAGAGGGGGGGGAGGTCTCACTTGAAAGGGACGTATTTTGTGAGTGGAGTCAATGCAAGGCAACTGTTCAACAAAGAGCCCTGGGTAGATTACAGGTGTGATATCTGCAAAGAAATAGTGCCCAAATAAAGCAACAAGGATCTGAATAATTTTATAATCTCAAAGAAAAGATGTAGCATTATAGGTCCAATGTTTCTCTTCATGTTTCTGCCACATTTTCTTTATAAAGTGTGACCATCAACATTTGGGATTTAACAAGAAACCAACATGACTTTTAAAATTATGTTGTTTTATGAAATCCTTGCACTACAAACACCCAGAAAAAAAAAAAAATCGATTCCCAGCTATTCTTTGATACAAATTGCCCTTACATTTGTTTCTGCGTTTGTCTATTGTGTGTCCTTTCCGTTCATAGGCTGGCCTGTTCAAAACCAGGCTTCAAATTCCCTCAGAAAGTCAGTGACATTAAAATGTCCTTTGATGTGCCTTCCCCAAGCAGGGAGCACAAACAGTAATAGTGATTCTGTCACTTAATGCTTTTCCGGGGATCAATAGCTCTTAAATGCTAAAGTGGGACAATTAAAAATAAATAGGAGCTTGCTCTAGTCTAAATCAGATTATACATTGCTGCCCCTAGCAGGTCCTCAAAAGCACAGTATGCGTCCTCAGTGAGTCATCTGCACAGCACCCTGGTTTGTGACTGATGCATATGTAAGTGAGGATGAATTGGAAACACGCAGCTCGTTTTTTTCTTATCCTGCCCGCGGATCCTTCTGTCAGTCAATACAATACTTTCAGAGGAATCTAAAATAGTATGTGTTAAAAAGGGCACACACTACTTATATGCTGTATCCAAAGTATAACCGGTATATGAAGATGAATAAAATGCAATCGAAATCAGAGAAATGGCACAATAATGACATGACTGAGATTTATATTGGCTTTTGAGGATCCATCAGCCTGAGCCATGCAGTGAGGTCGCAGGTTGGGCTCCAACTCCCCTGTGGCTGCTGCTGTAATGTCAACTCTAGCAGTAATACAGCTGTAACTGGAGGCAGAGCGTGATGGGAACCCGCTCCTGACAGACATGACCAAACCCAACACAATTAGCTAGTGACAGCAGGTGCTGCCTAACTCTGTTGCGTTAACACGTCTCAGGTTTCCTTGTAATGGCCACAAAGTGATCCTAACTTTCAATTAACACATCCCCTGCCTCCACTGCCCCGCCAAGCCACTCATTTCCACATCTCCGCCATTAGCTGCGTGGGAAGCACTGCTTCGGCACAGGCGAGCTCTGTGCACGCTGACTGTGAGAGGCAACAGTTCTCACAAACAAAGACACTCATGTACTCACTGTTTCTCCCTTTTCTCCTCTCTGTCCTTCTCTCGCTCTGTCTCACACAAATGCACACACAATGCAAAAAATACCACTCCAGTCTTCAGAGTTTTAAACAAACACCATTCTTCAGAGTTTTACGCCACAGATTTGCAGCAAAAGCCACTAAGGCAGCAAGAGGCTGAATATCAGTCTCTGTCCAGCACAAAGGGGAAGTACTGATGTTACCACTCCAGACTAAATCAGGATAAATGGCCGGATCTTCCAAGAGAAGACAAGGAGGAGGCAGCACTGCTGAGTGCACGAACACACATAGTGCAGACACCTTCTCCTGCACAGGAAGAAGTTCATCTTCATTCAATGGTGCACTATCCATCACTTCATGTGACTCCACAACAAAGGCTCTGAAAACCACACAGCTGTCTGGGAAATATCTCTGTGACACAGTGCCAGGGGAATTACATGGCACAAATGATTGCTCAGGCAGAGAGCGAGTTGCTGTCGAACAACAGTGTTGTCTTTAACTTGCTCTCCGCTTTCCATCAGAGCAGAATGAAGAAGTGTTCAGTTCTGTCATTTGAGTCTATTGACCTCTGAAGATTCACCGGCAGGCTGTACCTGAAACAACAGACACGAGGTGAAGGGTTTGGGCCTAAGCTACGCACCAGCATACATCACGCAGCCTGATGAGTGACACAGCTCTATAAAGTGTCATTTACCTTGTCAACTGGCAGATACATCATCCATATGGATGGACATGCATCCTCTCTAGGTCACACATGCTCTGCCTGCAGACGGACTAGCAAATGACCGTTTGGGACACAAGTTCACTCTCTGTGATGGATATCTCTTGTCCATCATCATCGATAGCAACATCTTTACACAGGACATGGCCTATGCAAATGGATTCAATGCAGAAATTATGCATATGATACTTCAAACTGACTTTACCGTGTGATGGATTGGTGTTAAAATCGTGTTAAATCATGAGACGTGTATAAGATAAACCACTATGCTCATACATTAGAGAAAGCATTTTAACTTGCACTTTAATTGATACACATTGCCATACACAACAGTGGATGAGCCAAGTCTGGTCTCAGAGGTACAGTACCCAGAAGCCTAGCACTTGTCATGCTGGCTCTATCACAGTTTTGACCTTGTTTGAGGGGCAATGAGAGTCGTCAGGAGCTCCCTTTACTTCCCAGGGACTCAGTAAAAATGACAGGTCCCTGTGGAGTCTGAATAAACATGTGCTTTAGTGAAAGTTGTGTGTAATTTGCTCTTTGCCATCTTAACTGTAGTTATTACTATTTTAAATGGATACATCTGTCTATGTGAAGTCTTTCATTACCTCCACTCATTACCAGCACATCACAGTGCTCCCCAAGGACACGCCTTTTACGTGCTCATCCGCTGAAATCCACTTTAATGTTCTGAATTTGATGCTTGTCTCAAAACAAATTTGTCTGAAGCAATTAAAAAGTATCACCTCACAAACAGCCCCTCCTAAATGATATGTTTTACATCAGCTTTTCTCTTACTGTCAGGTAAACATGTGCAGCGCTACATGTTTGACCTTACTTTAACCTGCATATCTGACATAAATAGATTAAAAGTAAAGGTTTATTGATTTCATATAGAAAACGTGTGAAGCTCGAAAACGTGTTTTGATACGTTCATTATTTGTGTATTGCCTTGTCATTTAGAGTAGTAATGTTGGCTCTGTGGGTTTTAACTCTTCATGGAACAAACATGTTTTACAATATAGAAGTAGATTCATTAAAGGATAAAATGATCCTAACTTGCAACTTGCCAATTTAAAATCCATACGGTTCAAAATCACAAAAGTAAAGATTCCAGAAAACTGTGTGCATGCAGAAGGGCTTACAAGCTGGAACAACAATAACAGTAACTTTATTTGTATAGCACCTTTAGTGCTTTAACAGAAATAATACAATACGAATAAAAATAAAAATGGAATGAGAGAAAAATATAAAATAAACTTCTACGTTAGCCTTAGATAAGGCGGACTACATCCGTAGGCTGCGAGGTTACAACATAGGCTACACCGTACTTAATGTGTTCCTTCTCAAAAAGTACTGTAGCCCCGGTCCAAACATAAGGGATTAAAACAAGTTAGTTCCTACAGTTGGATGAAAGTATTTCAGAGAGGCAATTAAGCTGAAAGTAATTAACTTTATTAAAGAAAGAAAAATGGCTAATTGAGGGATTAAGATAATATAGTCATAAGCAAGGCAGGATATAAATAGTTAACAATAATGAAAGTCAAACAGTGGTTAAATGAATAAAAAGACAGATTGATCCTTTAGTTTCAGGTATTGTGTTTGATTGGTTGTTGTAAGTATCAGTCAGTGTCACCTCTGGTTATTGGTCGTAGGTCAGGAAGAGGCCGGGAGAAAGAGAAGTAAACACGGTGAAGAGAGGCGAGGGAAGAGAAACACTACGGTAGATTAGCGACCGTTAAGTAAACAAAAGAAATACGTAACGCACACGTTTTCTTTGAGCTTTGATACAGTGAAAGGTTTGTGCGCAAGAGTCTGTGCCAACTGCTATGCTGACGTGGGGGAGTCGCTTAGGCCATCGCTGCCCTGGAGAGGACTTCATCTCCGCTGCTGTCTGGTTTCATCTTTCAGACAACGAGCAGTTTCTCCAGCACTGATGCGGAACCGTGAGTTAGCCCGTCTGTGCTTTTGCCTTCCCGAGGAGCAACACGCAGGCCTGCAACTCCTCTTTGTTGTTTGTGGGCCCACTGTGGGCTTCAGGGTATAAAGGTCAAGTATTTTAGCTCGGTTTACAAAAGGAAAGTAGAGGTTAAAGGGGTGACAGACAGGGATCTTGCCAAAGAAACCAGAGAGATTACAATAATAGGCCATGATATTTTGGTATAAGCCAATTCCATTTTGCTTATTGTTTTCAGGTACTTAATTGATCTGCTAATTTCAGTAGAGGTATATTTGTTTAATATTATTTTAAAGATTACTATTTGTAATTCGAATACAAGTTTAATTTGGGTTATTTGTTTAAATTTTCTTTCAACTTACTTCGTTATTCCCTTTCATTCAGAATATTTGTCTTGGGTCAGTTATATAAAATAAAGCATAGTCAACTTGATTAGATCCACTGCTAAGTTTGACAATTTACAGTATATAAAGCAAGAACTATGATTGGTCAGTATGATCTTGTGTTTTCTTCTACAAGTTTTTGATGGTGGTAGGGATATTTGAGTGTATATGAAATCAAGTCTATATATTCAACTGTTAAGGTGCTAACTTTTGTTAGCACCTTAACATTTGTTTCACCTCCAAATAAATGTTTTAAAGAAAAAAATTAATTGGGGACATTGTAGAATTTTGAGCTACATGCCTTTACCCCAGTTTTACGGTATATTTTTGCATTTCTTGATGTTAGAAAGCCTCATACTCTCAATTCATGTAGTGTTTTAGACTCACAAGCGATTAAGGTCTGTGTGACACTAACCTTTTTTCAATATATGTATTATGTCGTTTTTCGTCTTGTCTCTATATTAGTTTCCTGAACCAAAGTCCAACTTGTGCTGGATGTGCACTCCAGTGACCACTCTGTCAAAGTGCTGTGACGTTATATTGGTGACGATCAAAGGATTTAGAAGAACAGACCCATGAGAACCCAATCTCTGAATGTCAATGGGCCACATTTAATAGGTGACATTCACAGACACTGTGTAGGTGCAGATCTTTTGTGGAGATATTCATACTTTTTGCAATCCCAGCTGAAAGTCTTCTAACCTGAACGCTTTACCTCACCATGACATCAGGCGTTTAAACAGCGCGCCGCGGACACGCTGTCACGCTCAATAAAATCCAGGTCAACATAATACCAGTTGAAACTAAAAGTAGCGAGAAAGGTCTTGACTGGTGCAAGTGGACAGAAATATGAGCCTCTTAGGAATGTGAGCATTTTGGAAGTCATGAAAAAGTGCAGCTGTTGCTGATGAAATCAGTTGGTTCCAGACCTCATTTAAAGGTCAGAGTTGACCAAAATGACAATGCATAGCATAGGCCTGTGATTCAACATATGCCTGCACTTAACATAATTACATTTTGAATGTGGCTTTTAGTTCATATTTACTTTTGAAAGCGTTACTTGAGTACAGTCCAAAGTACCAAATGGCTGAGTTTGGTGCTATGAGAGTATGTTTGAAATGATTTAGGTCACAGGTCGGAGGTTCAGTTGCAAGCAATTCACTCCTTTTTCATCCCCACCTTGCCCTTGATTTCTGGGTGAATTACCGGCTTCCTTTTGAAAATATTTCCCCAGTTTGTTTAGTAATGTTTATACAGCTGTAATACTGAGCTGCACATACTGGTTTCCTGTCTCCTCTAATTCAGTATCTCATGGAAGTCATTGGCCGTGACACAGCTTTGATCCAATAAGTAGGACTGATTGTGCACCATTCTGAGGGTAGAATGGGGTTTGTGTGGTGGATGTAGGCTGAGTATACACAGGAGCCACTCAGTGGTCAACGTTCTGGTTCATATAGTAGAATTGTATTACCATTTTGTTATGTAATTTGGTAAGAATAAAGTCACATAAGGGCATTCTTACGACATGTCTAATAACCGCAACATATAACATGTTTTAATGGAAATTTACTGTCTAATTAGTTCAATTCTGGAAATAAAATTGTGTCCAGACTTCAGTATCAATTTCTTATACTCTTACTTGCATTTTACTCGTTGAAAAAGTGATTACATTAAGGCTGCACAATATATTTTTTCAGCATCTTCATCACAATGTGCGCATGCGCAATGTTAAAAAATGAACTCAAACATGCGTTGTGCTACCATTTTCGTGGACCCTGGACTTGCTGAGACAGGGCTCCTGGCGAAACACGGAAACATCTCGTTCACCATGCTTTGTGGGTGTCCATTTTTTGCTGTGTTATTATGATTCATATCTATACAATGTGTTTTTGTTTAAATTGTTTTATAGAGCACAATATTGTATGTCAAGCCTTTTTTAATGTTGCTCTGAAAGTACACCAGATTGATGCGTATAACTTCTGTATGGAGTCTACAACTACAATTATTTATATTACAGTATTCATCGCAATATCGTGAGCAGCGCGGCTTGGCTGCGGGCAGCTCATCTAGAGATTTGGCGTGGTGCGCCTATTTTTTTTCCGCAGCAAAAATAGATAGGGAAAATGATCTGTTTAAGACGTGCAGTAGCAGCGCCGACCTCAGCAGAAATGCTGTCTGTTTGGACACCACAGCCGCGCTACGTGTCTGTGGTAACCATAGACAGTATACTGTCTGTGTGGGCGATATCAACAATACAGCTTATTTTACTGTTCACTCTGCGAGGATTTAACCTTTTAGAAGCTGCAGTGTGACGTGAAGGTGGAGACATGTGAATTTGTAGCTGATCTTAATTACGAGTTTTTCCAGTCCTGGTTGGCTGTGTAATGTATGAACACACTATGGTACAATAATTCCCTTTTTGTTTTATGGCTTCTTTTCACTTCCTCCACCTTGCATTGATGCTTTGTCATCTATTATTCCATTACTTTTTGCCGTGGTATTGGTTTTGAGATACTTTAAGAAGGTATCATATCAAAGTTATGATTTTGCTATTGTGAAACTAGTATCCTTTAGACAACATCACCACTTCCACGTAGATTTTACCTCAAAGTATTGGCTTATTTCCCTGCCATTCTTTTGTCTTTCTGGAATACACATTTTCATTAGAAACATATTCATGCAGAATGGGTTTGTGGGTGTTATGACATATCCACCAATAACCTCATGCTGTCAGGCAATTGCACCTCATTGGAAAAAGCCTGATGAAATAAATGCTGGCTGCTGACTCCTCCAATTCTACGGCACTCCTCATTGTCACCCCGAGAACCTTTCCCAGATTGAGATATTTGCAAACTGTCATCTCCCATAAATAGCTGTCTGGTCTTATCCTGCCGGTGCTCCTCTGACTCTGATTCTGAGCAGCTTTGGTGCATCATTTCCACATTCTCGACGTTTACTCTATTAAAAGTCAGAACTGCTGCTACAAAACAATACTGTGACAGTGGCTGACGAGTGATGGAGCAAAAAAAAAAACCTTTTAAACAACACACAAGCACTCACATAGCTATGTACATACCCTTCCCTACTTCATATCTAGTGCTGTCACTCACTTCCCATGACTCATTATCTGACATGCTGCAATCTTTGAACTTCATTAGTGGAGGCAAATCCCTCTCCCTGTCTTCGGGATAAAATGGGCTTTGTCATACTTCCATGCTGAGATTAAAAGTTGTCATGTCTTGTGTGGCCACAGAGGTTTTCATGGCTTTTTAGGATCTTATCTGGCAGCTCATTATTTCATGCACATTCCCATTGGTATCAGATATAAAAGAGATAAGAATGAACTCATTTTATATATTTTTTTCTGGATTACATTGTCATAAAAACTTAAACATGATACATTTTGAAGTAGATGTTCTCCAATCTTCCATTCCTTATTGTCAGGTAGTTTTTGCTTCCACTCTTCAAATGACAAATGGTAATATTTTTGAGAAGGCCAATGTTGGGATTTTATTACTCTATGAAAGAGAACGTAGACATAGTACTGCCGCAATTAAGCTTAGGTTGTACTCGGTGTAGTGAAGCCGGTGCGAAGCACGTGTGCCAGAAAATGACGTGCTAAGCAAGTGGTCGGTGTGCTTGTTCGTCCACGATTGTGATGCACGATCATGTGACTGTTGCAATTAGTAGTAAAAGCATATAAAAGCACTGTTTACATGTGTAGGAATTATGAAAAGAAGGCCAATTCATTTTTAAATGCTTTAGAAACAGGAGGTCTTAAAAACCTTTGTTTCTTTATAATGAATGTAATACTTGACTTGTTTCTTTACAGGGTTTGTACAAAGGCAATAAAGAATCCCATGAGTATGAGATATGGAATTACAATCCCTCCTCGGCATTGTGGACTTTGGTTTGTGGCTTTTTGCTGGTTACACCGGGTTACACTTGTTGTCTTTTTGATTCTTCATAGTTAATTTTGTTTGAACGCCCTCTGCCATTTCAAATAGCGTATATAGTGCATAAACGCGCATGCTCAGAGCTCGCACACCATCTGCGGATGCAAGTGCGAATATAAACAAAGCTTCAGTCGGCAACATCAATGACGTTGATGTTGAAAATGCAATGTTCAATATTCGAATCCGATGCATGTTTTTTTTCTCACGTTTTTGTCCTTTTAGCTGTTAAATACACTCAGAAAACCATAAAGTAATCTACTTGCTACATTATAAATTACATTGAAACTGTGTTCGAAGGGAAACTTTACCAATTTTCAACTGACTCGAGAAATTATTTTCATGTGCTAGTAGTAGCTCATCTCGATAGCATATACATTTCACACTTTAATATGAAAACCTTTGTTTTATATTTTTTCTTGTGCTGCATTATACAATGGCAGTTTGCCAAAATACAATGAACTCATCTGAAATGTTTTTTTGACCTTCAGGGTGATATATTAATCATATGGAAACTAGTCGTTAGTGGCAGCCCTATAGACCACATACGGTTGTCGTATGCCTCTGATATATTGCACTGTTTATCCTCTGATAGTAACACCTCCGTCTTTTAACAACTGTTCTGGAACATAAAAACCCACATGCAACTATTGAGAAAACATGGCAAGGTACATATACTGCTAATAACAAATAGACTCAACTTGCCAAAGGAATCCATACGTGCAAACAGTGTGAGGCTAATTGAACATTACAAAAGGCTGGAAGAGTGTGAACCCTAAAACACATTTATTTTGGCATACGCTTTTTGTCTGAGGGCCTCATTAGTAATGGCACCATTGAAGCAGAGCAGAAATACAATACTGTTTCAAATACGGCAGAGGAAGTTAAAACAAGGTTAATGAGAGGTTTAACAAAGCACCATAGAGCCATTAAAAATAAACTGTAAAAAGCTGCTTTTTGCAACCATTAAAATGGTTGTGCTTTTCCAGCCAATATCTCACTGTTACAACAGGAAATGCAGACAGGCTGTTAGGCAGCAACACAGTCCTTTATGAGCTTAGTTATTACCACTGCTGGCCCACTTTTAATAGCCATACGATCCACCCAGCACACAATGGGCTGTGCCTGATAATATCATAACCAAGTATTTACCATGGAGCCGTTTAAGATTTCCCAGATAGAGCTGAAACACTAGAGCTGCAAATTTGTTAATATCATTAAAAGATGTTACCAGTAACTGAAGCTGAGAGAATATGATCCCTCAAGGCCTCAGTCTGTGGAAATAATTTATAATGTAACAGCCATAAAACATGTACAAGTTATCAGGTTCAAGACCTGTCCCAGTATCTGAAGACTCCTGTTACACATGGCACTGTCTTTAATACAAGTGGTAAAACAATTAAGGGAAATGGATTTTCCACTGTCTGCATGTCAAATAGCAGCCTAGCAAGTCCATCATAAAAGCTCCAAGTTCCAGTTTTAGAGCTATAGTGATGGTACTGGTATCATAACAAATCCTAATTAATACATTTTTTCCCAACAATGTCATGCTAGCTTATTTGGAAGGAGGCTAAATAACGCTCTGAAGTTAGGCTACATTTTTGCGAGTGAAAAACTGGCATGGCCATATTCACAGAACCCCTTGACCTCTCGCCTCAAGATATCAGAATGAAAACGGGTTCTGTGGGTATCTGCAAGTCTCCCCCTTAAAGACATACCCACCGTTCAGTTTGGGGGAAAAACAATGCAGCTTTTTAAATGTAGTATAAATGTGCTAATTTCACCTATTTTAAAATGGTGTATTTAAATATGAATGCAAACTGGTGTCCATAAACAGTGTTGGAATCGCATAACTTGTGTATGACTTGAAAGCTGAGATGCTTGAGCCAAATTGTATTCAAGTGAGACGATGTTAGTCCTCATAGTAGCCGTTTCACATAGTGAGACCATTGTTTTTTAATCTTGACCTCAGTGTATAGCATGGCCTGTTGTGACCTCTAGGTTAATTGCAGCCTCATGAAACTTTACAACCACAAACTAGAGTTGAAGAAACTTCAAATCAATAAGAGGGTTTCTTAGCATTTTCCAGAACAGAAGTGCTTGCCAACTAATTGCCAAAACAACTTATCAGACATAAGTGATCATATATCATAATTCCATAATTGAACTGCATATCTACACTATCACCATACTGTATGCATCATATCCATGTACTTTGTCTGAGGTGTCAGTTGTGTGCAATAAATTATATGGCATAATGGCACCGTGGAAGAAAGAAGCAATGGATGGTCATTGAAGCTGCCATAGTGTTTAGTATCCCCTTTATTGTATTCGCAGTGGTAATGTGATATGTCACACTGCTGCTAATACACTTCTGTATGCTGTCATCTGGCTGTAATGCTTATCAGGCCTGTGTTGATGATTCGCCCTCTTGTCAGGGCCAATTATGCTTGGATGTGTCATGGTAGCAGGCTGTGTGACTGTTATTACTGGTCCAGTGGGATGACGTGTGGCTGTCACAAACTGCCCCCCCCCACCACCACCACCAAACCCCAGGTTAGCAGGTGCTGCCCTCAGTCTTCCTCACTGTAGGTCGATGTAGGGCGACAACCCATCTTCAGGTTACACTTAGCATGGATTGTTGAATGAGTACCAATTGCACCTATTTTTCACGCGATTGGTTGAGTTCTTGTGTTTGATCCATCTATCTATCCGTCTGTTTATTTTTCCTTCATGTCTTTACCTTTGAGGCAAGGCCTTGTGGACAAAGAACAGGCATTCTTGACAAGATAAATAAGCCTAGCTGGTTATTTACAGCTTGTGAATAATTGTTTGTAAAAGCATACGTTTCCATTAGGCTCTGAATGCAATTACACAGCTCATATCCAGACCTTGAAAAGCTTGAAGCCTGAAGTGTTCTCTTTTATTCCATGTTTCATTGAAGTTACCGGTATGCGTTTGCTCTGGCTTTAAATACCTAAATACATCCAGTGCAATGCACGCATTTCATAAAGTAAAAAATGAAATATTCTGTGCTAAATTCTATTGCTGACTGTAATAAATCTTGCCATCAGGACAAGGATATAGAACATAAGCTGTCAAGTCGTAGGAACTTTCCAAGGTGTTGAGTTGCTGCCTTTAGACTATGATAGTCAATCCCTGGACTAGGACTTTGTAGTGTTTCCCTTTAAACTTTGTTTGGTTCAGAAACAAGACAGTTTCCCAAAATAAAACTCCTCTCAGTGACCTTCCCTTTCCACTGAGTAGTGCAAATCCCCATTCTCTCTGCCAACAAGGACTCATTACTCCCTGTTTTAAAGAGAGCTTTCTGGTCCAGGAGGCCTCATTACAGCTGAGAAAGACACCCATGGGACATGCAAGGAAAACAGTGAAGACCCCCCCTTGAGTAATAAGCCTGCAAACTTCTACACAAGACTCAGTGAAGAACTTATAAACTCTAAAGCGAGCAGCCCCCCGCTGTTCCATAGGAAAGGTGTCTTTGAGGTGTGCCGATTGTATGGCTCAGTAGTCAGGAGAAGTTCCAAATGCTCACAAACTGATTAGCGCTGCACAACGGTTCAAGACAGCAAAGCAGATACTTTGACACAACTGATACCTTCATTGTCAAACACTGCTAAGGAGAACATACTTTGAAGCTTCCCTTTTAGTCAAATGTCACAGCTAATATGCTGTTTGTGTCCCATCCAATTGTCAGAATAGATTAAGAATCCACTCGTTAAATTAGATTAATTAGTTGAAGTGAAAACAAAGACTGATTTATTTTGATAACAAATAACTATACGTGAAACGAGCACCGTCCCTGCGTCTGAATCTACAACAATTGTTGAAACAAGGAATTTTAGAAGTGGTTATATTTAGTCGGTGTCTATTGAGTGACCTTGTGGGCAGGACTGAAAACACAGCTGCTCATTTCTTTGGACAAAAATGTTATCTGAACTAATAAACTTTGGACGGCAGTTTACTTTAAGAGAAACATTAAGGGACCAAAAATCTCACAATTGAATTTTCCCACAAAGTCTTGCAGACGTTTTTGTTTCAGTATTGCTGCAAGCTGTGATTCCCACGTGAAAGGCATCAGCGGGCTGCCTCCTCCTGTCACTCACTGCTAAGGACAGAGAGCCTGGTACGTCAATGTCATGACCCCACGCTCCAAGCAAGTGTATCCACCCACGACCAACTCCACAGTGTCAGTTACACAGTCTGGACTTGATCACCATGCTCAATCCTTCTTCTACTTTGGGCCACTGAACAAAATAAACACATAAAATGTACTTGCAGCATGAGGAAGGAAGTCGATCATTTTTTTTTCCCATGTTTTGAGCAGATGACTTCAGCTGCAGAAAGAAAAACTTTACATGCGTACACAGAGACATGCTGTCATATAGTAGTACTATGTTTTATACCTGGTATTTTTTCCATTTGTGTCAAGAGAAAAATGAAGATTTCCAAAATTAAAAAAAAGAAGGGACCGTCAACCTGTTTAAAACCGTGAGTCTGTGAGTCTGCCTCTCAGGATCAGATCAGTTTTGGATGACTTCAGTGTCTGCAGAGGTCAGCATTTCCCAACAGTTAGCACAGCGGCAGATGGCATCTCCATAAGATTTAGTAACACATGTCAACCGAGGCTCCCTTAAGGGAGTTACCCGGCCCATTTATAACATCAACTTCAATCTAATCTGTAACAACGGAGAGGTGACTACAGCTCGCGCTCCTCATGCAAATGCAAGGTTTCTTTTTTTCTCTTAACTCTAATTGCACCTGGTATTTCTATACTTTTCATAATTGAATCTATTAATTTAGTGATGAGTCTTTTGTACCATATATAGGTATAGAAATAAAGGAGGGATGGATGTCTTGTTCTGTTTTGCCACCAATACACGTTTTAGCTTCTGTCCTTAATAAAAGAGGACAAATTAGTACAGAAGGGTAGAAGGAGATGAACTAATGACTCAGGATTGATGCTGGTGTACAGAGGGTAAGTACAACAGCAGCAACTGAAAGCACAGTCCTTTACATGCTGATCTATAGAACAACACGGCAGTTTATTTCGATTTTGGGTTGTTGTCTGCATTATTGGATAATGTACAACATATTCCAACAACAGCTAAATGGCTACAAACTTAGAAATAATGACATATTCTTGGTTGATCATTTTGGTTGATTCAAATTTAAATGATCTCAGTATAATTTCCATAAATATACCTGTCCTGTACATATGCAATTAATTTAACCACTGTTTTACATTTTTACACTTAAACTGATCTGACACCAGTACAAATCTGGTTTATTTACGCTGGCTAACAATTAGTTGTGTTTATGACATTGAGGTGCAATGACTGGAAGAAGTAACTCTGCACATGATCCAAATCCACACACTTCAACAGGTAGTGTTGAGTCATAGGGGACTGTTTATTGACGGGCCTTTTAAATGTTCAAGTCGTTTTAATTGATCAGCCCCGGAGCTTGCAGGCTGCTAGTCAGAGGAGTTGTAGGGCGGGGGAACTTAAGAACCATTAGGCACAAGTGAGTGCACAATCGTTGATGTGAACAGATTACTGTGGCTGGTCAAGCCTTAAAGAACACTGATCGCAGTGATTATCTTTTCACCGGGAGCACTCAAAGTGCACTGACACTATACCAAAACATTTAAGAGATGCCCAGGATGAAGTGCGACTGGAGAGGGTTCCTTTCACCACTAGATCAATATGCCACGGCCTACCAGGGTAAGTGGCTTGTTGTTGACAGAGGGTCATCTTCATTTTTCGAAACTTATTAACCCGTGGGCTGTGATGCCTACTGATGGCATTACAAAACATGTACAGAGAACAATATTTAACTGCTTTTATTTCTGAAACCAAGTCTAGTAATCTCCAAGTGCTCCAATAACCCATCTTGTATAAGAAGGTTCATCAGATAGATCCCTGCAGCATACAGTACTTCCAATCTGTAATCACACTTCTGATACCTTGTATACCTTATTAAGATGCCAAACTCCTATCTACTCACTCACCGTAAGGCATAAGAATGTCACTAAAAGGCAAAAAGTAAAGTGAGGATTTCTACAGTCGGCCATCCTTTAAGTGAGATTTTTTTTTAGCGTAGGATATTAACACGGTCAAATGCACACTATTGCAAGGTGAATCTAAAATACTATATGTTGATTCATGTAACGCATTGCTTTTTACTGCACCTATCAAATTTAAGTCCAGATGCTCTGATGGAAGGCACTGTGAGTTATTTCTGTAATAAAAAAAACCAGCTCTTTGTTTGCTGTGCTGTCAGACTTTTTGTTTATCGATACCCATAGCAAATACTGTTTGAGTGACAGAACATTGCAAAATGCCAAAGTTGGAGAGAGCTTTCAAGTGGAGGGAAATTGAGTATGCAAGACTGACGCTGACTGATTTAGCAAATGTCAAGCAGTTATCTTGAGCAACAAGAGCCACAATCATAATCGGAGAGGCTCACTTTCAAGTAGCTGTTGAAAGAGGAGATATTCAAAAAAAAAAAAAAAAAAAAAGAAGATCTTTCATCTACTCTCCTGTTCTGCTCGAGTCCATAATTCTGAAGATTTCTGCACTTCTGTTTTTTTTATAATGATAGATATAACCTTGATATTCCAGATTCCTTGAATCACATGACTGGGAAAAATATCTGCACTAACTTTGGATGCCGCTGAGAAAAATGTGCACAACACCATTCTCGGTGTATTCGAGCTGTCAACTGAGTTGTCAGAGTACAGTGATGCTGACAATTGATTCATGTGCAAATGTCTCTCCTCCCCGGATGGCAGTCAGAGTATATAAAACTCACTTTTCCCTCTCTGAGAATGACAGGATGCAGTGAGTCAAGACAACAAAGCTGTCACAAACAGCTGTCTGCACTGACAATTATCAGATTTATTTATTGACAACGATCGGGCAGAACCACTTCATGAAAAGCATCGTCTGAAGACAGGGACATCCTCTACTGTTAGACAGGATGGACAACTATGATAATACGCTGCACACTTACACTGATGGGATGTTGTCAATCACCTCCTCTTTGAAAGGCTGCAGACTGATGGATGAAAAATTCTTTGAGGCACTCGTTCATTACCTTTCACCATCCTCTAAGAGGAGAGCTCCCAGTCAAGTTGGCGTGAAGTACCAGATATTGAACTGGGTCACGGAAAAATAATGTTCAACTAAGTGAATTCAGTGAAAAATAGCCTTGATAATGAAGATCTACTGTGTTAAGCACATAATGATCACAAGGCTAACCCTATTACAGACCTAGGCTCACCTCAGTGTCATACCGGCTCTCTGAGGACAGCTATACGTGCGTGCATCTCAAGCAACACGGGGTGCAGGCCACCACCCTCGAGTGGCTTATGTACTTCTGGTCACAAATGCAGTACCCTGCGGTTAATTTAATGATCTCTCTATCCAAAACCCCTCTGAAAGGTGAGAGTAATAACACTTGTAACCCTACTTGTTTGGCAGAGAGCAGGGCAGGCATGTGACTTGGCTGTGGGGGACATGTTTTAATCCTTGCAGCCCGATAGCACCAGAGGCAGTGGCCCTTCATGTCTCATCATTTCTTTGCTGTGCCCCACTGCTACCCATTACATCAAGAGGCTGCACTGTTTGTTCACCGCTGTAAGTGTCAGACCTATCTGAAGAAGTTCATTTGTATTAGTGGACGCACACAGCATGCTCTGGCACTCACTCCTTATGGGATGGATGTATACTGAGGGCCTCCAGCTGATTTGGGTAACAAGGTTTTCCAAAGAGCAAATATTTGGATTGAGGTAGCTTCCAAGTGGTGCTGAATAAAAAGTATGTAATGAGTAGTGTGGTATTAGATTTTGGCTTTGTGTCATGATACTCTTGGTGGCAAATCCTACTTGTCCAGATGTCAAACACTGTAATATATCCAATAATGCCCTGAATATTTGCAGCTTCAGACAGAACTTACCATTACTCATTATTCTTTTTTTTAATAATAATATATACAGAGTTTAATCATGTTTTTGCTGATTAAAGTACCACTGCCCTCATAATTTACTCTCATTTGCCAATTGTTCCTTGGTAATGTAGTACAAATACTTTCTAAAATTAGAGGTCAACTTATTCAAATTATTGTCATCATATCCTGTCCCAGACTAAATGCTAGTCAAACAAATGGGGGAAAAGAGATATAGATGTGGGATTTATTTTCATTATCCAAACCAGAAGACTGCAGTGTAGTCGACATGGCTGTTCTTTCCCTGAAAACCCCGCTTCTTAACAAAAGGAGTAATAATTACTCAGAAACACCCTCACATGGACTCTAAATACAAAACAACTCTTTTCTAAAAATCATATTTCTTCATAACTGAGGGAATTAAGGCATTGACAGATAGCCCAACGTGTTTTATCCTACTGTCTTACAGAGAGAAGAGTGAATTGCTTGAGTAAATGTCAGGAATTAAGTGTGCAATAATTTAGAACACCAGCCACAGATATGATGTCTGCCCCCTGGATGTCATTTGTCCATAGAGTGTCTACTAGGTTACATTTTCACTTTTGTCTTGAGGCTGTTATTCTCACATGGAGGGGCAGATAACTTCCCACCGAGCTGGCAAACTTTTGAATGTTATGCTGCATCTTTTGCTCAGCTGAAGTGCACCAACGAGGTCTAAATGGCCTGTGAGGATACATTAACACTTTGAAGCCCACACATGAGCGGGCATTATGCCTGTGGTCTGTACAGTACATGAGCCATTCTGTGTCGGAAACATCTCGGGTGCTCTGAATGCTAATTTATAGTGTTGAAAATGTAACTGACATTCCGAATGCATATTCCTACAAGCAACTAATCCATCCTTACTGTCAACCACATATTCATCTCAACACAACTGTTTTGAAACTCTCTGTTCCAACATTCATAGTCTGAGAGCAAAAGAGCTTTTCTTCAATCTCACATGTGCATGCTGTCAAGGTAGACATTTCAGTTCTTCATTAGATTTCTCTAAACACTGAATTTATACAAACCAATGTCAAAAAAAAAGAAAGAAGTACATTTTTAATGGTGGATCGTGGTTTGATTCCCGGCTCCTCCAGTCCTCATGTTGAAATGTCCTTGGGCAAGATACTGAACCTGAAATTGCTCCTGAAGGCTGTGCTATCCGTGTGTGAATGTGTCACAGTGAATGTTTAGATTAGATCCTGATGGGCAGGTTGGTACTTTAGCATGGCAGCCTCTGCCATCAGTGCATGAATGTGTGTGAACGGGTGAATGTTGACATGTAGTGTACAGCGCTTTCAGTGGTCAGAAGACTAGAATAGCAATATACAAAATCAAGTTTAAGTCCATTTACGGGGCCACAGTGTACAGGCAGTAAGCGCTATTTTACACGAGGGAATGCTGAGATCAATAAATCAGATCAATCAACTGGTAGTACCTGCCCTTTTACTGTTGACAGTCACGTTTATATTTTGTTAACTTTGCAAAAGCCCTCAATGATTGAGGGTTGATTGCTCACTGTGATAGAAGTTTTGGTTCGGCTGCTCTTTGTAGATGGAGTCGGTAGCAGACTTGCGTATTGTGTTGGTTCGTTTTAAAATGGGAGCGGAGATTTGTGGGGTGTCCATCTTTAGTCCTGACTTGTTTATTGCACAGCTTACAAATCACTGTACAGAAACTGTACAACGTGTTTGTATCTAAAACATATTCTGCTTCATTCACTTCAGTCAAAAACTGTTTACTCTCATGCATCCTCTGTATTAACGGGGCAGTCTAGCAACGTTTTTGTTATAACAATCTGTTGAAGCAAGAGGACAAAGAGAAAGAAAGAGACTGAATTCATCACCGGCTTTGCATAATTGAATATAGTTATGTTATCGTGGACACTTGAGGACCGTTATTGTGGACACTTGAGGACCATTATCGAGGCCAACCAATATTGTGTTGAATGGTAATCTCGTCGTTTCGCACCCGCTTAGCCAGCATACACAATACCAGGGACCTGAAACTAAAGCAGCTAAATGGAATTCAGCCATTATTCATTTTACACCTGTGCTTTTTTCACTGTGACATGTCAAAATGTCTTCCGTTGAAAAAGGCATATTCTGAAGAGTAGCATTTCTGCTGTTCAACTCATATTATTTTTCCTTTCGACATCATTGCATGATGATTTTCAGTGTTCTCTGACAGCTTTGCATTTGAGGGTGACGCAGTCAGGATAAAGGATGATTGGTTAGGTCTGAGGCTACAATTCTCTCCCTTGGTTGATGACTTTCACATAATGCGGATGGAAAGTACTAAAGATGTACACCTCCAGGACAATACAGTACCTACAGTGTCCAACTGCACTGTAGTCCATACACTACTTAAGAAAGTTTGTCGTGGCAAAAAAAAAGGACTCAGTACATTTAATACAATGCACTTCAGTGACTTTCGTCTACAGCTATATGGATTGGTAAACAAATCATTCTCAAATTATGCCGGGATGGCTCATTTTCTTATTGAGTCCCAGGTGCCGCTATTTTAATCATTACCTAATTGTCTGGCTGCTCAATCGACAGCATAGAGACCTCCCACTCTGATTCTGCTGACTCTGGCAGGGCCTCCAAGATCTGGGTTAACCTTTCGATGTCCATTGACGCTCCACAGGCTGATGATGATTGATCGAGGTGGCCCTTTCTGTTAGATAATACCTAATCAGCGTTCAGAGTAATTTGTGTAAATGAGACCTCATTATTGATGGTAGGCAACTTTAGGAGCTTTCATGCACGTTGAATCTAAACAGGGATTGGATCAGCAATAAAACTTTGTTTTGTGCCTCCTGCATCTCCTGCTTGAGATTGAGGGCAGGCAGGCTGGTTGAACTGTTGAGTGGCAAGTAAGTGGGAGAAGATGAGTTGACAGAGTGCACATAGAAAATGAGAATACCTGCATACAATACCGTGGACCTACTAAAAGGTTATTAGCCTAGATGTTGAATGGCTCGACTGTTCTCACTATTTAATTTTGTCAAAAAGATTACCATGCAAAACAATAATAGCAATATCCTAATTAGGCCAATAATGCTCCTCCGTGCTGCCTAAAGCTTTCTTGCCATTTACATATTCCTCATAATGTGACTTAAATTTGTTCCTTCTTATCTTAATTGAGCTATCTGTGATGAACCAGGCGAAAATAATTTTCCTCCTCCATAAGACGACTTACTCTCAAACCATTCTGTCAGCACCCTGGTGAAATAAGTCCAAGCAGGGTATTTAAATGACAATAGAGCGTGTGGGTGCTTGACAAGCCGTCCATGGTGGAGATTATGAAAAGTAACTGTTATATTCAGCTCTTTACAAATTTCAACTCTAGTGGAAATGACTGCCAAAAGACAGACAAAAGTCAGCATCGGGATAGCAGTGCCCATGAAAAATAAGCCTGCATTGGACCATTATCATCATATACAGTACAGTTACCTTCCTGTCATCTGGTTGATGTAGCTCAAAGTTTATCATTAGGTGTTGCTCATGGCAATATTTTACTGTAAAATCAAAGTGAACGCTCCAGGTGCAAGCTGTTTCCGAGATGTTGATGTTGGAGGATGGATGGATGCCCCAAGGACATGGCCCAGTCCTGGCCCCTGTAGATGACGCTCTGCCCCACCAGTAACAGCACAAGGCCCGAGCTCTGACATGACGACATCAAGCCTTGATGATGATTAATCATGTTGTTTTTTTCATTACTTTAAACCCAATCAGTGCTTGCTGTAATTTGAGTGATGATGGCTCATTATTGGCAATTGCAGAGTTTAAGGGCTTCTTTATTTTACCCCACCACTGGACCCTTTGGGACAGCATTAAAGGATCAATAATGCTGGCTTGGAAATCCTATTTGAACTGTGAAGTTCAAATGTATGGCCTGTAATGTGTACTGAGGGCGGTTTGTCATTGCAAAGCACTTGTAAAACGCACTGGTGTTATTTTGAAACTTGAAAATCCTGTGATTCCTGAAAATAAAACATAATTTACTGGAGTCAAATGAGAGACCAGAGGACCACTTTGATAATCTTCTACTTGGTTTAATCAATACATTACAAATTAAATAAAATGGTGCAAACATACCAGTAGATAATATGCATATTTCTAATCTAATTTCAATATAATTAAGGTAAATGGACACTAACTAAATATAAAAATTGGAAGTGGTGTGAGGCACTTTATATCAGAGCCCTTAGTGAGCAACTCATTAAGCATACAACACTTCAATTATACTGATTACTGCAGCAGATGTACTTACTTTTGATAATTCAATTAATTAAAGACTTGTGTACGATCATGGTTGAAACCTAATTTCATAATTTTCTTCAAACCTGAGGCAGATGTTTTACCTTTACTGCATATTTGAACATGAATGATACAACATTAAACTGAACTAAACCCGTGCATGCATTGTTTAATGTGGATCAGTGTTTTGTGTGCACACTTTCATTTGCTGCAGACCTTAACGTCTTCAGGTAGTGTACGTAACCCGTATATTGTAATGCTTGCAATCAATACTTAAATTGAAAATTTGACAGCTTCAGTAAATCACCAAACTACTGTATGATACTGCCTATCATTATAATATAACAGACTATAAGTTTATTATTGTGTGTATTAACTCTATACTTTGATTCAAGTCTAAGATAATTTGAGAATATCAATTTATTTATAAAATCACTCTGAACAAATAGGATAAATGTTTGGTCAGGCATATTATATGTTACATTTTGATAATAACATATTCCAAATACAATCATTACATTACTATATACAGTACATTAATATACAAGTTCCTGATTGAAGACACTAGTCACAGTCATGTTGTAAATCTGTGTGTTCTAGTACACAACTTTGTCATTAAATGTTTGCCTGCAGGTCTGACTGTGGAAATGAAAATGTAATTTGTTCACTGCGCTCCATGGCTTTAAAGCTCCAGCTGGATGCTTATAAGCTTTGACACACATTTTGCGTCGCTGATAATCAGCTATTGATCTCAACCATACAGATGTGGCTGTAAAAGACAAATAATCAAATAGCGCAACTGTTAAAAAGAATATGCAAAATATGACAGCTTAATTAAAACAAGGGTGCTGATCACAAAGCGAAATGACATTGAGCTATGATGGAGACAGACATCCGAATATCACCACTGTTAATATCTGCAGAAAATAAAAAAGATGCGTTACCATTTCTAAAGCCGAATGCTGCAGTGGAACGCTCCATCTATAGAAGCAGTGAAGCATAAAGGTATATCTAAATGAAACTCTTTTGTGAGGCAGATTGGGATCATATGTTCTTAGATTAGGGAACCAATGCAATCTGACCTTTGCAATAAATACTGTGCAGGTGTTTAACAAAACAATCACAGCAAAGAGCATTTCCAATTTCACTCTATGCCAACAATCAATCATAGGTCCAAAGATGGGACATAGTAATAAAGGCACCTGCAAAACCATTAATGAGCCTTTCTAGTGCTGAGAGACACAGATGCTGAGAGAGACCCAAGCAGGGGAATTGTATAGAAAGGTCATGCCACAACTTTACACAGTCTGATCAGAATCGATACAAAATTTGGAGATAGAATATCAGCAGTCCTCAAAGATTCAGTGGCAGATGGGGTGATTAATCATGCTTATTACTCATATTGCTCTTAAGGTCACAGCATATGTGCACAGGACACATTCTCAGCACTTTGAAAAACAAACATTGTGTTGTGTGTACTAAACTATTTTCATGTTGTGTTTCTTTAAAGTGTTGCACTTCACGCTGATGCCACCGTAATGACCCTACTATCAGACACTTATGAAATCTACTGCATAAAAGAATGCTGCGAGACACATGAAAGAATCGACAGCAGTGAAGTCTATAACAATTCTTGTTTGTAGCCTTGACAATGTTGATCCTGTGAGGCACTAATGCCCTGAAATAGAGCAGATGAATGGGCCACTCTGCTGGTCATGACAGGGTTTCACTAGCCATCTAGTCTTTCCCTTTTCATCTTATTCCCTTTGGTGAATCCCTGGTCCAAATGTTGTCGCCTTTCTTCTGGTCTCAATTTCTGTTCATCAAAAGAAAGGTGAACATATGTTGAAATCCTGTGGCCTCAGCCTAGACATACTGTGTCATTAGACCTGAAATGGGAAGGTTTTGCTGCAAAAAATACACACGTACAAACACACGTGCACATATCAAACATATCATAATGGCGGATAAAACACAAAAATGCACAGCAAGCATGTTCACACACCTACATGCAAGAAAACACACACAGTGGACATTGGCACACACACACACACACACACACACACACACACACACACACCGAGGTATTTGATGTTCTCCCTGTTTGAAGCCAAATTCTTGTTATCACTGCTATACCCTGCTCCATTTCTAAGGTTTTTGAGGAGAGTCCAAGGCTTTCATCTGCGAGCCATCGTCTATACAGAAGCCAACAGTCTTAGAACCATTGACTTACTGACTGATGGTTAACATTCCAAAACCCTTCCCTTACATTCATACATGAAGACACACTCCCTCTCACAGACAATTTAAAACAAATCTGACTTCTCCTGTCTTCCATCATTCGCTATATTTAACTTTTAGATGCCATGTATCATCACTTTATTACGTCTCTCTGCCCCCTACAGTGCACCTCAACCAACAGCACCCCTCTCCTCTCTGCACTAACATTCAGTCCTCGTAGCTCTTTAGAGAACCACTTTACAGACAGAGTAGGTAGACATTAGCCATTAAGCCTTGTTGCAGCCATTTCCTGTCTCACATTAGCAGAAGCTTGGACATTGAGCAGCAGGGACTTGAGGAGGGCGACAGTTCCACTTGTATAAAACATCTGGGATGTGGGAGTGGGCTTCAAGCATGTTCCAGCTGCTGAATGTTTTTCATTTTTCACTTCAGTGAGGGGCCCTTTTCCGAAGTCCTGCATTTAGACAACCCTAAAAAAAAGGAACCACAAAATGACTAACCATACTTACGGTAATGATCTAGTCAGTGAGAGAATCAATACAAGCTCAAATACGATGATGTAATCAACAAATGGTATAAATTGGCTATTCTGTTTCCTCTGGAAGAAGTAAGGAAATATAGTTACTATAAGGGATGGAACACAACCTGTTATTTATTAAATTTAAAATTAAAATGCATTTTTACCATTATTTTTGTGGTTGAGTCAACTTTGAACACTAAGGCAAAACAGTCTGTAATGCAGCTGAAATACGTTTTGCTTATAACCAACTTTAGAATGACACTGAATTTGAGCTTCAATATTTTTCTAATGCTTGAATTAAATAAATGTCTTCTGGTGAATAGTGAATACTAAACGGAATGCTTTCACCCCTATGTAGCAACTGCAAACTACGCCATTTATTTTTCCTCTTGTAGAGGAGGTTTAAGTAAAAAAAAAAAAACTGGATGTTGACACACAGCTATTTTTCTCCATTTTGGAGTCTGGCTCTCCCTCCATTCCTTCAAACAAGTGCTGTCAAGATGCTGTGCGATTAGTAAACAGTGTGAATTTGTGTTAAAGTTGAACTATGCAAATTGACTTCATCTTGGCAAGCAAATCCACTGATTCACTCAGCGACAATTCCATTGAAATTAATTTATTGTCGTGCGAAATTTTGCAGGGCTCTGAAGCTAAAGCCAGCAATTTACACCTCTCTATGACAAGTTAGTTCCAAATATTTGGAAGTTCACAAGATGACAAATCAATTTTTCTGCTGTTTGTATTTAGAGAGGCCTGTATTTCCCTTGAAAACAAACCTATCTAAACATGACGAATATAGATTCCAATGCGGTTTGCATCCTACAGAGGACAGAAGAATTAGGGTCAGATATACAGTATGCCACCATTGTGTCTATTGATGAGCAAAGGGTTGCTTTGAAACCCACTGCTGACCCCTAAATATTACGTGAAGAAAATCATACAAGCGGAAGAGGTAGCAAGACCCAGAAATGTTTTCTCAACATTCCTTTAGACACCAGCCAAAATTGTGCAATAACAACTATTAATATGGTAAATTTGCATCTTGTCCACAACACACAAATTACTAATAACTTAACTTTTATATACAGCCTATTAATGTGTGAATGATTGAAGGAGAAAATGGTAGAGACAGAAAAATGGAGCGCTAAAAGCAAAGAGAGAGAGAGAGAGAGAAAGAGAGGACAGGGTGGGGGTTGAGGGTGTACTTAACTCTATTGTTCTAAAAATGTTCACTTCCTTTTTGAACACATATTTGATTTACTATTTGGCAGGATTTCAATGCACTTTTACCCTCCATTTTCAGCAGAGGAGGAGTTAGTTGACACTCTCGATTCAGAACTCTACCAAAAGCGGAGGGGATCCCTGGAGAATCACTCATTCATTCAGCATTTCCATCAGCCCATTAGACTGGCCATCAGCCAACATAACTGCTTCCTGTTTCTCTAAGACACCTTTTTCATCCTCAGTATAATTCAGTTGTTTGAGAAACTTCCAGCGGGGAGATTTAGTAGATTACTTTAGCCCGAGGAGTCTTACACATTTAACAAACTGAAACTGAACCAAATGTCAGGAGAATGGTGGTGCATTCATTCCTGCAATTCATCGCCTACTCAAAAGCAGGAGGATTGGATTAAGATTTGAATCTATCGCAGGAGCTGTGCTGAGTTGTTGTAGAAGTGCCTCAATGTGGATCATAAGGGAAAAAGTAAAGGGTCAACACGTGTAATTGGATTTCACAGATGCAACCATTTCCACTGGCTTTCTCTTTGAAAGCTAAATACAGTGTGAGTGCAGCACTGACTGAAAGTAGACACCTTCTTTATTACATAGAGAAATAATAGTTATGCTCATAGTAATGCAAATGCTAGACTATTCCTAGTGACTGTGAGTAAAATATCACACATATGAAAATGTTACCAAGTTCTGGTAACAGGAAAAAGTCTGAATCATTTGCATTTAGTCATATATACACTTAAAATAATTTGCATGAATGGGACATTTAGAAAAATAATTTTGGAAAGTTCTGTCAGAATGTGTATCACATTAAATTGATTTTGCAGTAATAGTGCTATACCTCATGATACTACATCACATACTGTATGTGCTGATGATTGCTATTACGTGTATACAAGCTGCACATTAGCCAAATTGAAGTGTAGAGGGTGAAAACAGCAAAACAGAATAGTGTTTTTTTTATACATGTAGGGCATAAATTATGTCCGATCGTGCAAGCTTGATGCCACCGTCGAACAGCTAGTCAATGGAGAGGGCAGGGAGAAGCAATGGAGCGAAGTAATGTGTAATCTTACTACTCAATGGGCTGTGCCCAGCAACGGGCCTCTGAATGCTGGAAGTGTCAGAGAGATAAATAGCAGAGTGTCCCCCTCGAAAAACATGATTAATACCCCGCCTGGTGACGCTGCTGAAGATGAAGTGGGAGCAGCTGGCTCAGGCAGCGTAGGCACGCAGGGAGAGGTGGGAGGGGGGACGGGAGCAGGCGCAGCGGAGCAGAGAGGGCAGAGAGGGCAGAGAGTAGGACACACTGGCAGCTAGGGGAAAGAAGGCAAGGCAAGGGCAATCCAGGCCACCATAGGCACAGGGAACCCTACCTCCGCTTATCTCCCTGTGTATGCAGCTTTATTCATTTCCCCCCGCCTTTTTTTCGTCATGGTTTAGCACTTAAATAATATGCAGCTACTCAATTACCTAAGGTTGTATGCTGTTTGTGAACAAACACGTGCAGGACTTCAGTGACATCACTTTGTTTCCGCATGGAAGCATGAAAGTTGAAGGCTGTGTCCTTTAATTACACAAATCTTAAACAAATCCTACATTAAATCAAGGCTACCAGGAAATTCATATCAAGGCAGCCCAACAGTTCATAACCTTACCATTTATGCCACCCAGAATATTCCGAAATATCCCACTAATATATTGCATTTAACCATTTCCCGTTAATATAAGTGTGCACAGAGGTTAGAGCTGCATGTGGTGATGTACTGCAGAGCCCTCTGCACTTTCTCAATGCAAATTTACCCCCTAAAAGTGCATTTTGCATTGTTTAACACCATTCGTCGATATGTTTTTTATAGCTTTGTAACCACTCATTTATCAGCCTACACCTCTCAATTGTTACTCAACAAACAAAGTTGTGTCTGTCAGTAAAAAAGACAGTTACTGTTAAGTACAGTCTCCCCTGCTGATTTCAGTGGAAACAGTTGAAACTCAAAATACAGTACCCAACACATAGACTTATTGGGTCTGTTCTGTTGTGTAAGTAAACATGTCGAGGGGTGGGCTACTTTTTCATGGTTCAGGGGCCCCAACCCTCCCCTCACACAATTAACTTTTCTAGTGTAATGAGATGATTGATATGCTGGAAGTGTGTGCTTTAAGGAGATATTAATCATTCCCTCTGGTAATTTTAATCATGCGTTCCATCATCCCCAGCTGCTGAGGATCACCTTCCTAGCAAACAAAGGGCGGCCACGCCACTTGCATAGTCATTCTGTTCTAGTTTAACTTTATTTTATGCTGGTTCCTCCCATCTGTTCGCACAAGCCTCCACAGCCCACGTTGCACGTTGACAAGCTGGGGAAGCAGTGTGTGGGTGGGTGATTGTATGTGTGTGTGTGTGTGTGTGTGTGTGTGCATGTATGTGTGTAAACTTTAGAAACACAGGCATCTTTGAAATGGTAAATCTAATCCTCCAGGTCCGTGACTAGCTGGTACACCGCCACCAGCCACCTCCACCAACACGTACAGTAATGCATACAAACAGCGGGCACACACACACACACACACGTACACACAGTCTGAAACACACACAATCATTATGACACACATACTAATGCACAGAGATGTATACACAAGCACATATACAAACACACACATGCACCACATGGTGTGGGCAATATGTCCGAGCAAAGCATAATTTGGCATTTGAACCAGTCACAATTATTGGAAGTATGAAGAAATGCTGCAGGGAAGAATCGTTTAAATGACAAACAACTTGGAAACTCTTTCTCTCCCATGACTGCTTTGAAAGTCAAAGAGACTTCTATATTCCCAAAACACTGATTAGTTCATGTTGAGTGCCTCCATTGTGCCGTACTGTACCTCTGCGTTGTTGTTCCATGTTTTTACCCAAGGCTATGTAAGGTTTGGAAGGGTATTCCACAATCAAAGGCATTTCTCCTATGACTTTTATTCAGCTGCTGTGCTGTCACAGTCAAGGCCACGGGGAAGCTGGTGGTGACCCAGCGGTGCTTTCAAACACAAAACAGTACAACTCTGACTATGTAAAAGCAGAAAGTGTGCATCTCTCTGTGGGACGTACAGAATCTGAGCCGGGAGGCAGGAATCTGCAATATAAACCATACGGAAAATAAGCTGATCTAGTAGCAGAAATGTTAAACAATAATAAAAAAAAAATGTATAATGTAAGGATTGTCAGTGAAAAATCATGCTGAGTCAGTCAAGGATTTATTCTTTTTGACTTAATAATTTCACCAACCAGTCTCAGTTTTGCTACAAGAGGTGCACATAGACATAGACGCTCCAAAAAGTTGTACCAAAAATGCTGCTCAAACCGACGACAGCTCAAAACTTCCTCCTGACAAGTGTCGTAAATGCACGCTTAATCATGTACAAAATTAATGACAACCAGCTGACAGATATTCCATCATCAATGCAGAAGTTTTTGAAAGTTATTGAAGGGGGCTTGTCTGGTTGTGCACAGATTAGCATTGCTTGCATGCGCTCAGAGGCCAATGCAAAGTAGATAGGTTAATCCCCAGGACGAGTTGATGGGACACATCCCTAAATGCTCTGAGCTTCGCTGCTTCTAAAACCCATTAATTGTGCCCAAATATGAAAAAAGTAATTTAATTTTACATGAAGTCCAGCCTCATCTGTTATCTGTGGCACACTTCTGCAGAGTACATAAAGGTAATAGAGGGGCTTTTCCCCACTTATCATCTAATAATGATGAATGAATAGGCCTGGAAGTGACAGGTGTTTAGACGTTTTGTCGCTAGAACGGCATCTATTTGCGACTTTCCTGGAAAACTGTTTTTGCATACTCTGAGGATGTATAGCAAACTTTAGTGTGCTGTCTGTATCAGTAAGACATATTGTACGGTAGCTCTATACCTCAAGTCTAAAGAAAACACCAAGATATCCAAAGGAGATGGGAGAGAAAGCTAAGCATGAAAAAGTTTGTCTGTACTCTTAGAATTTTTATTTTTTTATTTGACCAAAGTCTTACTTATAAGCACTTTGGAAGGCCTTTTTTTTGGTCCAAAATACTTCAGGTGCTTTGACGGAGGCTTAAACAAATGTATGATAAATGTATGATGACAAATATAAAGTTCAAACATGTTTTCACTGTAACTTGGTAACAACAAGTTAATTGGTAGAGTCGTCATGTGTGAAGATCAAGACGAGGGATTTATGAGGCCAAAATGAATGCTAATTATGTAAGACACCTTGAAACCTGACAGGTATGTTTTCACAGGCCTCACAACACCGGTGTTATTTCCAGTGCAGTATTTCATTTTAAATCAGTACAAATGATGTCAGTGCATTTAATAAACCTCCTTACAAAATTGTACATGTTATTATGACTTCCTTCTTATCACCAATCTAAATTGCGTTGATGGAGTGAAGCACCTTATAGAAACGGTTTTGTAAAGGGTGCGTGTAAAGAAAACATGATGACTGCTGGCTGGCCCTCATTATTTCCACCTTGCTTTATCCTGGCACTCCTGCTCCACTGCATGACTAAAAGACAATTAATCCTAATAATCAGGGCCTCAACCATCATTCCTCATTCTGGCAGGCCTCTTTTTCCATAGGGGCACAGAGGGAGTGCCCGAGCCATGGATCTCTGCTGCACAGATGAACCTCTTACAGATGTTGAGTGAGCAGCGCGGTTAATCGCTTAGCCATCTTATGGCCCTCAAACACGTACAAAAATGAAAAACTGAAGGTGGCATTTCATCATGTCATGTCTACTGCTGAATACATGACATGAATACATGGTATGTATTTGGTTTGGTATTCTAAGCAATGTCATGCTAATTGCGAAAAAAAGAAACGTAATAATAGAAAGATAGGAATGTGGGCGCCTGTTAAAGCTTGTCGTAAGGCATCGGTCCAACATGTTGGCAATGGTTGTTTTAGCCTCAGTAAACAAGATATATGTTTAAATATATTTCATTGAAACCTCTCTGCCGAGGCAACAACTCTTAAAATAAACAGGATTGCATGCTGGCACTCATGCCGCAAATGTGCACATCCTTTTGTCAGCAGTGCCAGAGCATAGTGACACCCTTTTCATATCACAGCAGAAAGGCTGTGATGCAATGTTTGACTTATCAGCATGGGGACCTAATCTTCTCAAATTAGAGCCCAAATGTTTGGTGAGTGATACAGGCCCTGTGTGTGGAAGCAGAGGGAGTGCTATGACCGCCGCAGACAGGAGGCCCAGGCAAACAAGCAGATGCTAAGGGGCTGCTTTAGATGCGGAAGAGCAAAAATCACCATCACAATGCAGCAATTATGGCTGTCTCAAATTCACTAAGCTGGAGCACAGTATGTTCTCACAGAGTCTCAGCAGCACTCACAGCATCCCACACAACAAGCTCATTAGGACAGCACATCCTCCCTCTGATTTAGGATGGAGGAATTAATGCAACAGCACCTGGTCTCTTAGAGCCATCCATCCTGCCATATACAGCCGGCCACGCTCAGGTTATGCATTATCTTCTTTAAAAGCGTGAAATGTGGCCACCCCGTTCAGTTTTAAGCTACACCTCTCTTTTTCCAGAGTGCAATGTGAGGGGCAGGCATATTAATCACACTCACAGCCACTAATGCTAACAATCAGTCAACACAGTTGGCCAGGCTCTCCATCTCTGGTGACAGGAAGGTTTGTCCTGAGGCCCGCTGATTCGTCCTGCTATATCTGCCTTTAGGGCAAAATACACAACACAGGCAGACATTTCTTCCTGCAATACCCCAACATCATATCATTTAGTAAATTAGGGAAATGCTGAAAATGTACATAAACTGTGATTTGCTAGAGTAGTTGTATCTGGAAACCCAACATGAATTCTAATAATAATAATAATGACACCCGTTAATGCTTAAAGAATATTCATTAATATACAAGTAAAAGACAACACATCCCAAGGACAGATACAGTTTGGAAAAAAACTATTTTGTATTGATTTTCTACAACATGGATACAACATATGTCAAACAGTCAGGTTTTGATAAACTAACAGCTGGCTAGTTCAACTGAGAGGAAACTTCCTACTGAGCAAGAATGATCTCTCCCTGAGTGTCATCCGCCAGCAGCATGAGGCAGAACCAGCATGTTTGGATTCCTACTGTACAAGAATGTGGCTCGTCTTGTCAACTTCAAGCTGACAAGTGTAACATTGACACAAATTAATACAAAACCTGCACAATTAATTTCATCCTGTGCTCCAGCTTACGAAAAACAAATAAATTAACAAAATTCTGTGAATGTGCTGAGTGCAGTAATTATGTGCGTGGTGTGTCTGTTTGTGTGCGCAGTTGCTTATGCAAGTGTGGGGGGGTGCATGTTTTGTTTGTTCTTTTTTTTCCATTGCTCAAAAAGAATTGCTAATTATTGGGCTTCAGGTAGCGTAAAATGTACAGCTGTGGTGACTGTCAGTGCTCGATGGACTATTGAGCTGGTGTACAATTTGACAGTGGGTGGTGTCTCTCGCTCTCATCCCAGGAATCACCCAGTGGCATTGCCATCTCCTGCCAACGTCAATCAGCAGGTTGCTTTTAAAGCACAAGGGAATAAAGCTAAACCTGCCTTTCTGTACTTAAACCCTTTACCTCGCCTTTACTGTCTGTAAAACGATAAGCTAAAACGTCACTGTAAGTTGACCTTTACTGAATTCAAGGTTTCTGTGTCCTAAAAAATGCCTCACGGTGTCAAGGATAGGTTAGTTGGTAGTTTGAATCAGTTTGATCCTTAACTTGTTTAAGCACTAAGGGTGAGCCTTAATGTTTGAATTTTAGATCACCTCACCTTCACTGGTAATAGCCAGATGGCAGCGACAGTCCGTGCACAACACTTATAAGTGGGGTCTGCTAGCAACAGCTGCCTGCTATGTTCCACTGCTCTACATGACTGTATACCACAAGTCACTGCTATTTGTTAATAAGAATGTTTACTCTCAATACCGATGTTGAGCCAGATTGTTGGATCTTGGAAACAAACTTTATAGACCAGCTTGATGTCAACTTTGATTACTTCATTTCTGAAGAATTCCAGATGTTTGAGTCTTCACTCGAGGGGATTGCCGGTACCTGCAATGACAGAATTTGGACCCATGTGCTGTCGCAAGGTAGAGTAAATATGCACTCAGGGTAACATTAGAAAGATGATTGAAGATGTCTATTTGATCAATTAATTATAATAATATTTCATAATAATCACTTGTACGTTCATCCAGAGAAAAGAAATGGCCTCCAATGATTTCAGTTTGATATGGATTCTTCACTGAGATAATAATTTATCACTGATCATTTGGCCGTCAACTGTAGCAAAAAACAGATCAGCTAATAAGGATGAATGCATTCTCATACATTCAACTCATTCAGGAGTTCTGTAGGCCACTACACAACTACACATGAACTCTTCTGATGACTGTGAACACTGGTTTGTCACCTCTGCTGAACGGTAACATACAGTAATTCCTTTGGTCTTAGCCATGGTGCAGAGTAAGCTGCTGCTAATGACATGGAAGACAAGTGGAAGTGTGTACTGCAATAGTCCCATCGCGGCTACTTTGTGATGATACACGTTTGATGCTGTTTGATAGAACTGAAGTCAAGCTGTTTCCTTGACTGCTGAGAAAGTGTCTTTCCGGCCTCTACTTTTGATGAGAAAAGACTTCCAGCATGACGTAGTCTGCCACTGGTTAGTCTGTGCATGTGACATTATCTCCTGGAGGGACTCAACAAACTGCATACCGTGTACAAAACTGGCCTGAAAATAAAGAAAATCTAAAATGATTGCATGAGTTTAAGGAGCAGAGCCAATTAGTTGTCGGACCCCGGTCAAAGCTGGCTGATCCTTTGCTATGATTGGCCAGTCTCTGCTCGATGGCCATGGCGAAGGGTCAATTACTCTATCATTACTCTATCTGCTTGTTAAGTTCGGACTATTGCACATGAGACGTTACAGAGAAGACCGTCCTGGGATTTTGGCATGCCAAAATTCTACTTGTTACCATTTTAAGTTAGCAGTGATGAACCTGAACCCTCACGTCCTGACAGTCATTTTTTGTAGATGATAACCTATACTTACTTTCCAACTATGTGATCACAGCCTCCTTATGCGTTGCCCTGTCTTTCCAACCACTGCTGAATACTTACTGGATAAAGAGTTGAACAGGGTTGAAAAGGTTCATCCCGATAGCATGACAATTGTATTGGGCAGTGATGCAAATAGGAGTAAGTGTATTGAGCCCCATTAGTGGTTTCAGCCAATAATCATAAAACTACAGTTACAATAGACAACTGTTGTTTCTCAACTATAGAATACATTTGGCCATCACGTAATGTCTGTGAATCATCTTATAGATACAGTGAGCTCTTCAGTCCTTTCTGCGGTGGTGAGGTTGTAAAGCTCATTCTCTGAACGCTCTCAACATTATGTCATGGTATTACAGTAAATGCATTGAGTATGTGTTGCAGAGTTCTTTGTTTGTACAGTTCACAGTTCACTGCAGACATGCATGCCATCGATCATGTACAGTTGAGTTACACTGAGTCACACTTGCCGAGTCAAAGTGCACAACAGGGAGATGTTAAAAATATGCTGAAAAAAGGGAAAATGTAAAACATAGCATATGTAGTGGAGCAGGATTGAAACTCACTTGGCTGATTCCGCCGCCCGAGGGAGAGCTAACACTAAAATGCTCTTTGACCATGAAATGGCCCTGCCTGGTAATGGTGGTTAATGGCTGTACGGTGCAGTGGTGCCGCGACTAGGCAGGAGGGAGACCTGACAGGGACATCCTGCCTGCTCCAGTAGGCCCCATCCAATGAAGGAAAAGGGGAAGGTTGGGATAGTAGTGATGTTTTGCTTGAAATTATAAATGTCAGTGTGTTGTAGTCAGGAGACTCTATGTGTGATGGGTAAATTTAGAGCATCAATAAAAATGAGAGACATTTGTTGGGTCAATAAGCAAGAAACAACAAATAGTACAGTCTCCTTTTACACAAAGAAGCACTAATGAAGACAATGTGAAACCAAGCTGTATAACGGAAATATATGACTTATTTAGAAAAGAAGTGTGATATGCATCCTGAAGCACTGCTACAGAATAAAATTCATGTTTAGCTGAAGGAGCCTTCCCATGTAAAAGTTCACAACATTACTAATACCATATTCACTATGATAATTCAGTCTCTGAACCCATCGGCGATAGATCTGATAGTGACTGTGGCTAAGTGGATAGCAGGGCCGTCTTTCAATCAGGTTCAGTGGTGGTTCAATTCCCGGCTCCGGCTCTGCTAGTCGCATGTCGATGTGTCCTTGAGCAAGACACTTAACCCCAAAATTGCTCCCGTAGCTGTGCCTACGGTGTAGAAATGTAATAGAATTGTAAGTCGCTTTGGATAAAAGCGTCTGCTAAATGACTGTAATGTAATGTAATGATAACGAATAAGCCTCTGGGGACAAGGGGCTTCAATTCTGGGGTTCTGGAGTAGCCAGCAGATATCCGGGCAAAGACTTCTTTTTTCATGTTCTGCTCATTGTTTACAGTGCGATTAGAAACTCAAGATGTAAGACTAGAGTTGGAGTTGAGAAAAAACGTGTTTGACCGATTGTTTCATAAATGGTCATTTTCTAAATTCATTTGACTCTTAAATGAAACACAAAGCCAAGCAAACAGTACTAACATTATGTGACCATGATTGATATCTATGCAGATATTATGGAGAAATTTAAGTTCAGAATACTTTATTTAAGTTTGTGTAAAAACAAGGGTTCTACATACACAGTATCTATCGTTACTTATTTTTCTAGAAACGACATGACTAATACTGACCCCGAACTTCTGTGCACACTTGTATCAGATTAAGTTTGATTCAGTTGACCTTTTCAGATGAGACCATATGTTTTACCCTTTGTTCTTTGACTAGTGAACTACAGTTTATGCAACTGATTACTTATGTCCAGCTTTGCCATGACTTGAAGGACCTCTGACTGCTGACATATTCCTCTTATAACTGCAAGGTTTCACCAATGTGTCCTCCAGCTGAAATCCTGAAAGAGCAAAACCCAGGGGCAAGACATGGGTGTCAAGACCTCAACAAAGCAACGGCATATTCTGGGCCTACCACGGGCAGATGAGGTTACTATTTGAAAGGCATCTGGCAATATAGCATGTGACAGTACAGAGGTAATGCATGCATTGTAGACTCAAAGTGTCTTTCTCTATAGGTCATTATAAAGAGACAAGACATTACACCAGCATATCTTGCAAATAGCTTCGCCTTTAAAAGGTGGATGTTTTTTTCAGGTACTTAATAGTATATTTGTTAATTATTTTCAAAGAAAATAACAAATTTAGCTTTGAGGAAAAAGAAAATACATGAAATCCACATGGGTTGGTGAAAGTCTTAATTACGAACCGAAGGACAGTCCAATACCTTGTTTTGAAACATCTAATGATTCAACTAACTATGATATCATTTTTCAGCAATGATATCGATGACTGGGCAATACAAAACCTGCAATATTATCACCTTCTTTTATTGATATGGTGAACTAATTAGCAAATGGTTGCCTACATTTATCAGATACAGAGCACCATAAGCATTCATTTGGGGTCGTTTCTGTCCACCTAATGAATGTGTCATATTCATTCTACTATTAGCTCATTGTTAGGTCTCCACAGGCGGGAAATACGCATTTAGCAAATAGCTGCTAAATGCTGAAATATGTTCACCGGTTAGTCGCTAAGCTAACAGCTAAACAGCCGTTTGGTGCTTGTCAGAAAAACGATAATCGACAGAACATCAAGTATATGAGGGAAAGAGCAGTTAATTAATAGGCTCAGCACTACAGACTGCCCCTTTACATACAAATCATCCATTGTATTAGTAAAAGTATTGGTTATAACGGCTTGAAAGAACCAATATGCATTTGCATTTTTGCCTGAAGAAATAAACATGGGTTAAACATGTAGTCTTGAGTACTGTGTGTTGACACTGTACAGTTTCTTTACACATTTAAACAATTAAACATTCCTGTATTTGCATAAGCTGGTGATTATATGTGGCCAAAAACATTTATTTCAATAACTCTTCTGTAGTATGCAAAAAGTGTCATGTTTTTTAGGTTTGTTACTTACTTGCTGCAAATCTTTACAAAATAAAGAGAGAAGCATTAAAATACCTTGATAATGGTAATTTATGGCCACTAATTTTGATCTTGCAATTCAGTATTCTCTTAATTATTGTGTTACCAAACATGCGCATATGTATGTACATGTACAAAGACATATCTTGTGTTCTAAACAGACACATTTATAGAAATATAAGTGCACAGACATACACTTACACGTGTCCTAAATTAAGACACATTAAGACTGTAGAGCAAAACCAGTTTTAATCTGATTTGACGATGAGTCGTGATGAGGGACTGAGTCATCAGCTGTGGTGCAGACAGTGAGGGGAGACGGAGACAACTGAGGGTTAAGCTGCAAACCTCTTCTGACAAACCTTGTCTGAGAAAGCTTTAGTGGACAAAATGACAAGTGAAATATGGGGTCAACTATCAGTCATTCATCAATGTACCCATCCTGTCATCGTTTGAATTTGGAGCACTAGGCAATATTAACCTTCTTAACCCCGAGTCGCATAGGACAGCTTGGCGTTGCCTAAGACTGACAGGCACAGTATCAAAGTAACTGTTGGGTGTCACTGTTGTAAATGCTTTCAGTCATATAAAGCCATGGATGAAATGGTACCAGCATGATGAGCATGAGGCACTTGAAGAGCTCTTCATAAAAGTCTTATCCTAAATGCTTTACACTGAGGCTTTTGGCAACTCTATGTGGACTCCTTAGACATAAAATGTAGGTGCTATTCTTTGTGAGGATATTTTAAAACAAATATTAACTTTTGTCTCATACAGTGCTTGTCCTTTGTGCTCTAATAGATAGGTTTGCCAAGTAAAGCTGCCAAGTGCCATGCCAAGGCTCAAGGGTATTTCATTTAATCGTTATGATCTACATGAGTGGACAGAGCAACGTGACCTCAATGTAAAGAGGATACTTCTGTGACCTCTGCTGACCTAACAGGTCACTGGCCTTAAGTTAGCCTGAGATAAAGTTACACCCAGTGGGAGCTGGGTGATATCCACTTACTGCCATCGCCTTGTGGGAAATGTGGTTGACACTAGGAACCGTGACTTCTAACACTATACAATATTAACCGTGATACATGATCAGCAGGCTCCGAATGTAAGCGATAGTTTTATCACCTTTGCTATCTTTGTAAAATAATAACTGGAGATAAGTCTCGCCACGCTGAAGTTGCATTTTGCTTCCTGTCCTGCATTTAGCTGTATTATATTCTCTGTTGGTAAATTACTCCCTTTGTTGAGAGAAATTAACCTCAGATTTCCATATCAAAGCATTATGAATTGAGCCATTTTCTCTGCCCTCCCGTTCTGGTGAAAAGATTGCGTGGAAGGAGTCTGTAGAAGTAGCCTGCAGTGATATGCAGGCCATACAGGGCTCCTTTCTTACAGGAGTAACACTCTAACAGAGAGAATCAGCAGCTTTCTACTGAAGCGAAGAATGAGATCACTGGGCTTTTTGTGCAAGGTCAACTTCGAGGCAAGACACATCGTGTTTAAAATTCAGTCCTATCCTCACCGAGCACTTGAAACACACTGTGCCAGCCGGGGAACCTGCTTGCCATTATGCAAAGAGGCGGCGGGCTTAAAGTAAATACGTAATCTTAATGAATGCTGAGATCTGTGGAGGTGGGAGTGGGGGGAGACCAAGTCAAGTAGAGAAGGGTCAGAAACACAGGGTGAATAATCCTGTGTGTCAACAAGACACAACTAGCTCTCTATCCCAATATGTAGCCATGTTTACAGTAAACAGAATTCAAAAGTTTTCTGACATATGACATTGTTTTTGTATCACAACATATGCAAGAGACTTCAGAAAGAATCAAACTGTTTTAATGTAAGAAAGTGTTGTTGAATACATTGTCTTATGTGGAGGTTGGACAAAAAGAAAAACTAAGTAATTACTGGTGGAGATAAGAGAGATTTATGATAAAACAACAGATGCTAATGGTTACTAATAGGCAAAGGCAATTATGTTTGTAGCTACTCACAACGTTTTACTACTACTAAACACTAAAACAAATACTGTAAACCGAATGTTCATTTCCGCCATTAAAGAGCCTGCTTACATTTGCCTATTTGTCTTATATATTGTGACCTATGTCATTGGCCCCAGCTTGTCTCAGATGTATAAATTTAAAACAAAAGGACATCCATTAGATGACATGTCACACAATATAGGGGTCTTGTTCTGGCCCCGTGCCTGCTGGCTGTGTCCTTTGCTTTGCCCACTTTGCTCTGCGAGACTGCCAGGACATTGAGCCTGACACATCAGAACTGCTGCTCTCTTGGTGCCCTCTTTCATTCCCACTATCACAGAGTCAAACCCTGCAGAGACGAAGCTGTCCAGAGACTGAGCCCTGCTGGGTTTGACTGGGCCAAGATCCGATCAAGCCTCGAGGAGAGGGTCATCCTCTTCCCCGACTTCTACTTGCTATGATCTCTGAACCGATTCTAAAAGGCCTCTGACTTGATTTGAGCAGACAGTCCCCCTTGAAAGCAGCCTTTGGTTTGGCTTCTGTAGCCTGGAATGGGAAGAGCAGGGTCAGGCTACACACAGGCAGGAGAAAGCTCAAGCAAAGGCAGTGTGTGATGGGGGAGTCGGGGGGGAAATAGAGCTGATAGCCATGCTCCAGGTGCAGATGGCACACTGTTTTATGTGTGGCCTCAATGGATTATGTCAGCCAAGCTACTGGAGGCATATAATATGGAGAGATCACACAAAAACATTGTCAACCAAAATTCAAAGATTCATTAACAAAGGTCATCTCCATGACAGCAAATGCCTAATAGATGGCCAAGACTCTTGAAGTCACTGTGAGGATAAAAGCAGGCTGGATAAAGGAGCCTTGAAATGAGGACAGGAATTGTAATTTTACAATCTCACAAAAGGTTTGTGTAGTAAATTGTATTGCATTCATACAGGATGTTGTTGACAGCGTCTCATGTCATTTTAAATAACAATTTTCAAATGAAATGAATTTACCCAAAGCCTCACATCACAACAACATTTAGGATTTTTTTTTTTATACATGTAAACATTCTAAACAAAAGGAATAAGACTGTACAAACTGAGTCAGGATCGTTTATTCAAGGGTCCAATTATTAGCTAAGTAATGCTACTTCTGCACATTGTGATGGCACTGCCCCTAAGGAGCCGGGGCTGCAGCAACCCTGAAAACCAATAATGGTCAGAGGTCAGAAAAGGGGAAGCAAAGATCCAAGTCCCATCCTATTGTGTGACATGTTTCCTTCGCCTGCTCGCCCCAAAGGCTTAGTGTCAGTGTTAACACTTCAAACACTCAATATCTTCACAAAACACAAAGGACACCACTGCTTGCCATCCACATCATTTCTTCCAGGAACAGAGATATGGATCCTTCCCAAAGGTCACTGCCAGCTGAAGTTTCAATGATTAAGCAAAGCTTTGTTGTTTGACTTTTTTCCTGTAGCAAAATCTACTTTTAGGTGCAAATTGAGTAGTTTGTTCAATATTATAAAATAAAATTGGACCACATTTTATATGTCAACTTTAGATTGTAATGGGTGGTCATTTATGTTGGATAACACTTCTATAATTTAAGGTTGGAAAATCAAAATGGAATGTCAATGGGGGGGGGGGGGGAGTTAGATAAAGGAATACAAATTGCCCTTTTTACCATAATACATATCTTTGCAGCAGTATCATTGTTGCTTGCCATATAGAATAATGCTGCAACAATGATTCAAACAGTGATAATGTATAACTATGCAGAGGGCAGTTTGAGTGGGTGACTATAACACACCTACATATGTTCTTTACTATAAATATGTATTTTCTAGCACAAGGGTGATATCTTTCTTGGTAACTTTCCTTGTAGTGACACTCTGAACCATGCAGACTGTGCCTGTGAGCTGTGCTGCCGCTGAAGCTCCTGCAACAGCACGCTCCTGAATGAGTCAAAAGACAGCATTGTTACCAGACAACTGAGTCCACCGTCTACTCTGTTACACATTTATAGAATCATGCACCAGAACACAGACAATGTCGTTGGCTAATCTCACAAGACCGGGATCCAATTTCAAGCAGGCACAGGTGATTCAAGAATCAATCTGGTTAGCTTCCTGTTTTTAGTCTGCTGGTGTTATAGTCTGGGTGTAACTCAAAGGGATCTCCAGTTACCCTGGAATGTGTTCCTGCTCCTAAGGTGGTGATAAAACACCTTATTTTATGGGTCGCTGATTACTCACTGTACCCTGATGTGTGTGCTGAAACCAATCTTAGCAAGCACAAAACTAGTGGACTCTCCATATTTACAGTATCCTCCAATTTTGTGTTTATTTTCCATTTTTCTTGTACAACTACACACACAAAAAAAGAAAAATCTGTGGCAGTTAAATATATAATTGTTTGTTCAAGTGTGTTTTGCACAGTATGAGCCCTTCCAATTGCTGCACCAAGTAGAATGCACTGCAGGCAGTCTCTTGAGGGAAGGTCTCATTTTCTGCCTCCCGCCGTGAAATATTCAGTCCGGCCTGAAATAATATGGGACTAGTTTCAAGGCTTAGCACTTTTCAAATATGCTGGCAATAATGGACAGGGCATCAAATGAAGCACAGCCTCTCAAAGCAAGGGGAGCAGAGGTTTTGAATCCACAGCCAGGGTTTCACATAACACCACAGACAGTTGAAGTGCTGTCTACATTTATAGTGTAGTGATTAGTTATTGGAGGGATGAGCCTGTGAATTCTTGCCAACATTGATTCAGTCATACTGTACAAGGTCTATTTGGTTTGGGCATGTTTAATACAAATTCATATCCCAGTATTATATAAATACCTAAGTTGGATACTGTAGAGTGCCAAATTATATTTCCATAATTCACTGCTTTTTGCATATCATCAGGGAATCTGATTTTTATTCAGTCTTAAAAAGAAAAGAGAGGAAAATCAAGGGTGCACCATAAATGCACAGAGGAGTGCAGAAGAATGTTATAGATGGGGCTTTGGTGAAAGGATTCAAGGATTTAACAATCCCACATCCTCTCAGCCTGTCCTTCATCTCTAATAATCAAGCTTGGCCACAGAATATCCCTCTGGATGGGAAAAAAAACATGTTGCCTGTCCGCCTCTCACTCATCTTTAGACTGCCAGTCTTGGGTCTTCCTCTTGAAGTCTTCTGTCACATTTATGGCTTCAAACACTAAGCACAGCCTTTTTTAACTGACTGCCATGTCTTTAAAGCTAGATATCTTTTTTGTACTACATTAGCATGAGATGAAGGGCAGCGCGTCTGATGCAAAGGAAGCCATGAGAAGGCTGGACCACAGACACTATGAACTTGTTTGTTGCTGTACACCAAAGGCCACCAAAACAAGCCAATGGTTTCAGCTCAGGTAAATTAAAAGTGTGTAAGTCCATAGTATTCCTGCATATTCATTGGTACTCTTGAGACAAAACTGAAGTTCTTGAATTGGATGTATATTTGGTTCACAGACCGAAGTCAAATTTAAATTGGATTTTCCAGAAATGGTGCGTGCAGGGAGATCCAATTTATATCACATAATATTCACAAGCAATACAGCACACTGTATAGACCAAGTGTTGTGCTGGAGTGCAAAGGTATGTCAAACTGTTCTCATCTGCTCTCATTTACAAGTGCAGAGGAAACACAGTGACATCTCAGCATATGCTTAATTATCAATTATCTATTAATCTAACAAAGCTAATAAACATACATATCTTGCCATCATATTTACACAGTAGTATATTCTATCTATCTATCTATCTATCTATCTATCTATCTATCTATCTATATATATATATATATATATATATATATATATATATATATATATCTTTCTTTCTATAAAATGAAAATTAACTACACTATTGTGCTTACTGCACAATTAGAAACATTAAATATAAATACGATGTTTTATTTAGTAATGATATGTCGTACAGGAAAAGTTTTTTTCTTCACTCTCAAACACACAATCAAACCTCAAAACAACTAATGCGAATAATTATAATAATAGTAGGCTAATAGTAATGATAATAAGCAACGAGATGTATTGTAAAAATGTTTAGGGTTTGAAAAGTAAAAAAAAAAAAGAGTTTATGTATTTCTTGCATGCCCGGAAGGCTGCCGTGACTGAAAGCTCGACGAAGGAGCGCCTGAAACCGGAGCGTCCACTGAGCGGCGCCGCAGCCCGCAACTTCCACGCGACAGCCAGCCGGCGTTTCCTCCCTGCAACACGCTGCAGGCCAATCCGCTCACTCACTCCGTGTTGGGTTACAATGACAAGGGCCCTGTCTGAACCACGACTTTTAGAAAGATAATATTACAGGTAGGTGCAAGCCACGGACCGTGTCACTTTCGATAGACAAATTAAGCATTGAAAAACAAGACCGTGACCCAGAAATTCTCGCTTTAATCGGGTCACCGTGCTTGTTTTCAGCTCTGAGTGATAATGGCACCTCTCACTGTCCTTAGCATTTGAAGTCCCCTTACCGCAACCTGTAGCTTTTGGGGCAGTGAAAATTGTCCAGCTGGACGCCTTGTATTTTCCAATATTGATGCCTTTGTATGGTTTGAGCCATGTACACCTGCCTGCTGATAGCTTTCAACGTTTTTTTTTTTTTTTTTTTTAAAGCTAGTTGAAGGTCAGTTCTCCTCTCTAATGAGCTGCTGTGAGGATTTGTATCAGCAGGGCTAAAACCAAGGATGTAGATAATGTATATAGGCTACAGCTTTAATTCACTTGTAACTCTAATGTTGGTCAAATGAAAGTGTAGGATGCATTTAAAACAAACAAGCATGGAGTTATTTTCTGCATATCTAATCACTTGTGTTTTTATTGGTGTGTTTTCCTTAGCAGCCTCACTATATGGCGGTCTTGGCATATCTTTTTAAACACTTAACTTTTAGTACATATATGACCACATCCTTCTAACCATTTAGTAAACCCTACACCATGCGGGAGGACTGTAGTGAGTCAAGTGAAGAGCTGCAGTAAAAGAAGGGTAAATCTCCTTTCCTTTTGTTGCACATGGGAGAAACAGCCTGAAAAGTCCATGAAGGCTTATCGGGTGTCGAAAGAAATGCAGAAATGCAAGCTGAAATGTCTCTGAAATAGGCCGAACAGAGTCTTTTGCTCCTACAGGGTTTTGTTCAGGGTTCCACTGAGAAAGCCCAATGCAAAGTGGGCCTACAGCCAACTGGGATGGATTGTAGGGTGGAACCTTAACAGATGGGAAATAGGATGAAGGTGAACACAAGGTCAATCTGAGCTTCAGTGATAAAGCTGTGGGCACCGCTCATAGCAGTGTTTTAAAAGTTGACTTAAGAAAACAGATTGTGTGGTCAGAATAAACTCTTAAGACCATATTGGGCCATTTTTTTTCTTTCCAGGCTTCTTTTGTCTAGATTGCCACAGGCGGAAGCAGCAGACACCAAATGGTCAAAAAATTGTTATCATTATGTTTGTCTGGAAATCAGCAGAATGGGGTTGTTGATTTCCAGCGGGTGGGGTTTCCTTTGTCCCTATTTTTTTTTTGTTCTAACCCAGATTTTCATGTTTAACAGGTCCACAGCTGAGCCGTCTCCCTGTACACAATTGAGACGGAGGAGGTTAAAGCACTCTGAACGCATGGGACAATATTGCAGGTAATTAATATGTCAGCTCAATGATGAACTTCGTCAATACATCTATCGCCACACTTACTTGTAACTGGAGTAGCTCGTGGGATGCTGTAGAGAGCGCAGACAGAGAGTACATTTGTCCATTAGTAAACACTTCATAGTGTGTGTTGTGATTGGGGAGGTAGCAGGGCTCCTCTCTGTCCGGTTGCAGTCATTTTCGCCCGTCACCTCCTCATCGCTGTAAAAACACTTGCTGTGGTTTGGTAGATTAACAGAGAACCCCCTAATGGAGTAATTACACCGAGCCAAACATCTATTTTTCACCTGTGCTCTGCCATTATTCTCTGTCCCCTATCCACTCCATTGGAAGTCACTTACTCTCCTTACAATGAGTTATCATTGACTGCCATTTAGACGTTCTGGAGCAATTTGTCTTACTGCAGCCACGCGCTGGCCTCATTGCAAAGAACAATCATTCTCCCTCCAATATATAAAACATTCATGGGGAAAAGGAAGAGAAAATGCCCCACAAACAGATAGTAGAGAGTGGCTAATAGATACTATAAAGGTGACAGACAAGGAAAATAATGTAGGAGATTACTGGAGCAGGAACAAGCCGGCACAACCAGTACAAAAGCTTCAGGGACTGTACCGCTGAAAAAGACAAATGTGTTAAATGGGTAGTATGGCAGCAATTGGTGGTGGTAATTGCTGTTGTTGCAAACATACTATAAGTCTCAATTTTAAATTTCAAATCAAAACGTTTTGTCATTGTAATTTATTGTATTTGTCTTTCATTTGTTGTCATATTTAGTCAAGTTTACCTAACATTTAGGTCCAATTTGTTTTCTCATTTTGGTTCGATATTCTATTACTCCATATTTGTTATTGATTGGCTTTAGGTCCTCGATTATTCTGTTTTTTTTCTTTTTCAAGCTTTAGATCATTTGTTGCCATGTAGTGTGTAAAGAGGAAACCTTTTTCATCTACTGGCTTGTAGGTCACTGTCATTTCACCGAGTCACAGTCTGAATTCGCACCAAACTAACAGAAGAAGTTTGCAGAGATAGAAAGTATGTGCTTTGTGTTAGATTTCCCCTTGTGATAGTGTAGATACATTTCTTTAGCATTTAGCATACTTTTGTCTTATGCACAATAGTACAGCTTCTGATAGATTCTTCAACAATAAATCAGTTTAACACACTATTTATTTGAAGACCAGCATTCATTTTGGACAGTGGCTCGACTGCTGTGCACAGTCCAGCACACATTCCATTCAGTCTCCCCAGACGGGGTTAATCACGTTCGTAACTGAGTGTTGTGTGAGATTAGTCTCTCTCACTGCTTAACACAATGACAAACAACCATTATTCTTTTTTCTTGCACTGATAATCGGGACAACTTAAACATTTCTTACTAGCACAAGTGAAACCATTAATCCTCAGTGATACTGCTGATAAGTGGTGACTTTGGAGTAATGGCCCTGTCACCTTAAAAATAGAGAGACAATTTTAACAATTAAAACAAGATGGCCATTATATTTTGTGCATCCCATCTTTGTGTGTCATCAGGAGGGATCCATCAGTGGTAATAGACTAAATAATGGAATGAGTTTTTGTTGATTATGGATTTTAAGGAGGAATGTCTTCCATACAAAGATGATCAGTTTAAATACTTGAATATTAATATTAATTTTGAATAAAAGTTGATTTTGCCTCTAGAGCGGCGATAGTCAAATAATCAATCAACAATATAAGAAGGCAAAGATTCATTTTTATTCAGACTGTGATATTATCTTTAACAAAAGAATGACACACTCATGGAATTACAACTAAACATGTTATTCTGCTTTCCAGTTGTGCCATATACAACACTTCTATGTCCTTCAGTTGTACTTGCAGACAGTCCAACTTGACTACAGTGTGTGTTGTTGTTGTAGTTGTTGTCGTGATACACCAGTCGCACTGTATGGCTGGCCCTCCACCCTTTTGAACACTTTTTAATGTGACCTGGAAACATGATGATAACGGCTTAAGTATGAGCTTACCACCATTGCCACAAGGAGATGTTCAAGATTTCACATAGGCTAATTGAAATTCTCTCACTTTAATCGTTTTCACCATCATATGTTCTACCTGTCATTATGGCTGTCTCCAGCACTAATCAGTTGTTGATGTAGCTCCTAGAGGTGTTACACTATAACTGACAGGATGATAATAAACAGCTATCTTGACATTAAGGAAAAATATGTATTAATCACACTCTACATTTGGTTCAGGTTATATTGTTAGCCTTATTGACAATTTGGTAATGCTAACTTTGAACACAGCTAAGTTATTATAGAGAATTATTAGAATAAGACAAAAACATGCCCACTTAATTGCTCAAGGCTGCTCAAGATGGGATAATTTGTTCACGTTTGAGTTTGAATCATTTTAGTTCTTGTATGTTTCATCAAGCACACTGACTCTCAACGAGTGTCCTGTTTTAGTCAAAGTAGAACTAATTAGCCAGTTGAATATGAGTTAGCACATATCATCCCTTTAAGAGAGATGTTGAAACATCTAAATAACTATAGGTTTTGCTCACATACTTCTGTCTTTACGCTGTGCACAGTACAAATTGGCCTCATTACTGAGGGCCAATTGGCTCCATCGGCAGAATCAGTTTTGAAAAGTATTATGATAAGATAGTGTTTTCATACCTCATAGATTCCTGCTATACTACACTATTATTTGTTAGTGCGTCATCCTACATGCCAAACTCACCATTCCTTGGCAGCGACACAGTCCCAGGCACTTGATACTTAGTATTTCTATGGCCGTTGGTCTGTTTTGATCAAAGGGGTTCAGGGGCCTAAGTTTCAAATCCCCCAAAGCCCATTTGGCTGCTCTTTGTTTAGCCCATTGGAATTCTGACCCCATGCTTCTCAGACTTTGAACTCTAAGCTTGGAAAAGCCGTATCGCTTCTTTAAACACATTATCTGTGGGCTAGGTTTTAAGAATATCACTAATCATCTTAAGGTTTTAGTGAACTGTGGCAGTATCGTTGAGCCTCGGGGCCCATTTACTGACCAGGGCACTGTAAGAAATCTCCTGTGAATTATATGATAACTTAATGGCAGCATCATTGGTGTTTTGTAAATTCTTTAAATTTAACATAACTTTTGAGTCATACCAGGGTTGGTACAGTTTTGTGGAAAATATGGCACTTCAGAGAAGTGTGATGTTTTTCAGTTTGAGTTTGGCATGACTGCTTGTAGTATCATCTATGTCCATCCAAATACAGTATTCTTTTTTTTAATTTTCATTTCACTTATTTAGCTCTGACGACCATAGTTTTCTTTATGTGTCAGGTTATAACTTGCTCCTACACATCAGAGGACTTGACTTGAAGTTTAATTGAAACTGTTAATGCTGCAGTTTAATAAAATATTTATGTATTACTCTCAAGAAATTGGCATGGCCTGCATGCATTTTGAAAGGATGATACAGCTCATGCATATTATACAACGATAAAAAGTGGCATTATGAAGGAACGTCTGCAAAACCTGATTGGTGCTAGTTGTTGCATAGGTTTTGCTTGCAAACATGTTCAGCTATGTTGGTGCTGCTTGATTTGTGTTTTTTTCTTTTTGCAGAATCATTTTTTAAATGTCTAGTTTATTGTTAGTCTGAATGGAAACAGTAGATGATGTTTTTGTCTCAGTACTAGTAATTGTTGGCACTTTTTCTTTTGCAGCATCACTCCATAGCAGTGGTGTTGAATGTAAAAAGACACCCTACCACAAATCGTACATTGAAATAGAACGTTTAAAGTGATTAGTGAGTGCAGTCTGAATTTTGACGATGTTTTATTTCATTATTCAAATGGCCATATGTTGTATTGTTCTATTGTTGATCATGCTCTTTGTCGAAACTAAATAGTTGTAAATTGCATAGAGAGTGTTTAGTTGGTCGTTAAAAAGACGGACCAATCAGGTATGTTTGTGAACACATTGAACACTACCTGGATGAATAATTATCCATATGTCAGCCACATCTGCTTCGTCTTTCTGAACACTTTTCATTACCTGCAGCGCAACATCTAATAGTTGTTGATGATGCAGATGGATTTAAACTTATAGCGTTCTAGACTGGTTTAAATACAAGTGTCTTGTGAGCACATAGTCTTGAGAGAGAGAGAGTGTGTGTGTGTGTGTGTGTGTGTGTGTGTGTGTGTGTGTGTGTGTGTGTGTGTGTGTGTGTGTGTGTGTGCGCGCATGTAGTTGCATGCAAGTCTGTTTGTGCCCATCTCACACCTCCTCAATCTCATCAGCCCCCGTGCATAAGAGTTGGCACCTTGAATCACATTGTCTTCATCTGGAAATATTTCAGCTGCATTTGTGCCACTCTAAAGGGAGATGAAGATAAAGGAGAAGAAGGTAAAAACACACCCTGTTGTGTGAATCCTAGAGAAGGCCTTGAACCCTGCCATTCATCCCTTTCACTTCATCAGCTGAGTCTAATTGCCAGAGAGGACAGGATACCCAGGGCCCAATTGTTCCTTATCCTCTTTGGAGCCTCTGAGGCATGAAAAGCGAAAGGCCTGCTTTTGATCTTTTTTTTTTTTTTTTTGTTAGTTTTTTTTCTTTTTTTTTTTTCTGTCATCCCCTACTATCCTTCCCCTTAGAGTGAGACACTCCATTCACACTGTGCCCCCTTCTTCAACCACGCAAAATAATTATCAAGCTCTGCTTCATCAAATAATGGTAGATATTGGAGGTCATGATGGGGAGGGCCAGAGGTCTGTAGGGGTGGCCCCAGGACGTGGTGGAGCTCCCAACTCATCTTAGAGGCATGCTCCTTAGCTGTGGCTACCTTTATATACCTTGACCCCGGTTTTCGTTTGTCTGTCCTAATGAGACCCTCTCATGCAGCCAATGCAACAGAGGTCTTGCAATGGCAGGGTTGGGAGGCCAAAGTACAATGAGACACAGGGCTGTGCTCAGACAAGGGGCGCATCTGTGCTATCTTATTAGGCCTTGGAAAAGAGCTCATGCGTCTCAACGTCCTATAGGGGCTGAGAGCAGATCTATTGACACTTACTTCTCCTTTGCGGTCAACACCTTTCTGTGAAGAAGCAGGCACACCCAAGTTCTTGTTAGAAGTAGTTCTTGGCAGAGTATTTAGCGAGGCAAAGTGCTTAACTCGGTTTGGGTGGCCATGTGGCGTAAGGATAAAGAATGCAGCTTTGTAATGATGAAAAATTCCTTGGAACTAGAGACATGACAAGGGATGTCAAAGACTAATTTGTCAAAAGCAAACAGTGCTCATAGTTAAAGAACCAAGGGCACTAAAGTCTCTCTTAATGCTTAATTCCACACTTGATTTCTTTTTTTTATAGGTTCAAAAGCATGCTTTAAGTTATTGTTAATCATCATTCTTAAGAAAGTGTTTATTTAGAACATTTAGCTTTGTAGCCCTTTAGTTGTGGTCTTGGCCATTATCCACACCCAGAAATTTGTCAGAATTTGAAAGCGTAAAATTCAAGTTAAAAGTATAAATAAATCCCTGTGTTAGAAACAATGAGACCAAAGATAGCCAAGCTAACCACATATCTAACTTGACAAAAGGGACAGCAGAATATACTATAAGTAGAGCAAAATGAAAAACAAAAACACAAGTAGGCAAACAAAAACCTTTAAGCAATCATGTTAAGCACGCCTAACATCTGAGCACTGTTCGAGAACAAAGCAGGGCTCCTGTCAGTGCATCGATCCCCTCCTGAAGGCACACACATCCATAGCTCTCTGATTGCTCCCTGCCTCTTGCGCCTTCTCTCCCCCGCGCCTCTTGCTCTCTCTGCTCTGGCTCCTTTCTGAGAATGTGCTTATCGATCTGGCCTACTTCGTTGGAGTTAACTCGTTGATAAACCTGACCAAGGGCTTCCAATGGCCTGAAAGAGTTTTGGAGAGCTGGTGAGAAGGCAAAGGTGATAAGAAAAAAAAAAAAAACGTAGTCGTGAAAATCACAAAGTTGTTTTGTTGTAATATAACAACTGTCAAGTTGATTAAATGTAAAGACATATAATGTGTTGTTGTCTGGACATGGAATGAGGGTTTTTGTTTTAGTTTTTTTTCTGCAGGCAACTTAGCGGGAAGATTAAATGAGATAAGATAGTTGCTCAACTTAAAGTATTAACCCTTATCTGGTTTGAGTCACAGTATCCTACAGCTTTATAGTTCTTAAAGTGCTAATAACCTGCTGATTAGGAGTTGTAATACCAACCTGGCAGTTGAGATAGTCTGAGATAATGCACTGTACCTGCTGTGTTACAATTATGCAGCGTTTGAAATAAAACTAGTGGAATGTTGCGATTAAAGACTGTCCATTGACTTGAATCAATGGGTTAAAATTCCAGTTGCATCTGAATTAGTGAGGATGCTCATTTATTGTATTCAGCTATAGACCATCTGTGATAAGATTGAGTAGAAACAAGAAAAACACATAACAGCCCTGTCTTCAATGAAGCAGTAAGAAATAGTAACTGTTGTAATGCTATTGGTGTGTATTGTAGATCTCAAACAACCAACAGTTCCTTGTGATTTATTTTTTCACAAAGATATGAAAAAAGCAATGTTTCTTAAAAAAAAAGTGACTCATGTTTTGTGTGACAGTGTGTAATCGTGTCTCCAGAGTGTGATTACATTGTATGTCAGTTTGTGTATATTTTTGCAAGTGTGTTGTGCTGTCATGGCTGTAACATTCCATGTGGGAGGGTCTGTTGATAAGTAAGCCATCTGTAGTGTTCTGCCGAACGACATGTTGTAAAGCGAGATTTGAGAGTGTGGAGAGACTTGACTTGACAAATCTTGGCACATAATGAGACAGAAGGGAGTAAAGGCAGAAGTCTGTCCAGAGATAAACAATTAGATTTGTCCCTGAGGTAAAGGCCGGGCAATGCAAGGACTCCCAGACTAACAAAATCAATATAGCTTCCAGTAAGAACACTCAGGGGGTAGAGTGATGAAGAGGTTATCATTCATTTCTCAGATTAGGACACACATACACAATGAGGAACTGTAACGCTTTAAAAATCAATATGATCACCAACATCAACGCTGCTTGTCAGTGGTGCATACATTTGAAAGTATGCATCTGATATTCAGCTATCCGTCAAACGTCATCGCTCTAATAAGACATGATGACAGATCAACAGGGACGCTGAACTGAGCCAGTCACGCCAGTTTTCTTCAGCAGCCAATTGTGAGCGGATCTTAAAGGAGACGGCATTTGGGAATGATACTTTCACACCCTCGGATAAAACCATAATGGAGCACGAGCCATAGATGGAGTGGGCAGTCCCTTTGAGTTGTATCCCCTCTTAGGTCCTGCCCAGACATGAACGTCTAATATAACATCTCACCACTGTTCCCAGGAGGCCTCACAAGGGTACCACTGCCAGGGCAAGGAGGGTTGGACTGTTAGGGGGCGGGGGCCCGTCCTGCGCTGTGCTTGTACTTGCTGTAAAGAAGACAACAAAAAGAGAGGGTGAATGGTTTTGGGGTGGGAGTGGCGAGCGATCACAACTTCTGTTCGGCAGGGAAGTCTCCTCAGAGACGCCGAGTCGCTGACCATAAAGGTGTGAGCCTGTACCGTGGCCAGCCTGTCACCTCAGCTCCATGGAGACGGCGACGTGGCACCCCAGTGGGCTTGTCTCTGCTGTGGCCTGGAGCAGCAAGAGCACTTGGGGATGTGGCCCCGGCCATTACATGGGCTTCAGGGGACCAGGAGCCACTGCTCTGGTGACCTTCAACAACCTGCCAGTCTGTCATCTCGGTTTGGGTAATAACAAGAAAGAAAATCAGCTGGGGATTTGTGTAGAGACATTGTTGACTGGGCCATTGTATCTTGTGAGGAGGCTCTTTGTTCCAGTGGGAAGGAACTATAGAGAGACTTACTTTTCACAGCATTACCCCACTCGACATTCAAACATTTGTTTTACCCTTTCATTTCAAGACAATATAGGAGATATTAGACTATACCGTAGTTTTGTATTTTGTTATTCTCTGTTTGGTTACTCATCTTGCTGCAGAGCAAGTGATTATACAAGGATAACGCTGTTTGGACATGCTCCCACTCACCACTTTAATCTGGATCATTGTCATTCTTTATTAATAAATGTGTTGAACTTAAAAATGTTGCACCTGTTTTGATGACAGACAATATAGCTCCCCATAATGAAATGTTAAAAAGTAACATCTGAAATGGTCAAAATAAATTGGTGTTTCCTGGGCTACAACTACTGATCATTTTCATTATTGATTCATCTATCTTTGGTCTAAAAGTTGTAAAAAAAAATAATACGAAAAATGGTCATTGCCAGTTCCTAAAGCCCAAATTTACACTCCATAACCCAATAATATTCCAAATAATATAATTAAAAAGGGAAAATATCCTCATCCTTACATTGGAAATGTTTTAAGTTTTTTACCTGAAAAAATACTTTAACCATTAAGCAATTAATTTTTTTGTCAATTAACTATTTGAATTGAATTGAATTGAATTTCAGCTCTAGTGGACACCATCATCTCACATTGCTAACCACATCAAGCATATGCTATTTTAAATATCTTTTATTACACAAACAACGTTTTAATGCTTAAGTCACCATCATTTGAAATGTGTGCATTGTTATGCATTGATTGTGCTTTGACAACTCATTTTAGGTCTCAGTCTCAGCTCAGTCAATAATATCCTATTGAAAGCTTGTGATTTAAAAAGCAATCATCAAAATACGCTAAATACTGAAGTTTGCTGTATTGTGTTTCAAGGGTGTGGTCACCACATTAGCAAAAAACCCAACATGATTAGATGCATAATCGGGCACATCAGAGTAATTTTCCATAATGGTACGGACTATTGTTGTTATCTCTGTGATAAATTATTGCCAAATGGGAAAACCAAATCTTCAGGTTTGAGTGTAAAGCAGCACCATCCAAACCATTCCCTGGAGACACTTGTGTTGCATTATCTGACAAACCAATACAGAAGATTGTGTGGAAAAATCTGTGCTTTCTTCCTTTCAGCCAAAAAGAAAGAGAGGTTTTTGAATGGAGTGGTGATTCTTTATGCAGAGCTGAGACGCGACACCTTCCAGACAGTGAGAGATGGCGAGCCCCAATAATACAGAGCTGTACAATGGTTCTGACAGGCGAGCAATAAAGCAATCAGGGTCCCAGGCATCCAAATCTCTTTACCGCCCACCCTCTAACAGACTGAGAGATGGGCGGCTGACCTGTGAGCTGTCAATCATGGGGGATACCTGCTGGAGCCTGATCAGGGAGAGCTGAGGGCACTAGTCCATCAGATCTGTTTTCACACTCCAGACACTAACATTGCAAGCATAGCCACAGACACAAAAAGCCCCACCGCCTCACTCTTAATTAGGAGATGTGGGTGCTTTGTTTAGGGGGGGGGGTTGGACTTGTTTGGTTTAAATGGGTATGGGAGTGTCTTAGATATAGGGGGATAGTAAGTGGAATCCCAGTGAGACAGAGAATAACCTTTTCCCTTGATTTAGGAATCAGGCATTGATCTGTCACGCTGTTTTGTACAAGCAAGAGCTCTTTCAGCATTGCTTATCGGTGTGTGTTGCTTTTCAGTGTGTGTGCGTGTGTGTGTGTGTGTGTGTGTGTGTGTGCGCAATATGTGTGTGATGGGTGGTGGGTTGAGAAGGAGGGGGGGAGGGGGTAAGGCTTGTTCATTAGCTGTCTGTAGCCCATTCCAGCAAATAGATCACCATAATACTGTGGTTAGTTAATGGCTTTCTGGTGTTTCCTCTAGAGTCTTCCTGTCTGAGGGCTGACTGCTGAAACTCCTCCACTGTTTTCTCCTCCTTTTTCCAAGTGGGGAGTCTTGTGTTCTGCTGCCTAATTCAGACAATTGGCTTCAGCCAGCGGTCAAGTCTGGGAGCAGTCTGGCCGCATGGACTCACATTAGAGAACTAAAAGCAACATCAACAAGAACATGACTCGACTGGAATCACATGACTGGAATCGTACTGGTTCTCCACAATTAAAACGCCCAGTCTGTGACAGCTGGAAAGGTCGGCACAATAAGGAGTTATGTTATGTTTTTTGTGTTGCTTCTCTCATATATTAGACATAGTTTATGAAATGTGACATATGTAATGTTTAAATAAATACAAGATACATTAAGGTGGACATAAATGGATGATGCTGTTCAGTAGATGAGTCAATTATTTTTCTTCCCTAAGATATCGCACACATGCAATAACGATGACCTTTTAAGTGCAGTAGACGGCATATGAAACATCACAACATCATTACAAAATGGTCTGTACAGGATATTGTCTGTTTAAAGTTCCATCCAGCACTGTGGTCCAGAGCAGATATCTCAACCATATGTGGGATTGCCATGAAATTTGGTATGTTTAGTCATAAATCGGTAAATTTCAATGTTTTTCGGACAATTTTTGGCTCCCCATAGGAGAAGAACCTTTTCATTTTGGACACCGTGTAAGCTTCTGTCTAGCGCCACGTTCAGGTCAAAATGCCAAATCATATATTGTCCCCAAAATACTGTATCATGTAGTCCACAGAATGTAGTGCACATTCATATTCTTAAGGTGATTTTAATGACTCCATCATCTTTTCTCTCGATCTGTGGATTGAGACTGTCTTCAGTAAATCAGCTTGAATTTAGGTAGCTTTTTGTTTTTTGTGTTTTCCAAACAAAGTGAAGCTCAAATATCTTTATTTTAAATCAACTCTACATGTAATGTGAACAGGTTGCTATTGCTAAACCCACTGAGAATCATCGCCTAACTTTATAGATCCCTCCATTATGAGGAGTTTTAGCAAAGCATTTGGTCTGTATTTACTCTATCGTTGCTTATCACCAACTCTCCCATACGAAACCATTCTGGCAAAGGCAACTGCAAATTACCTGCCCAAAGAGAAACATCATCGGGCTTTTTCCTCATCCGAATCACGGCTCTAAGGATGGAGGATGTCGTATGTGGTGTAGATTGTATGAGGCAAATGTGTAATTTGTGATATAGGCTACGTAAATATCTAAAATCAAATGGCAAAATCCCGAGTAACACCTGTATCTGGACCATAATCACTTTCCTATAGTAAGTTTGTTCGTGGAACTTCACTTCACTCTTGCACACAATAAGTTATTTAAAGTGTGTCTAGCCGATGCATATCGAGATTCAACTGTTGATGGGTTTTCCTTGTGCTGTTCATCATATACAGTACATTATTCCTAATGCATCCCGCCCATAATTGTTTCTTATTGAGCAGTTTGCCTCAGACATTTACCAAATGGAGAACACTCAGAAGGGTGTTTTTCCAGACGTTGCGTGATGCTGTTTTGAGCTTTACAGGAAGCAAACGTGTAAACCCGATCACTCAGTTGCTGTCATGTGATAGAATTTATTTTATCAATGTCATTCCTATCCGAGGGTCTTAACAACAACAATCATTCATTAAACGGTCTTTGCTGTGTGAAGTAGTGCATCTTCTCAGAAGAAGGGAGTTTATCTCCAGGTTAATACTGTATGTGTCTCTTGGGAGCTATGTATAAAAATGATTAAATCTGATTGCGTCATGAGATTCGGGATGTAGCTGTGACATTTGTGAGTTACTTTGTTTTTGTTGCTAGGCAACTGATGACAAAAAAAAAATGGATGTTTGCTTTGTGTTTTGGAAAAAGGTGATATTAGTGCTACTGGGCGTGCAACTGAATGCTCCGAGTGTAAATACGCGTATAAATACATTTATATGTATGTATGTATAGATCCCTGGCTGACTGAGTGATGAGTGAGAGGCGACTGATTCTTGTAAAGAAGGAGGTTCTCCATTCACACAGCATAGTGTGTGTCTAAGCGTGCATATGTGTGAGAGAGATGGATATTGCTCTACACTGAGCCGGCCTGTGCCTTTTGGTGATCTCTGTATGGTATATGTATGCTTTACAGTGGGTGATTAGACAATGATTATAGGACTTGTTATTGGTGCAGCAACAGTCATCACATTAAACTGCAGTCATAAAGGATTGTTGATGCGTTATTGAATGCAAATTGAACGATGTTGCTGATGTTTGTGCAGGTTGAACGGGGCAATAGTTAAGTTGTGATGGTGTTTGCGGGTCGTAGCCCTTTTAATTTATTAAAAACATGAATTTTTAAACTATGCAGTTTTCATATTTTCTATTGGGTTTTACAATTGTTTATTCATTGGAATTAATAGGAGCATTTCCTCAACTCATAAAGGAACTCGTAATACTAAAGTTAATCACAAAACTTAGAAATGCATAATTTTCAATGGGCAGCAACAATATGTTTTTACTGTATTGTACTAAGTTACTGTGTGTACTATGTGAAAGGCTTATTCTGTGAGGCACTGCTTTTGAAGTTGTTTGCTCTGAGTTCACATTTATAAAAATGTTGAATTGTATATCTTTATTGCCTTGAGACCTTCTTCCGAAGAGCACCTGTATAATCGTATCTGACTGTATTCGAGGATGGTTGTGTGTGTGTGTGTGTGTGTGTGTGTGTGTGTGTGTGTGAGGAGGGGACTCCTTTTGACTGGTTTTAACAAGAACCCTGACATCTTGGAATCGTGCCTCTCATTTTGCTCATGGGATAGCTGTCTTATGTGCGGAAAAGTAAACGTTCAATGATGGAAGATGAAAGGGGTGGATGTTTGAGGGTGGATTTTCACCTCAACCATATTTGACAATGAGTGATGAGTTTTGCAGAAGTCTTGACTTAAAGTGTCCCTCAGTGGTACTCTGTAGCCCCCCCCCCCCCCTCACATCTGGGAAACTAGCTCTCTTCTGGAGTCTGCAGCATGAAGGCTTGTTTTGTTCCTTCCAGATCTCTGATATCATCGATTGCTGAGAACATGGATGTGATCTTCTGCAGCTGGAGGAGCAGCCCGTATGCATTTTACATCACCCTTAGTTATTTTTGGGTCAAAGAGAAGCAGGGTTTACTGGACCATTCCGAATCTGACACACTGAAGTCTGGTTGAGACTGGATTTTTCTTCCCATGCTCCTGTTCACTGACCGCAATATCCCCAAAACGCATCATGCCTTTACATTTATATCATGCTGTGTAACCAAACTTGGATGTCTGACTCTGCATTTAATGTTTTAACCTGATGTCAAAACTTTTGGTTTGGTTTCCTGCCATGGTATGTCGTATAGCTAGGTAATTCAGCAAATTACTAAACGGTGCTCCTAGTTCATGTACACACTGTAGTTGCATTGGAATATTTTCAGTAATTATTGGATACAGTGATCAGCACTGTTCCTGTGGAATGAGCCATACTCAACAACTTTGACTGAAGCATCAAGTAAGCATGTAAAGAGGATTTCTCATTAGTCCAATGTGAGCCATGGTGACCCCAGTGGAATCAGACTCTTTTCCAAGTATTATACATGTTCAAAAATGAGTCTTGTTTGAGAGTGGAACGGAAGTATATCATGCTTAAATAATACTGGCTTCCACCTTGGGAAGGTCTTTACGGACGTTTTGTTCATTTTCCCATTTCTCAAATTCGACAGGAACACACAGCAAAACAAACAAACCTGAAAGCCTGCCCCGACAACTTCTTCCCTTTATTGGCAGCTGAAAAAAGCAACCGCTAAGGCGTTGCTGGACCAGACCTTTGTGACCAATGGCGTGTCATCCCTCACTTTGTCATGGTTAACTAAAACCAATCCCCATTCAAAGCAGCATCCATCAGTGTTAGTTGAGAACAATGACAGATTGCCTTTCTGCAGCACTCAAAGCATCTGGATCCTTTCTCTAGTCCCTCTCCTTTATTTATGGTAAACAGCCTGAATAACAGCTGGGCAATGGGAATTTACAAGTTAATCAATTGTTTGTAAGGAGCCACAGCGATGCCCCATACCCAACCATCTGCGAGTTAATGATCATTTACCATGCTAATTTTCCCATAAGCAACAGCATATCTATTTTTTTTTCTCTTAAAAGATTCATCCACACTTAGAATTATGAAATGTTTAATGTATAAAATGCCATCTACATTGAAGATGTGGGAGTCAATTTAGTCTGTGAGCGATAAAATGTTACGCCTGCGCTGTATTTTACTGAAATTCAAATAAACAAATAGGCTGGTGCTGATAAACTTGTGCCAAACAAGCACAAACCTATAGGAGCAGTAACACTGTGGTCCTGTGGACTTTTAGTCTTCCAGGGGGGATGTCCTGGAAGTCATATTAAGTTTCACACTGTTGATGCACCTTGGTGAGCACTGTTTATCCTGGACACTGTGTTTCCTGTTCAAGTGAAGTTGCCTTTGTCTCTCCTCCCAGGTGTTTGTGCCTCTGGCAGAGTCTTGATCTTTTGTTCCTCCTGCACCTCCTCTGTACCACAAGATGACCGGCACGCACACAAGCATCACAGGTCAGTCACAAGTATCCCTCAACACGCAGTCAGCAGTCCACATGGTTGACTCTTGTACAATGTCAGAACATTCACAAATTTCATCAGAAGAAGCTGCCAAAAATATTGTTTATTTGTGTTTGAAGTAAAGACTAATATTACATCTGGATATATATTAAAATATGTATCTGTCTTTTATTAGGTTTTTTTTTAAATGTGTTTTTTCTAAATCTAATAAAGAAACCGACACAAACAAAAGAACACACACAAAAGAAAAAAAAAATCAAGCATGTGCTTCCTTTCGCTCATGACTCAACTAACCCCAGAAATATGGAACATTATTTAATGAGATGGCAGAAATTGATAACAGCAATCATTAATCTGACGATAGAATATTTAGAAAACTCACAAATACAGAATGGAACCGCAAAAATGTTTGAGAAATGCAGAAATTGGGATTTGTTTCTTTTCTTTTGTTAAATCTGCTTTATTTGTGCTATCGTGGCAGCCTTGAACCAGTGTTAGTAGAGGGCACCATTTACAGCTGCGCTGTGAGCACTGGCATTCACCTTTTCCTATTTCCCGGCTGCAGCACAGAAACCGCACGCTACTTTATTTATAATCCAACCAACCTCAGTGTGTAACTCTTACCCCGTACTCTTGCTCGCATCACACAGTGCAGGTCACTTCCCTCTGCACCTCCACCACTGCTCTTGCATTCCAACATGGCTCTAGGACAGCAGCCCAGCAAAGCTCTATACTCCTCAAATCACAAAGAGGCCCAGATCGGAGCCGAGCTGGACGTGAGCCAGGATCCAGGCCCTCACAGCCCAGGCAGCTGAGGGCAGCCTATAATAAATGGGAGACAATGAGAACTAGCACACCTCCCACGCTTTGCATGTGGATGTCGATTCAGAATTGAAATTAAATGGTTTCATAGGTTTCAATAGACCACCCTAATTATACAAAGATGTAACCACTGGTGGGTTTAAATTATATATACATTAAGGGTATATGTTGAACGTAACGGACCTCAAATTTAGAGAATCAATATTATTCAGTTCACTATAGTGAGTTTTGAAAGTGCAAAGCTGTAGAGGACAAAGATTAATACAATCCACATGAAGGTATAAAAAGAGGCTTTCTGGAGCTTTTGATTTTGCTGAAACTTTTAAAAGTGCTGAACTATTTATTATTTTCTTATGAATTCATAGGCCAGCTTACTTTTTTATGTGTTGCATACACTTTTTAAAATCCAAATATAATTGCACCAGACTGTAAAAACTGGGCAACAGAGCAGTTTTTCCAACAGTCATCAAAAACATGTATGTACATTTTTTTTTTTTTTTTTCACATGGCGGGGAAACTAGACATATTAAAGGCATTCTGTTTTAATGAATAATAATGAACGGTTCACTGTGATGTAGACGGCGGTGGTGCTTTAATGGTCCCTTGTAGCCTCTTAAGCCTCTGGTGATAAATCTCACACAGGCTCACTCGTATAACTAAAACCCAAACCTCATTCAACTTCACATCCATCAGTGTTTGGCTGAAAGCGATGACAAAGCACTTTCAATTACACCAGTAACTGACTCTGGAAACAGTTCATAGCAGGGTCCAGGCTCTAAGACTAGGGGAAACACACAAGGGGGAGGGCCGAATGGCTTGTGGGGCATCCGTTTGACTCGCTCCCAAATAATAAAAAGGGTGGTGTGACTCTGGGACACAAGGGATGCCGCCAGCATCGCGAACCCAAGGACAATTCACCTATTTTGTGTGCTGTCACCCCTGTGGTCTGATTTATGGTTTGGACATCCCTTCTATGACCCATTCGTCCATCAACTTGGCGGTATAAGGATACTCTGGTGATCAGAGGCTGAAGTATCAGAGCCTCCTCAGTCAGGGCTCTTGTCTAGTACCAGAGGGCCTTGCGCTACTGAATGGGGAGCGGTGCGGTTGGGAGGGGAGAGTGTTGCAGCAGCAGAAGAGTGCCATTCTTAACCCTGAGCACCGGAGGATAGAGGAGCTTTTTGAGAATCCATCATCTGTAAATGCTTCATTCTATAATGTTGGTGTTTTCTTTGCCATTTTTCATCCCAATTTGTAATTATATTATGTGGAGTGTGTGCTCTCTAAAAGTTAACATGCCAGTGTTTAATTGGAGTGATTTTACTCATAATTGCATGATCCTCTCTACCACTTTTGGCTTCCACTTTATTTGAATAAGCATGCTAATTTCGGAATACATCCTCAAAAATTAATCAGTATAGCATACTTAGTATTGAAGATAAAAAAATATGAAATAATTTCGGAAATGTAAATCTTTAACAATGACATCAGCCAGGGAAACATGTAATGCAACAGCAGATAGGTGATTTTATAATGCCTTTATTACATAAATAAATAAAAAAGTCTGATCCTCCAGAGGGCCTGATCTTTTAAAGCAGCTCTGACTCCAAACCCCCCTGATGAAAGGCCCACACTAACATCAGGAGTCCAGAGCCTTTACTCTCTAACTTCAGGCAATTATGACACAGAGGAGATCTTTGCCTTCTGCACTCAAACAGAAGAATAAAAAAGGCATCTCTTTTTTTCCAAGCTTGGTTGTAAAAATAAGCTTGCTCTCCTCAATTGCAGTCACCCCGTGCCCTTTGCAATAGCAGCAAGGATGTATCAGAACAAGCCACGGGGCAAAACAAATCACTTGTGATTTACAGAATTATAAAGATTATAATAGCTGCAATGTTTCTCTCTCAGATTGGTCTTTATTTCCAGGAGTCAAAGTTTCCTGGGTGCCCTAGGCATTTTAAAAACAGTAATTGGCCAACAGAGAGACTTAGGATCTCCCTGAGTGATTGAGTGTTTTTGTTGCTATGAACTTGAGGGTATCACTGTAAAGATCACAGGTCCAGGTTGTGAGAGCCTGCAACTTATCAAGCACAATTCTGTTTGCCGCAGCCGTGGAAGTCAGACTATTTTTCCATACAGTTGTGTTTAAAGTTGTAACATTTCTGTGGAACTTGATTCTTTTTTGGCTGATTAGATATGTTTCCAAATAATTCAGCGTGAACTACGGGGTTCTGGTTTGTGAACTAAAGACAGCCTTGAATTAATGCAGAATTATTGTTTTGATGAAGAGCGTGACTGTTATTCTGGCTCGTAAGAGAGTAGCACACAAAATCCATCTTTGAGAAATTACAATGATTTTTGAAGTGGAATTGATTTTTTATTTTTTTTTTTCATTTGACTTTGTTTTTACCCCGCAATGAATCAGCACACCATCTTTTACCATTAATATACGTTACATCCAGTTTTATTTATAACAGGGCAGAGATGGCAATGACTTAGAATGAATTAAAGCTGTGCAGGACTATGTGGCATGAGAAAGCCTCTGTGCCTCATAATGGAGAACGCATCAACCAGAATTACACTACACAAAAACAATAATTAGAAATATAATAACAGCTTCTTCTCTTGACTGAAACGTAATACCTAACTTTCTCCTAAATGATCACCCCTGCACCTCTTGCCTGTTTCTTTAGAAAGTCAGGCAATAAACAGTTAAGAAATGTCAGCATAATTAGCTTCCCTTTATCAATATTAACCATCTACACGATGCGGACAGCTTTTGAATTATTTTAAAATGCATTAAGTGACATTTTCTATCTCATTGTGCAGTAGAGTTTTATATAGATTGTTTTTACTTGTTGTATCTGTTATATTAATTAATGGGTCAAATATATTTAGTTTAAACTCTTTAGATAGAGCAGTACATTTTACTCCACGCTTCAGAACAACTCTCATAATGTTGAAAGCATGTGCTTTCTGACTGTTAGAAAAACAAGCCTGGCAGTAGGTAAGCTATATTAAGGAAATCCACCAGGGAGGCATAATCGAGTTTGACTCTCTACCGGTGGTCTCCTTGTTAGTGTTGTGAGTGTCAGAACTGACAGTGCAGGTAGCTCAAATGCCACTTAAGGTTTTAGCTTCAGTGGCTTTTGGAAATAAATGACCGTGACCTGTGTAGCTTGAGCCCACATCCCACACCCTTTCTGCCTGACAGCTGCTCAATGGCAAGTGTCTGCCAGAATGCCGAGGGGAACGCTGCCAAGCAGCCGGAGATGGAGATGATTACCACATCCCTCTCTCCCTCTCAGCCCGCTCACTGAAAACTGATACCTACTAACAAACTGCTGTCGACATGTTAGCGAGGCGGAGGGAGTGAGAGCAGTAGTATGTGTTGAGAGAGGAAAAAGAGATGTGTGGGAGAGACAACATGAGGAGTCCAAACAAGTTAGGATTAATGACATTGAAACAAGTTCTTGTTCCACTGCTTTTACAGCTAACACCATTGTGACAGACTTGAAGAATGCAGTCAACGCTATAAGGAAGTACCTATTAGGCAGGCGCTCACCTACAGAATAATGATCAGGTGAAACATGTGAGACAATGTAGTCACAAGGTGACTAGTTCTCCGCCAACTGCAGCTCATCATGCGAAATAATGTGTATCCATGTGCAGTCATCAATGTGGCTGTAAGAGAAAGGATTTCTTGAGTAGCAATTTTTGTTTTTATGCTGTAACAATTATAATTTGTGCACAGTGAATGCTACATTGTCAAGGGAAACTTTTTATGGTGTTGTGCAGATATGCAAATTGCTTCAGACCTTTACACCAGCCACTTAAAACTTAGATTTTTCCTGCTGAGGAGAGAATGAATGTCCTTCCGGAGAAGAGTAATAAATGTCATTATTTTTGAATAAATCCCCCACAGCGCCACTTTAAAGTGAAATAAAGGAAAAAATCACAGCTGACATATACTTTTCTAATTGTTGCAGAGGGGGGACAGTAAGCAGCATGGAGTAGCTTGAATCATCTGTAATTAGAATATCGCTGTGCTTAATTACAAATGATTTTGATTGTCTGATTTTCAGCAGAAGGACTATTTTAGCTACTGTCTTAATACACATTTGTTTTTGAAGATTGGAAATGACAATTATGATAATGTACGTCCCAGCATGAAATATGTTTTGTCAAAGACAAGAAAACAGGACATGTTAAGTAGACGTAATGCAGATTCTTTGAAAAATGCTAATTAAAGATGTTGTTACTGTCTATTTTGTATTTTTTTGTAATTTGAAAATGAAGCTATTTCATTCTAAAATTATTTTGAGGGCACTGCAGCTTTATTGGAGAGCAGTGTGACAGGATACTTATTGAGGATTAAAAAAAAAAAAAAAAAATCTAAATCAATCATTGTTCAATTTCATTTCATAATCGCCCTGCCAGAAAGTTGGTTAAAAATACTCAATCATGTATTGATTTACATGGCTTGAGGTTATAGCTAAGTTTTATGCTAATACAAAAAAAAGGTAATTCCTTCCAGTGCATCACATGGTTCAGCACAAATTAAAAAATAAATAAATCTCGGACAAAATAAAACTGTCTACAGTAATTCATTGTGGAACTTTATTGAGCAACAAGATAAGTATTTTTCTAAAAATCAATTTTCGAGGAGAGACAATGGAAACAAACCTAAGTGCTAGTTTGAACCAACCCCACAAGGCTTCCAGGGAAACCACCAAGCCTAAGAAGCACTTTATTAGCCAGCAGGGGGGTGGGTCAGGAGGACCAGCCCTATCATTGATTGAGGTTGGAGGATGCATCCACAGCTGCACTTTCTCTAAATTTCTAAGAGTAAATATGCACCTTTGAAGTGGGGGGTGCCTAGGAGCACTCCTCTGCACAGATTGTGTGGGTTTCTGTGGGGAGCTGTAGTTACGGGAAAGATCAATGGACAGGGCATTAGGGGGAAGAGTACACTACACTGTCCAGCCCTCCAGCCAGCAGAACAACTCAGCAGCTCCTACATGGCCAGTATTATTGAGCTCAAGGCAGTTTAATTCTCCATGCTGGTTTCACAGACTGATAAAAATTTCAACCTTTCCGGCTGTAAAATGTAGTGGAGAAAAAGATGAAATATACTGTGAACTTTATGTACAACTGGAGTTTGGTATATATTGCTCTCCTACCACTTTTCTTAACACGCCTCGACTTCTGTTGTAGTCATGATCTTTTTGACATTTTCTCCAGGTTTAGACAATAAATACTTTTTGAAATGCTCCCTTGCTGAAGTCATGTGGTTTCTGTTTATATATGTAGTTTTGGACAATACTTTGTTTATATATTGAGAAGCATACAAATCTCCCTCAACAATTTAGTTTGTTTCTGAAGATAATCTACTTGCTACATGTACATTTTCAAGTTAAAAAAAATAATGTAAAGTAATAATAAAATATTTTTGACTGGAATACCTCTGTCTGCATAATTACTGACTGGAAAACCCTTCTGTCCGCTAGTGAAAGCATGGAAAAACCCATATCCTGCTTATTGTGTGGCTGGATATGTGTACTTGCGGCAGGCTTTAAGTGCATTAGACAACACACAGTTTCTATATTGTGGTTTATAAAGACTACGGAAAAGCCTTTTGGGGCTAGCAAGATGAGGCTAATCTGCTCGTGGTTGGTACAGAGTGATAAGTGAGCAAAGACGTTTAGGCCTTTTGTCCCCTACTTATGCCTTATAATATGTCTCAAACTCTGTGCTTATTGAATTCAAATAAATCCAATACTCATGAGGCTCTTAAATTGTAAGAAAATAGCAGCAATTATACACTGAAATTTAATTGATTGATTTTAATGAGTCTGAATTAAGTTGGTTTGGTACAGTAAATGCTGGGCCGTCCCCGAGATGAGGACGAGAGGACAACATGTATCCTCTCCGCAGAGTGTCAGAGTTTAGTGCCTCTGCACTCCCAGGTGTTGCCAGGGTTTGGCTCCACCAGGCTCGGGAGATGCAGCCAGAGAGTGTTAGCATTTACAACCCCTGTCACACTCCACAAAACACCGTGTCACTCAAGCACAGCCTGTGTGGCAGCTCCGGCATTAATGGAGACGTTGACATCTTCCAACAGAGTGTTTATCTAATACTAATGCTAAGCAACCAGAGCCAGTCGCCCCCACACGGAGCCATCGAACCCCGCCACAGACCTCGGTGTCTGGCAATCGCACTAGTTTTCCCATTCATCCCTCAAGACTTATAGAATTCATAACAATGGCTTTGCTGCTGCTCCGTGTGATGTCTCTTTTTTTTTTTTTATCATTCGGCCACATACTTCTTTCCACCATCCACTAAACAGCCCGACTGCTTCACAGGTGCTTAAGACAAAGGTGGATAAAATTATGACAAATTGCAGGAAGCATCACCTGTGTATGCTGGCATGGATCTTTCAGCTCAGGACCTCCAACAAAAGTTGTTTACATATTTCTGGCTCAGTGTTATTCTCAGACTTGAAGGAAGATTCAAGTTTGTGTTTCAGCGTCAGTTTTTTAACACCTTCCCAACACTTTTTAACACTTGAGGCATCTTTAATGAATATATATTTTAGAATTATTTCATAAACATCAGGTACATACATATTATCTAACAGTACTATATATTGTAAATTATTTTCAAAATGAACATGTGAAGAAAACACAAGTTGAAAATATAGAACGGAAAAAAAGTTATGAGACTACTGTGTAGCATACATTACAATGCACAAAAGGCTTCAAAAATTCCTATATGTTACTATATGTATCAGAGACTGATGATGGGTTCATGAAGTGTATGGAGCTATCTTTAGAGGATTGATTTCCCATACTGCCACGCAGTTGGCTGCATTTATATTCCATGCCTGTGGCTCTGTGACCCCTGGTTCTCCTTTGATGTGGCAGGCAGAAGCACAAACTAGGATGAGGCAGAAAGAGACAAGGCTGAGGGATAGCAAAAGGTGAAACAGTCTACAATGGGAGGGGGATAGAGATTTTTCTTGTGGTGCAGCTTTCTAGGAGGGATGAGAGGATGGGGATGAGGGAGTGAAAAGAGAGTTTGCAGGGAGAAGCGCGAACCAATGAAGCCATCATCTGACAGATCTGTGAGGGTTTGCACTGAGGGCGGGTTGGTGGTGGGTGGGCAGAAAGGAAGCTAGGCCGAGGGAAAGGGATCGAGTGATGGTGGGGGGTTGGGAGAGGGCATGACAGTGGCGCGAGCTGATAGAGACGTCAGCGCCGCTTCAGTAATCTCACGACGGCTGGCCGCAGCGAGGGGCCATTGGGGGGCCCACGAGAGCAGAAGCATGATAGAGCAGACCACCCCGCAACACTAGCGGGGGGCCAGGCAGTATGGACAAATCAAAGCGGGAAGAAGCAATTTTTGAGAAATTACAGAAATCTCCATGGAAATTAGCATGAAACACTTTCTAATCTCTTGCTTTTCACCATGGACGATAGGGGTCAGTGCTTCAAGTTCTCCAGCCCTTGGTTTCTCTTTCTCTCTCGCCCCATCCCTAATTTCATTATTCCCTCTTGATTTTTTTTTTTTTCTCCCTCCTGCTTTTTATGTATACTCATTTTACAGCCCCTCCCTCCACTCATATTCTTCAACCATTCATTTGCTTGAACCCTTTTCATTGACCACAATTAAACGTTTAGATTTCAAAGGCAAATCAAGGGAGAGCCAAGCCATGCCCTCAGAGTGACACAGGATCAAGCTGCTGGGTGCTTTGGAGTCTCAGATGGGGTGAATCCCCCAAGATGTGTCCTCTGCACCCTTCCTTTCGTTCCTGTGTCTGTCAGAGCTCAGAACACTGTTCAAATGAATGGGAGGAGTGGGGCACCCCTAGTTGTGACCATGTGGTTATTGGTAATCAGCAGCAATACAATGACACCGTAAGCCATAATTCTTCTCATCACAATTGCGTGCGATCTCAACAATACGGGACAAAATGTGCTTTGAGAAAATGCTTGTGGAACAGTATTGTAGATGTGCGTACCAGAATTTTAGATTGTTCTGCAGTTTGTTTGGGTCTTTTCATACTTTTGTTGGTGTTTAATTAGCTTTGGTTTGATTTGCATTCAGCCTTCGCATTATAAATTGGATTAATTCAGAGTACAGGTGCTTTAACGCTGTCAACTTTTTAAAATCATGGACAAGAGTGTTTTTAGTCTGCAGTGTAATTGAGTTTGGACCCTGTATTTTAGAATTGCTCATTATTTTCCTTCATGTTATTAACATCAAGAGGAAAATATATTTGTATACTGTTATCTACCTAGCTTACACAAAACAACCCAAAGCTTTTTTTCCCCCACTCTGCATCCATGTCCTGTTTCATGGTCGTGGTCGTGTCATCAAACATTGTACTAAACGGAGCCGCTGCCGCCTCGCTGAAGCACATACACACAGAGCGAGACTTTGTGTATTGTGCTGCATGTAAATTGTTCCTCGTGTGTACGCTTCATGGCCGGTGATAATATAAAACTTATTTGGGTTAAAAAAAAAAAAAAAAGAAGAGAAACATCACATTTTAAAAATCAGAATTGTGTAATATAACATACTCTGCCCTAAAACTGGATAATAAATTCATGACATTTTGCCATTTATCAAATTCAGTATAAAACGTTGTTTTTAGATAAATTAGATAAATGATGCATTTAAAAAAATAAAAATAAAATGTTTTTCTTTCTCCTGCTTCACTATTAGGAGACAGCAAAGAGGTTGCCAGGAAATTCAATCGAGGCATATCCAAAAGAGACCGAGTCTCTTGAAGCCTCAGTACAAACAAGAGCGAATGGGGAAAAAAGAATTTGGTCAATTTTCTGACCTGTTGTACTTCAATATAGATAAATAGTTGCATTCAGTCACAGCAGTAGCAATTTATCTGGTTTTATAATTGTATCAAGGATTTGCAGTGTTCATACACTGTTATTTAAATTCAACGAGGGACATGGTTGAACTCAGAAAATGAAATTCTGGTTCTCTTGTACTTATCATCCTGATATGTTGGTGAAGGATTTTTCCTGAACTTACAATTTCAAATCACTTCCACACATCTCTGCCTTATTAAATACAGATGCACACAAATTCACTAGTAGGTACAGTAGACGGAAGATAGAAATAATGGGCATTAGGTCTGAAAGTAAAATAGTGGCATTTGATTAGCATTACATTGTATGCTGATTCATGGAGAATGGCTGTAGAGTAACGGTGGTGGAGGCTTAATTAGAGTGCTTGCAGATGTGGCACATTGCAGTGACAAGCAGTAGAAATGTGTGTAAGATATAGAAACCCTTCTAACCTCTCGTTAAACCCTCTCTTCCATTCTAACAGTTTGCCCTCTAATTAAGCTCCAGAAGATGATTTTCTTTGTTTTAACTGTTCACATGCAATTTTGCTAATTGCAACCATGGAAAATGACAGTATTGTCCAAAATCATGATCTGTGGTATCGTCTGAACATAATATGTCAAAAAGAAGCCTCAGAAATGATAAACTATAAATATGTGGAAAAGTTGCACTTTTTGTGAATGCCGGTTAGGAACACGTCAAACTCACAATACATTTAGTCTTTTTAAACGTTTCAATTAGAAGTGTTTATTATTTCTAGAATTAAATTAGTTGAAGATGATATTTCAATTCAGAATCAGATTTTAAAATGTCTCCTGAAATCTTATCCACCATGGTTATTTTTTAACAAATCTACAAGCCATGGTGCAAATTGAATAAAGTCTTAATTTTTGTGGCGCTGTGGTTATTGCGTCTGAAGGAATATAACAAGGCTTTACACATATGAAGCTTGAGACCTCATTTAACCTAGATGGTACAAACATTTGGCAGGGCCTGAGTGTACCTGCTCTGAGTTGCGGTTCTGCCTGTAATAGATAGATGGCACTGTATCCAAGGTAGAGCAAAGGGCCAGAGACTTCTCTCTACCATCTTTCAGGGTCTTACTCTCATTATCCATCCGAAAATTAACCTGTCAATTTATCAATCAACACCATCTTGAGTTTTCTGCCTCCTGTTTGGCGACTAGCATTGCAACGACGCCGGCACACTGATAACCGGGAGGAATGTGTTTGTTAGTGTAGTGAATGAGTGCATTATCACTTAAATGACTGCTATGAATCACAATTGCTGCCAGGCGGTTGATAAGAGGTAAATACACAAGCATTTTGATTTGAAAGTATATATCTGTTTATGTATTCTTTTATGTGTCAAGAAATAAGGTCAGCGCCAGGCGCACAGTATTTTGGCTTTGTCGCACACCGTTTTCTTTAAATCCCATACAGTGTAAGGCCAGGTTGTATTGTGAAGAGTGAATTCTCCATTTTTGCCACCAATGCCACTGAAAAGGAAGCGGTTTAGACTAAATGACGAGCTTGCATTTACTTTAAAAATGGTAAATGTACACAGTGTGTTAAAGTAGAATGATTATTTTATACCCACAAGAACGACTTGAAACAATACAAAGCAATACAACATTTAAATCTACACAGAAGATCATCGCTAATAATAATGTCCATACATTAGACATTATTAATATTGTTGTTATTGTAGAAATATAATAATAATAATAATAATAATAATAATGATAACTTCCATATTTAGTGAACAATCATGACAGTATATACAGTATGATTATTTTAGTTTAATCTTTACAATCTTTTAATCTTTTTTTTTTTGTACTCTGAATATTCAATCCAAATTGTATTAGTAATTTACTGAAGCAATATTATTTATTTATTGATAATTTTAGAAATAATACAGAATTGCAAATATATCAATATTATCATTTAAATGTGTTTCAAGGACATAGCACACATGGTCTTAATACTTCTGTATTGACTTTGGAGTTAACGTTATATCAGCTCTTAAAAATATCTAAAAGGGAGGCGGGTTGAAATATGTGTTTGCATGCTCAGCATGCTACAGAGTTATAATAAGCACTGGGACATGTCTTTATCTCTAAATGGGTTATAATGTGATAAGCTAAACTAGACCCTCAAAAATCCCTACCAAGTGCAACCGCGGGTGGGGGACCTCAATTGCTTCAGTTCATTCTCCCTTTTCCCTGGTATTTTCTTCTTCTCTGTTCAGGTTATTAGCCGCTACATTACTGGATTGGCCGAAAATGAACCGAACAGAACCAGATAGGGGCTGTGAATAGCGGGAGGGACTTTTCTTTTTCCAATTGTTGTTATTTGCAAATGGTCTTATTGTGTAGAGGTGTTGGAGAGGAGGGGGCGCTAGTGAGGAAAAATGGCAGAGGGTATTTTAAAACGCTGACAAAAAGATGAGAGAAAAAAGAACACAACATCTGGTAATTTGTTTCAGCAAGCTTAGCCTAATGATGTAAGCAGATTACTTTCCAACAGAGTGGGAAAGGGGCATAGAGGTTGTTTTTTTTTCCCCTTATGGGTCTGCCCTGTTAAAGAGTGAGACAGAAGCCACCGCCATATACACCATTAGTTCATATTGGTGACTCTTTGTGTGCTTTCCAGTGCCTTTTGATAATTCACATGCTCAAGAAGTGGATTTCTGATCAGATCAGAAAATCGCTGCTTATTTTGCACGCTATTTTAGCAGCTATAAAAGGGGAACCTCCCCGACTATCTGAGGTGGGGGTGTAAGTCACTCCATGCCGTGGGTGCCCCCGGCCCGATTTGCTCCCTCTCCTCAGAGAGCAGGGATCAGTGGTATGCCCAGATTGAAAGGGAGGGCAGGAACCCGGCGTGATGAAGGACACTGGCTCCCTGTCAATGTGTGGAGGAGACTGGAGGATGAAACACACCATTAAGACCAATTTAGAGTGTTGCTCTAAATTTCAGCAGGACTGATCGATCCTGACAGGAGGGCATCGTACCGCCTGCCAGATCACTTAAACCACTGCCCCTTGTCTCACGTTGCTTAATGTCATGTCATTGGCTATCATTCCCAGTCGAACACTGAGCTGCTGTATTTCGTTTCAATTACTACTTGTAGGATTACCTTTTTATTTTTACACATCAGTAATCAATGAGGATTTTGATAATAATGTCATAATGCAATCTCTGTATTGCATTCTGTCCTTTTTTTCTCTATTCTTAATCCAAAGTGAAATCCTCTGAGACTCGTTGTCCTGTTGGTTTATTGATTTTTTTTTTTCCCTTGCTCGGTAAACATTGGACAGAAACTTGAGAACCAAGGTACAGAAAAAAAACTATTCCTTACTCAAGGGTTTAACCATGATCAGAAAGGTATTCACAAGGTAATAACAAATGATAATGCCATTTAATTATAGAACTCAAAGTGCTTCACAGAGTAAAACAAGAAAGATATCCCAAAATCTGACAAAAAAATGAAATGAAAAAGCTAAACCAATTTATAATAACTAAACAGTCTCAGTAACAAAGGAGGAATAAAACCTATTAAGATTAATGATGACACATAAAACTAATCAACGTAAATAACAAAGTAAGATGAGAATAAATAACCCCTCAAAATCAGTGTTGATTCTGTACCAGTAATGTATTTAATGCACATATATAAGGAAACATATGCAGCTGTATGTACATCCAGATTGCGAATGTTGTGATATATGCAGAGTCCTAGCATACGCGGTGTGTTATTATTGTTGTGCTGCTATCTGCCGGCGCTGTGCTGACATTTTATATGCCATCTATTTATTAGTTGGGATGTTCATTGAGGCAGCTCAGGTTAAGTATCTTGCTCAGTGTCTGACTGGAGATATTGAACCTGCAGTCCTCTTGTACCAAGTTCAGTTCCCTAACCACAACCAGTTTGCCCCTTTGAAGGATGAGGTCTCGGCAAGAGTGGTGCTATGTATACCACACAGACAGTGATCTATTCCGTGTCTGATATCATGTTGCTCCATGTCACTGACTGATGTTACCTGCATCCCCCCGTGATGATTAGATCCATGACTGCGCCTACAGTTCCCTTATAAAATCAGTTCCTTTCTTTTAACCCACAAGACGCTGAGTCCCCTATCGGAGAGAAAAGAGCGAGCGGGTGAATGAGTGAGGGGGAAAGAAAAGGTAAAGTTATTTTAAAGGCTGATATTGCTTCATTGTGTGCTGTCATTCCATCCTTGACAAATGTTCCTCATCTGAGTTGGTGTCATGCTCCACTGTATAAATGGGTTATGAGCTTGAATATAAGTTATGTAAGTTGCAATGCTTTGAGACATCTGCTAAGCACATTCATATGTAATGGCACATAATGTAATAAAAATAATGGAGGAAACATAGAAGATTTATCTCCCATTATAAAGCAGCCATGCTCTGCTTTATTGCAACCTTCCACCTGCACCCTGAAACAGGTTTTGAAATAGAGAGCTCTCCTTGGCTGCGAAATTATCAAACTCAACTTATTCACACCATGAAGGGTCTGCACACTTGTTACCCTTAAAAGCATTTTAAATATTTTTTTCTTTATGATGGCTTTTATGACTAGTGTTTGCAAAACAAAACATTAAAATATGGTTTCTCCACATCTATAGACCAACTATAAGTAAGTTAAATAAGACTTGTGAATTTTCTGCTTTTAAATGTAGGATTAAATGGGTAACTGGGCAAGTTATTATTTTTAAATGACATGATTAATGCTGTCAGAAATAGACAAATATTTTTAGAATCAATCAAAACATCAAAAGGTATGTATCAAGTAGTCTAGTGTAAAAATATTCAGATATTGAGCCTGAAATATGATCTGGTCTCTATGATGAGGGGAGTGAACTAGTAGAAGATTGTTCCTTTAATGATTTGCACGGTGTGTATCTTCAGGGGCTTTCTGTGCCACCAGCTGAGGCGTTAATACAAATATAGCAGATCATTTGTGAACTAACCTGTTTTTAAGTGGCTTTCTCCAAAAGTGTGACAGGCAGGTGGGGAAACATGGCAGAAGTAATTAGATATTTGCTGTTATTGAACCATCCTGAGAATTCAGATTTTTCAGGTGACGCAACTTTTAAAATCTGAAGATTCTGATGTTGGTTCATCTATCCAGCCATCCATTTGTGTCTTACAATTGCTATAAAATTAAAACAACTCACTCTACAAAAAGAACATCTCGTTAAATAATCTCATTAGCTTTAGCTGCTTTCTTTTAAAAAAAATAAATAGTCGGGCAATTGATAAAGTCTAAGCTCCACCTTCGCCGCCTCTCCATTTTGTAATCACAGGCAGTTTGGCAGCACAACGTAATTAGTTTGCACGCCAGATTTCCCATGAGTCCCAACCTAGCTCAAAGCCAATCCCTTCCTCATCAGCAGCCCAGAGACTAAACACCTACTTTATCTGGTTCCCCCAAGGCTGTCCATCCATGGGGAGTCAGGGTGCCCTCAAAAACATTGCCAATGAGGGCTCCAATGCCTCAGGCTGATATGGGTGAAACTTCAGATGGCAGATGGCAGAAGGAAGGAAAAGGACCATATCTTTGAGGTAGAACTGCCAAACAAAAGTGGAACATCATATCCTAGAGCCTTACGTCCCAGGGCTGAGATTAAAGCATGAAATATATGTTTAGATGAGCCACAAATGTCTTCATATCAAAAACTGTAAGTGATCAAAGTGTCTGATGTGTGGAGGCATGCTGCAGGGTATTTTTGTATGTATTCACCAGTTGACAGTAGCTGAGGAAATGTTTCACAGCTTGTTCAAATGTCATCATTGATAAAGAGGACAGCTGAAGTTGAGTTTAATTTATTACAGCTGCTATCTGTTGTAGAATAAGGTAGTGCTACGGTGCATGTGCTTTGCTTTATATCATACGTGTATCAGTATCACACTAGATCTCTACATCTTATATTCGTTGTGACCGAGTGCTGTGTTTGAAAGAAATGGTGAAGGACAGTATTTATTTTTTTCTCAATCTTATCCAGTTCACTCTTTTCATTTTAAGTATTTGTACACATCTGAATTACCTCTTGCCAGTCAACAGCAAGAAGTGATCGGGCAGTTTTTAATACCACTAGGCCCATCTGGGAGAAGGACCCTTTTCATTCGACATACTTGGCTGCTTGTCGCCTCACCATAATGGGCACGTTGAACGAGCTCTGAAGCAATAGCCAATTAAATGCCTTGAAGGGGATGCCTCGAGGCCCTGCATGAAAGGCTTCAGGTGTGAAATGCTTGTTTTTCAAGAGTGCTGCAAATGTTGGCTGCTTTCAAGTTTGCTATTGCCCTGCTGGCTTCCCCTTCCAGCCCACCCCAGCAGCCCTTCTCATGTGGAGGAGGGTAGAGGGTAGAGGTGATGGGCAAGAGAAGACCACTTAAGTACAATTTTCTATTCAGTGTTCCAAACCTGTGCACTCTCGTGTTTTTCACCGCTGCCTCGTAACGGCGAACAGAGTTTCAGATGATGCAGACAATAGCTTTTTAGCGTACAATAGAGAGAAGAGGAGAAGCTGAAGGGCAGACAGGGGGATATGTGGATGAGACAGAAAGTCTGTGCGTGAATCCAAACCGGAGGCTGTGGTGATTGGGTGATGGCCGTGGTTTGCTGGGAGGAGGCTTAAAAGGAGATGGATTGTTTGCTAATTGTGGTCATTGCTGACCAGAACATGACAGGTTCAATGACTACTTTTAATACGTTATTGAATACAACAGAACCTTGAAACGCAATTGTGAGAAAAGCAAGAATGTTAATAGTTCAAGTGTAAGAACAGGCTGCCTTGTCTTTGTGCAATAAAACATCTATGTCTGAAGTGTTAAATCCAGTCTGGATTGAAGTATTTATTTAAACCGCTATATTTCTACTCTCAATTCTTACAACATAGAAGTTGAGAAACAGTCTTAGATCATTGAGGAGTACCATTAAAAGATGCCTGTGCGGGACTAAGAGGGAATAAATCCAGGGGATATTAATCTTATTAGGATCATACATCACTGTGGTGTTTGGTGAGGAGACAAATGAATAGGCGCCTGTTTATCTGAGCTAAGCTATGTGGTTTACCTAACCATCACTCAGGGCACATATTGCCACTAATAAATTGGTTAAGTCTGAGCAGAGTGATTGTAATGAAGTTAAGGGACTGGCTTGTCCGAGCTCTCGCCACTACAGCCAGCTATTCTCGCTTCCCTCTTTTTATCTGTCCAGATTGGGAGAGCCCTTTCGATAAGATGAAGAGAGGAGGAATCAAAATAAATGGAGTCCATTACAAGCAGCAATGCATCAACTGCTTGATAAAGTGATTAATAAACAGGCTGGGATTGTGATTGATTAAAGCATTTAATCAAACTGTTAAAAAGCCCTATTGGCAATGGTGCATAAATGCCCTGCACGGTTTAAATGTATAAAACGCTACATAACCATTGTTTTTTCTTTCAAAAATATTACAAACCTGTGTTTGTCTGAGGCATACGAAACCATGTTTTATATGGTTCAGAAAAGTACTCGCTTCTCTTTTTTTACACAATTAATGATAAGTGTGCACTCATATGTAGAACATTGTGTTTCTCGCAAATCTTAGCCCATTTTTTTTCAAATTTAAACAAAAGAGCAGTGATTGACTTAACATGTACTCATTAAAGATGTTTTAAAAAGGGCTAGATACGCTTGCATTAGACCTCCAAACAGTGAGTAATCAATGACTAAAATCACTTGCAATTCCAAGGCAGTGGGTGAGTGGGCAGTGACAGGCTGGTAATGTTTGTGAGACTGAAATGTCATTCAAATTCGCTAATGCAAAGGGAAATACATAGAGCAGATTGACACGTCGAGCTTGGTAAAGTTCAACCTTGATGTATAGCGCATTAAGATAGGAAATTACAGATGTTGTAATTATCAGAAATGACTGACCTTGTGCAAAAGAGTGCGAGGTTAAAGTACTTGTACTTTGCTTTTAAAATGTGTAGCACAAGAAAAGATTGGCGAGTATCTGTAAATGGCAGGCTTTTATTGAAATTCATGGGGCAAATGGGGAGAAAGCAATGTTCAGAATCATTTTCACATTCAGAAGAAAGGTATAATGAGCTGCAGAGTTGGAGAGAGGGTGCATTTAGTTCTGCTTGTTATTTTCATAGTTGAAAATGATCAGTTTACATTTACCACATGAATTCACATGGGAGCATTGTTTCACCATATGTCGATATATAAAACACAGATACATAAATGCACTATGCCCCATCTTTGAGGCATGCCTGAGCTTTTCCAATAATAACCTACAAGTATAACAGCCAGTGTGAAAGAGGTAAAATACCAGAGTTGGCTACAGGAGTCTATGGCAAGAGTTTGTTGCAGGGGAAAGTCTAGAGGCTAAATCGCTGGTGGAAGTAATGCACACACAATTTCAGAGGTTTGAATCCAGCTCACAACAGTCATTGACTCTTTATCATGTCACTGTAAAAGTACCAGCAGTAGTAGAAAGTAATAAGTACATTTTTTCTGATTTGTAACTACATTTTGAGGTACTTGTAGTTTACTTCCATAATAGTATTTCCATTCTATGCTAGTGTATACATCTACTCCACTACATTTCAGAGGGAAATATTGTACTTATGATGTATTACTTTACATGAAACTACCCAACAATCTAAGTTATTTTTTTTAATCGTTGTACTTCATCCAGCTAAAAAAGCATTAAAATAGTTATGTGTTATTGCATGAGCAACAACAATCACATTGTTTAATATTTATAAATAAAACAATGCAGGGTTCATTCTGTGTTCATAATGTTGTTTTTGATAGCTCAAGTATGTTTTGCTGACTTTCGTTTAAGTAACTTTTTTGAATGTAGGACTTTTACAGTGTGATATTTCTACAGAATGAAGGATCTGAATACCTCTTCCAACACTGAGTACCAGTATATCAAATTGTCTTTGTCTGTACTGTACTATGTTGAGCCAACAACTTCACTAAAGCAAGGACAGGGCCAGTTCTTCCAGTGGGCATTTTGGAAGTCTACTGACTGCTACAGTAAAGCCAACGTTGTTAAACCTGCGTTCTCATATCTGTGTCAACCTGAAGCTATAAAGGCAAACACCAGACATGCAAGCGCCCACAATGCAATGTTTTGTGCAAATGATTGCATGCGTTTCTTTATCCTTTGCCTTGGGAAGATCCATTAGTAACAGTCTTTTGTGTTTTTAGAGTAATAATCATTTGACACTACGTTGAAATAACTAGATACAGTATGTGCTATTTAATCTGAAGTCTCTTTCAAATGAATAGGAGTCAAATTAATGACACATGAATGACTTGTTAATTATGCAAATGGGGTGCCGCAGGAACCTGGTAAGTTGCGGGAACTCTGTCATCTAAAAGGGTATGGTGAGTGTGATAGTGTAGCGGCTTGGCACAGCTCACTTGATGTAATGACAGGTCAATTTGACTGGCTTTATGCTCTGCACCCTGGTTCCTTTCTGGTCTGCTCTGGTGTGGCTGCCCCAGCCGCCTCCCCCACCCCCCTCTCTCGTGTCCCTTGGACTTTGATTTCTCCTTTGTTCCATTGGCTCCTCTACTGACACTTCCCAAGAATAAGAGATGCCACGCAACCATGGCCCTTTCACACCAGACCGATGACCTCTGTCTCTTCCATGCATGACCTCTCACCTAGAAGCTGACAGCTTGATTAATTGAAGAATGTTATGATTTATGAGTATCTTCTCAGCATGATTAACAAGGCAACAGGTGGCACAACCAAACAGCTAGCAAGAACATTACTTAGAGGGGAGAAAACAATGGAGGATTATATTTAGAAACCATGTTTTGTCCAACAGTGACCGTCAATTTGGTTAAGCCATATATCATTTTGACTTTTTTGTCTACCACTGCAGTTAGGATATCTTCACATAGAGGTTTCTTTTGTGTCCAACTTGTCAGCCCAGTCAGACTTGCAGGAAGATGTCACATCACAACAATGTGGTTAAGCATAAAGCTCATCCAGTGTTCCGATTATCAACTCACCATGTATTCAGTGCAAAGTTTGCAGTTGCATATGAAGAAGGGAAGTCTAAAAATCCAGCAAAAGAAAGTAGGTTGTATAATGTTTAACACAAAGAAATCATTTTCAAGTTGACGTCTATACTGTATCTGCATGGCTCTCTCTGCATGTGATTACTGCTGACTCTGTGTTAATGCTTGAGTCTGCACAGCGATGAGTGTCATTTGGAGAGCAGCATGTAAGAGGAAACGGTGTCAGTCGTGACACAGGGCCACATCCAATTGTCTACCCAAAGCTCTGCGAGTTAACTCACCTGACAGCTCCCTCGATAAGTCTGTCTTGTAGTTGAGACACTTAACTGCGTAATGGAAGTTGGTGGTCTAACTCAGGTGACAAGGGGATGGGAGTGTTGAAGAGGTCACATGAGACCTTCTCATCGACTAAGTCAGTCACAGAGAAGGACTATAGAGTGGGATAGCAGTCTCTTGACACAGTGTCATCAGCAGACTGTCCAACTGAGCAAAAGCGCATGGTAAGATGTGGCCTTTTCCTTTGACATGGATTTGTTTTGACCTCGGCTTCAGGCGGTGACAACTGATGGGTGATTGATGGTGCTGTTTCAGCAGTGTCAGTGGAAAAGCCAGGCTCCTCGGAGAACATTTCTCTGACCCACAGTGACCTGGCTCTAACTTGTGTTGGACAACAAAAGATGGTCACCTACAGTTAGTGCCTGTCTTCTTTCCCTTGCCTGATTGTTTTCCAAGAAAGTCTTTGGTTTTTTTTCAAATAGCAAAAGCAGTGCAAACTGCAATAGTGGCTGTTTTATATTTCCAGATTAACTTTACTCTTTGCAGGCTTGTATGGCTTTCAGTTTTGTTGTTGTCCTGCTTGTTGCAAGTCACTAACTATTATAGTAAGACTCGGATACATTTTACACTTGTAATGCTCAAAAAAACCCTGCACCATGTGAAGTTGCAGTGACTGATAGCTACTGGGTAAAGACACGTTGGAGTGCTGTGTTTACAAAGAATCGCCATCAATGAAAAATTAATTATCTGTGAGTCAGCAAAGGTTAATTCTGGTCAGAAACCTTTCGATCCGGAGGAGCTGACCCCGGCAGTGCTGGTCGACGCACTTGTGCATAGCTGAGGTGACACATGCAGTGACCTGTGACATGGGCAGTGACAGCAGAGTAAACTGGGCCATGCTCCCCTGCCTCACTGTGCCTGGAGAGCTTAGAGGGCTCCCAGCTGAGCGGAGCAGGTTAAAGCGCAGCGCTGCTCCCGTGTCACCAGACCAGCCCGTGATCAGTAGCTCCGTCTTCAGCAAACACTCCCCAGTCCTGCCACCCACCTCTGTTGTCTCCTAGAGACAGTGCTACCCACCGCTGGTTGCCCCATATGTTTGGGCTGCACACAAGGTGGTTTCTCGGATACTGTGGTTGCTAATTATAAATTTAATTTGCATTTTAATTAGAATGGTGGAAAATTAAAGCCTGCCAGCTGGAGAATTTCAAAACGCTTTCCCTCCCTCCTTTTTTGTCTCTCCCTCCTCTCTCCTAGTTTAAACTTAGCATGACTCTGTCCTTTATTTGTATGAGAACAGCAGTAGGACCTCCTCGGTGTGGGACAGGGTGGTGTATCTTCTGAATCATTCTTTCTTTAGAGTAGTGTTTGATAAGTTTCTATATGTGTGGTGAAAATTCCCATGTTCAACCATATCTTTCCTAATTAAATCATTTATGGCTCATTTGACACCTCCCATAATGTAGTTAAGCTCATAAAACTCATTGATATTTTATGGGAATCCTAATAAGTCATTGAATGTCTTCTTCTTCTGTGGTTTGATTAGTTAAACAAGGCCCAATTCCCTGTCATGGTGCTCAATTGACACACTTTACACATGCTGGGAAGTAAGTGATCTGTATGTGTGGGCTGGTAATATCATTCAGTTTTGGTTATTATTTTCCAATCTCCATAATTCGTCCCGTTCCCCATGTTGTTCCCCCATGGTCATTCTCATTCCCTCTATTACCACCCACGGGCGTCCTTGCTCAATAATTGTCATTAATTGATTGACAGCTCTGATAGACCCAACTAACCCCAGTTCTGCTCTCATGTCCATGTTTTAAATGAGAGCTTGTACATCCAGTGACCTTGTCTGCCCATCAACTGTCAGTGAATGTGAAGCCAATCCAGGGAATGTCTCACCTTAGCAAAGTAGACCGTCCTAAATGATTGTAATTGGTTTGTGGATCTATCTTGAGTTGTACTGTGTTGTGCATGGTAAAATCTGGTTAAAGTTTGGTTTAGTTTAAAGTGAATGTGTTATCTAAAGCATGCATTTGTCATTACAATCCCAGTTATCCTTGTCCCTTTTAATCTCATTTCTATCACACCAGGTTGTGTTTTCATGTGCTTGAGCAAACCAAGACTGCCATTCAAGTTAACAGAATTCAAAGATGTGCTTTTAATCCTGGAAACCCATCACAGCAAGACGTCATCTTATTGTGTAATTTCTCTAAATCCATGTCAAATTATGTTAATAAGAATGTAGTTACTTTCAACTAAAAAAACATAAGCCCTATTTTTCTTTGACAGGAATCCAAAAAATATCAATGCGTTTAGTCATGTGTTGACTGGATATTTTTTTTATATTTGGCTTTAAAAATGTAAAGAGTTAAGCATTTCCTAACACAAACATTAACAGTTTTCTAGGACTCCGCTCCACCTTTTTGCGGCAGCTGAACTATTGTTAATATAGGCTCTATAATAATGTTTTCTCTACAATAGTCCATGCGTACACTGTGTCCTAGGCACATGTAATGTCTGACATTCTTCCAGGTTGTTTTGGTTTGGGAGGCTGCCAGCCCCAGTTTTGCACCTCTTTGCAGGCCCAGTTTGATGTGGTGTGAATAACATTCAGACATACACACACGCCCTCATTAGCATTCATTCAGGGAAGTAATGCAGGACACCCTCTCTGCTCTGAGGGTGGCATTTGGCAAGGGCCAAATACACCTGGCAAAAAACCTCTATCTTACTCCGTCCCATCATGTTCATCACATTGAGTTTTCCATCATGCACTCAAAAACAGTCCAGAACATCTTTGTTTAAAGCGGATTACTTGACAATAGAGGAAACACATCCATTTATATCACGCTATAGTAAGCTACGATTGCTTCTTTATACTGTCAAATTGCATATAAATGCCGTAGACAATAGAATTCATATCAAAGTCTTTGATGTGATGCATTTGGGAAAATCTGTGTAAAGCTGCAATTAGACTACTGATTAATTTAAAAGAATGAAAGCACAAGAGAACAGTCCATTCAGTGACCCTCAGAAGTCTGGCATGCAGCAGCTTCTCCCTCTAAGGCATGGATCCATCAGCCTTAGTCTGGAGCAACAGTGGCTATCTAAAAAAGGCTTGGCAGGAGGAGGAAGGCGGGCATTCTCCAGATCTGAATCTGTGGACTGCTGTGTTTGTTACTCTGTAAAACAATTTCTCTGTCTAGCCTTGTAAGACACATCCATTCTGCTACTTGAACTTTAGCGTTATTGTTCAGATATGTTGTAGTATCATTGATGGTAAAACTCCATGTTGATCTTTAGATGATGGAAGCTCTTCAAAGGTGCTTTCACTAGTTTGCTAAGTTTGGTAAGCAAGAGTAAGAATAGAAGCTCTGGCAATTAAAGTTTTAGAAAAAGTTGGTTAAAAAAACCCCGTTATAAACGCGTATAGAAATCTAGTGAATAATATTCCTTTTGCTGAAAAAATTGTCTTGGCAGCTGGCTATTCAAGACCCCTTTTAGATTTATCTTTGTCAATTGTCAAATATTTGAGTGTATGAAGTGGTGTGATGAGGTGCAGAGACAGATATTTGAAGGGATTTTAACTCATTTGAGCAATTACATGCTTAACTGGCCCAAGATAATCTGTCATCCAAAGCTTCTGTCTCGGGCTCTCCCTCTCTTTTCCAATCCTCCACTCTCTCATACCCTCCTACGTGGCACAAGAGAAGCTCAGAATAGTGGGATTTAGAGCACAAAAGCTTATCCTGAATGGAATGAAGGCCTCGGAGAAATTAATTGCTTCTAACAAACAGCATGACTGCTAGCATGTTTTGTGTCCCATTCTTATCAGCCTCCAGAGGTAGAGGGGCGGGCGACCGGTCTGGAAAGGGTGAACCTACAAACGGGGGAAGTGGGTTACAGGAATTTGTGTTTACATTATTTGAATGTTATTCAAGGATGGATGGCAGCAAAGGCTTAATGCAGGGTATTTGTATAGGCATGTGTCACGCGGAGCATGTGATCTCCCCAGTTGTTGCATCTGAATGAAGCATTACATTTGACATCAGGAAAGCAATACAGGTGATCAGAACAAACACTGGAGACATGTTGCTAAATATACTGTATATTTAAATGTCCATATAGTGTGCCTGAAATAGAAAAACGTGTCTTTGCATGGCTACAAGTTGTCTTCTAGGAGAAACAGGATATTATATCCATTTCAGTTTATGCACTGCATCAGGACAAGAACTTTGTTTAAAGGTTAAATGTCCAAGAATCATTACAGAAATTAAGTATATATGTTTTAAAAAAAAAGGTATATATCTGAATATCCTTGTATAGCAAAACAGCCTGTAAATCATGTATTTACCCATTAATTTACAAGAAAACATCTCTAGTAATTAATGAACTATATATATTTGGAGAGCATTCAGGGAAGCATTAGCTCAGGCAGTTATGGGATTTACTTGTGAGGGTGTATGGCATATTTGCCCCAGTTCTGTTCTCTGCTTGCTCCCACTCCCACATGTCACCATTCTGTCCACCACCACCAGCGTGGCATCTATCATCCACCACAGACGCCGCGGCACCCCACAAAAGGAGGCTGGAGCATGCACAAAGACATTTGCATTTTTGCATCTCATTATGGTTATAATTGCATGCCAGTTTAAGCAGCTCGCTCTCCATTATCTCGCGTAATTTTATCAGTGACGTTTGAAACGTGTGTTTAAATGTCAATTATTGACTACAAAAAAGGAGTGACCTTCTTGGAGTCATCTCTCTCCCTCTATCTCACTCCACTCCTCCATCCCCTGTTTATCTCCCCCCCCCTCATTCTCTCTCTCTCTTTCTCTGTCTGTCTGTCTCTCTGTCTGTCTGTCCATGGTCTTGTTCATTCCTTATGTCTTATTTGGGTTCTCTCACTGTCATGCTAGCTATATGTTGAAGAACTTGGCTTATCACATTTGATGACAACTGTCAGTTGACATGCATGCTGTTAATATTGTTAATATACTCACTGTCAACAGCTTTTCTTAAGATCTCATTAAAACAACAGCTATAATTAAGAAAGTGTCTCAAACAATGACACAATGCACCACATCATCAGTGATAAGTAATGAACTCGGTACAAGCTTTACTTGTATTAAATGTATATGGGGATATGTTATATATGTTGGATCCATGCACCATGGCATTGCTGTCATCCAGTCATTGATAAGTGAATCAACAAAGTGATGGATTAATACGCCTAACTTTGAGCACCAGTGTTTAGTAATGAATATTTACAATATTTAGCTATATGGCAATAATTTGACATCATATTTGCTATTAGAAATTCATATGCATTTTCTATAAATCATATTAGAATATCAAACTGCACATTATATCGTGCTATACACAGAACAACCATTATTATAAAAACTTTTTAAAACATAAAAAGAATTCTCAAATATATTTATAGTCAGAAAACTATCTTGTAATAGTAATAGTTTTATTGATGTAGCAAAAGAATGTACAAGCCGTGTTGCCTTACACCACAGCACGAAAGAAATCGATGGGTGTGAACATTAGAAAGAACTGATAATGTGTAAATAAATTCCTTTTAGGACTTAAAAACGTCCCATTAAGTAACAGAACAGAGTGGTGTTTTTCTACAATTGCTAATGTGCACGATATCTAATCTGCTGCTCTTTTGAGAAAGAATTCCTTCTCCATTAGAGCCCTTTTGGTTGTGATATTCAGGATGTTGCATTATTACTCAATGGACAATCTGCCTAACCTCCAGCCATCATTGTAATTTCTGAAATCCTGTTTAACAATGGATACATTCTCACAAAATTGCATCTTATTATATTTAGGAAACGTACTTGTTAAAGTCAGCAGCCCTTCCTGCTTTGACAACTTTATACTTTATATACTTTAAGGAGAGAACTTTTCCTCATAATGTGAAAGTGTTTCTCAGATACTGTATACAATACAGTTTAGTGTTATTGATGTACTTCTAGTGCAGATATGGCATCAAGGAAGAGACAGGTTTCGTATACTAATGAATAATACAATATTTATTTGTTTTAAAAGATGTTGTTTTCCTTGCATACATAATGATATGAAAAATAGTTTTCCAAACTTCAGTTCAAGCTAAGATGTCCTAAATATATTTTTTTCAAAAGCTTTTGAAGATTGTAATTGATTTTGTTGTGTGTCCTTCTCTTTAATCTCCTCATTATATGAAAGGCCAGCCTTTGTTTTTCACCTGAAAATGAATAATAAATGAATAGAGACTCAAAACTCTTCATTACTTATGAATCCTGTATTTGAGTCATAATTGATGAATAGAGACATTGGAGGATATTCCACTTATAATAACTACACACTGCACAGTGAATACGGTTCAGTATAATGTATGGCAAAGTTGCATAGTGCTGCAGCAGAATGAGCATGTAATGAGATGACAACCGGAGGAACCACAATCTTTAGGAGTTTATCAAACTACTTGCACCTTCTAATTAAAGGAAGCACAACCCACCAGGACACATTTACATTTGATTTGATTTGAAGCAGAAAATGTCCCCATTAGAACCCTCCTCCCCATGAATATGACAGTAATTGCAGTCTCACTCTGTTGCTGTTGTCCTTCGCTAACACATTTAGCAAATTTACCTCGTACTGTAGGTTATTATTGTGCCATACAGTCTGGGGAATCAAATAAATCACTTAGGTTATCTTATTAATTAAGTCAAAATAAATTTGCTAGAGCCAATTTATTCTCTCCAAATACCATGGGATCCCTCACTGCAACTAATGGCATAGTCTGACATTTCATAGTCTTAACAAATAACCTAAAGTAATTCATTTAGAATGTTCCAATTAGAGATCATTTCTTGTGGCTGTAGCATAGTACACACACATGAATTTGCATTGTAAGTTGAGCAGATGGTGTCAGACTATTGTTGTGTTTTCTTTTGAAATCCTACTAGCGGTCTTAATTATGAACCGGGGCTTTTTAAAGAAATGTTATCTCCCATATAGAATTTTTAACTCTAGCTATAACTGCATCAAAGTATCGGGCAGCAGTAACAGCTAATTTGTATCATGAGCTGAATAGTTATTATATTGTTCCATATACCACACGTTTACTCCGAGAGGATTTGTCACTTTCTTCACTGATAAACACATTAGTAATTTAGCAAGTGTTCCACCAGTAACAGCCCAAAGCAGACGACGAGACCTAGAGCGAGTGTGTAGCAGGCATACGACAGTGCTGAACCTCAGTGCCCCTGCCCTCACCCGCCCCTCAGGCCCTCAGTGGAATAACACTTGATCCACGGCTCTTGAGTCTCTGTCCACGCCTCCCTTTTATGGCCTGTGGGCATGTGAAGACCCCGAGCCAGCCGTGCTTATCTGACCCTAACCTTGGCGTATGGTGACCTTGACCTGCACCTCACCCCTTCCTCATCCTCAGGGCTACATCTGTTCCTTTCCCTAGGACACCCAAGTAGTTAGTGATATTGAAACATCACCTTGGGGCTCCATTTGTTTTCTCTGGAGAGGTCAGTGAGGGGTTGTCATTAGGACTGAACTTGATCCCCTGCTTCCCCATAAATTGGTCCGTCCGTGCAAGGAGTGAGCACACTGTAAATAATGAGCGTGTAATGCTGAACATGAAACACTATCTCAAAACTGACACTCTATACTTTCCCTTTTTACATTACATAGATGCATTTGCTTCTAGTCAAATGTGTTCATGATGCCAGAGCAAAACTACAATCCACAAACATATCTGAGGCAAACAGTGTTTCTTGGTGTAACAATTGTTTGTGAAACAAAAGAAGCCTGCATTTGAAACTTTTCTTTTATATGAATAGTTAAGCCTAACAAAAAAAAAAAACCCACACAGTTGTCACTTTTCTCATTAAGTAATTGTAGCCACTTAAAATGTAACCTCACCTAAAATGAAGCATACATTGCGTCAGCCTCACAATTGTGTTGGGTGTTGTCATTTCAACTCATTGGTTTGTCCCAGGGTGCTATCTTGATTGTGATGCCCTTCATTATTTTGATTAGTGTTTCGCAGTTCTGTGAATTGGCTGACCTTTTCCAGAGTATTACCTTTATTCTCTCCTGCAGAAAAAAGCATCATTGCCGTGCGGCTATGCCATGGAAGATGGAGTTGGTATTAATATTAATGAACATGCACTGACAATGTCAGGTTTTAATGGATAATAAATTAAAGGATTCTTATTGATAATTAACTGTGTGTGGGCAATAAACAACCAAGGCAGGATGCCGTCTTTGTTAGCAAAGATATTTTAATAAATCATAAGAGGGAGATAAAATGGTTTATTCTTTCCTGTCGTGGAGATCAAATTCATGCCACACAACCCGTAAAGGAAAGATGCATTTGGGAAATTAAGGGGAAGAAAGAAGGCCACATAACGTATCATATCGCGTTCGCTAAGTACGTGAAAATGTATTTTCCTTCTCTATCAGTCTCATGGTATCATATCACACTGGAGTCAAGGGGGAGGCTAAAGGTTACAACTCTGAAACATGGCATTGATCCTAACACCTGACAGCATCCCTCTCTTTGTTTCTCACCGTCTCATTCTGTTCTTTGTAATTATAACACACGGCATTTTCCCCTTTTGTTACTCTTCTTTTCATTGTTAAATAAAACAAACCAAGAAAAAATAATAACATGATTGTTCCCTAGATTTAATGTATCTCTGTGGTGTTATCAAAGACAGTAGTTTAGGAGAAATTACTCTTTTATCTTATTCTCTCTATTATATCGGCCGAGACTGCTGAAACCAAAGGTGTTGTCGAGCCTGGTGTGCTCTGCATGTCATAAATCAGACCTAACTGACGTTTTTTTAAAGAAAATGAATATCCACCCACTCTCTGTGGAAGGGCCATGGTATTTGTATGGTCAATGTGACCTTTCTCCATACCCTCTCAGATTAGGTGTACGACATAGAAAATTGCGTTCTTGCTGCAGTCCATAAATCATACCAGGCCATTTTTTTTCTTTAAAGAGGTATGTAAATACCAGTGTACTAGCTAGGTAAACAACACTAACCCTGATACAAATGGCTTGAAAATTGAAGAAAAGCACCTTATTTTTCAGCTGAAATTGCTTTTGAAACCCAGTCCTGGCACATGGGATGAAGGAGCCATGAAATGATTTGTGCTGGGGGAATAGAAATGGGTTGATGATAACCACACTCGACACAGTTCCTGTGTTGGGGAGTTCTAGCAATGATCAAAGATATCATTGTTGCACATTATTTCCCCCCATGCAGACCCCAAATGCATCAGTATCTGAAGTGACATCCACCCCCATGCACTCAGAGTATATTTTTCGTTTTAGGGGACAAAGGCCCTCCACCACAGTACAGCGAGGGCCGAGCATAACCAGTCAGTCCTGCTGCTGCCATGCAAGCCCTCAGAGAACTTGTACAAAACATTGGTTCACATATTGAAAACATGTAGTATCTGTCATTTACAGTATGTTAAGAGGTGAATGTTTGCATTACATGTTATTTCTATAATGTGAACATTATCACACAATCATATGATGCATAAAATAGAGAAAAGGAGAGAGAGAGAGATCTTGTTTCTAAATAAAATATAAGCCATCTGACCAAAGTTTTTGAACTCCTTTTCAAATTCCTTTTTTAAATTATAGTCCATGTCAGAATAACAGGATGCAATTTTGTTTAGCAACTGAAATTGAAGAGAAATCGTATGCCAAAGAAAGAGGCTTTGTCGTAATCTACAACAACAAATTTATCTTCAATTGCAATCAGAGTAGACCAACGAACATATAGTACACAACGGAAACATTAGGTCTTTGGGGTTTATTTGCAACATAATTGCTGTGGGATAGAAACAGAAATGGAAAGAAATGGGTCTGTTGCCGAGTTTATACACTAGATTTCTGGATTTGCAGCAAATGTGGAGCTTCAGTCTGTCCCCTCAGAGTCTTCCGCCATGTGGAGTTTGACTTCTCTAAGGATCAAGTGTAGACAAAAGGGTATTTATCTGGTCAGCCTGTAAACCAAGCATAAGGAGCCAGTCTGCTTCTTTGGCTACACTGTTAGTTGTGTTATAGTTACCATTTCTTTTAAACCTAAGTAGTTTCCATGGCCTTTTTGGCATCTCAACACCTGCATAGTGAGTCTCAAGGAGAGCTGCAGGGCGCAACCCATGATAGCCAGAGGGACAGCTAATTCCCAACATCTGGTACAAGCTGGTGCTGTCCGTAGTATCGCCCTGATCGTGATATCGCTGCGGCGGACGCTGCTTGGCAGCTTGTGGCATCAGACTGTTGAAGAATCACCCCCATCGTGTTCTAAGCAGAATGGGCGGAGAGCAAACTGTTTCATTTCAGCACGGTGGACCATTGATGCCTGCAGTAGATCCCCTGTTATCTAATCAAACAGCACTGGTCAGTTATGATGCCAACTCCTAAATCCACAGCCGTCTGTAAAGCCGTAGGGGGAGATTAACCGCTACAGCGCCAATGTCCTACATTCAAAGACTTCCTCTTAAGATCTCTTTTTCTGGAAAGTACAGTTATCCATACAAGCAAACACAGACAGACACACACAGACATACAGCCTAAAGTAAGAGTCCTTCATGCTGTAATGGGGCTATCACAAAGACCACACAGCTTGCATTTTGGAAGAAGACTTGATGCTTTCTAAACCCTCTTTGTCTGCGACCACTAGAATATCTCGAAGAGGCTTGAGCTGTTGTGGAGCATTGGAGAATGTGTTGTTTTGCCATGTAGGTGCTACCTCGTGTCTAAGATCCCCCATGAGTAGAAGACAATAAGAACTTACAAAGAAAAGTGGTCCAAGACATTTATCCTTTCGCTCTTGCAGTCTGCCGGAGCCCTAATAAGAACACGTTTTTCTACGTTTACCCTGTTATGTAGGTGCACTTCATTATAACCCAATAAGCAGAAGCTCTCACATATAGCCACCAAAGAGCTCTGGGCACTTTTTTAATATTTATATCACAGCCTGGTGTGGCAGTAATGATATTAGGGAGCTGACGAAATTCTCCACCCAGCTGGACATGTTAATTGAGAAGCTACGATTTAAAGGCAAAGTTCACATTTGTGCAGATGGCGGGACAATGCAAGATGGCAAACCTAGGTCAGTGTCATTTTCAAGCTATACCTTAATGGCAGCAATTTTTTTTCTCTCGCTCCTTTTTTTCCTCAAGTTTGACACATACTAGTCCCCGAGGTCCATAGCAGTCTTTGGGGCTGGTCCCTGTACCTTAGTGCCCTTGACGGTGGACTATATTTTACAGTTGATATAATGGCAACATTCTCTGTCCCGCCTCCACTTTCAGGGTTAGTGAGTGCATGTGTGTGGCATGAAGATGTGAGAGAGGAAAAGGAGTATTAGAAAAATGACATGGTTATAATTTGAATTAAAGAAAGATCCTTTTTTTTCTTTTTCTTTTTTGAATGCACAAACGAATATATGAGTTGCATAAATGAACAAATAAGTTGGATTGAGCTTCTCATTTGTTATCAAAAACTGGTAATTGCTGTAGGTTACTGCTCTGGAGAACTGTACCTGAAAGTTATAGGACATTGTACAAATGTCAAATTAAACTATTATGTTCACCAGAGCCAACTGCCGTAGGGCCCAAGTTCACCTCCTGCAAATACATGCCTCCTCACTCAGGGACCTGTCCTTATAAGTAATATGCAGAAGTGTGGGGATAATGTGGCCATAAATCAATGGTATTTGTTTGATTTCAAACGACAATGTTAGATTTAGATTAGATTATCAAGGCTAATGCAATTCTAAAGTTATATTACACCAGTGTAAACAGTAAAATGATTACACTGCATGCAGGCATCAGTGAAAGTCACACTGCTGGGAAGTCTAACAGATGGGTTTATCCTCAGTGAGATGGATACTGTCGCACCACACATCTACATCAAATTAGAGTACCCACAGCGAGTCCTCCCCCCACTCTGACCATACACCGGAAAGCAGGTGTCTGCTTAATAATTTGGTCAAAGATCAGTGAGTTAAAGGTTGAGGCCAGGGGCAGAGAGGGCCGGGGTCATCCTGGTGGGTAGGGAGGTGGTGAGACATGATCTCCTCAAGTCTGGAACAGCCAAACCCCAAGGTCATCCATTAGTGCTCTGTCCCATTGGTGCGGGAAGACCCACAATAAATTTACTGTGCACCCTTAACCCTTTTAATACTCGCCATGACCCAGATGAGGAGATCAGCTCCCTTAGGGAGGGGCACATTACATTATTAGCACTGTGCATTCATCCATTGACAGCTATTATATTCTAACAGTGTATTATGGGTGACTTCATACTGTAAATGCTTCAACACAAATACGAGACAATAATGCGCAATACAATCATTCTTTTAACATTTTTGTTTAGCTGTGAGTTCAGTGTATTTTAATCAATGAAATTGCCTGAATAAGTCTGCCCTGAGTCATGTTATTAATAGCGCGAGTGAGATTGCATCTTTAATTTAAATTACTGCAAGTTATTTTAATATCTAGAGACCCTCCCCTGGCCATCTGTGATCAGTTTCAAACGTGCAGATGATAGTGTCCGTGTCTTGCCAAATTTTTAGAGAACATCTCAGTTATGACTGATCATTATCTGCTCTTTCAAACAATGAGCAACTTATCTACCTTTTTAATGCGATGCATTTTTCTATTCTTACAAGAAAAGGTGAGGCTGCAAGGAAGAAGGAGAATGAAATGTCAACAGTGTCAACCACTCGCTTTAAATAGGACTCTCCTATGATCCCTTGCTACCATGCTCGGTCAAACCTTTCCAGGTGTCAAGACTGGGCGTCAGTAAAAGAAATTAAAGTGACATAGTGTTGACAGGAAGAAAAGACATTCCAGTTTTCACCCCTCTCAGGACAATGAGGGAGCCATCACCTCGGCTCAGACACAGGCACTAATGAATCAAGCAACACCTTAAGTTCTGCAGTACAGGGGACTTTTGGCCGGGGGGCACCCATATAGTGTCATTGATAATGGGATCCTGTATTGGACTGCTGTTGATTTGATGTCTACCACAACCTCTCCCATGGCCTGCCATTTTGACACAGCTTAATTTTGCTCCTTGCTCATGAAGACATCCTGTTAGATGGTGTTGCACAAGTGTTAGGTCTCCATCCTTCCTGGTTGTATCTCTTCTCTCAGAGCCTGAAGACCTGCAGTGTTTTATTATGCAAAGATCGCTTTGTTAAATATATATTACCCACAAGGCACATGGTAATAATGCAGGTGTGGGGGGGCAGCAGTGTGTTAAAGTAAGGTGAAGTTATTTGAGTTTACTATGTAGAATATACAGGGATGGAAAGCTTCCTTGAATATTTCACTAAAGTAAAAGTACTGTTTGTGTAAAAATGTACTTGGATAAAAAAAAGTAGGTCAGTTAAAATGTTCACTGAGTAAATGTTACTGCGTTACATTATCAGATTTTAAAAGGTGGTTATTAAGACAGAATTGTATACGATATATGAAAGAACAATTACATTTACAAAAAAAACTTCTTTAGGCTACAAAATATATTGCATTAACATTCAACATATGGCGGCTGGTGGTAGTACATCACACCACAAGGGCCTGACGTCCAAACCAACAATACATTATTTTCTGTCTGAACCCGGGATCTGAGCCTCGTGCACTACAAAGTCCTCCACAAACTGCTCTTAGGTTCAATCTCTCATTCATTCTCAATGCATAATATGACCAGTCCACTTCTCTGTCCCACTGTGCTTCTCAAATGTTTTCATGTTTTCAACATTTTGAGCTGATTGGCTGCTCTTCAGTTACAACTGTGACAGAGATTTTCACCTTGTTGACGGTAATTCCTTTGCCGAGATAGTTTACTTTAAACATGACCTACAATAATGTCCTTATTTTTATTGCATTGTTGGTGCATCTTTTGTACTGTTCACAAACTGCTAGGCCTGGCCCAAATGCACCCTTTGCACCCACCCCACTCTGTTAGTGCGCATACACATTCAACATGTATCTTTTAAAGAAGCGTCACCTCTCCGGACATGGAGCGCTGTCCTCCTGCAGCTGCAGATACACCAGCAGCTTCTTTTCTGCTGCTGATTTGGCAACATTTTGTTTCTGTCTTACACGGTTTATCATGTCTTTCAAAAAAATACTTGAGTAAAAGCAAAATTACAGATTTTTTTTAAAAAGTAGACGCACACTCGTACAAAAAACAACTTTTTTTTACAGTAACAAGAATACATTTACTTTGTTACTCCCACTCCTGCGAATACAAGTTTAACAGTACGCAAAGTGATTCACTGTGTACAGTTTTGTGGTCAACATTTGGTGTGTTTTTTTGTACATTTTACATTCTCACAGTTTTCCTCCAAACCACAGCTTCTTGTTCAGAACTGTTGTTTAAATGCTTTTAAACAGCGTATTTCTACGATATGGGAGACTTTTCAAACTCTGGCTTCTCACTTGCCTTCACACATGATGCTAGCTGGTTTATCCTGTCAGCTATTCTGACTAGCGTTGGTGTAGTTACTGTGAGATGCAACAACCTTTGGAACTTGGAATGTGGAACGTTTGTATAATGATGATCTGCATGTTACAAGATGAAGACTGCAATTGAACTCTTTTACACTAATAGTGCTTTGAATGATTTGGTTTATAGCCTGTATTAAATGGAAAAAAAGTTGTTTACTGAAAGAACTTCCCATACTAAACTGTTTAGGACGAATATGAGTCATTATTTGTTGTGGAACATTTTATGTATGAGTACAGATTATTTATTTGTTGGCAATAATATAAATAATTGTCAGGAAGTGGTAGTAGTGGTATTAAGGGGACAATGATTTTAGATGTTATTAGACAAATTTATTTTTGGAGGTAACAGAAGACTACCAATATTATTGTAAATAAATTAGTGTTCCCCATGACAGGGTGTCAGTTCAACTGAATTTCAGGTTATCAGAAGTTGTTCCTTGACAGTAGTTCATGTTTTCTTGATTAGATGAAGTGTTGGATATGAATACTGTGCGTGCATGAGCAGCATTACAGTACATCAGAGAATTGTCACTGGATAAAAAAGATGACTTTCTCACTCTCAGTAGATTTTCTGTATGTCCACCTTCCCTTACATGCCTCCACTTTTCCTTCTTAAGCTACCTTTCTCCCCCCCCCCCCCCCCCCCCAACAGACAAACACCACTCACCCCCAACATCCCCCCGCGTGCAAGGCTGGTGGCTCCATTGTGTGACCTGTTCTCACACTGTTCCATCTCCACATCACGCAGCCAGCCTTTCACAGCAGCAATTCAGCAGCAACAATCACACACTCACGCCTCAAAAAAAGACCTCTTGCTCCCTTTGCCAACCAATTAAGAGCCATCTGGGCTTGGATGCAGTAAGAAAGCTCCTACAAAATCACAACTGTTTTCATATTTTCACGATAAGTTTTCAATGTGGAGACTCAAGTGTAAAAAAATAAACAACAAAGCTTTGTTTCCATGATACGTCTTTGCTTTCTGGAAAATAAATTATTGTTAATATTTCGTCAATTTGCACAGAGCCAGTGGAGGGCACAACGCAGTTTAAAAACATGACAGAGCAAGTCATTGCTTTTGAAGCTGCCATGCAAGTGTGTGATTCCCGATGAACTTGAGGTCATAGATTCCCAGTGGCTGCGTAGGGCAGGGAATGGAGAGCAGCAGGGTTCAAGCCTTGGGTCACTGGAGCTTCAGAAGTGGCCAGCCAGCTTTGTCCCAGGAGGGATGATGGTGACGGATTCACTGGTGTTTTCTCAAGGTCCACTGAACCCTACAGCAAAGACTCCAACTTAGAGCCTGCAGAAAGAGGGAGCACTCCTCTCATCTCCAGTTCACAGAACTCCAAAAGAGGGGCCGTCTGGACGGACTCCAGGATGCCTCGAGATACACGAAATCCAGCCGCAACCTCACGGTGGCACTGCCAAACCTCATTTCAATCTTTTCCTCCATGTATAATCTGCAGTACACATTAGGCCTCTGACATGCACCGTAATGGTTCATTTCCCCATTGTAGGGAAGTGTTGAACCACTGTGTTGTCAAGTAGGCTTTATAAGGCAAAAAGATATGAATAGAAACTCCACCCTGTCTTTTTTCTTTTCAATCTAACTAAGTTAAAAGGCTTACTTACCCCTAATCAAAATGGCAAGCCCACTGGCATGGTATGTCCCAGCTGTGGTCCTGGCGCAGCATTTCCCTTCTCCCCGTACATTGTTCTGGGCAGCACATCCAAGAGCTCTTGCTGTGTTATGTACTTAACTGAGGTCAGAGTTGTCATTATCTGGGTCTTGTTGGCACTAAGGCCTCCTCTGATGATGGGACTCCTTTCAGACCTTCAGCTTTTAGCACTCCTAAGAGCTAACCTCTGTGAAGACCAGGCAATCGACCACCTGCAAATCTAGCCCAGGGCTTGGACTGTGTTTAAATGAGTATGCTTTATGACATCCTGTCACATGTGTGCTGTTTGCCCTGACCTGGTGTAAGTTTAGCACAGATGCTCCAAGATTTACCTCTGATCTTTTTTTTTTTGCGGGGGATTAGTAAAGTTTATATGTACAGACAGGAGACTTATGTTCAGTCGTTAATTAGGTGGCCCAAAATGACTGCAGGGCACAGCCCTGCCATCCAAAAACGAATCAAAATCTAGTGCCTGGATTGAACCTCCATGACAAACTCAGAATACATTGCAGGTGTATTGTCTTTCGTTTTTTCTTCTATCGAATCAACATTTTAAAGCTTGCTCAACATACATATTGTGGAATTGATCTATAGAAGCATTTTGGCATGGATTGAGGGAAGAACACAACAGGAGATGAGTGTTTGAGGAGGCTTGGGTTTTATTTCCTGATCTAAGCACTGCCGTAGCCATTCTAGCAACACTTCCTCATTCATGTCAGCCCCATGGTGTTACTCTGTTAGGACTTATTTTTCAGAATGTACTGCATTTTGAAAAGATTCATCTCCCCCATGCCTCTCTTGTTCTTTCATTATCTTGCTCTCCCTCTCTGTTTCTCTCTGTCTTACAAACACACACACAGCAACATGCATACAACCAGACCACTCCTCTTAAAACCGGTTCTCATCCCAATAGCAATTTTGTCAGAAGTTGACAATGTCTTGATTTAGTTGTCTGGCTGTTCCGGCCAGTTTTCCCTGCTGCGCTAATGTGAACAGGACATCCTGCTGGGCACCAAAGAATACCACTTCACGGCAGCCGCGTAGCTGGCAGCTTTTATTTGTGGTGCTACCGAAATGAATGGGTATTAGTGTCCAAACATTTCACCATGCTCCTGCAGCCACACACAAAAGCCACTGATTTCCAGCAAATCTGCACTTATTTTATTCAAGAAGACCAAAGCTAGGGAGAGGGAGAGAGAGACAGACAGAGAGAGAAAACATTTATAATGACTTAAAAGACCTCAAAAGAAGAATAGGAATTTCATTTGAAAAGGATTTACCAGACAGAAATCGAAAAGAAAAAAATGCTCCCTCCATTTCATTGCATTTTTGTCAGAGTTGAAAATGGAAAATATCTTTATCCCTAAAATTACTCAACTTAAGTGCTTATATTCACAGAAACTGCACTTCCTTCACAATCACCCAGTTGCTCTGTTTTGTCTGTCAGTACAAAGCATTGTATTTTATAGGACTGTACCAGGAAGGAAATAGTAATTTTATCATTGCTAAAATTGTTGATTTAAAGTGTCTTCAAAAAAATCACTCTTGCTGCCATTTTGCAATCCAGGCTGCCTACTGTCTTGTTAACCTATGAATTTTAAGTGGACTGTTCCCATTAGATAGCAGTAGTACTGCTGACTCCTCTTGGCTTTTCTGTAGGGAGCAGGCTGAGGCAGAGTACTCTCCTGGCCCGGCGCTGCACTTTGCCTGGTTTCTGTGTCCAGGACCTCATCAGCACAGAGTCCGCCTGTCCTCGTGTCCCTGCCACTCACCTCCCTGCTCTTCATCTGTCATTCCTGCCCTTCTGCAAACACACTCCACTGACATTTTGAAAAACTCTGGCATTCACCCTCAATATGGATCTTTGTTGATTATAGCTTTCTGTCTGTGAAGATTGCACGTATTATTGACTTTGCAATCCCATGACTATTTGCACAGCTTTTTCCTCCTCTCTGCATCTCGGTGAAGTCCAGCAATAATATTCCCCCTGGTTTCTCATAACCTCTTTTCATTATCCTTTCTTTTTTCATATTTTTCTTTTTTTCTCCATATATTTTACTAATCCCCTCTGGCTGTGACCCTTTCTTTATGCCACCAGAGATCAGAGTTTCTGCAAAGCTTCGGTCACTGATGTCGTTAAGATTGGGATCTGATACACTAGATGTCCATTGGTTAAATGCCCCTGGCCTGAACTCCCTATTGTCCCCTAATTCCAAGCGGCAGCTCTGTTTCACTTGCTGCATAATAGCCCATAGGTTAAAGTTCTGCTGCTTTTGCTTTGAATTTACATCTTTCACAGGCTCCAGTCTCTTGTTCTAAGCTGGCGTTTTCTTTTTTTTTGCCTTCTTTCATTTCTAGTGAGCCTCATTGCCTGCAGGCAGCTCGGCTGTTTGTGCCGTAGCTTTCCTGACAATCTCCCACATCCAGGCATCTTTGGGAGGGTCAGAGGAGAGCAACTTGACTTAACAGGTCAAAGTAAGTGGGCTCCGCCCTTCTCCAGAGGGGGAGCCATGGAGCCCTCCATTAGGAGCTGACCTCCACGTTGCTGTGGTCTGGCCCTAGCCATGGAATCACATGGCTCTGCCTGAGACAGGCTGCTCATTAAAGCCCGCTGCCCATAGCAGGATTAGGACTTTTCATGGTTTATCCTCGACTCTGACAACTGACAATGGGCGAGGATAGCTGCTTCAAATGGAGTGTGCATATGAATCATGGAATTATAATTGCTCTTTCATGATGAGAATATTGGAAAATCTATCCACATCCACAATGCAAAGAATTAATTGGGGTCTGTTTTCAAGGGCACATTGTTACACTATATGAGCCCAAGAAAACGGGCAGGGTGGTAATGAGGCATTCTCAATACAGCACAGCATCTTTTTCACAGTACCTGTACACAGGCTGCTGTTTGCACACACACACACACACACACACACACACACACACACACACACTTGAATATCTTCTGACTGTAACCTTTACCCGTCATGATACTTTTACTCCCAAGTTTCACTGCGCTTAATACACAATGGAGTGCCCCTGTTTACTTGTGTTGTGATGTTTTCAAAGAGCAACCCCATTAACAGTGGTGGCCCATTCCCCATGACCCAGTGGTAGCTACCTAAGGGCGTGCGGGTTACGGAGGGCCGTAGCTTGGGCTCTGAGTAGGAAACTAAGATGACACTACCTCTTGAGCTGTGTGGGAGGGAGAGAGCTGGTAATAGCGAGGCAACAGAACCGCTATCTGCAGCACCAAGCCCCAGTCATGCTTCTTATTTACACCACAACTCTGTCTGTTTTCATTATTCATATTTCATGTGGTATCATGGCATGAAAGAGTTATTTCCTTGATGGCAGAGGGCAGGTTACAGCTAGCTCTCAGGCCGCACGGCTCAGAACGGCTCAGAACAAGAGGGTGGCTTTTCTGGGTTCAAAGCATCAAAACAGCCTGCAGAAATAGAAAAGAAACATTTCCCCTGAGACGGAATGCCCAATCCTCTTTAGTTATCCAGAACATGTGGCTTTACATAAATCAGTCTAAAAATCTGAAGGTAAAATTGTCTTCCAAATCCTTGCTTATAACTGTGGATTGAAGTAAAACAATGAATTCAAATTATTACCCAATTAAAAGTGTGAACAACACCATCATCATTTACATATGTAATGAAGCTTTTTCACACTCATCTGTAGTAAATACAATGTGATATGGTCCAGGTATATTTAAAAGGTGTTAATGAGCTGCTGGTTTAATACTCTTTTATATTTCAAATTATTTCGCTATCAATAACCACATGTCATTTTTAGAAAAAGCATGCATGTTTAAGTTTTTGTTTAGTTTACATTTCTTTCTCGAATTTTGGAGAAAAAAAATGGTTTCCGACACTAAGTGGCGGATGTGCTCTCACACCATGTATAAATAAATAAATCACATGAGTAGATTTCTTTTTACAGTATTTAACTGATTTAAAATTGAAAGAAAAATCATATTTGACCTGTTTGGCCAAGACTCAATATTATTCATTTTAATTTTAATGACCACATAATAAACAGGAAAAAACTTGTAGAAAATGAATTTAGTTTTGTGAGCAACAGAGACATTCTTTTGGAGTGCTATCAAAAACAGAAAGAGGCCAGAGAAAAGAAGAACTGAAAGTCTGTTAGCAACGCAATTAAACTCTGGTAATGAGGTCAGACATCAGATCCAGTGCAAGTGATATCATTACGCAGGCTGAACGGAACGGGCCGGGCCGCTCCAGCTGCCATGGTCTTGCTGTGGGATTAGACTCAACTGTCCTGAGTGCTGCACTTTTACTAGGCTGACCCCTGCCTGCCACTGGGGCACCAGCCACCCCCTGGGCTCCTGGGGGGCTTTGGACCCCAGTCCTGGTGCCTGTGGCACCAACAGGACTGCGGAGAAGTGAACTGTGCTGCCACGTGGGATGACAGGACTCGCCACTCCATTAGAAAGCACAGAGACAGACAGGCACCAGCACACAATCCACCCTGTGTTGACAACTACAAATTACTGGGTTCCTCTACTTCAGTCAGCTCATTTGTAAAAAAACAACGAACAATGACTAGGTGATAAAAGGACATTGTATCAGTGATTAGAGTGCTGCGTTTGAACCTGTTGATGATTAAGATTTGGCTCACAAATATAACAACTTTATGCTGTTTTTTTTGAGAAGGAATCCTTTTTGTTTAGTTAAATTTGTGGTACATACTTGCAAACGAGATTGAAATAATGAAACATACAGATTGTTAGCAGTCTAATTTTCCTTCCCTATTGTTTAGAGCCTCGTTTGCAAAGTCCCTCGCAGGAGTCGGCTTAATTTGTCTTTTCTTATTTGGTCTGCTTGTGTGTTTCGTGCTGTTCTCTTTTTGTCTCCCATGATTACTTTGAGGATATCGTTATGACATTCAGCAGCAACAATAATTCTTCTGTTCTAATTCATATCAATTAGTAGGGGATGGTAATTCAAACTGACGGCACAGTGCATCTTGAAAGGCTTGCGAGGATGTTGTGGCGGCAGCATCCCTGTGCAGCCAAAAGCCACCCTCCTTTCCCCTTTCTTCCCCCTTTCTGTCTTTCAGTCCACAACAAGGGCCTCCAAGCAAAGAGGACAATACAAGTCGGAGCCAGTACTTTGATAATTAGTTATTGATTGAGAACAATGGCATGGCGTACACTGTCGTATTAGCTAGACGCCAGTAGGTCGCGACACCGAGAGCAGCCATCAAGAAACGAGGGCCAAAACATGCCTGACTCCCCTAATAAGATATTCCTTCATGTTTTTCTCTTTCATTTCACTCCTCTTTTTCCTTCCTCAGGCATGTTAGTGTTCAGGCTACATGGGGTCAAAAGTATTAATGCTCGTGCACAAACGAGCCTCTGATGAAGGAGAATTTAATTAGAGAATGCCCACTCAGGCTTCTCATACCACGTTGCCCTGTTTTTTCTTTATTTTGTCTTTCTTTGTACGACAGTGTCCAGAAATATATATATATTTGAAACATTGTGAATTTTCTGGCACTGCTAGTATTGTTTTCATAACATACAGGAATAGTGATTGCCAAATGAAACACTCATACAAATAATGTGAAGCAGTGTTGTATATCAAAGACCACATATTCCTGCGTGAATTATATTTCATGGCAAGAGTCTGTCGGATTGGTGTAAACTTGGCCAGCATTTAAATAGAAAAATTAAACACTATCTGGCTATTATTTTACACACGTGATTGACCCGAACTGTACGTATCACATTCTATCTGACAATATGGTTGTCTAGAGTAAAAAGCACACATATTGATGTTTACGGTGGCTGATGCACGTCAGAGATGGTGTCATTCAGTGAAAGTTTGGCTTTCAACCAAGCTGTGTTTACATATAATAGAATATCCTGAAATAATTGGTAGGTCTCCTTGCTAAAGAGGGATGTGTCAGGTTCGGTATTATTGTGAAAGAAGCTCCCTAACTCGCTTCACCTGATCCGTGGCCTGTAAAGATGCACCTGGCATTAAACAGACAGGGCAGGAGCATCAACTGAACAATGGAGGACTGTCAGGACCGACAGCAGGGCACGGCTCTGCCATCACTGCTCTGACAGGGAGGGCCTCAGAGGGTAAACTGCTTTGCTGGAACTAATTAAACAGATGAAGTTATGACATGAATATGCAGATGTTGTTTACATTTTACCATATGGTATTATTTCAGGTATTAAAGCACAGGAGAGCCTTCCCACTCATTAATGTGAAGGGATGGAGTGAAAACACCGTCTATCAAGAGACACTCTGAGCGTGTTTCGAGAGATATGATCAGACTGACACTCGGGTGTTGAAATCTATTTCAAGCCACCCAATTAACATACATGTTGATAGCTATTACATTTTGATTTAAATCATTGGTGTAATGGATGTTGGATAAGCTATTCCTCATTGAAAGTAGAATTTATTCTTCAAATTTATACCTACATTTAAAGTGTAAATTTAATTATCACAACATTTAGCAGTCTATGACATTATTTTACTCCACAGCCTCCTATTTGCATTTTACTTCGATAGAGTTGTACAGTTCAATCATTTTTCAGAGCTGCTATATGTCTTTAGGTTCCTGCTCAGAGATGCCTCAGTACAACTGCCACAAAGCCAGTTTAATTCTCAATACGCAACCTGCATTTAACTCAACTTCTCAATTTTTTTCTGTTTTTGCAAAGTATTAAAAGAAGTAGAACTGTCTGAGTTCTTTTCCCCCCAGTTTTGTGTGCAGCCTTACCATTCCCCGGGAGCGGGTGCTGAGAGGTTAAGAGGAAAAGGGCCGATGGAGTCGCGTTTAGTAAGAAGTGTGGGATCACGGGGGCCAGCTGGTGGGGTGATGGGGAGCGTAATTGTGCCCGCTGTGTGGATAGGGTGGGGGGTGAAAGGATGGGGTGAGAAGCCCTGGAAAAAAAGGGAGGGGAGGGGACACCTCAATTACCTGTGCTCCCTCTGACCCCTCTCTCCCTCTGTCTCTCCATGGACAGACACACTGTCTGAGAGGCGGGGCGCGTTTCCACAGGCAGATGCACATCCCCCTCCTTTGTTCAAGATAGCATTCGCTTCTTTTTCCTGAACTGCAGAAACTTAATTGCAACAACCTCCCCTCTAATGCGTTTCTCCTTTATTTGTCACTGTCAAAAAATGTGAATTTTCACTTTAAAAGAAAAAAAAAAATCAAAACATTTTTCTGTTATGTATTCATGTTTGATCACGGAACTTGGTCAGGCGATATTTGATTAAAGATGTACAACAAAATAAAAAACACATTTACCTGAACTGAGCAGTTCGCTCAAACATATTCAGCAGGTTACATGCAGCTGTCATAGTTTATTTTGGAGCTCCTGCTTGGGCTGATACAGTAAGTGACAGAGACTGGTGTAAAATCAATACTTCACAGGAGTGTGATGTCTTAATAAACTCTCTGTGTTGTTCAGACAGGAAAGCTAGACATGTACGAGAAGGACTACAGCGCAGGCCATTGTGAAGCTGTCAAGTCTAGCCCTCAAAAGCAGATGAAGCTGTCAGATTATTAATATATTTATACTGACAGGCCCCAAGTCCACCCCTAAAACCCTCCCCTCTTTCAATGTCTCTCAAAAAATATGCTCAGCTTCAAAGACAGAGGCCACAGGGTTGGATGCAAGGTCAAAGGCCAAATACATTTTGAAAGCAAATTCTCTTCCTTTTGCAACCTGTTTTTATTGCTGTCGCTCCCCTTCTCTGTGGCGACCATTCAGCTGAAACTTAGGCTGAATTGGCAGCAGCTTTCAAAGCGCTTGGCAGCCTGGTGATCCTCAGGAGCTCTCAGCTGACATCTCTCTGGGCTTGTCTATGCTCAGGGGTCAGCCCGAGCCCTGACTCCCAGGACCCACTCACTCAGGCGCTACCATGAGTCAGTCCCGCAGACTGAAATTAAAATGTGAAAAGCGGTGCGACTGAAGGCATTCCTCGCCCCCCATGGCATTCTCCTTTCTCTGTGACAGTTCCTCTGAGACTGCTTTTTCTTTCATGTTTCTTTTTTCCCTTTAGATTATTTAACAACATGCGAACAGAGCTGTCAAGGAGAGACATGCTTGATCGACAGAGCAAGGGAGTGTCTTAGTCAACACGGGGTTAAATTCGATTTTCTGCATGTTCAGTACGCTAGTCTCAAGCCAGTTATTGCCTTAGCTTGATGTTTTTTGATGGATCAATTATCCATTATAACATGTTGCGAAGCCAAACATAACGGCAACTATGACACCTGTCACAATCTTCTATTAGGGTACGGAAATTGAAATAATTTAATGACAGCTAATTTAGTCTTTGTTTTGAATCTCATTATGGCCGCAGTAATTGTGTTCTATAAAAAAACCGAAAGTGTATGACTGCACACTCAAAGTAAAGTCCCCAGACTAGAGCTATTAATTTGATATCTCTCAATGAAAACAGAAGATAAATAATGAATACTTTTTTGCTTTATCAGATTCAGACAAACACAAGTTTGAAAAGACGATGAGATCTTGGAGATTTTTTTTCTACTTTAATGCCCAGTTTAGATTAAGCTAAAGTCTGAGATAACGCTGCGGAAAACAGGCAAGAAAACCACAACAAAGCCTCAATATTAAACAGTTATACAAAGCAGTGCTGTTAGTGAACATATGGAATCATTTAGGAATCAACAAAAAATGTTGAAGGAATATTTTGTTATCTTTAAAAAATATACATAAACGTTCTGGCTAACATAAAATACAACAGTACAGTTTGTCTGATGCCGAGACGGTTTCGAACCCGCCCAACAGTCTGAAATGCTGATGAGAATTTACAATTATCTCCACATCATATTTAGCTCCTCACCCCGTAATAAGTAAATATTACTTCAGATAGGGACAAAAGCGCAGCTAGCTGAATAGATGTGATATGCTTGTCAATAACACGTATGTGAGAAAGCTGCGTGGGAGCGTCTTATCGGTACATGTGTGCATATACTTGAATTTGCAAGTAAAGAGCCTTATTGGGATTACCCACGGTACATTCTAGTTGGTATCATAAAGAGAATAAGGGACTAGATGTGTCTCCCTTTTTTTTCAGGGATTCGGTAAGCTCTCTGTCAATGGTTTGGAGTTGAATTGCCCCGGATAGCTCCCCTCATTCCATGGAATGATCTCAGACCTAATTTACTGGGCAGCTCAGGATCCAAAGCATACAAGGCTCTCCTCTGCATAGAATGTGTGAAATAGATAGAGCAGCCATCCCTCAGATGTGCTGAAGTAATCTTCAGCCAGAGCTGGTCCAGCAGGCCTCACCCCTAAAGGGATTGATGCAGTGTCAAAACCTTTGGCTCAGGGGTCATCCTCTCTTCTTGCCTCTCCAATCTCGACAAAAGCTGAATTTCTTTCCCTCACTATTCGTTTCTCTTTTTTCTTCTATTGAATTCATCAGCGAGGGAGGCATGAGATGTGAGATGTGAATGAAACATTTTCATTAGAAGGGAGGAGAATCCCCGGTCAGAGACAAGGCCGGAGCTGATCTGAGCCAATGACATCCCCACCAATTCTTTCCTTTTTTTTTTTTTTGTCCTTCTTACTTTACCCAGCTGTCATTCTCTGCGGTATGTGGCAAGCTGATTGAAATCAGCACTGTGTCAGGGCCATCATATCTCAGGGAGACATAAAACATGCAGAAACATCAATAAGCAACAGGCCGCTGACAGCTTTCAGGCACCGATGGTGGCGAGGAGAGATGAGGGGAAGGTTAGGACTCTGGGGGGATGCTGTGCAGTTGAAGTGTCTTCTTCAGGCTTCACTGAGACCCAGGGAAGACAAGATAAAGTCTATCAGGTTATCGCCTAGTTCAAGTTGCTTCTCGGACAGCAAGGCCACTGGGACACTGGATGTCAGAAGATCTGTGCGTGCGTGTGCAAGCTTATGTGTGTGCTTCTGTGGGTCTGTGTGTGTGCTTGTGCAGGTGTATGGTAATAGGGGGAAAGAACAGAGAGAGAGACGTTGCTTCTAACTATAAATCTAGTGCACTGCCATTTCATTTTTCACTGCATGATGAGCATTGTGTCGTTCACTAAATGTAATTTATGTGCTCAAGCTGTCAAATGAATATTTAGAATTATATTTCTTGGTATTTGTATTTGCAAAATACCTCAAACATATGTTCCACGACAAACATTGCAAATCGGCCATTTTTGTCATATGTGCTGGTGAAGTAAGATTGATAATGCACTAGTTATACCTGGTAGCGAGGGCCAAGAGATGCTTTGGGATTTTCAATGTGTATTTAATTCACTAATGGGAGGTAAAGGTGATAGTCTGTTAGATCGCAGCCTGACACTGCCTCTTACCACTGCTAATTAGGCAAGTTTTTTGCCCAGAAGAAACTGCTGAATCTGTCGTTTCTCATGCCTGATAATGGTCGTCACGGTGCCCTAACCTACCTGTTTGGAATTATGATACGGCACAAATAATCAGCTTTACAGGATCCTGACTTTGATGGGGTATATTCACCAGTAATTAGGACGACATAGAAGTCTATGAAGGGAGCTGAGTTTTGGCTGAAGTGGAAGTTTCCCCAAAGTTGAAGCCTATTATTTTTGTGTTGATGGGTTAACGCTGTGGACAGGCGCCCATCTACATATCAAATGTGACTCCCATTATTTTATTATTTTAGTTTCTCTCTGCTAACGGCGCCTCCCGGCACTCCTCCATGTTCTCCTCCATCTGCCTCCTGTCCATTGATCAGCCTTCCGGGGCATCAGTCTGTTTAACATCTGCTACAAGTTCTAGCAGCTCAGGTAACTATCTAGCTGCTCTCCACTGCCTATTGATCTTCATGTCCACCTGCAGGAACATCTGTTTCAGCATGTCGTTTGTCAACGCAACCAGCTACCTTGTTTCACTTCACGTCTTGTCCACTTTCACTCACTCCCACAAAGAAAATGTCCTCCTAAATGCTTGTTAAATTGTCGTTTGCATTGTTCTAATAATGAATTTTAAATTAGTCACTCATAGTTATTATATCTTGGCAAATAGTGGGAGTAGTACTTGTACTGGGAAAATATTTTAATATTAAATAATTTAAAAATATTTGAATTTAAAGAAAAATATTAACTTCCCAGTACAAGTAAATACAGCTTTTTATTTTATTCAACAAAAATCTCAATAACGGTTTATTTTATTTACCAAGACTCAGTCTGTACATTTGGAGAACTAATCTACTGAAGCTATAAAGTTTAGTTAGTGCACTTAAAATATTTACTCTTTCTGCTGATTGTTTATATTATATTTGTATTGAATATAAATTGTTATTGTTTTGCATTATAAATCAAAATAATTGCAAATTATTAAATTAGCAGAAACCATTTAAAGAGGATGGCATGCACAAACTACATAACAAAATGATTTTCATAAAAAAGTTGTGCTGTTAAATATGCTGTAAATTAGATATTAAAATAGTTAAACAGTTTACAGTACACATTATTATTAGACAACAGACCACATTTTATTTATTGCTTTGAATATTATACTGGGCTGAAAGCGTGAGAGTCACGGGCTGGGGAGAGCTCGCATCGTTCTCTCCTTCACAGGCTTCCAGAGCTCGGAGGAGCTGCTGCTGCACGGTTTAATTTGCTCTTTTGTAATGATGGGGCGTAGGTTAGTTAATTTCAATTTTTGATTTCAAAAGCTATCAAATACAGCTCAGATGAGAAATCAATTTTCCCAGCTGCCCTGGCTTTGTGGTGAAAAGAGCTCCCGCCATTGGTGCACAGCCCGTCACATGACCGAGTCAGGGATTAGTTCAGTAGGCCCATGTTGCCACCAGCTCAATTACATGCTGCCTCTTGTCATTTACCTCTATAACATCTCACTCTCAGACACAACTCATATTTAATTCATGAAAGCCTGCACATGAGTAATTGTAATATAGATTGTTGTAGAAAATTTGACCAAATTTAGACCGCAACTTTTAGTTTTGCATGTCAATGTCAGTGATTGTGTCATTTGCTGTAATTTGGGATAAACAAAGATGGAACAGTGAGTTTCCAGTGTTGGTCTGATAAAGTCCAAATAGTATAAAAAATGTACTAAAAAAGTATATCATTTAAAAACTGTGCAACTCCATGAAAAGGAAGATGTAGATATTTTTTTTTCAACAAATAATACATTAAAGAAAAGGACCATGATGATTTTAATTTGAAAGGTAGTGACGATCATCAACGGCATCATTAGAACTGTCATGTGATCAGCCGTCTGAAAAGGTTAGTTGGCAATGCCACTGACAATAACCACTCACCTAAATAATAATGTTCCGTTTTTGTGTAAAAGTCCCTTTGCTCCATAGTTCCCTATAACCTATCGTGTGTTAATAAATCAAATGTAAAAAGGATACCTCTTTGTTTAAGCCATAGACTTCACAATACAAACAGATCTGTGTGCTGAATGAGCACAATAGAAAATATCTTCCCTCAAATAAACAACTACATTTTGACACTGTAAAAACCTCAAAGAATTTTGGCCATGTGTGCGAGCATATTTTACATTGTTATGAAGACTTTGGTTTGGAGATTTGAATCCATTCCAACATTTCCTCGTGTCAAACGAACCCTCTTTTCCTTTTGCACACCACGAATTGACAATTTGTTAAGTAATCAAAGAATCTCCTTTTTTTTTCATATGGATCAGTTCGTGACACAAAAAAGTAGAGCAGAGGCAATGTCTGGACATATCGTGAGATTATATCCGCTTGACAGTTGTGTTATTCTATGTGGTTTCCATGGCAACTGTTTGGGTGAGGCCTCCAATAAAACCAACCTCAGCTGTCATCTCTTCACCTAAAAGCTTTGTAATTGCTCTCATTTGCATACTACAATTAAGTGTGTTAGCTCACAGCAAGAACAATCAACCTCCACTAAAGACTGGGAATAGTATAATTATTATATCAGTGGATTTGTATAAAATATCACTGAAGAGCCTTTGTTTGACGTCGGCATTGCACTGGCTGGATTTACCACTTATTTTCATAAATATACATATTTCACAGACCGTGATCGATAACGCATAGGCATGCTGGTTAAAATGTTGTGATTACCATTTTCAATCAGAATTTTAATATCTCCTTATGATCACACAAAAATGGCAGCTTTATTCCAGAGATGATCATTTAGGTTCCTGTCTGTTGGTCAATACAGTAAAAGATATTTTCATCCATTTTTGATGGGAGGCTTTTTTGACTCAGTGGTGCACTTGACTAGCTAGAAACAGAATGATTTGCAGTAGTGGGAGACAGTTTGAACTGCTGATTGAATGGAAAGGTTATGTGCATTGAGCTCTAAGCATTGTTTCTCTTTCCCTCAGATGCGCAGAGGCTGTAATGAAGAGCTCTTGAACTCGCAGTCAGAGAAGCTGTGACAGGAGTTCAGAAGGATGCCTCTTTGGCTCAGCTGGACGTACGACACACACCAGAACACACTCAGGCGCACATACACCCAGAGACAGCAAGAGACAGCAACAAACAGCTAATACAGAAATCAAAATGAAGCTGTCACTCACACGTTGTTTCACAAATCACTAGCTTTTCATTTATAGTGTCCAATGTCCAATCTTTATACTGATATTGGAAAAATATCAAAAATCTATCTCTGCGCCTCTGTTCTTTTATTTTCTGTTTTCCTCAATAATATTTACTTTTGGGAACCGCTTTGACATGAACTTAGAGGTTACAAACTTAATATGATCATGGAGGCATAACTTTGAGTTTGTGAGTTATAAAAGCAGCCGTAGCCGAGCTATATTATCAAGCCTGTGATACTGCAGCACATCTTTGGGCAGGTACATTTTATTTGGAGTTTTTGCCTTCAGGCCCTGAATTGAAATGGAAGACCAAATAGCAAGTGCACCATTCCCAGCTCTCTGCAGCTTCCCAACACAAACTGGTCAAGCAGAAATGAGACCTGCATCAATTTTAATTTGTATTTATCCTGCTGATGACCCGCTCCTTTCACTCTGCCGTTGGAGGCACAAATTACACCCATCATACCTCGGATTCCAACGACCCACGGTGTGCTATCAGAAAATGAGCATGGTTATATACCACCGGCAGGTTCAAGGTGTCACAACACAATTATACAATCATGCAACCTGACGAGCTCTGACTGGTCGCCGTTGTATGACAACTAAGCTGGAGGGCCACGCTGTCTGTCACATCCAGGCGGGTAAGATAAGTTCACTGTGCCTCAGAGACTGCTTTGCTCTATCTAAATCAGTTAAATATCACACAGCTGCTGCAGTCTGCGGTGATTCTATTTTTTTGGGGGGAAGCATAAAGACCCAAATCTGAACTTATCTTTGACTTTTTACTCAGCACAGCAAATTGAGCCTGCTGAATTTGTAAAAAAAAAAAACATAAATCAAAGTGATATAACGTTGGCAGATAAAATTAAGTTGTCAATGAGGAAAGTTAAAAATCGTATACGTACTGCAGTGGTGTGCAGCAGCTCACTGTGACTTTCAATCAACCCTAATCCCTGTGTCTCATAAAACTTAGACCAAAAAAAATGAAGGGAAGCTCCCCTGCCTGGATCCCCAGTGTGATCTCAGTGTCAAGCCATTAGGCTGTGTGAAATGAGGTGCCACTCATGAGTTATAATGCTGCACATCTATAGATGCAATGGCAAAATATAGCCCTCCAATGCTCAGTCCTCTGTTGGAGTTGGGAAAATAATTCTGCTCTGATAGCGGTCCATCTCCCAATATCCCAATTCAAATTCACACAGATATGAAGAGGGCTGTTGGATAAATTCAAAATAATCCACTTCAGGATAGCTGTGAGATTAATGGGAAAATGTGTGCGTTTGCTGGTGTGTCTTTCTGCACGAGCAAAGGTATATGTGTGAGAATGCAGACTGATGAATACAATACATCAACACAACTTTTACATACTGCAGGATGATATTCCTAATAAGATTATCAACCTCAGCCATGAAAAGAAATGACACACGTATGAGAAAAATGACAGCGATGTTTGCTCTCAGAAGGATGAAAATGCCCAAACTATTCCTTTAGAGCCAACAGAGACGTTGGATATGAGCTTTCAGAAAATCTATTTATGGGGTACAGTACTTCATTGTATTCAGTTTGAAAGCACATCAACAGAAGACACACATCTCTTTAACCAGTTGTTACAGAATTGCAATAAATTAAACTTATACTGACTACTTCTATACTTGAAGGCACATAACAAAAGCATGCTAGCAGCAGTCTGATCTACTGAAATATTTACCCAGAGGTACTGTAGATGTAACAATGATAAGGAAATAAAGCTAATAAGTGTCACTTTGATATGACAACAAATTATACATGGTTCTATCAGATCTCATTTCCATTCCACAACACAGAGACAGAGAATACCCTGAAGCATGGCTGTTAATGGGAGCTTCTATCAGCCATCGTGGAAAGCCTGCCTCATTACTCACTCCAGCACAACTGTGCCCAGGGTGGTTGATTTCCCCAACGGACACTGGTTCACAGACCAGAGAGGCACTGCGAGGCATGTGACTTGTTTTTCAATGCGCAGGGCACAGATGCCGTCATGCTGCAAGTGTGTGAAATTGTTTTATCAGGAACTTAATTTAAGCAAAAAACATTTCTGAATTAAAGAGAATCCAAAATAATAGTTCAATTGTATGCCTTATTTTGTTTCTAACTTAGAATTGTTGGGTCAATAAATTTATATTTTATTCTTTTACGGGCTTCAGAAAATTGCCCTATGTAGCTATAACCAGCTACCACTCATCTTCGTTTTCATTATACGTCTGATGCTATGCAACCTGATTGTTATTCAGAGAGAGTTTTTCATTCGGGAGGACGCCAAATACTCACATAACCTTCTATCCCTTCCAACCTGTGCAATGAATATTTTAAAACCTTAATGTGTATTGGCCATCTGAATTTTTAGTCCGAGTCTTTTCTTTGTCCATATAATCTCAGGGACCCCTTTCCTACCATTGTGGTTGTAAGAATGCTGTCACTCTGGTTATTTTTCTTCACAATTTGCAATCACCGCTGCTCTCTGGTTTTACTCTCTCTACCCCTGGTTCTAGCTTCCCTGACAAAGTCAACAGGGGGCATCCCTCATCTGTCAAAGGCAAACATCAGAATACTTCTCCTGCTATTTTCTTCTTTTCTCGTTCCCTCTTTTTGTGCAGTCTCTCACGCTGCCTGTTAGAAATACTGTAGATCCTCAGTTCAGTGCAGATTATAAGATTATTAGTCGGGTTGCTTGGTGACCCTAATCAGCATAAGCAAGTAAGAGCAGTCAAAACATATAAGGGAGAAAGTCCTGAAGCTGACCCTCTGGTGACTCTCTCACCCAGAGGGGTTGCAGCAGCACTTGCTGTGTGTGTTTCAGTGCAATCTGTGGAGCAGATGGCTGGAGTCCTGGGCAGAGAGCAGCAGGTCTCAGCCTGCATGTCAGCAAGATGATGTGAGCTAGCTCCCTCCGAGCTTTAGTTAATACCTTCCTGTATCACAGACTTGTTAAGGGTGTGGGCAAAACTCACCGACTCTTTACAAAAGAGTGTCTCTCTCTCTCGCTCTCTCTCTCCGGGTTATCTCTCCTGCGTGGCAGTAAATGTTTACTAGTAAGTAACCCTATAATATATATATAATGTTATATATATAATATATGTATAATATATGTATAATATATATATGTATATAATATGTATAATATATATAAATATATGTATATAGTATGTATAATATATATAATATGTATATTATATACATATATAATATTATATGTATGTATAATATATATAATATGTATATTATATACATATATAATATTATATGTATGTATATAATATGTATAATAGATACGTATATATACCTATATGGATAAAATAAATCAGATGGTCAAATCCGGTTTTGGTAAATTCAGCTAATTCAATACATACCTTGTCAGGAAGGCATTTCATTGCATTAATACAAAAATGATATAAAAATCGAATACTACCACGAAACATTCCTACTCACTGATTTCCAACAATGGCCAGGGATAGGACAGTGATTGATTAATGTGACACAGACATAAGGGCATAAACATGTAAAGCAATTAGAATTGACTGAATGACATACCCTCAAACTGCAACGTCAAAGAGTGATCATGGACTTTAATGTTTCTCTATTGTAATGTAGTGCCCCTTGCTAAGTGATTTTACATTGACTTTTATTGTGAAGTTTCTGGTTGTGATGAAATCGTTAAAACAAAATGACCAGCGAGGTAAATAAATGTTTGCTCGACTTCTGATCCCCCGCTCTCCCTCTGCCACTTAGGCTTTAATCTTGGTTACTGGCAGGTAGAGAAGGCTAGGCCGTGCCTTGTGACGTGCAAGTGTGTGCTGCCTCTCCTCCTATCTCTCTGTGTGTCTCTCCTCATATTATATAAAGAGTGGCAGCAGGCAGAGTGACAGACTGCCCCAAGAGATGACACCTGTCACAGAGGGGAGTGCTGCTAATCTACAAGCCTCATTTTGTTTGAACTCTTTGTCACCTTGCCGTCAAATCCTCATCTTCTCAGTCACTGCCAGCTTCACTCCGCTCTGCTTCTCTGCTTTGCCCAATCTCTCCACAATATACACTGCCTCCTCCATCACCACACACATAGCACCCTCTTCCAGATAAACCACTGTTATCTGGTGTAACATACTCCTGCCTACAAACATCTAGTGATTGAATGAGTATTGTACATGCTTGTATTTTTTGTCAAAAAAGTAAAACATTGACAGCTAAATGTCTCTTTCAGATGTGTAAAATTGCTTATGTACCCTTAGCATATGAGACGATGATGCGTCCTTGTTCAAACGTTTTTATTTTCCAAACAAAGCCCCATTCATTCATATTGAGATTTGTCTAAGTTAGAGTGATCTGAATAGAAATGCAGTCTGGAGTGGCCCAGTCTCTATGGAGCAGCACACTCCACCCCCTGGCCAAATATCTATATTGTCCACTTCTACAGACTGTGCTTTGTAATTATAATATAATTCATTATGTCTATGCTGCATGTGTCACAAAGGAGGAGTCCTCCCCAAAATCCTCCTGCGCTGTTCAGGCTGACCGAACACATTCTTGTTCCCATTTTAAAGCCTGCGGCTTGGAAATACCCTTTCACACCCCCATAAACAATAGATTTTCCTATTTTGCTTAATTGAGATATCACCCGCAAATCTGACAGCTCACACCAGCCCCAACCTCAGACTGAAGGAACTCTATATAGTGACAGGAAGAGGAATGGAAATAGAGCCAAATAAGATTAAATGACAACAATTCTAATATTATTATGCAGTATCATTATGAAAGTAATTATAACAATAACAATTACATTTGCTGCTAATATGCCTCATCATATACCTCTCAGATTTAATAAAAACCTGACTATTTGTGTGTCTATCGAAGTTATGAAATTGTGGGACGACCTGATAGCCGAGTGGCCCATACCACATGCGCTCAAAAGGCCCTGAGCATCGAGTCCACGGTTCGATTCCCGGACCCCGTTTGCTGCATGTCCTACCCTTTCTCTCTATTCCTGCCCCCCACACCAAAAAATGAAATCATTAATGTAGAAGCTGTGGTAACATTCATGTTAATGTTGAGTTTCCCCCTTAACGGCAGAAAAGGAAAGAAAACACATGATATAATCCAAGTTGTAGAAGCATCAGCCAACTTCTTTAAATGCCTCCATTAAGTGAAATTATCTTTTCCAGACACATTTTGTTTGAATGCATCCAAAAATCCCCATTTCATTTGGATTGCATGGGGTTTAATTTAATCCTTTTGCTTATTAAAAATAAGATGCAGCATCTTTAACAATAGAAAGGCTAGTCTGCGTCGAACACAATGGCTAAGGTTAAATTGAAGGTTGTCCATACCCTTTGCTGTGTTAGAAAAACATTCATATTCAAATAACAGCTGAAAACCCTAGTTCATATTGCATAGCAATGTGCAATTGTGCATTTCTACGCACAAAGCACAGCTGCAATGCAGTTAGTTTTTTTTATATTCAAAATGAACAACACTCTCTACCCGTGTTTTCATTTTGCATTTGCTTAAACATTGAGGGAGCAATCATTTACTCCTATCCAAGTACTTAATGCCTTCATAAGTCCGTACTTTAATATCTACGACTATACTAACAGAGAGAAAACTTAACTGCGGAAAATATTGTGTTAGTCATTTATTAAGTAAATAAAGCGTTAATATAAGGATAGCTATATGGACTCGTGTCTGGAAATAAAAGTTGAATACAGCTAACTCATTCCTGCAGCTATCTATAAATGTGGGTTTTCCGAAGCTGCTTGAAATAGTCCAAAGATTCAGCAAATCTGATAGAATGGGGAAGACGATTCTAGAGGGTTGGGACTAAAACAGGAAAGACGCCATATAACCTTTTGTTTTGTAGTTTGAGAGGGGGATGGGAAAAGAGCCACAATTCTTCACACATTTTCTCTCTAACTGAGAACATATCCACACCACTAGTACAGTCTTAAAGTCACTCTCTTCCCACAATGTACATTTTGTTAAGGGGGTCATGTTGAAAACAAGATCAACCGTGTTCATCCAAAGAATCTTAACACCGTCCAGTAGAATTAGAGCCTGGTTTTTGTCAGATGAGTTCCCAGATATTTAAGAAGGTAAGATAGTTATGAGGAAGCAGAACCTCTATTTGAACTGCTACTTCATCATCAACATACCAATTCATGACAAAATGACAGAAACGTCTGCAAAAGTACTAATTTTAGGACCAAGAATATCTTTAACATTGACATCATCATTTTTGGATAAGACTTGTTGGTCTTTAAAGTGTAACTTTATTATATGTACAGCGTACTTATAGCTCTTTTTACTTTTTTTTTTATCAATTTCAACACATTATCAATCAATATGAATCATGGTTAACAAATGCAATCTGTGGATACTGACAGTGATAACTCGCATTTATAATTTCAAACATGTTTGCCCATCAAACAGCAGAATGGAAAGTGTTTGTAGCCAGTGTGCAAAGCACAATTGAGGATCAAACATTTTCCATCAGTTTTCTCAGTTACATAGAAAGAATGACTTCAGAGTAAAGAAAAGTACCGGCATGATGGTTTAGAAGAGTGCAAAGATTGCACAAAGATAGTTTTGACATCTGGTTGTCTCAAGCAACATGTGCAAATGCCAATTAAAATGATATCGTCAGACCAGGTTTCTCTGGGACTCCTTTTGACATAATTTGTTCTCCCGTTGTAGTAGCGAAGCCAACAGGATCACAGAGCTAGTTACTCAAATAACCAGCAACGGAACTTCAACTTCAGACAGAAATGGCTGTGAAAAGTGCCAGTGTCAATATTCAGAGTCAAGCTTCAGCCCATCACTTGTAACCTTAAGACATTTTAGGAGCTTAGCTTCTTCTTCACTCTGTTCAGCTATATGATGCCATGAATAGTTACAGAGATCCTCATTTCTAAAGGCTTATAGTCTCACTCACCTATAGACTGATCTATCACAAAGGGAAAGTATCTTGATTGGCTTAAACCAGTTTACTGACACGATACATGACACATTTGACTCAAGATAGTGATACAAAGTAAATGTATTACAACCATAGCCTTTTAAAGCTTCTGCCAAGAAGCTCAGCGTGCTGCTGAGGCTACAGAAATGTCACGTGAAATGTTTATGCTTATATCTGTTCTACTTTGTTGTCCTTGTTTTTATTTTCATTTTTTTTTTTTGTTTATTTGTAATTACTGTGTATGTACGTTGAGAGCAACGTGAAAACCAGAGTCAAATCCCTTGTATGCGTACATGGCCAATAAAGCTGATTGTGATTCTGATATGCAGGTCATATTCAGCACAGTGTAATATTTAGGTTAAAACACCAAACAAATGCAAATTAAGAAAAAATACCTTGGGTCAATCACGCCACCAAGACAACTAAAGGGCATGACAGCTATGGAAATGTGTCTCGTCCTATTCTAGCTGATAAACTTCAGATCCAACTAATCACAAATCGGTACCTTCAGAACATCTTTGACTTTGTGTCCTAACTTTTAATTCTACTTGGGTCCAGCTGCTACAACTCACTTCATATATAATGTTTTCTCGTTGACACAGTATTATAAACACACTGAATTCTTACCAGTCCAAATAACCTCCATTTTAGCCTGGACAGGCTCTACCTTGTGACGCATTGTCTTTCCCATCCCCCAGTCTTTGTGTCTGGGGAAAGTCACGTGGCTGTTGAGAAACAAATAATTTCACTGGCTATATTCAGAGCATGTCTATGAAGAGCACAGCAGCTTGTCTTGGGAGTCAAGAACTCGGTACAATGTCTTCTGTGATGGGATGGCCAACACAAATGGGCTGGCGCACCTTTCCAATTAACACCCTGCCTGCCAATCCCTGTCAGGTCACACGCTTACTCCCATGACATGCTCTACCTGTCTCTGCTGCTCTCAACACATGCCCAGCTCCAATATAGAATTAACGCCACTTTTCACCTGGTCACGTTGATATGCCATAGATTAGACTGGTGCAGCATGGAGATATGCCAGGCACTCCAAATGAGGGCACCTGGGGTTAAGATTTCAAATGCAGTGGGGCTATTGTTTTGCCACTTCTTTAATATTAATTAAACTCTGAGGTGAAAATGTTCTTTACCAAACTACTGCTTAATTTCTCCACAAGTGAACACCTGATAAGAGATTGTATTTAATGACCACCTGGATGTTACAATTTATTACACCAGTTAAGACTTTAATAAGACAAATACGCTACTGGGGCTAAGTGATTCTATTGTATTGCACAATTTATTGGACATATTAATATTTATGTAATACCACATAGGCTAAGATGATTTCTATCATTTCTTTTTGCCCTAATTCTCAAACATTGCATGATGCAAATGATTATTAGTCCTGCCAATATTCTGCAACAATCTGCAATCTTTAAATTCTCAAAGATGCACAACATACTTGTTGCATATATTTTTATATCTGTAGATTTGTAAATAGTCCAGCTTCTGTAGAGTTCAGCGTGGTTAGTTTAACATATAGTTAGAAGTTATTGATACTTAATTCTCAGTTAAATTATCATGTTCTTTACAACTTCTAAACATCCTTCATTCTAAGCAACACAAACATTGATTGCCATGATGGAAAAACATCTAAACATTTTGACCAGTAAGGCTAACTACGAGACAAAATAACTTTTCATTTTGGTGGCACTGACACATTTACTGACACACTAACTAGGATTTGAAGCACCAATGAAATGTTTTGTGTGAGTTACTAACTTTCACAGACATGCAATAGTGTTATGTCCCATGAAACAGTTGCGACAATTCACTTGTTTTAAAACATCATTCACAGATTTTCACAAAGTTTGAAGATGCAAGGAGGAACGAGGCTTTGCTGCCAGCATTGACTGTTGCATCGGCGTTGACAACTCAGAAGCTAAATAGGCTGGCCTCTGGATCAGCCAAGCTGCAGCGGCCTTGACATTGGAGGTCAACCAAGCACGCTGTAACCGTCACCTGTCACACACACAGATCCTCATCAATACAAGAGAGCTCTCACTGTACATTATTGATGCAACACAACAATATCTAATGTAAGTACAGCTTGGGTTTGAAAAAGTATTTTATGAGATTTTCATGAAATTTTGTGCGTCACATTATTCTTACTGAAATTGTGGTATTAAAGGTTTATGTGCATGTCATTTTTATTTTTATATCATGTAATCTTTAAAAAATGCATTCATAAAACCAAGAACCTGGGAAGAGTAGAAACCATATAATCGTGGGAAATCAGGTAAGCTGTGTGTTTTATGGCATGGATGTGTTTTTGGGGTTTGCTTTGTACTAATTTATACAGCTGTATGTCAGTTAACTTAATGTACGTAAATCTCTAAAAGGTCTTTAGGATAATTGGCATACTACACTGTGACTTTTTATTACTTTTTCGACATACTAGACCGTGACTTTTTTATTACTTTTTTGGACATACTATACTATGACTTTTGTCGACATAATACACCGGTGGTCACTAGTAGGCGGAACGCGGTCCGGATCCAGACCCAGATGACGTTGTAGCCAGACCCTGGACCTAAAACTGATAGATAAATATTTTATCTTAACGGAGCGCTTCAGTATTAACCCGCCCAGCTTTTCTAGCCTTTACGGTACTCGTTCAGCGGTCCAGGAAACACACCGACCAATTACATGCGTTGGTTGCCATCACTTTACACCTGAATGAACTAAATTTAAAGCTGCAGGTCAATTCAGTTCAGTTTTTTTATTTTTTAATCCAGTCCTTATTTTACTTGAAATGAGAGAATATTTTTGGTATTTACTATACCAGACATTCTTTTGACTTTTTTTGGTATACTATATTTTTTTCGAATACATTTTGTATGGTCTACTATACTATGATTTTTTTTTTTGTCATAGTTTTTATGACGTATTTTACTATTCCTGCACATGATTGTAACATTTGTTATTGTTTGTTTGCTCTTACTCCAGGATGTGTCAGTGCACCGTAGCAACCCATTCTCGATCCCAACTCATCAAATACCGCCACTTGGTCAGTGCCCCTTCGGCATTTGATATTGACACATGGACGCCCCCTTTAGCAACTGTATGTCAGGCACTAAGCTTTCAACTAACTCCAACACAAACTCTCCCGTGCCATTAGTGGACGGTAAGAGCAAGAGGCGCAGTATACAGTGTGTGGGGTCTGCTCAAGGCAGGTGGAAGCGGTGATGGATGGGTCAAACAAACAGCAGTCTTGTCCAGGAGTCTGGTGTTGGTGTCCCAGGCGAAACTTAAAGTGAGTCGTTAGTGTTGGTAAGCGCGTGAGTCACTCAACAGCGCTGTGTCAGCACTACAGAAAAATCTGGCCATACCCATTACTATTCTAGTTAAGGGGAACAAGCACTCTGGCTTGTTTGTAAATCTTGAAATCAGTCATAATCGTCTTTGGCAGTCCTAAGCACAGGGTGAAGTGATGGTGTCCTTGCAAAATACATAGCGGAGATAGTGGCAGGCTTTTACCCACAGTCAGGCAGGCAGGTAGCTCGTCCAATCATTAAATTGTGGTTGAATTAAATGATTGCATGGGCTTACTACAGTCCTGGGACAGCCGTAGATACCAGATTGTTTTCTCTTTTTTTAATCGGAGCATTTGCTGTAAGGGTGTAATAAGAATTTCAAAAGAAATATTCCAAGACTTAATCAATCGGTTGTTTAACGAATTTGCAGATATGTAAAGAAACGTATTGAATAATCTGAAATATGATTTGAGTTTAGTAAGTAAAAGCACATGGTTATTGTTATGTGGCATTCACCGCCCACACCTTCAGTTTGTATTTTTGTTTTTGTTTTCAGTTTTCTTATATCTAAACCGACTTGGACCAACAAAAAAAAGCTTTTTAATAGTCAAGTCAATAGTCATATTGGCAGATTAAAAACAAACATTTTAACATCAAGTCATCATCAGTGTATTAGTGTGCAGTTACTCAATTAATTAGATGATGTATACAACACAATGTGACAGTTGCGTGAGATTTCCCTGATGTAGGCTACCCAAACTCAGCACTGGTCACACATGTCACAACTATCCCAAAACAGTGATAATAACAATAACCCCAAAATACAAACATATACAATACATACAAGTATCAAGTCAAGTTCCTTACCACAAAGTTCCTTTCAACAAACACACTTGGCCATGTTTACAGGCGGGATTCTGGAGAGGGATCATGTCTTTGCATTATTGACTCGTTTGTGTTGGTATTAGTGACTTCACAGTTGGGGGTTGAGATATATATTTTGTTTATCTTTTGACTATCAAAAGTGGTATAATTTGTATTATTCACTAAAACAGCTTTCTGGAAAAAAAAATTGTGACGGAATAAAAATGAAGCGTCTCTAAGAAACTTTAAAAACTATATTTTGTCATTTCTAACTTTCAAGACAAGTGCCATGAATGCACTTTCAATCTCATGAAACTCCTTAATGAAACGTAATTGTTCTGTAGCCAGAAGAGGATCAGACGTACACAAAACAACAGAAAATGTGTCCACTACAACTTTACCAAAAGCTTACACAGTGTTTGTGAGTATCTTAGTGGGTTCACTACATTCAAAGCCAGATGAATGAGTTTGCAGAGTTAGGTTTGATTTTTGCAACAACAGACAGTATTCAGCTGAATAGATATTGGTAAAGTGAATTGGGACGCCCTGAAGACGATTCTACTGCCAGATTCTTCCGCCAGGACATTTTCTGTGGGGAAACTCACAACATGTTGGTTGCAAAGATCATTTTCACACAACCCACTCACCAGACAGGCCGCTGATACTGGACGATTTCTCAAAAATGTAGGTTTCGTTCCGTGACAACAGTTGTTCACCGCCAACGTTTTTTAAAATATTTCTATAGTATCTGCTCATGACAAATCAGTACAGTTAGGGTTTGGTTAGATTTAGGCAACTAAAGCTACTTGGTTTAGGTCATGCAAAGATGGTGGTCTTGGCAAATAAAGTAAGTGGTTAAGGCTCTGCAACATTAACACATAGTTATGGTCATCACTTTCTGATAATCCCACATTTGGACCATAGGGTTTTTAACGCTGTATCACCGCTGTGTCCATTGTTTCTCATGTACAGCAAATATGATTATGTTGCAGTTGAGAGGAGCTAAATATACTGTAGATTTGAATCAGATTAGTTGCAGTCTCATGCAGACATTCATACGTTCTCTGCTTCTTAGAATACTTCAATTTGGGATTTTAGCTTTTAAGCATTATTGGTGATGAAAATATATATAAATTCGACAGCTGTTGCTTGTAGACTGCTTTTGTATATAAATAAGGTGTTGCAGAATTTGCAATGTAAGCATTACACTTTAACAGTTTCTATTTTGTGTAGCACTACTATGAAAAATAGAGTTTAATATGCAATGTGGGCAGTTGTATTTAGCAAGCAAATCTATGTTGTTGTTTTTTTTTCATTTTAAACATGTTGTCATTCATGTTTATTTTAAAGCCAGCCACTGGAAAGCAGGTACAGCAAGTAATCCCCTCCCCCAACCTCACCCCCCTAAAAGGCCTCAGGTGGTCCTCTGTGCAGATACAGTGAGAGTTGGTAGAATTGAATACATGACTCCCTGTATGCATGTGTCAAGATTCAATAATACTTTAACATTGTTTTTTTTTCTCTGTCAACTTGAGCAAGGGAAATATCATTAGGCCAGGTTTGCCAGAGATCAATTTTGCTATCTTGGGATGTTACAAACTATTAGCATCAAGCACCGACGTATCACTTTTCCAGGGCTGAGTATAGTATGCGAATGGCTACAATCACCTCAGTGGATCCCAGTGGATATTAAGCTAACAATTCTAGATTCCAGTGGGTATCTTAGAAAAGAGATCCTCTTTATTACACTGTAAGTCAATGGCACAAATATGATCTGGGTGATATGAAGCTTTTTAGAGGATTCAACCCAGAAGCTTTGTAGGAAGGGGTACAGCTTGTCCACACCGCATGTAATTTGCAGATTCTTTACACTGTATTGTGTACACCGACAGGTTTGTGATTTGTTTGCACTTCATGGGTGTCTAATTGATTAAGATTAAAAGAGGACGGTTTGTCTGGCTGTTGAAGAAAATTCCTGGTTGATTTGTATTTGCTGTGCCCCTCCTTTTTAAGTGCAAGTAGACCCTCTAACTACACACCTAACATGAGTCAACACAGGCCACATGCTGCTCTGCATGCTGGTTCACATGCACCACATGACACAGCAGCTGAATAAAGCCATCACTTACTCACTGAACAACTGGGCTTGTGGCGTTGCTGTCTGTTCCAGGGAACCTCATCATTTCCGTATCCACTCAAGTAACATATCCTGCTCATACCGTTCTTTACTGAATTAAATTGAATATAAAAAAATCTTTATGCATGGAATATTTAACATTCATCCTTCATATAATTCCTTTAAGGGGAAATCCAATCAGACGCAGAGTTAATAATCGTTGGGTGGTGCATTATAGTTAAATGACATACCTGTTTTATTTTTATCCTTTAAAACATGTATTCACTGGCTTCACATTTGTAGTTGGGATTCTGTGATGGCATTATAATTGAGTGGACGAAATCCCAGAAACTGTTACTTGTTTTAATTAAACTATAAATTTGAAAGGTAGAAATGAAGTGGGCTGAATAACAAAGGAAAATATTATGTCAAAGTCAGAGAAGTGGTTTTATTTTCCGCTGCAAGCTAAAGCTAAACTACAAAGTACAAGAACTGAATCCTGTCCTACTTCACTTGCTTTGATAGTGGACCACCATGTTATAAATAATGTATTAAAGGATTTACAATGCACAGAAAGAGAGCTGCTTTCAGAAGAATGAAAGTTCCTTTACTAGTACATGAAAAAAACATGTTAACTCTTTGCAGTCCAGACCCAATCTGAGTTATAAAAGACTTCATATATTTTCTTTTGTATTGTCCAGGTTAAGAGAGTGTTTGGTTTCCTTTTTACAGTTTGTGGTAGCTTATTTTTTCTGCCAAAAGGTGTTTGAGGCCTACTGGGACCACTTAAAAGTTTATGCAGAGCACTAGCCAAGTTGGACAAAAAAGCCTTGAAGTATACACACACTGGCCCCTTTCTCAGAACCTCTCAGCTCTGGCTAGGGGGAGTGTTGTTGGTTTATGAGAGGGAAAATAGCCCCAGCCTTCTGCAAAAGTGAAATGGGATTAAGCCCTTTGTTAGGCCCACAATGGTGAGGGGAATTAGCAATAGTTGTAGGCACTTAGAAGAGCTCTCACACAGAAGCTTATCCCAGATTTTGCACAATAATCATTTGAATATCAACAGTGTTTTGCAACTACAGCGCTAATGTATAAACCTCTCTCTTTTAGATATCAAAATCCTGAAAAAAAGGATTTTTTACCAATGGCCACATCACAAATATTTACGCTCTTTATGAAGAATCCTATTTTTGTGAATCATTGCGCTCTGTGTAGCAGAAAACCACAGCCGCACTTTAAAGACGGTGTTTGGTACAGAAGTTTTAAACATTTGTATAAGTTGTGATGCAAGCTTCCTATATTTGTTTATTGACTTAAAATGTAGTTAAATCACATATGTGATTAAACAGTTAAAGCACTATGTCATGTGTGATGTTAAACCTAATATGACTCCATTTTACAATTTCAGCATTGCTACCAAAGCATTGCAATATTTCTTACAAATATCCAGCATTACAGTCCAATTTTGCAACATTTCATAGCAAAATTCAATATAATATACACTATCATGTCAATTTTATAATAAACTTTGAATTTATTGACATTATTGCTGACATTCTAATCATAACAACATGAAAATAAACAGCTTTAGAATGAATTTGAATGTATAATCAATATGAAAAAGCAAAAACTCGGGAGTACAACATAATGCATACATTTAAGTGGAGGTTTTATGACAAAAAACTTCCATGTACATTCACACTACTTTTACTGCTTCGGTGTGAGCTGTATATGAAATAGCATTTTAATCATATTGGTATATAAACACGGGATCCCATACTCTGACTGCAGACTTATCTGGGATCAGACGGATTGACTGACAAGCATAACTCTCACGGTGAAGGAATAATTCAGAGCTTCTGCCTCAGTTGAGCCTCACAGGACTGGCTTCAAGAAGTGTGATGGCCTCAGCATTTTTGCCCACACAGTGAAAACGTATTGTCCAAATCACAAAACATTGAGTGAGATCAGCAGACTTGTCAAGAGGCCCTGGCTTGAATATGAATGATGAGAGAAGAGCAGGGTGGTCCTGGTGCTGTTTTGGTGTTAGGCAGGTGAAAATAAGCTCAACTGTCCCCGCCAGCTGCCCATCGCTAAATCAGAAAAAGGAGAGCAGTGAATTTACCAATTTTTTTTTAAAAGAGCTGTTTAGCACTTTCATGTAAATTTACACCAGAAATGTGCTGAATTTATCCGCAGACATGGGAGTAGTTGTCAAAATGTATTGAATTTCTCTGGCACGATTACAATATTTTAATCCCCAACATGTAATCATCACACCTTTTCCTCAAATTTCATACTTTAGGTAAAGTGCAAGTACTCACACTGAAATGAAAAAGGCTCAAGGTGTTTTTTCAAAGTGAAAGCATGCATGCATTTTCTGTCAAAATGAAGAAATTAAGACATAACACCTCCCCTTCTTTCCTGTCCTTAACACATGCACGCACGCTAGTTCAATTCACTCGAGTGTCTGCATAGTTTCTGCATTCAACTGGATACAATGATGCACAAGATGAATAAAGTTATCTCTGCAACTGAATGGGATGTTGCCGGTGGGAGGGAACAGGGAGGTTCCCTATACGCCTCAGCTGAAAAGAGCTCAGCTTTGAGGACCAGTGCTGCAAGGGTCAGGGCCCAGCTGCTTTTAGGGGTGAAAGGGACACCAGCGGGCTGGACTGACTCAAGAAACCTAACAAAACCAATCGTGTCAAATAAAGACATCCCAGATTGGACATTGACAGATCCCTTCCCGAAGTTGCTGAACACACTTCACACATTCAAACTCTGGTTTGTATCATGTGTCACAGTCAGAGTTCCATTTCACAGTGTATTAGATATAATTCTTTATTCTTTCATTTTTTTTGTTTTGCTTAATTTGTTTTGGGGTCAACATTTCTACACAGGTAGGAGATTTTTTTTTTTAACTTATAGTCAATGTCATCCTTTATTATTTGTTAGTCACTTTTACTCTCCTAAGGATTTATACAACAGGAAGATTTTGTCTCAGATTTAGACCGTTATTATCAGATGGATATGATGGTTCTTCATATATTGGATATTGTGTTGCGTGTTCAAATGTGTTGGTAAAACCACTGCTCTATAAGTGGTTTGTTGATAGGTTTTACTTCCTTTGGAATTGCTGTGTTGGTGGTGCTTCTATTTGACTGTCATTTGAAAAAAAGATATTAGGCCTTCCCTCATTTCATAGGGTGCAGAACTTTTGAATTTGAGGGGGGTAAGTAGGATAATAATCAGGCCACATTATAAGGAATTGATGGTTCATTTTCCCTGTCAGCAGTAACGGAGATTTGCCCAAAGATGTGCCGACCTGTGCAGATAGGGTTCAAAGCCAATTTCCATGTTAAAAACTCCACACGGTCCAGAAATCCCTCTGACTGACTCTTGTTGATCAGAGTATGTGACAAGCCTGTCTTCTAAAACAGCTCTGCTCGTGTTAGTAGATGGAAGTTTTCAAATGTACAACAAACAGTCTGGCCAGGTTTGACTGTAGTAATAGTGTTGTTTTCATGCATAGCCAGAGGCAATGACATGAAGACAAAAGATAGCTCTGGACTGTGCTGTCATAATAGAAGATATGTCCCATTATATGTGTCATACAGTAATTACACAAACTGTAAAAAAAAGCAGTCCTTTCTATTTTTTCTTGTTGTTTTATTCTGCCTTTCATCAAATGCGTGTCAAGTGTCGTTACAAAGCTTTAATTCTTGCCAGAAAATCAGTTCAACCATTCATCATCAGCTCACATTTAAATTTTCCTTCAGGCTGTTTTTCTTCTTTTTTTTGTGCCGAGTCTACTCACAGACAGAATAAAGAGATCACCGGGATGGCGGGAATTTGTTTGATGGGATATAAGATGAACCGTTTTTTTTAAAAAAAGGAGAAAAATACGGCGGCCAAGTATCATCCTCTGTGTCCCGAGGACCGCAGCATTTACGTCACTCTTTATCTAGCTGTCGACTGCTGCCTGAATACTGGTGTTTGCACGCATGCACGGACACATTACTTGTAGTGGGCAATGTGTGCAGGGAGGGACAATTTTACTCGTAAGTTCTGCACATAATTACCATGTAACAGAATAGTTTTTTTTTTTTTTTGGTAAAGCCATCTATCTTAATTGCAATCACATATACTTCAAGAAGAGAGGCAACTGGAGAACAGTCTCATTTTTTAGACTTTGTTCTTTGTTCACTGTTATCACACGACTCTGTGTAATGGTGTCTGTGCTATAAGCTGCTAGCCTGCTCCACTGTGCTGGATATATTATATCCATTGAAATGCCTGCTGGCTGCAGAGTATTAAGTATGGTGAAAACACAATCTTGGTGGGGTCTGTGCGACTAACAATAGATAGAGGCATGATGACTTATTAAACACAGCCAACCGGCAGCATGGCTTTTCTCATTACCTTTTCAATTCCCAGCCTATAAAGCCTATGGGTCTGGTGACAAAACTCTTGCCATGTAATTCTCTCTCAGGCTGCTTTCATCAGCCGATTTCGTGGAGAAATATGAAGCTGATTTTATCGTACTCTATAAATTCACAAAAGGCCCTCAAGTTGCCCCCATGGAAGACATACCTCATCTCCCCAATGTGCCACCACTATTGCTGATCCCAGGCATTTGATAACAGTACCTCTTCTTTTTTTTAATGATTTGACAGGTGTCAGACATGAGCCCTATAGACACAGCATTTTTAATACACTTTTCTTTGCTTGTTTACACCAACCTTCTCAGATGAAAGAACATATCTATCATCTTTTTCTCTCTCAATAAGTGATATATATATATATATATATATATATATATATTAAAACCTACAGCAGCTTTCCGATTATATCAATTGTGCACCGTTGCTGCAGACAAAAAGGTTTTGCAGTTGTCAAAATATTCTACACTTAAATTCTATACCTTCAAGTACATTTATTTTTATTCACAAGATTATGTTTTATTTCGTCAACACAGATATAAATCTCATCAAGCGCGCTCCAAAAGTCTTTGTTCCTGCAGAAATTGCGTCATTAATACACAAAACAGGTAAATAATAATAACTCACAGCCATCAAGTCACTTGAAAATAACAAAGTGACATATTAGACAAACTACAAATTAGTTATTGGGGAACCAGAAGAAAATAAGCAATAATAAGACAGTTGCTGTCATATATTGTTAGATTGTATGTGTTTGAATTTGCTTCTGTTTTGCCCAGTTGTGTTCACTTTCCTCTAATCTAATTCTCTCATGTGGTTTCTGGCACATTTGCGGTATCCTGGCATACAGCAGGGATTGTTTCCTTTGAAATGTTTTGACTATGGTGTCATTTAAAAAAACTTTCATCATGCATGGGTACCTAATCAATTGAAATTCAGCTGCCTTAGCCCCAAGCTTGGGTGTAACTTAGACCAGCTTTCATCAGCTCAACCCTTTTAAAAATAGAAATCCTGCTATGATGAAATTTCCAGTTTGAAATGGATATTCAGCCTCTCCGCTGTGTTGTAACTGTATTTAAAATGAGAGTGCTACAAACAAAACTTTCTATCCGTAGACTTTATTTGCATAATTTAAATGATTAGCACAATATGAGGACTTGATCGTCATGATGGTTAGAATGAGTGGAGATGTTTGTGGTTCATAATATTTCTGTATACAAGCATTAATGCTCCATGTGTCAGTTAGCAGTTACTAAGTCTGGTTTTGATCAGTGCATCTTGGGGTAACATCCCCCCTCAGTCCTAATTAGATTTCCTACATTATAATGTGTGATAATGCCTCAAGGTTTGGTCCCTTCTATCAAAACATTTCTGCAAATATTCCCTCCTGTTAACTCTTTGTGGGCCCACGTTACATAATTATTTCATATTTGCTATCTTCACCTCCATGGGGAAAATATTATCTGCAATAATCATTGTCATCATCATGATTCTCTCCGAGGTCTGTTGGCTCCAAATAAGTAATTTAGTTGTAAAGCAGCTTCATTTATTTTGCCTATTCATTTTTCTTCCTATCATATATCTAAATACAAATCTTCATTTTATAACTGACAGCTTATTACCTCTGAGCACATGCTGATAAATTTAATTCCAATGAGTTAGCTTCCATTTTCGGATCCCATTATCCACTAATGTGGCAGCAGCGTGTGGGAGGAAAAAACTTACAGGACAAGAACTCAGGAAATAAGATGTATGTCTTTACATATAAATATAAATGAATTTAGATTGTTGTTATTATTATTATTATTATTATTACTACTACTACTAATAATGATGATGATAATAATAGTAGTAGTAGTATATTTTGTTGCTATATTTTACATGTATTTTGTAAATTTCCTTTATAACATTAATGTAATTTGTCAGGCTTTATTTAATATCATTAGGTAACAAATAATAGATTTTAATTCAAGAACATTTATTTTAAAAGTGTACAGGTTTAAACACAAAAGGCTGCGATTTCTGAATTTATTGTATTATTATTCACTGATGTTTTTAGGGAAAGGGAAGTTGCTTTTTTTTCAACCACATTGCAGCAGTGCATTCCCCAAATGAAGCAGAACGGTGAGTGTGAAGGGTGAAGTGAGACTGTTAGTGATGAGAGTGTTTTTGGTTGTTTGTATTTCAGTCCATTCAGAATCATAGGTCCCTTTATAAACATATACCTTCTAAGAGAGCAGCATTATGCCACAGTTGGGTCTATTTTGGCGAAGTAAGGAAGTAAGTAAACAATTATTATTAGCTTTGATGTTGGCCTGAATAGCACTCAATTAACAATGTGGCTAATGAGCCCATTAAGGATGAAAGTGTTCTCAACAGGTATGAGAGGATACTGCTGTTTTTGGAGTCTCAGTTCTAAGCATTGAATGCAGCATGAATAACGGTGCTCTTTCTCAATCGCTTCAAAGGCCAAACCTCTACAGCCCAGAGAGCAGAGTTAAATAAAGGTTTGCTTGCAATTGAAGAAAATGTTCTTCAAGTAATATTTCAAGGAAAACACATTTCAGAACAACAAATATCCCATATAAGTCATGCTAATATTGTGAGTAGAAAAACATCTCCCCCCCCCCCCCATCTCCTTTGATTCTTAAAATGCCTCATGCAACAAGAGAAACCCCCCAAAAATAAATGTGTGTTTTTTAAAATTTTAACTAATTTAGCTTTAATTACATTTTAGTTTAAGTAAATATGAGCTTGCCTCAGTCTAATAGTAATTACGCCGCAGTACAAACAAGGCTTGTCTGTTGCAAAGAAAGAAAAGAGAAAGAAAGACAGACTGTGAGCCTTTCTGCAGCTCCAGCGTTTCCTCTGAAGGACTTCCCACTGAAACGCACTGAAAGCCTCACGCGTGGATTATTTCCACATTATTTGCTGCTGAATTCCAAAAGTTCTTGTTAACTAGCAACAACAAATCTTTTATAAACTGACCTTGTTTGTTTCGTATCCAGAAGACTTTTTCTTTCAAATTAATTTTATGAAACAAAATTGAAATTAAAAGAAAAATCATGTCATATTTGATTATTTCCCCTCTTCAACAGTAAAAATATGACCCTACAAAAATGATCTTCCATGTTGTGGCAACATCGTGAGATGTTATTTAGTGTGTGTGTGTTTGTGTTTGTGTGTGTGTGTGATGAAGGCAAATCCTTTTATTCTCTTTCTGTTAAATATTGAAAAAAGCTTTTATTTACATGCAGGTGGAAATTATTTCTTGAAGGAAAAAAAAGAAACAAATGCGGAAGAAAAAGAGCCAAAATGGTATTTAAAAACTATGCACTAAAAATGACAACAAGTAAAGCAAATGATACAACAGTATGTTGAATGAATTTATCTATTTGTAAAACCTGCTTGTCTGCAGAAGTTTCAGAATGTTATCAGTAGTTTCAGCTCAAGAATAGCTCGAGGTGTTTTGAGTGTAAATCCGACTAAAGCTGCCAGCACTGACATACACAGCATATGCTAAATACAGATAAGAGTATTTTTAATAGATCTGCAAAAAGTCTCCCCACATAGCTCAATGGATGTGCTTTGAATGTAGTTGATAAGTTGGCTTAAGCTGAATGCTGTATCCCAACGCAACATTGTGCTACTGGGTGAGCCCATCACAAACTAGCCTTCCAGTAAAGACCACTTCCAGGGGAGGGATTATAGGAAAGCCTTCGAGATCAGCGTCATGTCTTACTAGAGTTTCTGATTATAAATTATGCTGTGCTACAAAAAAAACTAGGCATTGCAAAAGGATCATATGGAAAAATATCTTTAAGCCATTTATTTACCTACAATGTCAAACTAAGGAAAGGAGTGGTGGGAGTGACTTTTATCTAAATTTACTTTAAAAAAAACATTTTATTCTTTTTAATTCAAAATGTCTCAAGTTTTGATTGTTTACAATATCATTTTCTTCAGTCAAATACATTTAAAAAGCAGCAAAATAAAAAAAGAACATATTTTTGAATGCAGCGTTATTAAGTATGAAAAAGAATCTAGCAGAAATAAGTTACATATTAATACCATCATACTTACATAGTTACTATGTTGTCAAAATACTGTGTATTAATTTGCCTCTTATTATTTGTAATGTGAGGAAATAATTCTGTTCTTTACAAAATGTAAACTGGTAGGTAGATAGATAGAGAGAGGTAGGTAGGTAGGTAGGTAGATAGATAGATAGATAGAGAGAGAGAGGTAGGTAGGTAGATAGATAGATAGATAGAGAGAGAGAGAGGTAGGTAGGTAGGTAGGTAGGTAGATAGATAGATAGATAGAGAGAGAGAGAGGTAGGTAGGTAGGTAGGTAGGTAGGTAGATAGATAGATAGATGGTCTTTGTTTCTCTTTAGCTCTCCTCAGGTCATCTGATTGTGTGGCTGAAGAAATGAGAGGGGCAGATAAGCCTCTTTTAAGCTTCCAAGCCACTTAAATAGCTGAAGCACCAGCTTCTGTTGCTACACTGTGAGGGAAGAAAACAAGTCATTTGTGTACTACAAAATGGCTTCTCTCTAAAATGTGTTCCCTCAAATCCTTAATATACTGTGAGCTCTGGCATCACTGCTAAAATGTAGTTTAAAAATGAGGTTCACAGCAGTTTCATGACTTAAAAATGTTTTTTTTTAAACGACACAGCAATATTTAATACTCAGAGTATGCTTGGTTAAATTTGCATTCAAGATTTCCTTTTTACTTTAACGTATTGTGATGCTTGATGCTGATTTCATGACAATTAAATTATCTTTTTTTCTTGTATCATTTCTAATTTATGAACATTTGAGTAAATGTTTGTTCATGCAAACATTTTATTGGATTGACTTTTGAGTAGTATATTGTATTTTATTCAGTGATATGGAAATGTCCTCAGTTCTTGCTTCATGTCACGAGGGCATCTCTTCTCTGCCTTCTTAATAAGCTAGTTCTGCAGCCTCTACTGTAATATATTTCACCAATAAAGCAATTCCAAAGCCAGCCTGGCCTTTTGACCACCACTGAGAACGTGGAAAGCAGCAGGCCGCCTTTGCTAACTAGGCTTACTCTCTAATATTAGATACCTGTCCCCTGGCTTTTCAGAGGGGGGCTTAGCAGTTGATATTTTCATTTGGTCCTGCCAAGATGCGACACCCCCGCTTTAATCTTGTGTTTGACGTTAAGCGCTCTGTTCATGAAAAGTCTCGATGAACTTCAACCTTAGGGTGGTGCTGTCATACAAAAGTGATGTGGTGGGGGAGTGAAGCTGGCTGGTCTATCCTTGACCTCTCCCATTGGCCTGCCAAAGTCTTTCCCCTGCCCTTCTTAATCAGGTGGGACCCTTCCCTTTAAGGGTGGAGGATAGTATATTCTCAGCATCCAGCTGCGTCTTTTATACTAACTGGCACATGTGTCCACGGATGAAGACATAGCAGAGAAATTGTGATGGAAGAGAGTGATGCTGGTCTGTGCTTTTATTTATTTATTTTTTTGGAAAAAAACTGTGGATTATTGTACATTTAACAGGCCAATGATACAAATTCAATATCATGAAAGACATTTTGTAAACAATACATGATTCTCTTTGATACTTTTAATTGTTCCCATTAACGAAAATCTCTGTGGCGTCATTCATTAACAAGGATAGCTAAATGCAACGTCTAGATCCAAACACTGGATATCATATGCAAGATTAATGGTCTGAATGGAAAACAGAGTTCACTCCTGTGAACCCGTCTGTTGAGTGGCAATTACTTTTCACCATTTCATCTGAGCTGGAGAGCATCGGTATACATTTGCAGGTATTAAACATGCCAGAAATTATCAGAGGGAAGACAAAGTAGGAGCAGACTAATGCATTTCTTGGGTAACTACCCCTTCATTCAGCTGTAGGCATTGTGCTCTGCTTCCATGTTAGTATTTATCGTGATGTTGAGGACAAACAAGCCACTTCTTTGCAATCGTTAAGATGAGTTTCCCTACTGATTGATGTGTGGAATCAATTGCTCCCCATAGCATCCATGTCAGTCTATTACCACACAGCCTGGTAATGATAGGCTGTTCCCCACAAGATTATAGAGCTCTGTCACAAAGACTTGCTTCCATGTCTGACCTGGTCTGCTATAATTGAGAGTAGCTTCATTTTTACTCTGTAGGTAAACAAAAAAATGTCTTCATATTTAAAGTAGTGATTTATTTACGCTGTAACGTGATGAATTATTAATATGATTGAATTACTGAATAAAAATGGCCTTTTGTAGCGTTGTGAGCCTGAATTTTAAGTGCAAGAGTTTTGCTGGAAACTTAATCTTAAATTTGAAAGAAATGTCAGAAAGATTGTTGTATTTGCTTTAATGATAAATAAAAACAATTTCATCAGTCAGCATCATATTCAAAGCGTACATCTGATCAGAATTGAAGTCAGTGTCCACGCTTTCCAATGCATACATATTTGAAGTAGTCAAAACAACAGGTGTTTTCTACTCGAAGTGCCCCTCTGTGTAACTGTCCTTTTCTTGTCATGTGAATACACCACAGCTCTCTTACTGCCAAGCTGACTACCATCCAACCCAGTAAGTGCCAGCAGCATTGCAACTCATTTAGTTTGTGGCCCAGGGATGTACCACACAGCCCTGATCCTGATTACACATGATCAAAGATGGCTTCTTCAACAGTGTGATTACATATTTGAGCTTGAATAAAATCCACATGCCTGTGTTCCTCTGAAACGACTAATTGAATAGAATTATGACTTTTATAATGATTTAATACAACAATTGGAATTTTTCTTCAGGTTGACCTCAATCATCGGAGTAGGACGACAGTATGTGCTGCATTAAATTACCTACAGTGAAAGTTGATTATCAGAAAATATGGTGCATATCAAGTGATTTCCTGCCCTAAGTAATATTATTCTGTATAGTTAGAGTTGGAAAAAGATGACATGGGAACTTCAGTCAAGACAAAAGGCATGAGCTAATGAGACTGGTTAGTGATTTAAATTTATGGAAATTGTATTAATTACAGACACCTATCTTTCATCTGTACCATTTAGTGGTGAAGTAATTAAAACCAACAATGACAGTCCCAGCAGTGGAAAAAGCAAACAAGATCAAAGAAAGCGGAGCCTTCGCGAGAAAGTCCCGTACATACCGAATTGGGCCTGGCCATGGGCAACGGGGTCTCATTAAAGTCACACTGTGTTGATCATCAGTTAACCGGCTTTGTGTTGCCTCTGGTTTTAAACTTGCATAACAGCACTTTAAGGTTTGTGCATAATGTCTGTCTGGAGGTGACCAAGAAGAAGTGCTGCCTTGTGTCATTGAGGAACATCCTTTGATTGGTTGATTGGAAAGGACGATTGTGGAGTTAAGTGGCCTCAATACATAATGAATAAAACCGTTTTTACATGAAAACATCTTAAAGTCTGCATCATCAAGACCACGATCTGATGTTGATAATATTCTCCGAGACTATGCAAAACAATGTGTAAATATGAGGAAAGAAATTCAATTTTTCTGCCTTTTTTCCTTAATTAGCGGATTTTGCTCATCTCTACTCCAATTAAGTGACAATAAAAGCGAAGGATCTTTGAGCCAAATCAAATTGTTACAGACATTTATCAACTGCATCGCCTTTGCAAGTTGTGTGGGCAAAGAACGCAAATACGTAGATACATTTATGATGGTTGATATAATCAGTTGCTAATTTGATTTCTGAGTTAGGAAGAAGTAATCTTACGTTTAGTGGAGGGAATTATTTCAAACTGAATGTTTAACAAACCTTCGATGTGTCTAATGTAATGTAATTCTTGCCATTGTTCTTACAGTAGCTGCATAAACTGCTTTTTGCAATAGCGAAGTGTACAAAAGATCACATTTTATTTTACATTGTTGTTTCTGTATGACATGTTTATATTTAAGGAATGTCAAATCATGAATTCAAACCTTATAATGAAAGATCCTTCTGTGTTAAAATATGCAAAGCAGAGCAAATTTATGTTTGAAAATAAGGTTTTTGAAATCAACCACTGATCAAGATATTTAATTGACTCAAACTCTGAAGTGAAGATTATCACTCAAAGCAGAAGAATAGAGTATCTTGCCGCTGACAAAGAACCACCAGAGACCCTTTGCTATGTGGACAACAAATGGATGGCCAGTCTTAACTTTTATTATGAGCATTGGAGGTCATATTTAAAATGAGAGATTAGCCACTCATCACAATATTGTTGGATTATCAACTACCTGCAATGAAAGCAACCCCTGGCTCTGGGTCGATAAGAGTTTGACTGCATTTCGAATTAATTTTCCTCAGCTTAGAGCGCTGGACTCCTATCTTGTTATTGATCACAGCGTTAATCCATAACCAAGCACATCCTTTCCCCCGTGGAATGAGCAGTATAATATAAAACAATCACTTTTGACAGCGTACATAAAAACTGGAACAGACTTAGAAGTGATTAGAGCTCATTATTAAAGAATATGTTTCCAGACTATTTTTTCACGTCGGTTCATTTTACAATTTTACACCAACATGTCTTCTGCTCTGTATTCCTTCTGGTCTGGGTTGTGATTGATTGATTTCCCCGACAGCAGGAACACTTCACACCTCGGCTGCTTTCTCTGTTTGTCTTTTCCAACAGAGGGACCTCCACAGTGGATGAAATTTAGCCCCGACCTCTGACCTTTGGGTCCAGTGTTTGTCTCCAGTCCAGTGACCACAAACAACTCCTGGATTGCTGTAAATGTCAGTGCAGCGGCATCTCCACCCTCTCCCCTGTGAACCATAGTGCTGCACTCAACCTGCACTGATAGGACACTTTCATGAGCGCTCCATTATCGGTTTATGCTGAATTGATATCTCAGATTTCCTCCTTATGACGCCTCTGTAAACATCATCAAGCGAACAGCAATGAGGGGCTGTTTCTACACTCTTTTATTCAGCTCTTCAAACCTTCAATTTAGTAGTTTACGGCACTTCATATAAAATACAAATATGAATTGTTTTAATATCTTATTTTGGAAATTGAAGATTTTAGATGCGTTAGTTTTATTACCTAAAAAGTGCAGAATGAGCTGCTGGAAGTGGCCCATTTAGCACACACACTAACTGGTACCATCTGTCATAAAGCTCAAATATAATAGATTGTAATTCTTGTTCTGAAGACATTGGTTGTAATGCATCCCATTTTGAAGCACTTTGGTTCACCCTTCCCCCACCCATAAACATACACACTCCCTTTCTCTCCTCTCCGGGCCTCCCGAGGTTGGTGTCTCTGCGTTAGGACTCTATTGTTGCCTCCTGCTGGATAATGCCCTTATTAATTGTACCTCTTTGTAAGGTGTCAGCTGTAGCCTCAGATTGAGATGGATGGATCTCTGGAGTCTGCTCCCTGACCCTCCGCAGACGCTCTATCTCGGCACAACACACAGATGCAACAGTGAGCGCTGACACACGATGACTAAAAGCTGAGATAAAACAGGCATGTTTTAATTATTCCACCGAAAAAAGAAACATGTTTCCAAACTGAAAAGCCCTTTTCTGTCGTTGCTAAAGGTGAGCTAGCATGTGACGTGTTTAAATTATCCGAGTATCTGAGTGTCGCATAGCTCATAGCAGTGATGAAATATCATTTTGTATTGATTATTTTAGTGTGTTGCAGGAATACTGGTTAATTAGGTGGATTGAAGCATCCGTGAGATCAACAGCATTAACATCAAATCCTTTCCTTCTCATTAAAGGAAACAGAGTAAATTTAATTAATGCATATTAATCCCCACTGATGCTCATTTTAGCTTTAAAAAAAAGCATGGCATTGTGGACTTCACATTTATCCATTAAAAGAATATGGTCTGATCACTCTCTGAATCAACATATACACATATCGGGAGCCTTCGTCATAATCTTTAGATTCATTAACTGAACTGTAGAGTTCACCTGTAGACATGATGAACATTGTTGTGTTTATGTATTATTGTTGGTGGATTTTAATTAGGTACAGTCAAAAATGTAATAATCTAGTTAATTGTCTTGCAGTGTAATCGTATAGATACTAAAAGCCTCACACTTATTCCAAATGTAATAAATGGTAAGTAAAATGTACAATCTTATGTCATTGGAAACATATTGTATATTTCATACAATTATGGAAATCATACATTTACATTAATGGGATGAACATGAGTTTAACATTTTAAATATTTTAGTACGCAAAGACGACTCACCAATATTAAGATAATGCTGTGATATAATACGTGTGTACATATTACGCTCCTCTGATATTGACCGGCTTCATTTCTTGTTTGAATGTCCCCTGCTGTTAGCACACTTAACATGGCTTCATGAATGTCAGTGGATGCCACTTTACCCGACCCACGCGTCATGATCAGACAGTTTGGTTGTTGAAGTTTTAATAATGAGTTGATCTGAAGCCCCTCTGATGACATTATTGAACCAGCTAATAGCAACATTTGCACAGACAGAATCTTGCAGGAGCTTTAGGGATGTTTAAGGTATTTCTGGTCAGATCTTTTTAAAGAAAAGAGAACATGTCTTACCTTATATAATCTTACAAAAGTACAGTGATTACTCTTTTGAATATAGTGATGATTCTTTAAGTTTCCAAAAGTCAAAATGCAGAAGAACTAGACATCTTCCCTGCCACTTCTGTTACAAAAGTGCTTTTGAGCAAGGCAGCTCATGCATATACACAACTCTAATCCAGCTATCTTTATTTTTTAATTAGATTATCTAAAATTCCAGTGGAAATTTGAGCTGATAAAATAAAGTGAAACATTTGATCAGCTTTTTATTGTCAAATTTTCTCAGATTGTTGTTTCATTATGTCCATATAATTGAAAAGTTAACTGAAAAAAAAATGTTGTAGAACAAACCATTCTATGTCCTTAAAATGATCATATTCCTGAACATAGTATAATTCTTTTAAAGCACTTCATCCACAGCTCTCCTCTGAAACAGCACAGTAACTGCACAAGCAGAAGGAGACTGAAGTAGCAAGAAAAAAAAGCACAGACCAGAAAATGGAGATCCTCTCCCTTCAGATCCTATTTAGAGAGGCCCTGCACATTTTTAAAGTGTCAATTGTTTTTGTCTCTTGAAGTGTGGATGGAATGTTTGAATTCCAATATTAACTGTAGTGCCTGCTGAGTTAAATTATGGTCCCTGGGCTGTGGGGTGGGAGTAATCAATAAGAATACACAAGGCAGTGTGTAATGTGTCTGCTCCTAGCAGCAGGGACACTGTCCCCCTTACCCTGTCCCCCAGCAGGTTAGATAAATATGATACTGAAACAGGGCACACTGGATTATATGATATCAATGTAGAATCAGGGAAGTGCTATTACGCTCCCCTAGCCCACTGTGAGTACTATTGACAAGGTTGGCTTTGAACACGGCAGTGTATTGCTCTCTCTCTCTCTCTCTCTCTCTCTCTCTCTCTCTCTCTCTCTGTGTGTGTTCTCCTCTTTCCCCTCTCTCCTCTCTCTCTCTCTTCTTCTGTCTGCATAATATGAAGATCCACGGGAGGAAAGGGATCTATATTTCACTTAGCTTTGATTAAAATGGCTATTTAATGCCCGTGCCTTGAAGTTGTGTTTATTGCACCCACAAGTTAATCTGTGAAGGGCATGCTGTGATCTAAATTTCCAGATGCTTCTTTGCATAAAGAGCCAATAACATAATGTAGAATCAATATACAATTGATTTGATTTTTTTACACTCTGCGACATAGTGCTCCTAACATTTTCGTATTGATAACTGTATCTTTTCTGTTTCTCACGTTGACCCCGTCAAATGTCCGACCAATTAACCAGTGTGCCGATGTTGTTGTTTGACTGCTTACTAGTTGCTCATACAGTAACCTCATATCACTGATCTACTCAGACTATTGATTAACTCTCCCTCCTCCGTGGTGAAAGGATCAAACCTGGCATGTCTAAAAGGCCATTATCAGCGTCCACTTCAGATAACCTGCTACAACCTGATACAGCCCCCTTTCACAGGTCGCAACCTCTCTGCCCTCTCCAGCCATCATACCCCCTCTGACCCCCAACCATCATTATCATGCTTGTGTTAAATGACATACAGGTCAAGAAAATGGCACCGTGTTGATGTCTCACATGTGAATAATCCATGCATCTCTGCAAAAATGGCATGCTTCTGCTTTATCAAGTTAGATTTTAGCATAGAGGCCAATGACGATGTATTAAAGATAGTTTAAGATGCAGCACATTCTCTCGATTAGATTGAATGCATTGCAGGTGTAGTTGATTTTTTTACACACATGGGCCATTTTTGAAAATATGTCAGCTCCTAAATATCACTACAGTTTTTAGTACATTCTTTCTAGGGAAAAAAACACTTTCATAGCAGACAGACAAAATCAATTAAAGGTTTACAGCAGCAACCCCGAGTCTTCATTTGTACACTTAATTTAGACATTCAGTCGTTCCTTTATTTCAATTAAAACCTGAACAAGTGTTCTGGGGTCTGGATTTGTTGCACTGTTACAATTTCCAAAGTGCTTTTTTCTTCATTCTGAGAGGAATCTAGATATTAAAGCTTTTTTTTTTCAGGCAGGTATTAGTCACATCGCGGTTGCTTTCACACAAAAGATTTGGCAGAAGCTAATTTGCATAAGGTCAGAGTCAAGCTCCTGATGGAAGTTGTGCAGCATCCCTGTCTCTTAGCAACACTCTTTCTCTCTTGGTGTCTGTGTTGAATTGACTGGTCCTTGGCACTCATCTTTCACCAAGAAAATTCATAATGAAATGCCACCCGACAACCCGCATCTATCACCGAGAGACACTCCTCACTTCTCTCATGGGTTACAATACTTTTACACTGGAATTAATAAATCAGCACATTGTTTAATGGCACAGCAGAGGAGCATGTCACTGCTATGTGTTTGCTCAGATTTGCAGCGACTTTGGTTTTAGGGGGGATAAACATGTTTATTAAGAATTGTGCCAAGATTAGAGGCAAATTAGCAGGTAATTGGAGACACCTGCAAAACAAAGGGGAGGATGGTGAGGTGGTAGTGTGGAGAGCGATAAAGGAAGAGATTGGGCTTCTGGGCTGGCCTCCACCCATTTATTGGTGGGGGAGGCATTTAAAAAGAGGGGATTTGGTATGTTGAAAAAATGACTTTTGTCCTCTTCTGTGGTGGCAGCATCCAGATGCTGCCAAGAGATGTTAATAGAGGGTCACATTTTGGACAATAGTATCCATCACTGCTTTCACAACTGCCTCCGTACTCCAAACTCAATGCTTTCTCTGGTCAAAAGAAGAGATGTGCTCCAATTACTGTTTTTGGCAAAGGCAGCCAGCCATAAACTATACTGTAATTATCGCTCTGCTGATGATTTCTATCATCTTGGTCACCTTGGTCACATGTGGTCTTTGCCCAGCACATTTAAACTTTCCGTGACAGGTCAAATCCATACACATTTATCGCCCACTCCTTTACATTCCCGTCGTCCTTTTATCATCGCACATGTCTTCTTCTTCCACGTCGTGCTTGTCAACAACATCCAAGTCATGACAGGTGCTGGGCGGACATTAAACCTGCTGCTTTCTGTTTTAAAGCGCGCCGCGCTTCACGACTCATTTCCAGGCAGAATCTGGCTGAGGAAATGTCTGTGCACTGGGAATCATTTCAGCTCTCCCCGCTGTTGTGTAGCCAGATACACACGCACCTTATAACTGGCTCATGTCACTTCAATACTTCAAATCTAAATTATTATTATTATTACTATCAAATTATATTTATAGTCAAATTTAAATATTTAAAATACAAATGGGTTGTTTCAGGCTAAGATGTGTTGGATTTAGGTTTCAGAACTCTAAATGTGATTTTTGTTTTAAAATAATAAATAAGTGATTTATAAAAACAAATACATTAATAAATGGTTCGCTGCATGAAGCTGATACAACTGGACAAATTAGGCCGTTGCGTGGTGGCCACGTGCGCTATACTAAATGAGGAGGTGGTATCTAAATGTATTTGTTTTTGCCTACATGTAGCTCAAATTATTTATTTCACATTTTAATTATGTCATCGTCCACTGCGATAGATCGACGGAATTTCCTTTTACCACCGTCTATTAATTGGTGTATTTAAAAAAAAAAGATAGTCAATGCCGACGCGGAACTTGTACACTCCCTGTGCATCACACATGCTTTGCCTCTCTGTATCCGACAACATCCCAAGTGAACGCGCAGGGTTTTCTCCTCTTTGCTATTTCCTTGCTGCCAAAGGTCGTCCAGTTCTGTCGCACGGTTTTAGTGACGTCAACATAACCAAACGACTAATTGTCGCCCTTTAATTGCGATTTAATTTGATCCCTCAGGCTCCTGCAAAGCTGTGTAAAATAACAATATAAATTGCTGCAAATAACAAGCCTTTAGTGAATTGATTGATGTACGAGAGAAAAAGAGGCAGAGGGGACGCACCTGCCTCTATCTGTCCATCTCGGGATCATGAACACACCAAGTAGGTCTAATTTCTGACACGTTCAGCTGGGATATGTCTCAATTGGGACTGAGATCAGAGGCTGTGATTGTCTATTGGTTTAGATTGGGTTGTTCAGTGCAATTCTGGAAACTTTTATTGCAATCCACAGATTGTAATGATGGAGAGCCCTCGATGTGGCAGCACTGATTACATCAGCCTGTCTCTAGGTCTACCTTTCATGTCAGGTATTTATTCGTTCTGTGCGCAGTCCACCAACAGCTACAGCTTTTATACGTCTTTCATTGTTCACATATGGACGGACTCTCCATTACAGACGGTACGATTAACAATCTGACTGTTTTCATTCCGCTCATTCATTTATTGCTTGATTGGAAAACTGGCAAAGATGGCGTTACAATTTGTCTAAATGCTTACATTATGCCCTAAAATACATCACTCGTTTCCTATTGGCTGCTGCGGAGCTTTGTATTTAGAGATTTATCAAGAACACTTTTTTTCCAAAGAGCACGAGGCTCCTCCTCACCCATTACTAAATAATTCTTCCATGCAAAGTTACCAGTAGTGGAAGAAGTATTCAGCTCCTTTAGTTAAAGTAGCAATGTTGCATTATAAAAATACAAGTAAAAGGCCTGTATTGAAACTGTCACTTACATGTTATTAGCGGAATATAGGCTATATAGAGTAACAAAAGTAAAAGTGTTCATATTCAGAAAAGACCCCTTATTCGTATATTATAAATATAGAACTGGATTCTTTGTACTGATGCAATAACGTATTTGCAGCATTACTGTTGTGTAATTTCAGTTATTTTATATATGGTTAGTTGTTATCTACAATGCTGCATCTTATTTTATGAGATAATTTTAATGTACATTTTGAATCTGTGAAGTAACTAGTACTACAGCTGTCTAATAAATGCAGTGAGGTAAAAAAAAAAAAGTACAATATATCCCTCTGAAAAGAAGTAGAAGTATAAAGTAGTATGATTGCACTTTTGCAAAGTACTTAAATGTAGTTTCCACCATAAAACCCCATTACATCATAATATTTTACATCACAGCGTGTATGTAAACTGTGTTTATGTGAAGTCTAAGTCATTATTCCTCCTACCTATTTACAGTTTATACCGGTGTTTTCTTTGATAAAAAGATGGATTCCTACTGACACACTTCCAGAGCAATTTACCAGTGGGGGATTAAGTATTCTCATCCTTTACCTAAAAGAAAAAGAAGAAACAGACCAATGTAAAAGTACTCCACTGCAAGTCAAAGTCCTTCATGAAAAGTACAGAAGTATTATCCGCAAATTGTACATAAAGTACCTAAAGCAAAATGACTTATTATGCAGAATGGCCCCTTACATTACTATATATATCAAAATATATATTATTGGATTACAATTACTGATACATTGATTCAGCATTTTTATGTTGTAGTAGGTTGAGGCAAAGCACAGTTGGGTAGTTTAATCTGCATAAAAATATCATATAAACTCATATGTTGTGTAAAATCTACATTTGCAAGTAACTTTATCTTTCAAATAAATGTATAAAGTAAGTAGCATATAATCATATACAAGTACGTCAAAATTGCACTTAGGTAGCTGAGTAAATGTAATTAGTTACTTCCCACCACTGCAGCTGACAATAAATCACACTCCTGTGTCTGCAGGCTGTGATCACTATCAGCATGTGCTTTCCAGCACGTTCTTATGAGAAGCATCTCTGTGACATATGGAGATGCTTCCTCCCACAGCCACACCTGACTGATCCTCTCCTGTCTCTGCACAGATGATATCACACAGCAAACTGCGACAAGATTCCCAAATGGCTCTCCTTTACAGTGAAACATGTCATCTGACCATGTCGCCTGGCTAAACCCAAATATTGTGCATTGTTGGTAAAGAGAGGTCAGGCAACTTGTGAGTCGTGTATTTCAGGCTGTGTTCTCTAATTAAGTATTCATGAAGCAGCAGTGGGAGCAAAGTATCGGTTTACACTGGTGGTTGGGACGGCATCACCCCAGCTTCCCATGTGTAATGCTCGGCTTTCCCCCCGCCGGCAGACAGGCCATCATTCCTAGTGTACTTCCAGCAATGATATCAAAAAGGTTTTTTGGTCAAGCCAAAGAAAGGTCACTCTAATAATACCAAGGTCAGTGTTGGGAGCCAGCGAGTCTCCCAGTCATTATTCATTTGTTCACAGAGTTAATGACAGTTGCAGGGGGACGATAACTTGGAGCCAGTAGCCATGTGATGTCACCAACACATGCCAAGGGATTAAGAGGGCAGGCAGGGGACAAGAAGTGTGGATTATACAGGGAAATGAAACCACAGCAACAACCTTTACTCCTCCATCACCCAACTCTGCATGTTTGCTGCTGGAGTTATGACAAACATAGAGACGTCACTGAATTATGACAAGTGGCTAATATTGAAGCAGACAGCATTGCCAAAAAAAAGCATAAAGAAACCTTCAAGAGTGTTTTTACTTATTGATGTCCATCATGTCCCAAGTAGAATTGTCTTTTGGGAGGTGCTTAACATGTTCAACGCCCTCCTTTTGATGAGAGAACATGTTTTTCTTTTTTTAAAACCAAACACCGTCATTCATTTACAGCCTTCTGGTAAATTACTGTAATGTTGTGGATGTTTTCATGGTGCGAAGGTGATCCAGCCATTTCAGTTTCTCTCATTTACAACCCTTTTTTAAAACAAATTACAGAATTTAATAGTCGTCACATTATACATGGCGCCGTTATAGAGCTACACAAACAACACTGGCGGAAAAACTGGAGACTGCGGCTTTCACACAGAGAGAATGAACAATGAACACACCTTATTCAGTCATTGGGCAGGCAGCGCAGAGTGAACAATGAACCCCTCCCTCCTGTCTAGCACCATGTCTGATAATGACCACATCCACCAGCGCTGATAGCACTCTTCTTTTATGACCTACATGAGCATAAATACGGCGCAGATAAAACATTTCAGGAAGGATATTGACAATATGACCAGCTGTGCACGAGTGGCAACACAAACTGTGTTTTCTCATGTTTTCATAATGTTAAATGGAGAAAGAAGCCACATGTTGTATATCTGCTGGTCACTTGAGCCATGAAGCAAAACAATCTTACATTCTGCACCTAAAAACACCCCATATGTCGTTTTGTCGAAGCAACATTTATTCAATATCTTTGTTGCAAAGCGACTGTTAAATGAGTTGCTTTTGTCTTTTTTTCAGTTACATCTGCTGAAGAATTAGAAAGAAACTAAATATGCATTTTGACAAATTATGCGGCAGAAATCCACCAATTTGGTCTTTGTCTCAAAACCTAACATGCAGATACAGTAGATTCCCTGTTCGAGCATAAGGTCAGAGTATAAATATGAACTGCATTTTGCATTACTTTCAGATGAGTGAAGCTGTCAGACCAATAATATGAGCTTTCAGTCCTACTTTCTGCCACTTATCCCCCATTCTAGGACCAAGGGGTCATGTGAAAATTGAAAGTGACAGTCAAACCAGCATGTTGAACAGGCTGATTGGACTAAACTGTCACAGCCCAGATCAGAGCTCTTTAACACCAGGCCTATCAGAGGTCTTTCTGTTGGAGCAACCAGTACAGGCCAGGATATAAGAAAAGTAAAATCTCAACAAGGAAAAGAAAATATTTCTAATCCATGACAGGAAGAGTCTGAACAGCCACATCAATTCTAGATTATATAAGAAATGGATGCAATGAGCTAACGACGATAAACAAATGCAAATAACTGGAAAGAAAAAGTTTCATTTTCATTAAGTTGTCTGAAAAACTTTGAAGAATACTATTAAGAGCAAAAACAAAAGCTTCAGAGTTCACTGAGGGTCTCTTCTCTCCGACAGGATTCAGCTCTCATTTCCACTTTCAGATGAATGAAATCCAGCGGTTTTCCTTTGTGGTCGTTTGAATGAAAATGTTTGTATCACCTGTTTTGCGGATGATTTAATGAGCGCGTGATGCTGTCACATGAAAGATTTTTTACTTCATCGAAAGCATTCCCTGTCAATTTATATTTTGTTTCATATGCAGCATTGCATGAAGCCCAGTCAAAAGCAATCAGCTCACCGTCATCCATTCAGGTGATAATAAATCACGTCATTATCACTTTTACTTGGGTCCATCTTTTAAACAGAGGGAGGATGAAATATTTTTGTCAGGTGGAAGAATAACATGATCCTTTTATGTCCTGCTGAGAACCCTTGAAAATAATAATACACCACAGCAGAATCACATGAACAACTGAAAGGCACTGAGTGTTATAAATCTGATGGGATTTGCATATTTTGTCTCCACAGCAAGAAGCAGGCAAAAGAAATCACATGGCATATGAAAAAAAAAGACACTCACTCAGAAGTTAGAGTTAGAGTTCACATTAACAAGGATATGTTCCTCTAGAACTCACTCGTGATTGAAAACACGAGGATTTCAAGGTAAAAGCTTCTTAAAGAACAGATTTTCTTTATTTTTTATTCTTGTATCTGAAAGACTCAAAGTCAGAATCATCAATCAAAACAATCTGTCATAATGTGCTTATTTGACCTTTGATCCTTATCCGTTTGAGCAAAACAGTTTCTCTTTAGTTTGCGTCTCTCTTATTTCAACTTCAACAGATTTACTTTATTACACTGTTTAAAAATTCTTCAAGAGCCTCTAAATACGCTGAAACCTTGGCTGTCAAACAACGTTAGTCCTTGCTGAGGGGCCACTGTCAGACAAGTTAGGAATGAAAGTGTCAAATCTTGTCTCTACTGCTAAGGTGGGAGTTTTAACATTAAGTTAAGGATTGGCTGTTGTGTTTAAAGAAAATGTTGTTAATCATTTAAATCTATCAATTCATTGATGTGAATCATGCTGCTGGTAAATATAGTATCATCACCATTATATAATGTAGAGGAAGAAGCCAGTAAAACCTTAAAAAACTGATGAGAATCATGTTAGTTCAGCCAGTTAGTTCCAGGACTGTAATGACAAAGCTCAAGCGGGCAAAAAAATGAAAGCTTCCTCCTTATTCAACAATATGAAATGTATGTTTCCCAACAGCCTTAAGGTGCAAAAATCCAAACTAAAAAGAGTCTTCACACTCTTGTTTTTTGTCCCGAGCCGTGATTGGTTAAAACAGCTCGACTCAACAATGCACTACAACTGACTTGTTTTGTGTCTGTGTGTGTGTGTGTGTGTGTGTGTGTGTGTGTGTGTGTGTGTGTGCAAGAGAGAGAGAGAGAGGAAGGTGTGTGTACCAGTGACCAGTGTTATGTAAAAAGATACCCATTTCTGCTGTTTTAAGTTAAAATCAATAACCTTTTCATATATTTTCTTAATGTAATTTGATTTCATTCTGAACATGCAGCTTACAAACTTTATCTAATTTTATCCTCAAATCAAATTGTGGATATTAGATTTTCTTGGCTTCACAGGTAAAATGTTTGCACATTATCAGACACTGTGCCTCCTCCGTTCCCCTCAGACGGCAGAAGTCACCCAATAAATATAAAATACTCCGAGTGATAACTTGCCCACTCATGTTCTTTCCTTCACTGCTTAACTTCAACACTTGAGACTTGTTCTGGAGTGTAATGAAGCAACTTCAAAATCTGTGGAATCAGACAAATATAATAGTCTGCTAATTGAAATAAGAACCAGACTTTAGCAAGTGATCACCACAAAATATCAACCCAGCTACAGCAAGACACCCTGTTTGGCTCAGGCATCAGAAAAAAGATCACAAATTACACAAAACCACAGCAAAGTGACAGCTAAAGTGGGGCGTTATATTCTGAAAATCATTAATAATGAAGTGTATAACAGTCCTCACTTAAATCCTTATTTATGTTTCCTTGTGCCTAAACAGTACCAAAGTGTTCTGTGTTGAAAAAGGGGCTCCAAGTTGTAACTATAAAGGTTGTCCAACAGCGACAAACTGAATCCTTTGGAGAGTCATGAAACACTTCAGAGTTGTTTTCCTTCACTCCTTCTTTCTGTCGACACACACACACATATCAAATTAGAGGAGTGTAGCAGGTTTTGTACAGTACATTTCCTCGCATGCACACACACACACACACACACACATACACAGAGATAAATTAGAGACACTGTTGCTTTAATTATGTGATACATGTTTTAATGTAAGAACAAAAACTTGGGCTCTCCTCCTTCCTCTAAGGATCAGGTAAATAGACTCGTCTCCTGCCTTCCAAAACGCACTCGTCCCATGTCCATCCCAACATCACAATTCTCCAACCCATGTTCTCCCTTTTTTCTGATTCCACTGATCTGAGCTTGAAATGCGAAGACAGCAAAGCACTAAGCCTTCAAACGTGTGATTTTTTCAAAAGATCTCTAGAAGCAATCTCTGCCTGACTGACCCTTGACAGCTGCAGATCTCTTTATTTCTCTCTCTGCTGGCACTTCATTTGGTAGAAAAGCTCTCAGATTCACACCTCTGTCAGGCAGCACAAGTGTTTATTATGTGCATACACACAGAATATCCCACATAGTGCACACCTCAAAGGCATGCAGTTCGTAGTCTTTTAACAAACAACATATATGATACAGTAATTTATGCTGCTTGTATTTATTGCACAGAAATCCTACTTCTTGCTAAACTAAACGTGGGTAAATATTGTCATAGACACACAATTTATGTTTGTATTCTCTCCAGAGCCACGGAGTCAAGAAACCCAGTGTGCTCTATGAAATATGTTTCTTTAATACCACCGATGAACCTGTCCTCTGGCTTATCATGCTCCTCACTGCAGACACATGAGGTAAAATGGATTTGACTTCCGCTTCATGTTTGCATTTCTTCTTTTTATTTCAAGATTTTACCTTAAAAAACACTACAACTTTTTGTGAAATGCTATTGGGGTGTCTAAAGGGGGGAAAAAACATCTAAATTTACATCACTGTGATAGAAAACAGAAAATCTGCTAAAAAATTCATACTGTAAGTAGCAGTTACATTTAAATACACTTCCCCATTGTGTTAGATTATACATATCCACACCACAACAGAATTACCTGAACAATAGCATGTATTCTTATGTGCAGTTTGTCTTGGTTTTATTATGGCAGCTTTTCCTCCATCACTCGGAGTGCAGGCTTTGCTGCTGCCTCCCTCTCTGGAAATGAGACTGCAGGCTCTATCATTAGATCGGATGGCAAGTCTTTATGCAAAGTGTTTTGCATAATTACATACCAAAGCCAGAATAGCCACCCTCAAATTTTATGGGTCACAAAGCATCAACAATTGCCGCATTATTGTCCACCAAAGTCCAGCCCCACCAATGACAAGGAACGAAAAAGAGAAGAAGAAGAGAGAGAAAGAACTCGTCTGCTTAATCTAAGCTTGGGAGATTGAATTTTCATTTCAATAAAAAAGTAAAGAAGATTATTCCCAACTTGTTTACATATAGTTGTAAAGTTCAGAGGACTGGCCAAGGCTTCGGGGAGCTTGATCACCGAGTCTCCAACATGTGAGCATCAAGAAGTGGCTCCAGTAAAGTCCTTCATATTTGTAACCTTCTGTGGAGAAGTTCTATTTAAAAAAGGAAACACTCCAAAGGAAATTAAGACGTTTATCACGTGATGTTTTTCATTTTATTTAATTTTGGAAATTATTTATGTAGTGACAAATACCCCACAGCGGTCGTAAAATGTAAAAAGTGTGTATATATAATACACTGGCTGTAGTAATTAGACCTGGTCGTGTTTATTATTATTAAATGTGTTTTTCTAAAAATATCGAGCCTGCGGGTGATTTTTTTGAGCATTCTTCATTTCAGATATTCAGGTTAAAATATGATCACAGTGGTTAATTGAACCAGTTTAAGTTATAATTTACAGTACATTTTGCATTACTAAAAACAAAACAGTAATAATTAGCTGAAATCCGATTAAATTAATTGATTAATTGATACATTATTTTTGAAGACTACGGAAGAGCAATAAAAAGCGAATTAAAAACAAAAAATACATCAGAAGGGCCTTATATTATTTCCAGGAATAGAGCATAATTATTAGTATTGTAGTTTAGTGATTGATATCAGAATTTATAATAACAACGTAGTGATGTTAGATTTTGTTTTATGAGCGAATATCCGTCGTTAACAAGCCGTTGTCATTATCAACTCCAACAGAGAGAACGGGGTCACATGTGGACACAGAAACAATATGTCCTTATGAAGAAATACGTTAATTACAAGAATATAAGAAACTGGTGACCACATAACATGATTTTAGTTTTAAAGCGTGAAAACAGCTGTGATAAAACGGAAACTCTCAGTGGAGGAAAAGGTCAGATAGAAACAGTCATACTCTTTTCAGTATAAAGTGGTACAAATACATATTCGATACACGAGACAGCCTCATTGATCAGATTGTTATTACTAAATATTTGTCAAGAGCATGTGATAAAAAAAAAAATCGAAATATCACCAATGATGACGGCTGTGAGACTGCAGTTATGAGGTCCTTTGCGCTTTTTGTGCAAAACATAAAGTAACAAAACAAACTAACTTTGTCACTGTTGTGTTTTATTGATTATTTTTCCTACCAGAATGATTTTTTTCATTTGTAATGTATCACTAAATAAGTTACATAATAAGTCATCTTCTTCAAAGATATAGTTAGACAATGTTAATTCAAATTGTGAATAAAATATTTGAAATTCCCAGCTGCCACTGCATATTTCTATTATGTTTTAACATTTTCGATTGACCCATTTCACAGTAGAAACCAAACAAAACCAAGTTAGACATGTAACACATAATAGCCAGTCGGGGCAACGGAGCACAGCTGAGGTTAAACGTGCAGAATAGCGCCATCTCGCTGTGGCGGCCAGATATTCCTGCACTTTTTTTCCCCTTCTGCCGGAGACCCTCCGTGAAGATTTGTCCTCTCATAAGGTTGACCGATTTCTGTGTGCGTAGCCAGCTATGACAACAGCCTGCATGCTGCTGTCTTTTGGCGGCCACCAGTTATATGTGTTATCGCTGTTCATTAGTGCAGGGGGTCCCGGAGCGGGTCTCGGGACCTGCGGGGTCAGTGAGAGGGGGTGGGGGGGAGCAGCGCGTCCTCAGCAACTTGAGAAGTACAGTCATTTCACTGTAATCTAATTCAACAAAATGATCACATAGGCTACAGGTCCTACACTACTTTCCAATCGGAGGTCCCGGGACGCTCGTGGGTCACCGAGGGAGTTAAACAGGGTCCTACAGAAATCAGAGAAATAAATTAATTTCTCTTGTGGGTTGTGATTGGTTTGCTGTTGCGCATTTACAGGATGTATAAATGTGGTGATCCTGGATTTCAGCTCCTCGGCTGCTGTCTGATTATGGACAGTGTGTACTAAATCCCATCAAGCCACAGAAAATGTCAGATGTGGGTCCCTGTGACAAACATCTTATCAAGCGGGGATCCAGGAGCTGCAGCGCGTCTCTCCGCGGGTTGTTCTTGAGATGAGAAGATGTGGGAGCTCATGGTGAGAGGGAAAAAAAATCTACTCTCAATATTATGGAGGCTGTTTCTACAAAAAGCCTACAATTTGTAAATTTCAGGGGACAATACAGAAAGGAGTAACAATATCCAGCATCATCGGAGCTGGAGATTCACTTTAAACTACCAGTGGCTGCGGTTGGATGTAAGTTCAAAAATAAAGTTTATTCATTTATTTTTGCTTTATTTGATGTTCTTTACCCGGCAACATATATGTTTTCAAACCAAAAATCAAATAACAAATTCAACTTCTACAAGTTAGGCCTCTATAGGTCAAATAAACGCAACTGAATAATGCGTAAAATGTAAATAGATACAGAAGTTAAGATTTAACTGTATGTATTTCTCCGTGTTTTTTCATACTTAATGTTTGCTCGGAGTTCCCAGTAAGATGCCCAATAAGCTCCATTCTGCAGAAATGCCAGGCGTGCCATTCAAATGAACGATGTTGTGTCTGCACTACGGAGACAAACAACACACGACATAACAAGAAGCCCGAATACAACTTCACGAGACACAGCTTTATATGAAAACCAAACAAGTTTTTCTATAATTTACAGGAAAAGTTAGGCTACAATTGATTGTATCTGTATTTTCCTCACCTGTGGAATATGGGAACAATGTGTTCGATGTGTTGGAAATGAAGATGATGATGATAACAGTGATGATGCTGATAATGAAGACTGGACGAGAGATAACGCGCAGGGTGTGAGTTGTTTTGTTTCGTTTTATTTTAGTAACTTCAGTCTACCACCAGCATCGACCAGAATTACGCCAAATTAATTTCACAGTTTGAGGGGGCTTTGCCAAATGCGTGTTTGAAGTTTCGGCAAAACACACATATACAAACACACACACACCCGCGCGCACGTCCTCCCACACACTGTGGAAGACAATTTACTGGAGAGAAAATAGAAAACGTCTCCATCAGCGGCGCGTGAGGGCAGAGCCGTGCGTGGAGTGACACAAGCGAAGCATGGCAGGCCTTCCCGGCTAATTAATGCGAAATTGATTAAACATTTAGTACATATTTGTGCAATGCATGCGGCATTTTACATCCGCAAAAGCTAATGTCTAATGTCTTCAATATCATCATCATCATCACAGAGGCAAGCATCAACATCATGTGGCTTGAGCTGCACACACACGCAGGCAGGCATGCACTCATGCACGCTCATGCATGTGCATAGGGGAAAGATGAGTAAACAGACCTGCTCAATTGACATTGTCAATTAAGATGTCTCAATCAGCCAATTCTTAGTAACACACACACACACACACACGCACACACAGTGAGGCCCCTCGCACGTGATCTCTAACTCAATGTGTGCGTAAAAGCTGAGTTGTGGTCACATTCAGGGTCCTTCTCCAAACTACTTGAGAGTGACGAGCCTGCAACATTAATACTGCAACCCCTGGAAGACTGACAACCACTGCGGTGCACCTAATGGGGATCTTAATAAAGTATCTATGTACCCCAAGTAACAAATCGATACAAGATGTAGGCCTATATCGATCAATACCTATGAAGTAGTCCTGATGAAATAATGCTTTAGGGTTTTGGGAGGCTGAAGGGCTGTCTAATATGCAGGAGAGTGTTTGCGGTCTCTTCAAATTATCCCTCTGGCTCACCGCTCGTCTCCGTCCTCCCCTCTGAGTGTGTGTGATCGTGTATGTTAAGACTGATCAAACTGCACGCTTTAAAGCACTGGGCATATCGTTATGTGATTCCCACCTCTGCCGGCCTGCTACTCCAGAGAAGTTTAGTCGTCGTTCGGCTATAAATACATATTTTTAATATAATAAACTATAAGCGACGGTCATGCTTCCTCGGTGGCCAAATAGTAGTTGCGTTTGGAAACATTTGGCATTCAATGTTCAAGTTATCATAGGAAATGTTGGCTGTTTCACTGGTATTGAGATAGGCTCCCCGTGAGCGCGCTTGGGTTAAAAGAAAACCGAAATAGCCTTCTCAAAATGGGGGTAATTCAACATGGGGTATATTCCCACTCATGCACTACATCAGCTGCAGTTGTCTTTATCTCCCCTATTTATATCATCACAAAGCGCTTCGCCCCTTCTGAAAGTCTGGCAGTGTTTTTTCTTTTTCTCTTTTTTTCAACTGAACTTTGCCATGTTGGTGTTGATTGGTCCTTCTTTCTGTATTTTTTTTTCTTCTCAAATTTCTCTTTTCTCGCAAATGACAGCTACGTGAAGAGGAAACGTTTGGTTAAATAGGACACATTCAGTGCTATAACATCCTTCTTTAAAAGTGGCTATAATGATCACTAGTTTTCATATGTGGACGGTGTGATGCAGACAAGTCTTTAATATTCTCTACAACTTCTAAACCCGCTTATACTCAATATCAAGGGACAAAAAAGGCGCTGATGTTGTCAACAACATTATAATATTTGTTTGGTCAACGTTATAAATTAGAGTCGTTGGTCACATTCGATGAGCGTCAATTTAGTGAAAAATCCAGGATTATCCCCAAATGATATTTTATTTTATTACAAGCCTCCCAAATAGATTCGGGACTTTTACTGTAACCCCCTGCTGCTTCCGATCGTGTTAAAAGCTACAACTTCACATGTGGACTCTCATCTCGGCAGAGGTGTCCAGTGGCCCTACACTACCTGCTCCACTCACACAGACAGACGCAGTGGGAAACAGAGTGGATGACAGGCGCTTAAAACACACATTACTTGTAAAGTTTCAGCCTAATAACAGTCGGCAGCTGCTGTCGTGCCTGTGCGAGGAGGCGCCTGCGTGTTCAGCGCTGGTCGCTTCTCCATTTGTGTTAAAGTGAGCCTAGGTCTCCGAGGTATCGGAGCAACAGTTCCAGGGTTAGCGGGTAGATGGCACAATTTTCTTACATTTATGGGCAGAATGCAGGAAGCCTTGTGCACTAAGTACAAGTAAAATATCATTTATTTGAAGGGAAAAAGATACAGTGGAAGAATGCTCAGAAACAAAACAAAAAACAACCTTTGAAATTAAGAAAAAATGAAAATGAAAGACAACTCCTTTTGCTGATTCTTCAAGTTGTATCACTATTTCATAGCCAATTTGTCAGACCAGAGAAATTACAATTATAATAACAACTATACAAATGATATTTTGTTTCACCTTTAAGCCAGTGCTCTAACATATATAACAAGTGCCCCATATTGCAAAGCGTTTTACTGGTAGCAGGCAGTGTAAATGAGCTGCTTTGCCTACAATAAAGCGCATGCTGTAGGGCTACTTTGTCATATAGTGATAGTGCCAAGGTGCAAATAATGTGCCTATTCGTCGCTCAACTGTGCGGGCGCGCATGTGTGTGTGAAAGAGACAGAGGAAGAGCGAGACTGCAACCCATATTCTTATCTTATTTAACAAATAGCCCCACTAACAGCCCGTGAGCCCTGAACGAGTTTCCAGCATCAGTGCGTAAACCCCAACAAACGCTAACTATCAGCACAGACCCACGCATCGGCCCCGCAGGATCCTCCGCAGCGTGTTGGATTTTTTTTTTCTTTTGGAGAGGGGGGGGGGGGGTATATATAAGGCTACCAGCTCGTGTGTCAAAAAGTTCTCACGTCACGCAGACGTAAATAAAAGTGACGTCGCAGCGAGTTACACCTCATTAGTCTTTTTTTGTACAAAGCTAATAAATGAGCAGAGGTACAAATTATAGAGTCCAGCATTTACATCACGCTCTGTCAACTAAAATCAGCCCGGTCAGTGTGGAGATCCATCCACACCCATTCTGAAGCTCCACTTATTATTACGTTTTGAAGGATGGTGGAGTGAGTTTTTTCTTCTTCTTCTGTCTTTACTGTAAACATGTGGTCTAATGAAATCATATTGGCTCGCCGTAGTGGGATGCCTACCTTTAACTATCAATACGGGGCTCAGATTGGCTTGACTGTGATTCACCTCAGAGACGGTTTGGTTGGACAAGCAGTGAGAGCAGCACGGTGTGGATAAATAGGGCTTTCAGCAAGACGCCGAGGATAAAAGACCATCAGCATCACATCATAATCATCATTTTCATCATTATCAACAGCAACAAAACCACACACTCACACACAAAAGCACACATACAGCAGCAGAAACCGTGGTGAAGTTGGCTTCTTCCCATCCTGATTAAGCTTCTATACAACAAGGCTAATTCTATTTCAGGCCTAACTCTCAACTAAGCCAATTCTACTAATAATTAATGGTAGGCCAAAGGTGTTTGCATCACAGTATCACGTGCGTATATAATTGACATTTAAACCCATCACAACCACTTCTTGGATATTCACACATTTATACATTTATGATTAAAACGTTGAAATGTGTAGCGTTGAGCAACTTCCTGTTAATGAACCTCAGTGATGCAGTTGAAAATAAAAAAAAAGTATAAGCAAAGAACAGGTAGTTAGAAAGCAAGTTGGTTTTTCAGAAAACAATTTCACCTTTTTTTTCCAGTGAATATAACTTATTATATTTGGATGCTACAATTTATGCTATATGAATTCAATCATAGCTTATTTGTGTGAGCGTCCAAAAGTGAAACAGTCCTCCGAAAATAGTGGGGAAGCTGAGTTGGGTTTTGCTCCTTGCACTGTGTCCCGTGTGAGGAAGGGGGGGGGGGGGTCTGATGTTATGAAATGTTATTATCTGTTGAGGCAGGGCGCCTTATTACAACTGTTGAATCCTATTTCTGAAGTTAAACTGACAGCCACCTTCAATCCATTATTTTCCAAACAGTCTAGTCAATTACTGATCGGCATTTTTATAGAAAATAATCTTAACCTTGTAGCAAAAAGTGAAGTCGTTGAGCGGGCATGTTGGGTGATTGATTAATTATTTTGAAATTCATTAATCACTTTCATGGGGCAAAAGGGCAACATCCTGCCACAGCAAATTGTCCCCCCCCCCCCCTTCCCTCCCTCCAACCGACCACACACCCACATCGCACATACAAGGACATGTTCAAGCGTATGTTTGAGAAGTAAAAAAAACATGAAAAACGTGTGTTTTCAAATTCATAAATTATAATTTAATACCAAGAACAAATTTACAGCAGAATGCTTGTTTACAATAAGCTAACACAAACAAACAAGAATTGTGTTCAACTATAAACTTTCACACACACTCACATATATCACTTGCAATTAATAATAATAATAATCATAAAAAAAGTATCTATACGTTATCAATACCCTGCAGTCATATATTTTTATATATTTATATAAAAACGTGGGTCAGTTTAAACTGTTCATAATTACAATCATGTATCATTCTCTGGTCCATATGTGGCTACGAACAGCCAAAGATCAGTGTTCAATCAGTGATCCCTTTTAATTCAACCACAACATGATGTTCTGGTGTGTGTTGAAGAAAAGCCTCAAAACAAAGACAAAAATGCTAGCTTCCAAATACACACACGCACACGTTCTCACACACACGCGCGCGCACACACACGCGCTCAAGCACACCACGGCACCTGTCAAAGACCAAAGGAGCAATAACACTAAAGTTAAAATATCAACTCCTTTTCCCAAACCTGCTCACCCTGTTTAAGTCTGTAGCCTAATAATGAACTTCGTTTCTTTTCTTTTTCTTTAAATACAAGGGCTAGTGTACTGAATGCACAGATTATATCTATACAGTCAAAAAAGAGAGAGAGAAAACATTTACATTTATATATCAAAGGTAAAATAGGTTAGCGACCTGTGGCCATGCATTCACAGTCTAAATATACATGAAAAAGAAAACATTTGTAGTAATATGTATATACATTAAAAACATAACTTTCAGTGCTACTAGCTAAGTCTGCCACTCAATTTTGAAGACGTTGTATTACCGAGAAAAAAAATGGCAACCACAGATTTTTCTTAATCACATATACTTTGTATAAAGGAAAAACTTGTTGAAATGAATTGACCTATATTTACAAGAATACTGCCTCTATCAGTGTTTTTCAAGTGAAATACACCACTGAAGTTTTAAATCTAATTGTGTTACCCCAAAACGTTGTAGGCCTACTTTAACAACGTTTTGATGGGGAATCACATCATGCTTGTCAGGCACTTAATGCTTGAAGTGAATAAAGGGTGACATTTCAGGGACGCTTTAATAATACTGCTATTAAACACTTCTCTGGCTAGGCTTCAAACTTTTATGACCCTTGCCCTCTCCAAAAAATTTTTTACAAGTTAGTTTTGCTTTCAGTGCAGATTGGGCCACTGCAACCACCCTTAAATGCACATATAATGCATTTAAAGCAACTTGTCTCAAATACCTTTCTAACAGCAGGATAGGCAGCTTGTAAGATGTTTTTTATTGTGTCCAATTGGGGAATTAATGCAAAATATCCAAAGTTGGATGACATGGGGAAGACTTTTTCGGCAAATAATTTGGAAAAACAAAGTTGATCCTGTAACTTCATATTAATAAAGAGCAAAATGTTACCGGTGGGTCATAAAGTTGAACATGAACTCCAAAAAAACTCCCTTGCAGATGGTATTGGTCATCCTAAGAATATAAGTGCGCTTGCAGCATTAAGCCTAGATTATAAGCCTAAACTCCTATTGCTGTGGTTTTAATTCTTTTTAGAACTTTTTTTTTTATTTTTTTTTACATTTTTTTTTACACCTTTTTTAAAATAAATCATTGTTTTAGAAAATAACACCACCTGTACTACAGAAATCACATAGGCCGGTTTGGAACCAGAAAGGAGGAACAAAGAAAGTACAAAACACAGCTATACATGGACACAGGACAAGTCATTTGAGAAAAGAAAATTCACGTTTTGTATTTTCCCTTTCTCCTGTTTTTTTCATTTTACCCAAATTATCATTTTAAATGCACTTAATACTTAAATGTTCCTCATAAGGATCAACAAAATCCCTTTTACTTTTTTTCTCATTTTCTTCTTTCATTAAAAAAATGAATCGAAGCAGGTTGTTCTGCATGAACACTGGGAGCTTGTATCTGCCATTTTGAAAGTTCAGTGGATGTCTCAATTTTTTTTTGGAGTAGGGGGGAATTCACAGTCATTTACGTCAATGTCTTTCTTCATGAAAGCCAGCCCCGTGTAACAGCCGGTTTTTTTTTTTTTTATTCCTTCCACAAAAGCAGCTATAATCATTGTAGTCTCGCAGCCCCCCAACCCCACCTTTTGTTTGTTCGTCTCCTTCTTGGTTTACTGAATTGACATGTAAGGCCAGTTAAAACTGCTCCCCGAAAGCAACATATCCCTGATGAGAGTTTCAATTGGGGTTTTACCTACCAATCGGACGAAAAATAATTGTTCTATGACCGAGGAGGAGACTGTGCGGAGGGAAGGCAAGCGGAGTAACAACTTCCCAAACCGTGTTGGCTGGTTGGGGTACTGGCTCCGGACATATTCCTCCAGGGCGCACTGGGACTTCTCCTGCAAACTTTCCACATGGGCCACATCTGAGAGGCCACAAGCATCTGGAAGGAGGGGGAAAGCAAATAAACATTAATAAAGTGTAACCTAAAGTGTTTCTCTCACTAGGAGTTTTTTTTCCCACCGTGGTGATTTGGCGGAAATTGATAGCCTGTCACATTTAGGAAAAAAGCAATTATTTTAGGAAATTATTCTTATCCCATTATATGTAGAGGTGGAGTTTATTAGTCTTGAGGCTTGTTTTCATTAATAACTAGTGCATATATTTTTCAGTGTATGATAATTATTTAATACCATTGCGCTATGCGAATAATTGTCACACCACAAATAAAATAATAGCTCTGCACTATGATGGCAACTTCTATGGTTTAAACAATTCTATCATATTTTAATTAAAAAATATAAAGATTAAATAAAAACTGAACTTGAACCTTTTTTGCCATACTCAAGAAAGCAGCGGACAATATGAGTGTTGTTTTGCTTCTCTTAATTCGGCGGTCCTCCTTTTATCGCTGCTATAACTCGGCTATAGAGTCAATTGAAGGTGAACTAAATAATTAAGCATATTCATAGCAAAAGACTGTGTTTTAGATGGGGCTGTCTTTCACAGTCAGTGGCAGAGCGAGGCAGAGGGGAGGGGGAGGGAGAGAGGGAAAGACAGAGAGACCTACTGACCTTTAGTGAGCAGAGATTTAGCTTGGAAAAAGGGCCCATAGCCTACGGAGTTGCCGTCATACTACACCACCAGAGACGCATAATCACTATCTTTGCTGCTGCATGTGGGCGGCAGCTGATTATGTGCCAACAACGCTTGTACGCGCAATGGTTAAGTTTGTAAAGTTTATGCATGACAACACCCAAACCACCAAAGTAGCAAAGGCGTGTCATTTAAGCTACAACACACAGCTCACGTTCAAGCCTCAAGTATGGAAGAGACAAATTAAACCATCGTGGCCCATTAAAAGGCTTAATAATAAAATCCAATGACCTGAAATGTGATTTTTTTTTTTTGAATAGGCTAACAAACCATCACGAAAGCAATAGTGATCTGCTATAGAGCTAAATGAAATACAGAGGCTGATGGCTTGCAGGTATGATATAATTTCAAAGACATGCATTCACATGCGAAGAAACAGTGTAAATCTCTTACACACGGATTGTTTTATTTCACTATTTAATGGTAGAACTAATGTAACAAAATAGCTGGGAAGTTTGGGTCATGACCTAGTTCTGGAGCAAGTCCAGAGACGCCTTATATCCTGCGAGGCGCAGAGAATATTTCTGCAAATAAAATGAAACCCGCCCCTCCTGTCAGTGCTCAATATCCCATAATACTGTTAGATTCTGACATATTTGCAATTACAATGTGGGCATGGGGTCTCCATGCTTTTTCTCGGACATGTCTGTCCCCTGAATGACACGAGAGCGTTGAAACCTGCGCTTTGCTTTTACTGTGTGCAAATGGGACATTAGGCTTGTCTTTCTTTTTCTATTCCCCTCCCCCTCGGAGCCTGACATCATTTATATCTGTCATCCCCTACAAACAAGACGTGGGGTATACACACATTGATATATGGCGGAAAAAAAGCAAAGTGTAGCAATTCCTCTGCAAGCTATTGGATTCCTAAAAAGTGTGTTCATAGATAGATTTTATGATGATTACGGTAATTATTGTGGAGTTATCGGTCTTCTTTAACTCGAGATTATGTTCTAATGTTTCAGTCACTTTGCTCTTGTTTTGTTGTTAATTTAAGTAAAAAAAATCCATTACGTGGCCATGCCTAATATTTCCAGTTTAGCCCTGTGTGTGTGTGTGTGTGCGGGTGTTAAATCAGTTGACTAATTAAGTGGTTTATAATTTAGCCACAAGTCTATCCAAAAGCTCTTGGCCACGAAGGCGGCATATAGGTGCACATTGAAGCAGGGTGTTCATTTAAGACAAGCAACAGCCTCTGTAGATACATTTATGTCAGTGTTAATTTAGCTGATGTCAGTGAGCATGTTAGTGACATTCACACAGACTGAACTTGGAGTGTGCCAGTCTATTGTCTTACCTGTGGTGAAGAGCACAATTGCCTTTAAGCAGCTATATTCAGCAGAGTCAACGTGCAAAACTTTGAGCTTCTCCACTTGTTCTTGGAAGATCCTAATGTGGTCCATAAAGGCCACCACTCTGTCCGCAGACATGGGGGAGGCGTGAAGGCCAGCCGCCGCCAGGAGAGGAGCCACGTGCAGGGGCATGGAGCACTGCGCGGCGTTGAGCACAAATAACTCACTCCACGTCAACCTCAGCAGAGCCACCTGGTCGGTGATCTGAAGGTCTGGGAAGAAGGGAATATTCCTGGCCCACTCCACGGCGCTGAAGAGCATCCTGGCTGCTAGTTCACAAATGTTCTCGATGCCCATTATGTTGTTGGGCTGCATGCACTGACTGCCATACCGGGACGTCGGGTAGGGCTCCGCTCTCAACAGGAGAGAGATATATCCGGATAAGTAGGAATGGCAGTGCAGTGGGTCTCCATTTGTCAAGGCGAACTGACCGTGGTGTGGCTGTGTGGGTGGCACCCGTCCCCTTTGCACGGCTGCAGTAAAAAGAGAAACTACAGATATTGAAGCCTGAATTCTACAAATCATCACACAATATCCTCATGGGCTTAGAGACATGCTGTTAAATATTATACATTTTAACTGGGCAGAAAAACGGAATCAAACGCTTACAGCTCTTATGATAAATAAATGACACACATGTTTTTTTATATAACATCATAACAGACACACACACACACACACACACACACACATTATGTTATTGCATGGGAGTTTAAAAAAAGGCTGCACAGACAATATTGAAGCTGTAGGGAGACAAATCATGTAATGAAACACCAGAGATGCCCCTTAAAACACGTTTAACACAAGACATGCATATGTCTTTAAAATGATGCTTTTCGGCAACAGCAACATGAGCTGGCTGTGAAGGAACACAAAGAGGGCAAGGGAGACCTTGCATGTTTAACCCTTAACCTACTTAGCAATTCATCTCGTTTTACCATACATGCAGGCCTATTTTCGATTGATATTCAAATAAATTCTTAGGATTATGTGCGCATAATTCACGCTAGTGTCCAGCTTTAGACACAGCGAACGAGGCAGACGCGGTAGATGTGGAGATGTAGCCTGAACACGCTATCTCTTAATTCGACACTCGCCATAATAGCGCAGAAGGCTATATTGTATCATTGAGTACAGATGTATCTCTGCGCTCATGGCGTTATCTGAATATACATTTGATAGCCCTCGCATGGCCAGGGGTCGGATCTTGTATGTGAAATGCGGAACTATGGAGCGCTTGAGCCGGATACTACAATACAGCGGCTAAAAGGCAGAACCGACGAGCCCCGTCTCGACCACGGCGGAGAGCGGCTCCATTGCGTGCTGCTGCCGCACAGCCGGGGAGAGAATAGTCGGGAGAGAAGACATACTACGGTGGCGACATAACACGGTTTCATGTCTGGAAGCCTAAAAGCACATTCACACAAATAAATAAGAAAACAAAAAGTCCCAATACCTTCCCGTCTCATGCCGACTTTCAGGCATTTTTTGAGGCGGCAGTACTGACACTGATTGCGGTGGTGTTGGTCGATTGGACAATTCCTGTTGGCACGGCATGTATAAGTGAGGTTCCGTCGTACGCTCCGTTTGAAGAAGCTTTTGCACCCCTCACAAGTGAACTGGCCGTAGTGTTTGCCGCTAGATTTATCCCCACAGACCACACATTCAATGTGCTGTGGCTGCTGTTTCTCCGATTGCTGCGTCGTCTGGTTCGTCGGCGTGGACTGTGTGTTGTTCGGGGGTCCTTGGATCGGCGTCTGAGGGGTCGGAGGGGCGACCTGAGAGGCTGTCAGATTCAACTGGCCCGGTTGAGGGGTGGCAAGAGATAGTCCTCCTTGGGTTTGCGAGGAAAGGGTGCCTTGGGTGTCAGCCACATCGTCCTGGGAGCCTCTCCACACTACCATTGCCATATCTATCAGTCAACGTAAAGAAACTTTTTGTCTGCCGTTTTGGTGTCGCGGTGAATAATGTCTCAAGGAAACGCGGTAAACTGTGACTAACAGCCGGACACACAAAATGTCAAATCTAGCCTACGTTGAATCCACTCAGAATCTCCCGAAAACTGTCGATTTATTGCTGTTGGAGACGTTGCGAAGCACGTTTTCAAAACTGATGCGATGGCGAGCTGAGTCGCTGCCTTGCGCTTAAAGGCCAAGTCCAGGGGCGCTTACAGTCAGCCATCCAGTACACCCATCAATGGGAAATGTAGGCTAAATATTAAAATAATCAGCCGAGGTAGCATGGACTATTCAGTGAATGATGGAGCAGGTTTGGAGAGACCGTGCCTGCAGCAGCATACAACAATTGGTGAGCACACTGTAGCAGCTACTATCAAGTTCCAGCACAAGTCTTGAAGAAAATCACCAACTGGGTAAAAAAAATCGCGTCTTCTTCCTTTTTCTTCTTGTGAGGTTGCGCCAGCAAAGCGCGCAGCTGAAGCCAATGCTTTTTGGGAGAGCCTGGAATATGAAGACAACTCTCCCCAAAAAAAGCAAAAGCACCAAAAAACCAAAACACAAAAAAACAAAGATCGCAACCTACAAACCTCACTCCGTGCACTGAAAAATAATAGGAAAAAGGAGTAAAGAAACAAAGTGATCAAATATGTTAAAAAGGCGGAGGTTAGGAAGTGATTTGCGATTGGTAGGAGCCGGGCTGGCAGAATGCTTTCTCTCTGATCAGCTCACTGAGCTCTCTATATAGTGAACTTTGACACGACTGCTGCAACTTAGCACACGTTACCATGGAGATCGGCTGCCATATAAGGAAGGAGAGTGTGTTTGACTGGTCAGAGCTCAGGGACCTCCCCCTGAACCTTATTGGCTAGTCGGCACTTGTGCTACTTGGTACCTTGCCAGAGCCAGCATGGAGGTCGAGAGGGCCGCTTGGTCCTAAAACGAGACGTATTTCGGGAAGAGGAATCCTTTCTATTCACTCAAATAGCTCAGTTTATAGAATATACTGATATTACCAGTACAACTTTGGCAAACTGCATGAGGAAAAACACACAGTCTAAATTCAGTGCCTTATATCGCGTTACAGTATATCCGTAGCCGTATAGCAAGCTGAAATATCCAGATATTTCGTCCCTGAGACACAGGTGCACCTTTTGGAACAGGCTCTGTGCTCATTAGCCACTATAAAACTGTCTATCTATTGGGCCATAATCTTCATCCTTTAAGCAAGTGGATATAAAAACAGAGTACAAAAATACACATCTTAGTAGAAAAACAGACAAAAACAAGACACTCAGACTGCATGATGCTCTAAATGAAGATTGGGGACATTATAGGATAATTGTGAATAAAACAGCATGAAGACTCATGTGGTCAATGCACATATAGTTTAGACTAAAGCCATACGCATAAAAGGGTCACACAAAAAAGCTATGTCATCTGAATTTCCACATTTTTCTCCACGATCCTATATTTGTACAGGGTAATATACCTATTAGCGCATCTATTCACACCATGTACCATTCATCAGCATCCACACCTCTTGTAAAAATGTTATGATAGGCTACTGACATCATCTGGACACCCGGTGCAGCCTGCTAATCCCCCGCCGCAAACATCCCTAACACACCAGGTCAGAAAGGCCATATCTGGGTCTCAAAAGTCAAAGCTTTTTTTCTTTATGTGGTCAAAACGTGAAACGACTACAGCTTTAAATAGGGACTACATTTAAAATGTCCTTTGAGGTCAAAGGCCATGCCCTTCACATTAAGGTTAGGATGAAAGTTAACCCACTTCCTGATAAACAACATGATAAAATCTGGTGTGGTCATTTAGATGCTTTACAATGCCTGTCAGATGTTGCCTTATAATAAAGATAATATACAGTTTGGGATGATGACAAACACAGTGAGGGATACCTTGCATGCAAAACGGGGTCAGTGGTTGCCCTGAGTTTCTGCCCACAAGATTAATATTATTTTAAGGCTTGAAGGCTATTTAAACAGCAGTAAAGAAAAGGTGTACTTAATGCCCGGAGGCTATTGAAGTTGAAATGCAGGTAAAACTTCACGGAGACATACAGATGAATCTATAGCCTGAGCCGTGTCTGTGTCCACAGAGAGAGCAGCAGCAGCAGCAGCATGCATTGTCCCAGGATGTTTTACAGTATATGGGTGCCCCCTAGCGTATGAAGATCTTGCTTCAAATGAGATTCAATTTAGAGGAGCCATCCGACACGGAAACCGCTTCAGTCTCTTCTCCCGCATCGACCAAACTAACGAGCACCATTTTATACTGATGACTGTTTGTTTAAATTCTGTTTTACATGACTTGGACGGCAAATCTTTGAGAGTTGCCAAAGTTGGATTTACTTTTTGCCACTTCAGGCAGTCCCTGCGGTGGTATTTAGAGCAATTATTTCTTTATTCTAAAACAAATGAGCCAATTACATTTAGTCTGCATTACTATTTTGTCGGTTTTATTTACAGAAGTCGTGAAAATGAAGAGCCTGACAATAAAAACACTCCGAAACGTATTCATTTATCGAGGATCCAGCGTCCTTTAAATGGTAAGTATACATTTTGCACACTTTATTGGGATAAATCGGCAAATTGCATTGCTTTATTTCTCAGCTCTATATTAAATTATTGTTTAAATAAGCGGGCAGGATTATCTGTTGAAATAAAAGACATACTGCTGCAGAGAGAGGATATTGTAGCGTATACATATGGGGTACGATGTTTCTATGCGCGTCGGTCATTTTCGGTTATTATCCAAGTGTTCATTTCTAAGAGGATCACAATAAGCCCCACTACTTTGCAAATATCCATTAATTACGTTATTTGATAGTGACAGAGAGGCAGGAGGCTGTATTCTTATAGTAACAGACCTACCAAATGCATACGTTGCTTCGTCCGTAGCGGGATGCATCTTCTCTCTCTCTTTCAGAATATATGTTGTCTTCTCTTTTTCGACACAGTGCTGCGAATGAAACTGGCAAAGCTTCCGCTCCAACAGACGGTATCAAACACAAAAATAACACGCTGTTTATTGGAAAATTTGGCAAATGCCTTATCATGCAAAAACTTTGGATAGCCGGAACAAACAACTGATTCACGTCATGTGTTGTTCAGCGAGGAGTTGGAAATATAAGTTGACGTGTCTTCCGAGCAGAAGATCATTTGACTGCCTCTGGAAATGATAGGTAGGCTTTACAGCAAAGCAGAGATCCTGTGCGCCTTTTCTCGCCTACCGTGATATGGCCAAAAAGCGCTTGTACGCCGCTGCTTTGTGTGGGCTATGAGGAGAGAGGGTGGGGGGGGAAGTCAGAACAGACACCTGTCTTTAAGTGTGGCGGGCAGGCATTGTGAGATTCTGCATATTACTAATTATATTGCAGATTGGAAGTAAAGACGCAATAAGACCTGTGATTAAGAGCTGTAATTAAAAACTGCCCAAATTTTAATTTATTGTAAAAAAAAATCATGTGCTTAAATGGAGCCTATAAAACAGCAGTGACTATTGTGATATTAGTATCCTTATTACTATTAATTGGCTTTAATTAATATGAACAATTACAGTATATCACAATAAATAAAGATAAGCGTTTAAATAAATAATATCTGTTGTTTTTACAGCTACACCTCAAAGCAATAATACATTATGCAGATAATAAGAACGCCTTTTTAATGAAATGACAATAGCCTCATTTAACCTCGCGTGAATCTGTATTGTGTTGAAAAATTCAGCACCTTTTTCAACTCAAACATTTCCACATCAACACAATGTATTTGCTACTAAGCGACCTCCAAAAGTCTTGTGCTGCAGTTTTTATTTCCCGGTTTTAAAAGTTTCCTCTGTGTGATGAGTAGTTGTTCTCCTTTCAAGCAGAGGATAAAAGCACTATATGCTCAGCAAGCCTGCATGAACACAACAATAGCGCTGCCCAACGAGACCAGTATCGATTAAGACGAGACAGAGGATGTCGCCTGCACTAAATATTTACTGATCACACACACAAATAGCTGGATCTTTAACGATTTCCCATGCTCCGGCTGGGAGAAAGGACTAAATCACTTTATTATTGTTAGTAAAACAAAGCACACGCTCTGGAACACAGGAGTGGAGATGTGCTGATTGGGATAAGTGCAGTTAAATTAATCGATAGTGAGTAGATAATAGTTGAGATTTACGGGCGTGGAAAGAAAATGCTTTCACTCATGTATCAGGTTAAAACTGACGTGTACTGCCATTGGTAATTCTTCTTATACGCCAACGCGCGCGCACTGGTCAAAATGGGGAAAAGGCAACAGATTGTTTCACCGTGACAAGCGTTACGATCTTGCATATTAATCCGACCATTAAAACAAAATTTGAGATAGAGGATCTAAAAAAAAAAAGGATCGTTTGCGGCAAGAAATCCTTCTCACACTTGTGTAAAAAGTCATAATCATAAAAGACATTTAATCTCCTCTCTGCCTTCACCAAGTTCTTCATGCAGATAGGGGGGTATGACCCGGAGGTCTCCAGAGTTCCCGGCCTGATTAACCCCTCCAGACCCGCGCAGTAGCAAATGTTAACCAGGCTAATCAACTTCAAGAGTCTGATTGAATTAGATGACTGTGGAATCAGCAGAGAAACTAAATTCTCTTTAAGAAAAAAACATACCATGAAGAGAAATGGTTTTGACTATTGTGTCAATTAACATAAACTATTAAAACAAAAAAGAATAAAGGAATTACAGAAAATATGATTTTGTTAACAGGAAACACGTTTCAGTTGTTTTTTAGAATACAATTAAACAGCAAACTATCAATATTGAAAAATCTCTGTAACAGCCACAAATTATTTTCTTCTGCTTGATAAAGATTACTTGAGCGATGGTGGTTGAGCCCATATGTCATAGTAGTTTTATCTGCTGCATTGCATAATATCAATCAGTACCCTCTAGTAAAGGCTTTATCCCTGCTCTCTTTATAGCAGCACTTCATTGTTCTGTTGCTTATAGGCAAAGATAAAAAAAACTAGTCCAATTAGTCAAATGTGTGCTTGTACATTTGCCTTCATTTAGGTAACCATATTTGCTGACATAAATAAAGTTTCAAAAAGTTACTGTCGACTCATCTAGCAAAATAACCAAAAGGAGAAATATAATTAACATAAGCAGAATCTTCTCATATCAGGAGATATTAACATTTCCATTTTAATGGCACAACATATTTGACAATTGTGTGTGCGTAATTTATTTATTTGTTTTACATATAAGTTTCATGCCGCTGTGTTCTTAGAGCATATGGTATCTTTCGATTTGACTTTCTTTCTTGGTGGTTGAATCCTTGACTCTTAAGCATGGCTTTTACAGACTTTAATGACAAAAGTATGACTTGTCCTTTCAATTATATTCCTGTCTTTTTGGTTTCCTAATAATATGTAATTACAGAAAATAGCAATGCATTATCACAATTAAAAAATCATATTATTGTAAATATGGTGTGTGTGTGTATGATTTGATTGTTTGCATGCACATATAAGCTATACAGAGGCACGTACTGTATACAGTGAGAGAAAAATGTGCATAACATTCACCTTTTAATGCTTCAGTGTTAGCAGACATACATGTCTTAGATGAGACATAAAGAGTTCATTCAGTGGCGTAGATCACTTTCACTCCGTCTGTGTGCCCCAGGGGCCGCTATCTAAAAAGGCAATAGATCCCAGATAGCTCACTGTGTTCAATTTGCCAATGATAGATTATAGTGCCAATTTAAACAGATAGGGATCAATTTGTCTCAATGATCACTCTTTAGGCTGACTGCCAGCATGCTCTTAATGTATTTGTAAATGCTGAATCGCGGCTGTTAAAGTGATCAAAACTGTAGAATGGAGAGATGATATGAGAAATGATAAATGATGTGTTGTTTTGGCTGCTGAAGACTGCATTGATGGAGCACACGTGATGATTACTTGAGGCAGCAGCATTGCAGCAGCAATGACCAAAAGGTCAATGGTTTAACTCCAAGGACTCGCTGGGAAAGTCTGGGTGGGGGAATTGTGTGATAAGTGCTCTCTAACCCTCAGGAACTACTGCTGAAGTACCCTTCGGCAAAGCAGCTTAAACCCCATCTGTCCCAGTGGAGCTGCACAGCGACCGGCAGTACAAGACTGCGGTTGTACCGGGAACTTGTGAGATGTGTCTCTTTGAGAGTGACCTACCTCCGCTTTTTTTCTTTTTAAAAGACGGAGAGTGGGCAGTCCACTCGCCTCACACTTTTTTTCTTCCATGTACTCAGACAGTGAAAAGTTTTGAAGACACAAGAGAGAAAGCTGTGGCAGCCTTCAGTCCTGAGCCAGACACAGTTCACATGTGGCCCCAAAGGCAGCAGACGGTGTATTGAATTACTGTAACTCAAGGTGTAATGTGGTAGCAGTGTGGGATATGTAAGAATTACACAAACGGAAGTAGAGGCGGCTTACTTCAGCTTCAGCTTTCTATCGCAGCCATAAAATGTTGAATTGTGTTTATTTTCTTAAATTTCAGCCGTAACCTTTCATTGGCAAAAATAGCAGCCACACTTTCTACAGTGATAATCAATGTCTCATTATCATTAGATTTACCAATTACATCGAACTGCTATTTAGAAATACAAGGTTTATAAAAGTAGGAGAAACAACTTCAAACCCTGCATGGATCGACCCATGAATGCATGGTGGGTAAACTTAAAAGCATATTATCTGCTGTGTATAATTGCAATTTGCAATGTCACACCTGCTACAGCTATGACTAATACAGTTTTAAGACCTCATATGAGCTGTGTTTTAACTGATTTTCTTTATACTATTACTATTGTTGAGCACTTTCATTTCAATAATATATTTTTCCAGTTTTACCAGGATAGTTACTGTACATGTGTAAATTAAGCTTTCTTTCTTTCACTAGAACTATTGTTTCAACTGTATGAGAGACACAAAGATGACAGCACTCATGTATCCTGTATTTCAAACTAGCTGAAATTACCACAGTAACATAATATATCAGTTACTTCTTCCAGTTCCATGCCTAAAGACTGCAGGCTTAGAAATCGATCGAGCTAAGATGTTTGCATTTCTCCGTGAAAGTGTTGCAGATATACGGTGCATTGTATAACTATGAACAAAACCAGCAGTCTGTGAATATTGACGATTTTAACTACATCTCTACTTCCACAGGTAACGGTTCAACACAGGTGAATGGAACATTCATATTGTACAATAGCAAATATTGCCATTTTTCAATCACACAAATCCACATGTAATCGACGGTCCTTGTGAACTGATTGAGGGAATACAATGTGAATGGGATTTGGTAAGACTGAATGAAAAAGAGAAGACATCTTGGCCCGAAGATGACCTCAAGGAGAAAATCCATCAAAAAGAAAACAGGAATCACTTATTCACAGGATCCTGGTTACTTTCTCGTCATTTGAGGACGTGCACAAGCTGCTTCTCGAGCTCACGACAAGAGTCAATACTCCCGGGATGATGTCATCAGAGTCAAATCTTAGACTTGCTCCACTGGCAATACATTGAGAGGGGATTTGTGGACATGTGATAGTGCCCAGAGGTTAGAGAAAGACATGACGTAATGTGCTCTCAAATACACTCTCAGGAGTAAACAGTATTTGTTTGTAATGTTCCAGTTTAGGAGTCCTGCTAATTGACATGGTCAGTAAGGTATAAATGTATACAAAACATTTGTCTGCTTGTGTGTCATATTTTACAATAGTATTTATTTGCAAGTGACATTTACACAGATACACAGTTCATATATCATGTAACCACAGTTCATAAACACTAGTCGATTTGTATTTATTCAGTTTCTAAAACGCATTTAACAGAGAGACAACACCAGACTATTATTCTGTCACCAAATATTTAAGTTCTTCAAAAAATGTTGCAGGCAAGTCCACAACGTTGCATGGTGGTATATATACGATTGCAGAGGTCAACAGAGAGCACACAAGGAATAAGAATGTTCTGCTGTGCAGTAGATTGTTTACAGATGAATGAGTATTTTCTAAATGAAGTGCTGCACTGCTGTAATGTGAAGCTGACTTGAAAGTACATATCCACATAAGTGTTTCCCACAAAGTTGTGACTCAACATCACATCACAACCTTGTTTCATCAATGATGGGAACTATTATTTAACAGTAACAACATGCGCATGAGACTGGACAATGAGATACAATTTTAGACTGTAGACTAGACTTAGACTATAACTAAATTAACAGATTTTTGAAGTTATCAGTTTTGACATGGCTCTGGTTGTAGTGATTTATTGTTGTTGCTATAACACACTTTACACATTGTATTATGACCCTGCACAATGGCCTATACTATATGAACAGAATCCATTGTTCAACAGGTTCTGCACAAATTAAAACAAAGAAGAAGAAGTGTTAGAAGACAGGTTGTTGACATCCAAGGCCATTAGAAATGCAAACCGACAGAAAATACTTGTGGCTGAATCAACTCTGGTGAGTCACATTCAAAGAATTACATCTGTTTGTGAATCAATCGACAGGCGTAACAGAGCTGTAAACAGCAATGGTGGCTGTACAGCCATAGCATCTGGGAGGCATTACAGCAAACAAAGAACAAAAATGAATTTATTAGCTGAATGTAAATCATAGCAAGAAACAAGTATATTGAACAATCACCACTGTCTTTGTACTAAAACACACAAATGTTATAAACTGGTGTCATGTCCTTGACAGCAGCTGGCACAGGAGTATGTGCCCTTTGGCAAAAATCGTCAAAAAGAGGGTGGCCACACATGTCTTGTGTCTGAAGTTGAGAAGCCTCATCTGGCTTGCAAATGAAAACTATCAGAAGGGAAAAAATAACAACACAAACCTTCAGTCGGTGCCCATAAATAATTATCTTTGATAAAGAAAGGCTCGAGGCCACGGTGCACTGGTACTGATTTGGTATACACATGCAATCCACATTTCAGTCCTCTCATAGCTTTAAAATTCCTTTTCTGATTCTTACGACTTGTCTAATCCGAAAGTGCGTTCTTGTATTTTAATAAGACATTTTCTTTTCTGGATTTACCTGCAAGGTGCAACATACATGATTGGGAGCATATCTGTTGGCTCTCAACAGCTTTCAACATGGTGCTGGCTCCTATAGCTAACAGTGCTAACAGTGCAAACTACGATAAAAGTGCTGACAGTACTAACAGTGCTCACTCTTACTGCCATCCCCGGCAGCACAGTGCAGAGAGGCAGCCTTGAGCTATCCAGTGGGGCATGCTCACATGCATGAACTTGTACTAAATGTCAACAAAGAATGGAGAAGCTCACAGAAGGAGAGCGACTTCAGTGTTTGCTCAGGTAGACACTACTCCCCTATATCTTAGTCATAGCAGTTATAGTTAGTTAGCAAATAGATGTTTGCTGCCATATTAATGCTCTGAATCCCGTATATTGCATCTTTAAGGAAGTACATGAAAAGACTAGGCAATCCATGGTTTGTCTATTTAGTGTAATTTGGTGGTGGTTGGGTTAATACTGTGGGTTAGTGCATTGCACTACTCCATTGTTTACCACAATATGACTGGTTGTCATTAAAAACAAAGTAAGCATATTAAAAACTATTCTTTTTAGTTTAAATGTGCATGTAATGTGCAAAACGTATGAACCCCTGTCACAATTCTATGCACTCTTGACATGTGCATTTTGGTTCATACTGTATGTACAGTAGATACACCCACACACTGACTCATCTACTTAGTCTAACGTCTTCAGTCACTACAATACAACCAAAGATATTATATGGCTTCACCAATCTTCAGTCTGATCATTTTTCAGCCATAAAGCCATTAACTATAATGGTTAAGATAATAATCTTTTACACAGCTTATTTCAGAGGAGGATTGATAGCTTTTCAGGTCATTAGACTGCGAAAGAGTGTTAACTAACAGGAAGTTCTGGCTCCATTTTGTATCCAGATTTTCCCAAATGAGACATTAGTAAAGCTCAGACTGTTAAAAGAGGGTGTGACTGATCCCTTCCAAGAAAAATACAGTAAGGGACAAATCAGTGCAGTCGGGTTGTGACAGGGCAGTGAGCCCACAATGCAAGAATTAGGTCCTCTGGAGGAAAACTTTGAAGCAGGATGGAAACATTGGCTCAAATATAATAAATGGTTTGTGTCATTTATAAGAAGTAATTATATGAATGTTATAATATTTGTCTGAAGCATAAAAGGTTGAACCAACCTTATATACATTAGGTTTTTTTCTATAGAAAAACAGAAATCAGTATACTCAGTATTTACATGTCTAATCATTAATTGCAGCAGGTTATAATGAAGCATTGGTGTGGAATGAATGCAGATATTGAATAAATATTGAAAGAAACATATTTTCTATGCCTGCGCCCATGTTATTTATGTGCCCCTTTCAGCCAGACTAAAAATTATCAATGGTGTGATACTTGCCACCTTCATCACATGATATAAATACCTCTGTTTACTTCTGAACTTGCTCTGCCCAAACTCAACGGCAGTGATAAAAAGGTGGTGTCTGCGCTTTAACACATGAAAAAAGCTCCAGTTTAATCAAACAGAATATTGTTTGCAGCTCAAGGTGAAAATGGAACCATAAACTATAAAGCTGCCCATAATAATATGGGTTCACATAACTGCAGGCTGCGAAAAAAAGTGAGGCCCATTTCATCAAGCTAATTGCTTGTTTGTGAAAGGGAGCAAACTTTTCCACCACCAGTCTATTATGGAGGCTCTTTCTTAATCATAAATAGAGCCCTTGTATCCCAGAGGGACTTGCTATTCTAATTTACAATTGAACTAAAGACCAAAACTATCAATCTTTCACAGACACTTTATTTCTGCCCCCCTTCTCTCTTGTAATTGTGGTGACATAACCATAAACAACAGAGAAAAGGCTGCTGTGACTGATCTGTGGAAATGACAGCATTAACACATGAGCTGCACATAAGCACTCCCATCCGCTGTGCACGTGATTGTGAGCACACACACATCAAGGTGGAATTAATAGTAAGGACATGCATGGAGTGACACGGTCTTGAAATTTAAATAGTGTTATCAAGACCTCTTCCTGGCATGTGAGTATTTTAAGGCTTAATAGGCTTCACTAGTCTGAATCGAAATAACGCAAAATACAAACATTTTGGATAACTGTGAAGACTCAGATACCCTAAAATAAACCTTGGTGCTATTTTCTTATAATAAGGGTCTATTAACTAATGGTCATATTTACAGTTAATATATAATACTTTATAAATAAATGATTAGACAACAGTTAGAACAAGTTGGGAACAAGTGTTTACTCTTTGTGACACAGAGATCTAATACATGATGTTACATACTTTGATGTAAATCCACTGCACAGTGTATGCAACAACGAGACCGCTTCACGTCCTCAACAAAGCACTGCCAAAGTCTCATGCTGTCAGCGTGTTGCCGAATAGAGCTTCGGACACATTCCTGCTTGCGGTGGCATTGCAGTGGCACCACCGCTGCACCGTGCCTCCGTGACGCCTTTAATGATGAGTCTTTTCGTTAATGAGTTAATGCAAAAACTCTCAATGTCATCTCAAAGATAAGAGGGGAGAAAGCGGTGCATTGTACACATAATGACAGGCTCCCTGCCTGCCCCTGAGATGTCATGGGTCAGCCATGTTAAGAATGTGTGTGCCCAATCATCCACTGATCTTTATCTGCTGGGCCTGCAGCTAACCATGACATGGGCCCAATCAGGGGTGCTGATGAATGGACAAAGGGGCCCTTGAATTGTTGAAGCTGCCACATGACTGCTTCTCTACTAAATCATGATGACATTAGCAATCAATATACCAATTACTGAACAAGTTATTAAACATGTTCGGCAAAGCAATGATCTTTACAAACTATATAGTGTACATGTCAAGGGATTGTGATGTTTTCTGTGAATCATAACGTCACTGTCAAGTGCATAGCTCATTTACAACGCTGATGTTTAAATGACTATTTCATGCTCAAAATGACAGATTTGAACAAATAGCAACAACCAACTATTTTCCAAAATACCAATCTAATGTTTGAAATCAGAAATTGGTTTTATGAGGCCTAGCTGAACAAAAGACTCCTAGTCATATTCAGCCATGCGTTAAAAAACGAAGACGACTATTTGTAAATTAAGGTGAGTTTTTGATGGAATCTAAATCTATTTATGCCTTTTAACAAAACCCACCAACGACTGATGTACAAAGTGGCAGATGAGGACCACAGATAGCCTTGGATAGCACAATGACGTGGAGTACAAAAGGTTGAAGAGATAAATTCCAGTCGTCAGTGACATAAAACCTGACAAATTGTAATAACGGACTGTGTAATCCACACCACTCTCATTCTCATCTCATCAAGCTCTCCCTGACACAGTTATAGTCTCAGAATCAAGTCTGCAGCCAAGTTTAGACAAAAAGTCCCATCCGGCCTAGTGGCATTTGTCTTGTTTTACATTATCTGAAATCAAACGCTCTATTCCACTCCCACCGTTCTATACAGTCCGGCCCTAATGTGGGAATGTCTGTAATCCTAACAAAAGGACGTTGACATTTATACCCAGCAGAAATGAATTAGATGGGGCCTGGATTCCTCCCGTGGCTTTGTGCATGGTACACTAGCCTGGGTGGAAAGATAATGACACTTTATTACAGGGTCATTATGGCAGGTAGCTCTCAACGATGAAAAGGCTAGTCAACATGGACAGCTGTGAGAAAGGTGACCCAGCATGTTAACAAATATGGCAAATGGGCATTATGGGACTAATGAATTCAAAAGAAGCTCGGGGGAGGGATAAAGATAATAGATGGGCCTGTCTAAGGATTGCCAAGAAAGATACACATCTTAAGTCTGGTTTAAGGAACTATTCTCAACTATTGTGACTTTGCTTTCCCACAGTGTTGGAAGACGGAAAGGGGAAGAATCGAACGATTAAAAGTGTAACGCATGCTTAAAAACTAAGTAGCTTAGCTTTAGTGTTGTCTTTGTCTCCGGTATCCATCTTTGACTCTGATTATGATGATCAAACTAGCAGGTAATTAATTATACGTTATAGTGATGTTGCTTCTTCTATTTTGTTTGAGTTTACTGCCTGCTTACACTTGACTGAACAGATTGCACGACCAAGTGTAAATTATAAATCATGATTTTTTAAAAACTGTTTATTCCTACAATTCAGTGAATGTATTAATGCGACAGACTAGATCAAGGCAATCATATCACAGCCTTTAGAATGGATGAATTGATCATACGTGATCTATGACACCGCTCCAGGGCAGGCTGCGGGACAGTTCTCATGGTCACGGCTGTAAGTTACATCAGGCCAAGATATAAGTCATCAATATGAACTTTAGCAATATTAATACTTTGCCAAACTCACGTTTAACACTGTGCTGAAGGGTTGGAGAGCATTTCATGTGGATCCTAATTGAATCATTTAACTTCTGCTAATTTACTGTGGCAATCTGCCAAGTGAAGAGTCCGGACCAATTTGGCATTGTGGTTATTTTGAGGAAAGGCATTTTCTCCTCCTACAAGGGTTCCCCTTTAAAATGATAGTTTTTACATTTCTATCAAACATCTCCAATGTGTCTCACTGGACCTGACATGTTGCCCAAGAAAAACAACTACAACTTGTGTGTCAAATGTTATTCCAAGTCCAACTCAAGCGCAAAGTGAAATGTAAAAATGGCCACATCTGCATGTTCTATTCCAACCACTCACATGGGGTCAGGTTGCTGTTGGCATATCGATACTACTAACAGAACTTGGATGGTCATCCTGCTCTTTTGTCACTCTGCCAAACATTTACCCAATGAGATCAGTCTTGGTGGCTGCAAATCCTATAACATGAGATTAGCCCTCGTCTTCACAGAAAAGATAATGACATTAGCTAATGTATGAACAATAGAATACCTCTGTGTGCATTCTGATACCTCACTGAGAGACACACGAGCACTTTGTGCTGGATTCAACCAGTTCTCTTTGAATTCAATGTCGCCATTTCCACCTAATACACAACCTGTTTTTCAGGGCAAATTAAAAACAAAGTCTTGCTTGTCCTCTGGACTGTATTAGTGACAGAGCAGTCTATTTTCTAGTGTGAATCTCATAAAAGTGCTCACCGCAGCAAGTGATTCTCATCACGTACAGTATGTGCTAGTGGGTCACACTTTGATGCACAAGTGGTTTAACACTGTACCCTGTAAATAGATGTTAACCTGACAATAACAGGACTAATCAGATGCTAGTACCCTTCACCTCCAGTTGGTTCTCTTTCCTGAGCTGCTGCTGTAAATGTTTTTTCTACACGAGGGTAAGTCTAAACCAAGTTGTTGATCCAGCGTGACCTATTGAAGACCTTGGTGCCAAAGACAAGATTTGATGGGACACAGTGTCCCCCAATGTGTAGCCTATGTGAGCAAGTGCTGGTACATGTAATGATACATTTGCAACATTTTATTTTGAGTTTTATTGCTAAGGAATGGGATTCTAACAAGAAAATCTAACTTTCTACACAAAATGATGTCAGTAAATGCAGTTATTTAATTTTTTATTGAAGATTTTCTCCACAGTTTCCAAAGGGTTGTACTTGTTTAAAATGCAAATGAATGACAGAACTACCTAAAGGCCTTTGAGCAGCATTAGGACTTGATGCAGTTCAAGTTATTTAACCGACAGTTTGAATCCTAGTAACGTAACGTTTAACAGCCTCCGATCTCTTTGAGAAGCAGCTGCATCTCATAGCTACATAGCTTACATGTATCCAAACTTTGTTTAATGGAAATTTAAAAAATGAAACGGTGATAGTTTCATAGCAAAATTAATCATCATAACCATATGTGAATGAGAGAGGGCACTGCTTTAACGTGATATTATCACACAGCAATTAGGAATAAAGACCAGGGGGAAGGTTCAAAGCACAACCAAGGGTGAAAGTCCCTCAGCCAGTGAACTTTGTGACCTGTGGGTTTTCCATGTGACCCCACCAATAAGAAATGCCATAGGTAATATAAATCAAGTGGAGGTGTGCCACTTTCAAACAGACTCAGCTGAATAGCCCTGCCACAGCAGTGTGCTGCTTCCCTGACCACATGTGTGGGGCTTTTTTTTTTTATTACAAGAGAAGGAGAAGCTGATAGTTGCAGGTGCAAGGCTGACGTGAGGGCCAGCTTTGCAGGTCTTCATAAAGGGGATATCCATTGCCTGCGTTTAATCACAGCCTGTGGGATGGGATTCATTGCTCTTTGATAGAGAGCACTGTTATGAAGATGGACAGTCACTTTGCTCTCTAAGTGAAACCATCGTTTAGCCTCAATTTCCAGAGAAAAGGCCCATTTGTTATCCACAGGGGAGTGCAGCAGGGGTGGTTATGCTAGGTGGAGGCTGCATACATTTTCGTGCATAGAGTTATGGTCAGAGAAAACTGACTATGCTAATATGAATATCTTTCCCTCTTATACCAACAGAGTAAAACTGCAACACAGACACACACAGATTATACAAGTGTGTGCCTGTGCAAAAAGTGTGGCTACAGATGATTTAAAGGTTAACATTAATTTGGCTTTGTGATGGTACACAATCTCTTGTCTCTTATGTGAAAGTAAGACATGCTATGTGCATCCAACACCCTGAAGACCACACTGCACCCTACTCCTTGCAATGGCACTGGATGCAAATCAAGAGGTGCAAAATCATCCAATATTACCAAAATGTCTGATGGATACCTGGCTGAACTGAATCACCACTTTCCTAAACTCAAAGTGCTGATTAGAAAGTGTCTCCTATTAACAGTCTTCCCACTGTTCCAGTCCTGACCTCTACGAGTCTGTTAAGATTCATTTGAGGACAGGTTTATCAAACAGTTTCTTCTCTAAAAGGAAAAGAATGAGCCTTGTCAAAGGAAGTGACACGGTGAAGAAGACAAGTCTATGTGTCGCCTTAATTTCTTACTCATTCATCCAAGAGGATGAGAATTACACCATGTATCATTGTGATAAAGAAGCACCGCTCACCTCGTTCGTGTATTTGGACTCAAATTCTAATATGCTAAGTGGGAGTGTGTCTGAAAGGTTAATAGATAGGAGATAAGGTTCTTGATTGAACATGAGTTATTGTTAATGATAATAAGTAATAAAATTAAAGAGAATTAATTTGCTGAATTGGATATTGTGTTGCAGACACACACACACACACACACACACACACACACGCACACACAGACGTTAGTTACTAACAGACCGTTAGTAACTGTATTGTAAAAAAAAATGTTTGAAATGAAGTTTTTAAAACAGGGTCTCAAAGAACTGAAGCAATTGTTATCAGGCCTAACATGTTCCTAATTTTTTAAAGTCAGGCCCTATGCCACAATATCCTGGCTTCAGCTTTTAGTGATTTTAAATCTCCCTGCTGTATCCACTTAAAGGAATTTTCCAGATCCATTGTTTTGTTTCTAAATAACTGAGCTTGACAGGCTTGGATTGGACCACTGCTCTATAGTATCAGGATATCTGTGCCTTTTCAGCCACATGTTGTATTTCACACTTGCATCGCCCTGTCTCAGCTATCATGCCTTTGTTGTGTTTAATGGTATCTCCAGCCTTGGACTACTGATACCAGCTGAGCGGTCAGAGTGTTAGCACTCCTCAATATCTATTACAATTAGTTTTTGATTAAGGAACCCTGCGCGGCTGTTTGAAGCCTTTAATGTTGTGTCAACTGGATGATGATGGAGAGAGCAGCATGGACGCCTCCTAGTAACAAAGCGGCCAGTAAAAGGCTTTGAGTGAACCATTTTATCTTCTTAATGGAAACCAGATGACCTTTCTTTCCTTTTTTTTCTCTGTTTTTTCATGTTGAAGTTTTTCCCGAGGCGATACCAACTCTGTGTATTCTCTCACTTACGTAATCTATGCCAGGGTTTTTGGCAGCTTTATTTCACCTTACCTACATTGGCTTTGGCCAATACTTTTGACACTGTGTTGGAGCAAAGCAAACCTATCAGCTTAGCAGGATGTAGGACAAATCACCTCCTCTAAGCTTATCATAATCAGGATTTATCTAAACAAATGAAAATAAATCTTGAATGTCAAGTCACAGCTCTAATATCTAAATATTCTGATATGTGCAGCGCAGATGAGGCATATTTGGTCCTTAGTAAAGTTGATTTTATTTCAAACATTTGCAAAATTCCAAATCATGAATATTAACGACTTGTTTGCAGAGTATGTCTCTAGCCAAAAGAGTTTGTGGTTAAGAGACTGAGGTCCACTTGTTGCAAAGAGCGCTGGTAACGATTATCAACAAGTTTAATTTCTCAATCTTTTTCCACATCAAAAAAAGGGCTTTCTTCAGATCACAGCCATTTCTGTTTCCTAATCAGGTCATTGACAAGTAAGTTAGAAAGACTCTAAAGTATTTTCTTCATTTAGATATTTCTTAATCAATGATAAAAAAATGTAAATATTTGTAGTTATGTTGGAAGTTTTTGTAAAGAAAGAAGCAAATATCTATATATAAAGCAATATCAACTACTGCTTTCCTTAATTTGACCCCAAATCATGTTCAAAAGAATTACAGCAACATATTGCTATTCTGAATTTATGTTGTCTCACTGATATATGAAATAAACAAAATCCAAAAAGTTATATAGAAAGGAGTACACTTCCCATGGTGGTCAAAGTTCAGTTCTCCTGGAGTTGTGTGCAAATTAGAAAATTATAATTTTCCACTCAATCTAACGCAGACTTTCATCAACTATTCTGTGGCATTTCATCGCTGATAATGTATCACAGATAATTTAGACAACTCTTCTGTAACAACGACTATTATAAAGTTTGGAAACTAAAGCAAACAATGCCTTGTGAGAAATTTCAACATAGGAAAAGGATTTCATAAATAAACATGTCAAGAAGTCCAAAGGCCAAACAACCACACTGCCTTTCTGTATTTTAAAAGGCTGTAAAATATTCAGGATTCGTGTTCGGAGCACCCTGGGGTTTTGAGTGATCACATGTTGAAGCAATTCACAGAGAAATAAGCTCTCTACTGCTTAGTGACCAGAGGAATGTGATAAAGCAATAAAAATAGTTCTAGGCATTTCATCCAAATAAACAAAATGATCCTTACAAAAGCCTCAATGATGTTCTGCTTAGGAATTAAAGTGCTGCTTCCTGCATGGCCAAAGCTGTGATTGGAGACCAATTTCACTGTTACTCATTCTGACACTGAATAACCAGCTAACTTGCTTTCAACCATCCCTTTCAGTAAAAAAGTGATTAATCAGCTGGGTAATCAATTACTGATTTTAAAAAAAGAAAAGAAAAAAGATGAGTGTGCTGAAAACAAGCGATACAAAAACTCCTTCCATTAACATTTCCCTGCTCACTACAAAAACCCAACTTCTTTTAAATGCTTTATTAAGGTTAAGAATATAAATTCTTAGCATACTGCAGGTCTTTTTAATGCTCAACGCTGCCGAGGACTGTGAGCCCTCTTTGTCACACTCACAAACATTAGGGGGAGATAAAAAATGTCGTGGCATGCAAGCTGTCTGATAAGTTGCAGCTTGTGTAGTTTTGTTTAGTTTACTTAATCCGTGAGCTGGAAATGACCTTGTGAACTCAAATTGGGTTGAATGCTTTTTCTTCTTCTTCTTTCCTCTTTTCATTTCACTCAGTCAGCGGCTATCTCTCTATACGTTAGATGGCTTTCAAATATTCAAGGTGGTAGAGGTGTAGCTGTGTCTATGCACCTCATGCTCTTCTACCAAACTCATCCAGAGCTTTCTGTCTTCTACATTCACACATCACAGGTCAAAGATCGCTGTCCTAGAACAATTGCATTCACTCCTTTAGCACCAGCTTGAACCTGCTTTCATCCAACATGCTTTTGTGCACACATGGCCTATAACCTGGCCAACCTTGGCTTAATCATTACCATGACCTGTTTATCTGATTGTCATGCAGGTAACCATTAATAAGTGTTTGCCTCCTGATGACCTCTGAAAATGTGCTTTCCGTCTTTACCCCACAAATGTCAGCCCTATCATACAAGTTGGCCTGATTTTTTTGTCCTTTTTTCTTTGAAAGTGGCTGCACTTTGGACTGTCATAAAGCCCAATTTATAGATTTGATTCTCCTCAAGTGGTTTCCAATTACTTTTGAAAACAGCTCACTAATGGTTCATTCTAAGCACTGGGATTGCTGTTATGAAGAAAGAAAGGAAGGAAACAAGAAAGAAAACAAGAAAGAAAGAAAGAAAGAAACAAACAAACAAACAAACAAAAAGGAAGAGGGAAAATTGAATCTGGCTGAGATTTCTATTGGCTTTATGAAATCCTGCTATTTCCCAGTGACCAGCCATGTCGCACATCTTGTGTTTAGCTGATGCAGAATGATAACTCACCAGTTGTCTTCCTCAGTGAGATGGGTAATATATAGCTGAGAGGTGTCCTGACATAGTTATAGCTGTTGGTGTCCTCGAAAAGACAAGGAGAGTCAATTACAATGGCAGAGCAGAACGCCTGTACGAATGTCAAGTCCCCGCGCAGACGGCTGTGATAAATAACACCTGACCTCACACCAGGCGGTGGTTTCTCTGCAGGGCCTGAGACAAGCCTGGACGAGGAAATGTGAAAACAAGGCAGAATGTGGGGCACTTCAGGAGAAAGGCGTAGGGCATAGCACAAGAGGACAGGGGACGTCTGAATGAGCAGCAAGACATGTCAAGAAACATAGTGCAATTGCACTACCGGTGTTTACTTTATGGCAATGCTGTGAAGATATGAAACTTCACTCGGGGGGTGTTGTGGCAGGCCCTGCTGTTATTCATACCTGCTTCTGACAAGAAAAACAAAGCTCCAGCCCGTCCTGCTCATACTCTATTTGTCCGCATGAGACATAAAGCAGCAGGTTGGTCTGCCCAGAACTCCCATTGCGCTCTACTGAGTGTAATCTTTGTTGACAGAAAGCAAGTGTGGGTATTAGGTCACTTTCTATGGCTTCCAGTAATGCACCACCACAGTGTTCTGAACCCAGCAGAGACAGCGTGCAGATTGTTGATGCTCTAAGTGCAGAGACCTCTGTGCATGTTCGTGAATAGACTGGATTATTGGGCCCCAGCAAAGCTGACAGTAGCAAGGTGAGGGTAAAGCACCACGATAGTGAGCGCAGCTGAATGTTCTCACCTTCTGTCTGCACGTGCATGTACTTTGTGTATATGCATGCACCCGGGGCGTGTGTGTAAGGGGCAGAGAGGGGCAAGTGGGGGAGTCCCAGGTCCCATGGGAGATACGCTGGCTGAAAGAGGGGAGGAATGAGCAACAGGCAGACAAGGGCACAGGCAGATGTGAGCAAAGATAAATAAGGAGATAAATCACTGAGTGTCTGGGCGCAAGGCATTTGCATTCCTGAAATGAAACTCCAAGGAGAAACACTGGTGCGCACTGAGCTTCAGTGACTTTAAATATATACAGTATGTACATGTGATGCGTGTTCGTGTGTGGGAGAACGAGCTAAGATATTTGAACCCAGCAGCTATGGTGAAATGTATCATATTACTGCATCAAAAGATACCTTTGTGCAACCCGAATTAAGTCAAACGACTGTTACCAAGGTACAACGATTCCTGGTGGGTTTCAGCTTTTATCACACGTCGTATTTAAATGAAATAATTAACTTGAGTAAATTGGAGGTAATTTTGATAACAAGCGTTCCTTTGCTCTGCATGCTAAAATAAATGGTGGAAGGGGTCACCTACACATGGCTTATTTAAGGCCGGCTGTGTTTGATCTATGGAGGTTCTGGGTTGTCTCAATGTCACAAAGAAGGACATTCCCCTTCTGGGATCCCAGCGCTCCACATGTGATTTGTGTCCACAGAACAGACAGCTAAGACAAAAGTGTGCATTCAAATATATTTCCAAATGAATCGTCATAATCATATTTGTCCTGCCATTATCAGCTCTTTTTAATAAGGGTCAATGATGGGTGAAAACTGCGATGGATTAGCCTTCATGCTTTCCAGAAAAGAGTATTATAATGTTGTACAAAAACAACAAAAATATTGCATGCTTTACAACTTATTAAATACACAGTAAAGAATGCAGGCACATTTACTGAGTTTAGTTTGGAAAGAAGCTGTTGTTCTAGTTCTGAAACTAAATGTTTGCCGTTCCTACATCATTCACCCTGGTCATAACCAGCACTGGGACTTTCCCATGAACGGAGCAGGCAGAGACCTGACAGCACCCATGGTGGGAGGCTCTGGGTGTGTGGGAGGGAGCATGAAGGAGGGACTGTCATCACTAATTCCTTGCCAGGCAGCCCAAGAAGTGTTGACTAACTAATGACCGTGTTTAACAAGTGAAGTGTATCGTGCTTGAGGAAACACAGCTGGATATGGGTCCAGTGCATTGAGTGACTCAAGAGAAAACAATCTATTGTCTTAAATGCTATCCACCCACAGATAGTTCTCTCAAAGCGAGGACGATGTTTTCATGAATGAAGAAACGAGGGAGTTAAATTGGTGAAGGGAAACAGCTGGATTTTTAAAGCAGTGCGGTTGGCGGTTGGGTCACAAAGGCATATCTCTGTAGTACTGTGGTGGGAGCGGAGGATAAAACGGTAGTCCATGGCTCGTAAATGAGGGATAGAAGGATTAGGATGCGAGTGCAAAGAAAAAGAATGCAACTTATCTATAGGATGCACAAACATGATGAGAGAAACCGTTTCCTTTGTAAATCACGCACTGTAAAGTATTGTGCAACAATCAACAGCAGCTCATTTAGAAGAAAGATGTCATCTTTAATAACAGGTCGAACTCAGTTCAGAAGTGTTATGTGGGAACACTATGAATAACATCAATTAGTCTGGAGAAAATTAAATCACCTCTCTCTACCACAAAATACCTCAGCATTACATGGGATTTAAGCATATGTTATCAACTTGTCTGACAATTATTTTAACTCAAATTTGGCACCTGGCAGCTACACTAACATGTGTTGGGATGATGCGCTGGAGCCAAAGTAATGTTTTATATTATAACTACGGCACTCCATGCCAGACTGAAACTCATGCTGTTTTGTATTCCTCTCAAGAGTGTGTTCATAACTCATTTCACATGCCAAGATTATGTTTGGCTATAATGAGGCAGAAAAAAGGAGTTCAATTTTACAGCAGTGCTTTAGTTGAACGGTGAACTATGGTGTTTCCCTAAAATGTCCTTCTAATGAGCATTTCTTTTGCTCACAATCATTTATGACTGAGCTGTAGCGGCCTTTTGACCATGTGATCTGAAAAAAACTGTCTCTATTTATGGTGTCTCTATTTCCGACCCCATACAGTATGCTTAGTCAGCAAAGCACATTTTACTTATCTTATTTGCGGGAATACACACCACTACATCAACCCTGTTTCCTAGAAATGATATACTGCTAACTTAACACCAGATATGTTTGTAAAGAATGTAAGGCCACCTGAATTATGTTTTTAGCAGCGCGGCTCAAGGAACTGCAATGCCGGTCAGTCGTCTACCACTGTGGTCCAGATTGAAATATGTATGGGATGGATTCATTTACGGACATTCAGGGTCCACAGAGGATGAATCCTTGTGACTTTTCCTCAAATGCCAACCGTGACGTTTGGTGTGAAAAGTCTCAACTTCTCCTCAATGGATTGTCAAAATAAGTTGCTTTATCATTCATGTTCAGCTCAGGATAAACACTCTTCATCTAACGTCATCATCGGGTAAAAATATACCAGTTTGTGTCATGCTTTGGTTTAAAAAAGAATTATGCAAAACAAAGACGGTGAAGACATCAGCAATATAGTTTTTTGTGACCTTGGTTGAAAGAAACTGGAGCACGAGAGAGAATGTGGAAACTGCACTAATGTTTGACCAAAACCACAATCTTTCAATAACCTTAATGAAAGTGCTATTTGCCTAAACCTGGGTATACACAGTGCTCAGATATAAACCTTGGTCCCCCAAGGTAATAAAAAATTCTGAACTATATACTTCTAACAACCACCCTGACCTCCATCAAGTTGTGTGCACTTCAAAACCACAGCTCCTCTTACACTCCACAGATAAGTATTCCGAACAAAACATACTCAGGAAAACAAGTATATACTGTAAATAATTTCTGTGAGACGTTTTGGGTCCACCCCGGTCACTTCCCAAAGAGTTGTGTGACGTACAACAACGAAACCAGGCAGCAGTTATGGCACCTTCAAAATGTATCCGACAAAAAAAATTAGTAGCATACGAACATGACAGGACAAACTAATTATGTATAAATTATAAAAATGTACAAAAACAGAAATAATTCAATTTCAGATTGTAAAAGTTTGAATCAAGCCACCACACACACACACACACACACACACACACACACACAAACAACATTCTGAGAGGAAGCTGTCCTAAGCCACTTAAATCTGTGCTATTTGAGTGTTTGTGAAACGTTTACTTGTGACCTGTGCTCTCAAACTCCTTAAGCCATCCACATGACAGAGGGAAGTGAAGGGCCTTTTAAGGCTCTGAGTATTGCCAGAGTCTTCCTTATATTACTGATGATATCTGTCCTGAGGAGTTTGCTGACAAGAGCCCAGGTATCAGAAATAGCCATAAAGCAGATGGGAAATTACATCTTATCCAACACATACTGAAATGGCCTGTCTGTTGATAGAAAAGGCTCACTATGGTGTCTTTAAGCAGGGATTTAGCCTTTAACCCATCGTCCTCAAGCCCATGGACACTACATCACTAGTTGCCATAGATAGCTTTACACTGGACTGCAACACATCATGCTGTAATACTAGTATGTCTGAGTGCTAAACAGGAGTCAGCAGAATCCTTTAGCAGACCATCTAACAGGAGTACATAATATTTTCTTGTACAGACTTCAGCAAATGGGTGCGTATTTTCAAACTAAAGTGATGAGACATGTTTGTACAAATTGCGCTATATGTGCTCACACAGCACCGAGTTTGATTGAATATTGGAGAGACAGAGTGAGAGCGCAAGACAACATTAATCCCTTAAGCCCTTCAATGATGGCCTCTGACCAGGCCATATGAGATCCACTACCCTCTACTAATCTGCTCCAAGCAGTGATGAACTCAGAAAGTGACTCTTGCATTTAACAAACTGTTGACAGCAGGATTATCCAGTTTGTGGCAATGCAAACGTCAGAAATCCCAGCATAAGTGCAAGTCTTTTTCAAACAAAACCTATGCTGATATACTTATCATGCTATGTATATATATATATATATATATATATAATGGCTCAGCTTGATCACTTAACCTCTGTGGGATAATTACAGACAGATGTACAGCCATTGCTATCAGATCTGTTGACATTGCAATGGTGTACATGAACCGGAGAAGTGTTTGATTCAGCATCGGCCTCGCCATTGAATTGACAATCCCTTTCTTGCCAAGTTATTTTCTGTTAAGACTTCTCAGATTCTAGGTGTAATTAGTGACAGAAATCAAGACAGAAATTCCACATGTTGTACATAATTCTGCACACTCTTCATAAAGACCACATCCCTTTTCAGTTTTTCAAAAGAAATTTGCTAAATGTTAATAATTCAAGGACAAGTCAGGGACATGAAATAGGGAGCAAACTGGTACAATCATTTCTGACACCTGGGGTTAATCTGCAAACTAATTTCCCCCTTTATTTCCACTAATGTCTTTCTTAAAACTTTACAAACTTAACTCCACTTCAGAAAGAATCGACACCATTAACCCTCTCACACACACTGATGCACAACTAAAAGTGCTGTTTGCAGGTTTGAAGTGTCTTAGCGCGTATTAACACATAACTCCACCATCCAATTCATTATCTGCAATACTGTCACCCTTCATCCCATAAAATCCTTGAGTTTTTGATTGACACTCTCAGCAACGCTCACACTCTGCTGATTAACATGCATGATGTACCAAAGTCAGCTCGTTGGTGTCAAATGTTTTTGAAAGGAGACATCTCTTTTGTGAGAGATCTCACAAAATGTGTCTCGTCGCTGTCTAGGCCTTGAACCTACAGATAGCAAATCACTACAGTGTAAAACAGTAATTCATTGACATAATGGCGGTATCTGGAGGTTTTATAATCTTTTGGACCACTTATTTTCCTGCTTCAGTGTAAAAGAAGGCCATACATGTCAAAAACAAAACATTGTTCCTTTTGCTTCCAGGCAATGACCTCCAGAAATAGATATATTTCACCGATCAAGAAACTGTTCAAGTGCACTTCCATCCAGTGCATGCACCTGTCCTACACTGAAAAAGAAAATAAGTGACATTTAATTGAAAAAAGCTAGGTAACAATTTGCACTCAGAAATTCCAAGTAATTTTTACTCAGGAATTCTCAAGTTAAGTTTACTTACTAGTAAGAATTGTTTTTTTATCCAAAATGTTCAAGTAGCTTTTACTTGCAAATGTCTTCCTTAGACATAAAATGTACTTAGCCTTTGATAGTAATCTTTACTCAGGCTACCTTTGCATCTAATTACAAAACCCCAGTAAAACTCAATTAGGTGTTTCATGTATATTTAACTAGCTTTTCTTTACTTTTTCAATTGAGAAATATTAAATAATATTTACACAATATATCTTTTATCTACTACTACTCTACACAACTGTTCAAATATGAATGTTGCATTTGTTTTTTTTTTTTAAACTGGGCTACTGTTAATTTAATAAAATTGTCTTAAAATAAGGCTTCTACAAAACATCTTTTAAACGACAGCAGCTTTACTTGTTAACTGGTGAAAGAGGTCACTGCTGACAGACACACAAATACCAACATACTGTATATAACCTGGTTGGCATTGCCAGACAAAACATTTCTAAATCAGTGCTGCCAATAAGAAATTGAAGAACACAAATGTTTAGTCATTTAACAAACACTTTTAATTTGAAACGATGGGTATTGCTTGACAACACTTAGATACACATAGATGAAGCCCATGAGCAGAAGGCAAGCCTTTGCCACACTTTGACAGTCATCAAGAACCTCTTTTCCCTCTGACGACGAACACGACTGTCAGGAGTGAAGCCTTTCTGTGTTGCATTTCCATGGATGACAAGGATCTTCATGACATGTTGAGCATAGTCCTCTTCAATGACTACTTTGAAATTCAAATTTACTAATGTTCACTTTTACATCTTCGAGTCTGATGTGTTCTCAAAAAATGACGATAGTGGGAGAAACAAACAAAAATATTGAATGTGTTCAAATGCGTCATTATGTATCTATTCTCAGTGTATATGAGCCCAACATAATTTTATATAATATTAGATATCTAAACTTTACCAGGCTGGGTGATTCCAGCATGGGTCTTTGTTCCTGCAACTCCACCCTTTGTCCCAAGTATCTCCAGAAAGTTGGTAGTGCAATTGTCCAATTTTGACAAAAAGTTTCGCTCCAGATGAACTGTGGTTATTCTTCTGAACTCCTCATTGATCTGAAACAAAAGACATTAAAAAACAACATGATCAAGATGAGGTACCTTGCTAAAACAATTAATGCAGTAGTCCTCCCAGTATAATGTACTATTGACAGCAACACAAACTATGACTTCAAATGTATATGTCAAGTTAATTAAACTATAACAGTACTAAGTTGATTTTACCTTGTGTCAACTGTTGATGTCAACTTGCTGAGAGTGAACGTCCTTTAATATTCTGTGAAATATATAGAGAAATTATGTTAAAACATGAACACACAACATTAAATCTGAATTTGGCTTAAATCTTCATATTGATAGTGGGCTTCACAAAACCGAAGTAATTCCCCCTCCCCCTCGTCGACGGAGCGCAGCTGGTCGAGCACCGTGTCCCCAGGCCAACAACTTTTCAAGGGAGAACCCTGTAAAATCGTGACCAAAACCACCAAAACATGTCCACAAAATGTAGCGCCGTGAGCCATGTCTGTAATGCTGTCCCAAGTTAGCTAGCATGATAGCCTAACTAGCTAGCACGCTAAACTGACCAGTTCGCTACTCTTCAGTGTTCACAACTCAAACACAGACTTGACCGAAGGCTCAACAGCAACGTAGAGCATTAATTAAACATATAACCTACCCCAATGGCTCCCGTCCATGAAGTTCCTCTCCTCAGGTGAAACGCTGCCGGCCTTGTTCAGGTTCTGATGTTCCGTCGTCTCGTTGAAGAAAGGAGCGCGAAATCTCCTCTGACGTCACCCCCTGAGTACGCGCTATAGGTTGCCAGGTTTTACTCATATTACCCAAGTACATTTTACTTTGTTGTGTCAGGTAGTGCATTCAATACAGTAGTTTAGTAGATATTACTTAGTGTGAATGATTAAAATGTACTTGTAAAAATGAGGATACATAATTACAAACAAACGCCAAGTAACACATTAAATAAAAGGTGATATTTTAAAGTAAAAGCACTGGAATGATAATTTCTTGTAAAATTTGCAAAAATAATCGAGGTAATAATTACAGGGCCAAAAAGTCTTTTTTTCAGTGTATTGTTGATTTCACACAGACCGCATCCTCCAGCAGAGATCTATGAGCTTGGCCTCTCATTTTTATGTATCTGGGCACAAATATGTGCTCAGCCAATTAGCCCACTCAACCCCGCCAGCAACAGTGACAACTTAGCAAATGATAGCTCAATACTGCTCAAAATGGTTCTGTTCCTACGACAGTTGACTCTCCACGGCAGTGCCTTGTTGTCGAGCGAGTTGCTGTCCATGGAGCTTTACTGTACTGAAAACGTGGCCAAGTGTGGCTGTAGCTGTCCCAAGCCACACCTTTCCTTGCATTGCACTCCGCATTAGATCTGAAGCTGCTCGTCTGGAGGATTCCATGCTGCTCTGTGGCGAAGACGATGCCTCACATATGAGCAATCGCCTTCTCCCTCCCTGTGGCTCTTCTAGCCAGAGAGGGAAGAGTGACTGAACTGACATTGGGAGTTCCTACTGGGTTTTATCCTAGTTAAGCCCAACTAAAACTCATGGTTAAAGTCCCCCAACCCAATTTTGGGCTTGGAGAATGGAGTTATTGATGACAGTGGCCTGTCCCAAAACAGTTTGCCAGCCATCAGGGACCAAATCTAGGCCCAGTCGGTGAGCAGGAGGCATAATCCTGTTTTTACCCAGACTGGCAGCTTAAGGGAAAGTGGGGTCCACCATTTGGATTCGCAGATGATGGAGCTGTCTTCCCAGCTGGCCTCTAATCTAACGGCGGGTGAGAGTACGCCATGTAGCTACGCTGCCACTCTCCATAATATGCAGTCATCCTGCCATAGAGTGAGCGGACACGTTTTAGGACAGCCTGCTACATGTAATGTTAACACAGCTTTTATAATGTCTTCTTCTGTACTGGACTTTCTCCTGTCACTGTAAATATGGTGTTATTGGTCAGGAGTGCAAATTTCTTCGAAAAGTTTACTAAAGTTTTACTTTACACAAAACCATGTCACAAACTGACTTGTTTTTAGGAGCGAATTCACAGATTGAGGCGAATTTCACTGAAATTTACGGATTTAATTACATTTTTGTACTATCATCAATACTATTGTAACAGGAGCCCAAAGTCATGTCTCTCTACATTTAGAAGGTCAGATTTACAGTGAAAGAGACGGCGTGAATACGATTTAGCAGCAGCTTTAAGTAGGCTAAGGGTAAAAAAGCATGAATTGCATATCTCGTGGTCACAGTATGCACCGGAGGCCAATATATCACAAAAATTTAAAGATCCACAGGAGAGGAAGAGCAATGCAATTGTAATTTACTGCTTGTGAGTTTTGTAAAAGGGAAACATAAAGTGTGTTTTGATACTTTATGTTTTTCTAAGTGAATTATTTAGACTGGATTTGAAGAGCTTCAATATTATGCTATACTGCACAGGGAGATTTACACACAGACACACACAATGCACACACAATGCACACACTCCTCAGTGTTCTCTTGTTGGCTAGGAATCAGACTTCGGTAAAAGAAAAATCCCTCCAACTCCCATCTTGATAGAGTCCATTGAAACGCAGACCCCACACCAAGACTAATAGCAATGGGAATCAGCTGAAAATATGTGACATAATCACATTAGTGTCTTAAAGAACACAAAGCGCATAGTCAACTTCACTTGATCAAGGCACATCTGGAGGGGAACGGGACTTGAAACGGAGTCCTGCCTTTCCCGTACTGAAATGAAAACAAGCTGTTTCACTATGCTTCCAGGACGAAGCAGAACAAGAACTTTGACACAGTAATGGATTGCTCCAGCAGCCGCACAGCTTAATGTGAAGATGCCAGAAAAAAAGGGAAAAGGGAAGATCTTGAAAGAACAACGCCCACTGCTTTCCCAGTGCGTTTGAACTGTGACCTGAAAGACAGAACATTCAAAGCTAGAATCTCTGCTCTTTGTACTTTGAAAGTGAATGTAAAGCACTGTGCAGTTATCCCATCTGCGTTAACAGTGATGTCCGATTGTACCAATGTTTATATCTATGATCTGTATTTAATACGTCATTAAAAGAAAATAAAGAATAACATTCAAAATTGTTTAAAAGTAAAGAAATACATTCAAAAACAATACTTCATAGAAAATATTTTTGAACTGGTAATTATTTTCCTGATATTGTATACACCAAGTTGCCAAAGAGCTTCCAGCTGAGCACATATCGAGAGGTGACAGTCATTATAACGGCATTGTGCTTCGGTCCAAGTGTTCCTTTAAAATATGAATACCAGTTAATATTTTCCAGAGGTCCTTCTACACACTTTTAATGCCCACTTTTTGTCTTCTCTCTATCCAAGGAACAAAGGCTGGTTTCTGTTTCTGCTCTCAGCCTGCTGTGCGAGTAAGGGCCTGGCCATCCCATTAACACCCACCTCAACATGTTCCATTCCAGCATTGGGAGCTAATTACAAACACTGGCTAGGCTTAAAAACCTCTTATAGACAGCAAAGAAAGAAAGAAAGAAAGAGCGAGAGTGAGGCGTTTGAGGGCGTTAGAAATAGAGAGAGAGAGAGAGAGAGAGAGACATTGAAAGAGAGAGTTGGATGGGGACTGAAGAGTGGGGAGGCCCCAAAGAGGCTAATGAATCCATAGGCAACTCCACCACTCTACTACTGCGTAAATAGTTGTTCACTATATGCACTGCTACTTAGGCAAAATGGGGCTTCAAAATGCTCGGCTTTTGTCGCTCATGAAATTCCTCAAGAGCACGGCGCTAAAAGGTGTGGCTGTGTTTTATTCTCATTGTGCCTCTCTCTTTCTTTTCGCCTTTTCAAAATATATTCCTGTGTAGTAAGGGGGTGGGTGGTCGAGCAGCAGGGGCCATAACCCCCAAAATAAAGCTGTTAGAATCTGTATTTTTTTGTTAAATAGCGAGGGGAGTGAGTGTTGTTGATAAAATTCGTCAAGAAATACAGATTTAGGGATTTGGAGAATTAGAACTACTATTTCAGCTGATATATGCCATTTAAAAAAAACACATTTAAAATGACCACGCATGCACTAAAAGAAAAAGAAAAACATTTTCATCCATAAGAAAGCTTTTCGCAAAACAGTAAAAAAAAAAAAAAAAGTTAACAAGTGTAGACAAATAACTTCATGATGTCTGACTGATCCTTTCAAAGGAATTTATCTTTTGTTTGTTATGACCTTTATGTCAGAAAATGTATTCTAGGATCTAAAACCTTGAAAGAGAAAGTCAAAATACCTCGTGAAGCCACTGCACCTTCTCACCTTTGTAGTTAAAACTACAAAAGATACTGCAGTCTCCTACTGCAGATCTCACCGCAGTAAATCTCAGCAAAAGACACATGACATGCATGCGGCTGACATTCGCTCCGAGCTGTGGTTAGCGCAGTAGTTCCCACATGTAACTGTCTCTAATCATGTCCCGTGCCTCGACGCCTGAGGCACAGAGATCAGACAGATCTCAAAGTGTGCCATCAACCACAAATTACAGCCCTTGATTTGAGGTTAACTGAGAGCCACTCCTCTAAGAATAACAGAGACAGTTGTAATGCCTAGATTGGCAGAAACCTGCGGCCGAGTTTAGGAGTAACACTTGGCATCAGATTTGACATTGAGTCAGGTATTGTTGGAGAGGGAGGGGACCATGTCCTTCCTTTGGATATTGAGTATATCATTATGTTAGAAAAAAGAACAGAGAAAAACTGTCAGGATAGGGGAGAGCTGGGGGTCTTGGCCAAACACCTTGACTTTCTGATAGTCTGGTCTAATTCCACATGCATGCGTAATCCAAATTATTTTGGACTTTTTGGAACACTAAAGCCCTACACAGGTTACGTATCCTGCCAAATCCCTACTAAAGAAACCCGTAAAAAATAAAGAGCAAATACTGTTTTATTTCAACCCGCAAGGAAGGTTTTATCATGTGTACTTTTTGGCACGTAAATAAACAGAGTGGGTTTGAGTGGTAGCCTCATAAGAAGCAGCACAATGACATTTTGGGTGCCAGAGTTTCACTTTTTTTACGTGGAGGCTTACTTTGCAGTCACCTTATTCAGCGCCTTTAGTTACCACATCATAAAGCTGAGGCAGATATTTTCCCCTGCTCCCGGCACCTCCTGCTCCTAAATCTACTTTTCAAGAATGCTTGAACTCGTTTGTTGAAATGCGAGCCAAACTAAAGCAAAAACATTTGTCATTAGTTGGCTGTGGCGGAAGGGTGCCCCAGATGTAGCCCTCATGCTGGCTTAAACGCAGTGTGTGTGTGTGTGTGCTAACCAGCCCAGCTTATGTGGCTAGTAGGCAAGCGGCCAAGAGAAAGAGGCCTCCTACTGTTTAATGACAATAAATTTACTGCCCCACTCGGTATTGCTCTTGTATTTTGTAAACAAGGTTAATGCTCCTTTTAATTGAGCACCTGGTGACGAAATAAGACCTTGGTTATGCTGACATTTACCTGAACAACTCCGTCCCACCACGGGTCAAGCTTATTGGGGCTAAAATATGAAAAAAATCTAAATGCATAAGTGTTTGATATTGCTGCTTCATCATTTCCAGTTAATGGCACTCGTATTTTCCCTCTTGCGTGTGCACGTCTGCATACATATTTAGTTACTTGGCAGCAACATATTTCTCAAGCACAGAGTTTTTGTGTCTTTTACATAAAATTCAGCAAACCTCTCTTTCGCTAAATTAAAGAGAACTCACCCTCTCCTTTTTACTATAAGATAAGAATTATGTATTTCTTATTCAGTTTCACTTAAGGTGGTGCTTATTCTATAAGTAAAAACTTAAAAGCCCTTTATTATCGTCTCAAAAGGGGGATTATGGCAAATTGAGCATTGTAGCCAGATAATTGGGCCCGAGGACCTATCCACATGGAGAGAATAACCCTCCTAGTCTGATTCTGAAAAAGAGACAAAGCCAGGGGGTGGAGTAATGTGAGTTAAGGGATTCTCACCAGCTCTTGTGAGAGCTTGTTTCACATACACAGCTCAAAGTGGAGCTAATAACTTAACGCTAGTGTGTTTTCACTCTTGAGGGGTCTTTCTCCTTGGAACCTAGAACATTCTCCCAGATCCTTTGATAAGGACTCTTGAGGGACTTTGTTGAGCTTGCCAAATTCTTTACTGAGACTTTCCCTCTCTTTATCTGTCTCTCTCTCTCTCTCTCTCTCTCTCTCTCTCTCTCTCTCTCTCTCTCACACATGCATGAACACACGCACACGCTCAACACACGGATGGACAGACAGACAGAGCTCCTATTTTTGCACTCTCCATTTCCAAAAGGACAAAGATAAATGTGTCTTTATTGATCAATAAAACTTTTTGTGATTTTTATTTATTTCAGTTCAATGGGTAAAATGAAGACTCTAGCTTCTCTAATTCAGAAAATACTCAATAATTGTTGTTGTAATAACATAAAAGTGTATATTTATTTTGACTGAAGAGAGCCGTAACCTGAACTTCTCTTTATAATGCTCGTACTGCTGTTGAAACCAGTCTTACTATCATCTTCTACACGCACAATGCATTGTTGCAGGGTCAAGGTATCCCACTTCCTTAATAAGAACATGACTGGCCCGCATATAAACAAGGCTATTTTTCAACTGTGGGCCAGACATCCTAGAACATTTCATTGTGTACCTGTAAAATCTATAGTACACAGGTTTTTTTCTTTTCAATTGATTTTCCAAATTTCCAACATATTCAGTAAGAATTCCACCCCAAAAAATTGCTCTTAAGTCAGAAGTTAAGCTAGTGGAAGTAAGTACACTGCTAATGGGGTCTCAATCCTTCTGCAGTGACCCTTACTCCGTCCCATCCTCGTTCAACTCAGTCCATGACTGCCCTTGACTCCTCCTCTGGCGCTGCAGCTTGATGGGCTCTCTCTTAGTGTGACCCTTGGTTGACAGTTCTCACCAAGCCCCGAACTTAAGCTGCCTTTTGCTAAGCCTGGTCGGACGACAGGGGCATCAAGTGATCACTGGTCTCGGTACGAGAGCACGCCCCCCAGTGGGAGGCTTGTTAGTGATACTCCATTGCTCAGAGGAAGAAATGCCCTTCCGTTTCCACCATCTAGAGTCTGACCAACTGCAGAGCACAAGTGAAAAATGACACTTTCAACAGTAACTACTATCAGTTCAAAGTCTAAGCTATGGTCTCTCATGCCCCAGTGTAACCCCTTTTAAAATAAACCAACATTATTTGAGTAGATTCACTCGACAGGCATCACTACACAAGATCTAAATCAAGCAAGGACTGGCTACAAATGAGTCAGGATTTCATTCATTAACAACGCATTACGGGGGGAAGAGTGTCACCACCGACTGCAAACAACATGTTATCGTCCCATCATCACAAACCTTTTGTCCAGACGGCAGAGATAATACCAATAAGAAATCATCTCTCTGCGATTGCACACTGATGTTGAAACAAGGATTCAAAATCAAGTTTAAAAATAAAATAAATAAATACCATCAAGAAGAAGAAGAATAGAAGCAAGTGAGATATAAATTGTAAAATAAAGTGATAGGTTTGTTTTAAGATCACAATAAATGTCTGCATACAACTACATATTGCACCATTGCACATGCATTGTCTTGTTGCTAATACAACTCTAATGGCTACTTGCCATTGGCTACACAGCTGTGCTCATAATCAAGGCCTGGTTGCAGATGAAATGATGGGTCAGGATATGATAGTACGCATTCTCTAACTGAGCTACAGGGAAAGGTCACAAGGAAACATACGGGGAATAATAGCTAAAGGACCATCACAAGCAGTATGTTGCCATCTGTTAATATCACATAGCCTTCTATCGAAGGTGAACTGTGTGGCGACCCCGGGACGAGAGCCAAATCATTCTAAAAAGGTCAGAGATTTACTTTGTCTAAATTTTCTCTAAATGTGACTCCAAAGAAAAGCAAACAGTTTACAATTGCCCTGTCTCAGCGCTCGAGGAAATGAAACATTGCCTACTATCAGTGGGGAGCTACCCTGGGGAATCGATGTAACAATAAATTTAAAGCTCCAAAAAAACAATGGTACAACATTAAACTACAGAAAATGCTCAGGGGGCATGTTGAAAACTAATGTAAAGCTGGAGCATGGAGAGGAAAGAAATTGATCCTTTAAAAAAGTGATCATTTGTAGCAGTGTTACATCGGTGTTGCATCATATAGACAGACACTTAACCTGGATTTAATTCACTGAATGCGCACATTTTGAAGGCCAATGATTTTCAAAGTTTGGGGACTCCTAGATTTTAACAGTGCAATGGAAAGCACTTTCAGCTCTTATGTAAATCCTCAAATTCTCATTTCACTGACCTCTCTGTTGTATTTGAACACACACTTCAGTTCTTTGCTGGCATCTAGTTTAAAACCAAAACTATACTCCAGTTCCAGATGCTAAATCAGCTGACCGAGGTCAGTGAGCAACCACAGAGCCATTTCATTGTATAAGAAAATAGAGAAATCTCATTTGAATTAATTTCCCACTTAACCCAAAGAAGAGTACACAGTTGGTGTGAAAACAGCTCAAGCTAATTTGATTAGATAAGCGCAACATCTCTTACTAACATGATAAAAGCGCTCAGCACTGTATGATGGGACCAGTGGTAGCAGTCAGCGGTTAAACCACAGTAGCAGAAAGGTTAATACACTCAGCACATGTTGCCTCTTACAACAGGTGGTGCAGCACGATCGGCGGCTCCCAGCATTCCAGCTTTTCCATGCTGGTGGCCCCTGGTATTCTAGGATTTACGCTGCCTCCCCTCCTTTCAACCACAGAGGCCTGACTGACAAGCTAATCGTTGGGCTGGGATCCCCTCAGCTATTGATTCCACTGCAACACAACACCTCCCAGTCAATGAAACTGCAATATAATGCTTGAGCTGCAAAGAAAAGGGGAGTATTAGCGTGTTGAGCAACTGGAAGAAATGTGCTGCTGCTGCTGCCTCTACTGCTTGCTCCTTGTTGCAGCTGCTGGTAGGTAGAAACAGAGCGGCACAAATAAAGTAGGGAAAAATGTGTCTCAGGGGGTAAAAGCTTGAAGGGGTAGGTTATTAAAAGCCACAAAGTGGAGCCCCTGCTGGGCATAGAGAAATAGCCGCAGCATGGTAGAGGCACAATGGAAAAGAAGGGGGTCTGCTTTCTAAATTGTTCTAATCCTTTGAGTGTTTTATTTCATTCGGTTTTGTAGTTTAAAACGCTGCCTTGGATCGTGCGTACGCTTTGGCTCAACTACAAAACATCCAAGAGGGTTTATCGACCAACTATACATTATAAAGATAAAAAGGCAGAGCTTAAAATTGGTGTTTTTTTAAATAGTTTTCTAAATTATCCAAGAGAAAAAAATAAAAACATTCTTACAGATGTCCACACAGATAACTGTAAAGAAAAAAACATAAAAAAACAATCTGACATCAAATTTCAACAAGTTATTTGATCACTCCTTTTACTTTTAGAAATCAATACCCAGCTACTCTAAATATTGATCTACGGGGCCCAATGGCTGCAACAGTAACCGCAATTAGCCGTATTACTGTTGGTTCCAGTCATTTAGCCAAGCATCCAATTTCCATGCTGTGTGAACACTTAATTAAAACAAATGTGTTACAAATATATATTGGGGATCAGCAGCCTTCAAAAAGCCTCTTGTGGCTTGGCAAGTCAATGCAACAAGGAGGATAGCAAATCAATGTCGCCGGTCACTAATGCAACAGGGATTTAATCAAACGTGAATACTGGTAATAACACCCGGAGAGGACAGTGAAATTATGGCTAATAGCCTCTCTGGGAAAAAGACCAAACGTGTCGTTCATATCCAGTAAGACTTAAAAACAACTGTCGACCATTCTTCACTGGAGATGAAATAGAAAAATGCTGAAGCATACAATACTCAAACTTTAATGAGAGCTGGCAGGAATATTCCCATCAGTGTTTGATGGGTGGTCACGCACCCAAGTGTTTTCACTAGTGTCCATTTGAGTTTCAATATGAATAACAATGTATTTACTGTAGTGTCAGTGTGACCTCTTCTGATATTTGTGGCCTGTTTATATTTGGTCTTAAACATGTCAAGATAATAGAGCGGATCATATTTGGATGGAGTCAGATGGCTGCGTTACTTGTTTCCCAGCATGACATGCAGATTAATCATTGGTAGCACAGGCAAAATCTGTTGCTACTGTGCAGCATATGAGCAGAGGTCGGGGAAGTTCATGCACACGTGTACACACATAGGAACAAAAACGTAAACTGAATGACAAACCCCGCATTTAGCAAAGCAACCTGATGCAGACTGAGAATAAAACCGCATTGTATTATCAACGGACAAGTTAAAAACAAATATATCAATGTAACAAATTTACTGTATGGACCCATGAAACAATGACTACATGCCAATGATCAATCCGGGTGAAAACGAATGACAGCTGCCCTGACAACAACGAAACATCTCCGTGGCAAGTATGACCCAGCAGCTACGGTTGGTGTCTAAAGAGAACGCAAACGGTCATGGTTAAAAGGAAACCAATGTCGACTGTTGTTACGAGACAGAGGCAATCTGCGGTCTCTCAAAATGTCACTTTGTGCGTGGAATAATCCACCCCGGACTCCTCCCAAAGAGCTTTTTATGACATGGACTTTCACTGAAGTCACGACTCACACAACTGCGAGAGGTTCTTTACCAGGAAATTATACACATGCGTCTTGTTAAGAGTGACACATGCTGTTGTTTCTATGATGAGGACACTATTAGAAAGTGATTTTGATTTATGTATTATGTATGCCGAATGCTCCGAGATAATGGACACTGCACTACATTTAAAAAAATAATTTTGTATTACACATTGATACTGCTAGTTGTCGGTTCCAGTTGAGTCCTAGTGACTCTTATTAAAAAAAATAAAAATACTGGCATCAAAACCTGTCAATTATGTGCAAATGGCACATTCACAAATTTTCACTTCACTTCACTTTATTTTTCTTTCTGCAAATGAGTTTTTGAAGCACATGGTGTCAGAGTTCAGGGAGCTTAATTAGATACAGTATACAGTGATATACATCCGGTATCAGAAAAACAAACCACTTTCCAAATAAACCTAAGCTGAAAAATATTTAGTTAATCATTAATAGTAAAAAGAAAAAATAATGTTTATTCTAATGGGGTTTAACAGTATGTATCATTTTCAAGACTGTTGAACAAAGCTGGGTAGTGATCCAAGTGAACCTCGTTTAGGAACCTAATGACTATAAATCTCAAAGCGTCTCAGTCACTCAAAAACTAAAAACAGAGCTCAAATGGGGAGTCTATCAATAAAAAAGTTTAGCGAAGTGATTAGTACATTTTCATTATTTTGGGAGTGTTTGGTGACAATTGCTAAACAATTTGTGATGACAAGTGCCCAACCTTGGCAAAGGTATGACTCTCTCCAACGAAGCCCTAATCATTTTGTCATGTTCAAGATAATGAAGGAATCAGTAGCAGATGGTTAGTGCACCATAAATAGCAGAGGTAATTAGAGAGCCTGTCAAAATAGAAATGTGCTGTTGGTTCAGGTAAGAAAAAAATGCAACCGATTCTATAACTGATGGCCCAAGTTTTCTCAAGGGTGTTACGCTGAATCCCTCAAAGAGCATAACAGATAATTGGATCATATTTAGGAGTGTAATTACTGGTTAGTTACTGTTTTAAGAATGTTTCCCGATGCCAGATGTGTTATTGGACCCAACGCCAGATGTGAAAGTGTTATTGTACAGTTCAACAGTTAGAAGATTAAATAAAATGCATGCGTTTTTTGCAGTAACAGTGAGAGGAGTACTCTGGAAAAAAAAAAAGAAATGCTAAGAGCAGCAGTATGACTATACATGCGGAGTGAATGCTAAACATTTGTTCCAGTATAAAGACAACAGGATAATAATGCTTTGTTTATATATGTGAGCGTCTATGGAGCACTTCTTCTGTGAACCCGAAGAGACAGTGACATGGTTTTGCTGAGATATATTCCATATGTCGTATTACAGCTAATGACCTTATAACTCAAGTGTGTGGACATTTTAAAATGGACCGTTCTGTGATTTATCTCGGGGTAATGCACTTTAAACGTAACAAACGTGCATTAATAAAATACATGTACTTAAAGTCCACTTTGCGCACGATCAAGTTTAATCCCCGTTTTAACATTGCATAAAGTAAATAAACATGTACGGGGTGCTGCATGATTTATCGTTTAAATGTGACGGCAGCTGTTGTAGTTTCTAGGCTTCTTTTTTTGAATTGTTTTAATTGGACATTAGAATCTAGGTTAGCGTTTTTCAGGTCATTCTCAGGGAGACAGGGGCCAAGATATCTTGGAGTAAAAGAGGGCCAAACTGTTGTGTGAATATTCCCTGTCCCTTAACAATGAGCCTGTGCTCTGCATAAACAGCACTGCTCCGACAACATTTGTCAGTCCTCAGCCATTTCTAGGGCAAGCTCAGACCCCTGAGAGTTTACAGAAATATCCAAGATATCCGAGTGGCTATGTATTCTTTCCTTTTTCTAAGGCTCACCTTTGTTGTTTCCAAGGGCCACAAGTCAACTGGAGCTGTTCGACATCTGAAAACAAGGTTATGAAATCGCTTTTCTTTGCAGGCTTTTAGAATTGGCAGCACTTTGCATCTTTTGTTTTTCAACACAATATTTTACCAGTAGGTCATGGGCGAATAACACATTTCTTAACCACACTACGCTGTTAATATTGATTAAATCAGAGTTTAAAAAGAGTGTATAATAATAGCACATGTTGTGTAAAGGTAACTTGAACAACATTTATCCAAAGTTGAAATCTTAAAATCGTTCCACATTCACACAATGCCATTACTATAATGTCACATGAAAACCTGAGGTGGGATTTCCAGAGGGTTTGACACATAATCTGGTTCTGAACATTCAACTGCTCTCCTGGAATTATGCATGGTAGCTTTTTAGAATGAGATGAACAAGCATCACTGTGTTCTCCCTGATTTGATTCGATATAAGTGTCAATAAGAACTAAAATTAGATTTGCCTGTGTTAGTTTTGTACAGCTAATGCCACATGATCAGTAGATCTCTTGTTAAATGCAAGAATAGCAGTGGGTTTTCTGAACACTGCTGACTGATGGCCTCGAAGATAAATTGATGTTTCAACTTAATTTAAAACAAATTAAGTTTTCTGGTCAATTTGCTGAGTCAAATGGCAATAAATCCTGGAGCGGGTTGCTCCTAGGAAGACCGCAGCCAGAGCCCCTGACTTACTGTCCTGTATTGCCTAAATACAGTTATTGCCTAAAGTCCTTAACCACTTTTCTTAAGCAGTTCCCTCCCTATTTAAACTGATGATTCAGCTAAGGTTAGTCTTATGTCCATCCAAGTGTTAAAAGTGCTAGAACAGTCACACAACATTGTCTATGAAAATTTAATTTCAAGAACCAAAGTTACCTGTTATACTGTAACTCTTATGAGTTTTATATCTTTGTCGGAACATGACTTCATCATTTCTTTACAAAACCTCTGACAGGTTGTTAAATAGGGCAGCAGTGATGCTTCATATCAGCTGTGTCATGCACGTCATCATCACAGCTGTAATAGTGCTGGATCTTAAAATGACAAGTTCAAAGGGATCAGTTGATTACGAATGACCAGTATTGACTGAAATCTAATACAAGTTGATTCTCCTTTAACCTTTTTTTCAAACAGTGATTTTCTTTATTTGTGTTTCAATTGAAAGAAAAAGTTCTATATTGTGCAGTAAAGCAACCCTTACAGTCCTGCAGCATATAACTTTGAACATTCGAAATGTCAGGCATAGCACGGCAAATACTAATTTCCTGTCTGTGTGTATGGCAGCAGGAAGTCAGAGATACATCCTCCCCTCTGGCTGGAGGGAAGGAAACAGTGTGAATGGAGAGGGGATGTCACTGACCTCTCTGAAGAGAGTCAAGGCTTGACCTTGAAGCCTAGCTGACTAAACAGAAGACTTAAATCACTCTGGGCTAAACATGGACATCACCAGCACAGTTTCCTTATGATCTGATACTGTGTGTTTTCTTCATTGAAAAAAAAATACTTGAATACAGATTGCTAAAATATGGTTTGCAATGAGCATTACTGTTACTAAAGGAGCTATAGACCATTATTTTAAATGTGGACAACTGAAGAACAACCAGAGGTGTGACTCTATTTTCTATTTCTAAGGATTGCGTTAAGTTTAACGCAGTAATAGTAGGTTATTAAAGATGAAACAGTGACAGTTAAGTAGGTCTTTAGTTGCTCATCCAGTTGAAGAGACATACTGTCTTAAAGTCAGCGCTACAAAACCAAACATGCTACATGTGTTGGATCATAAAGGTAAGAAGCAACTTCCTGGATTTATGAGCCTACAACACGGGATGAAACCATTTGGTTTTTATTATTCCATTTACTCTTAGCCGGACCACAAAGTGGTTCTGAGAGCCTGTTTTATGTATTCAGCTGCCTTCCCCTCAACAAGCATGTGGAGCCGCTTAAATAAACCATCAACCAGAGCACAGCTGCAACAACAACCGATCGATCGGAGGCAGGTTACCGTCTGAACACTGCGCCGCCAGCACGCTGGCTTCAGCAGGTGGGGTGGGAGTTGTAATTTGCTGCTGAAGGGCTTTTGTGCCTGCCTGACTTCAGAAAAACTGTAACTTGTGCCTCCCTTGATAGATAGCCATGAAGGCTGATAGAATGTGTGTGTTTGGGTGAGATTCGCCGCTGTATAAACAATCGACTCCCTACCTTCCACAACATCTGGGAACTCTCAAGTATTGAGGCAGAAACAAATAACCAGGGACTTGTTAGTTTCTGATTAGATTTTAAACAACTCATCATGGCTCATGGAGTTCCCCTCACTGTGCTGCATGTCCAGTCATACAGGAATACACAAGAAAAAAAAATAAATGCCAAAAATCAAACCAAATGAACATGGAGGGCTCGTCAGTATTCAGGCATGTTCTTTCATTAAATGTCATAGATGACAGGATTATGCTTTTTTTATGGAAACAGTCAAGGAGTTTTCAGCCAGTTTTAAAGAAAGCCTTTTCTAGTTGTCAATAAATGGTCCAAATGCACTTAAGACGGGGCCTCACTGGCCTGACAAAGATGGCAATCTCTCAGTGCTATTTAATTCCCCGAATTCTGTGTTCTCACTCTCCTTAATCTCCCCGTTCAAACAAACAAGCAGCATCAGATTCTTCTCCCCGTCGGTCAACTCAGTCGTGTTTGCCAGCTCTTCTTGAATGAAGACTGTCCACATTATCAGTAATCCTCTTGTCTGTCTTAGTCTAAAGTCTGGATAAGCATTGTGAGTAAAGTCTGGACCTTTCTTCAGCTTACAAAAAAAATGAAAAGGAATTCTTTTTTTGCGTGACCACTGCCAGCATGAACTGCATAAAGTTTATCAGACTTTGCAGAAAAGACAAGAAATCCATCCACAACAACTGCAAAAGCAAAAGCACTTATGACGCTTCAATGGATACAAAATTGTAAAACATTCTGAAAGTATACAGATGTGGCCACAATTTTATTGGCACAGCTGTGCAAATTGTCTACCCAGTTCTACAACAAGCTGCGATGTAAAACCAACTATATCTACCTCAAACACCTTTGTCGTGTTCTTACTGTGTATCTGCTGTCTGTCCATGTGTTTGACTTACGTCTACACATTCTCCCTCACACTCTCTCTCGCTCACACATGAGATCACACAATGGTGTCGGCTGCAGCTGAACTTTTGCACTGTAGCATGGTGCAGGTTCTGCCCCTGCAAATCCGGTTGCTAGACAATCTAAGCCAATTACAGTATGAGGGCAAATGGTTAACCTCTATAATATACATTTCCCAGCCTCTTTCTCTGAGCTTGCTTGTCATCCCCGGAGAAGAGTTATGCACCAGGGCCCAGTGTCCCAGGCGACCCAGTTTGAATTGGCTCAATTCATTAAGCCAGGACCCGTGCACAAGCCCGAGTTCACACGGCGAAGACACTTGCAGCAAACAGCTGCTGCACATTCCTGATGGGAGGGCCAGGCAGATGTCCAAGGAAAATCAAAGGGAGAGACAGGGGAAAGTTTATGAGCCAGCGTTTGCCAACCTCAATGAGAAGCTCTCCATCCCCTCCTCAAAGACAGGGTGCAGCTGGCGGAACTCTTGGCCCTGTCCTGTTTGGGGCTCCCCTGGTTCTCCCTCTCCCACTCAAAACACTGCAACAACTCAACATGCTGACAATATCAGTTGCCTCCTCAGTGCTCTCTGTTTGAACCTCAACCACTTTGGCACAAGCAGAGGTGGTCTGGCTGACGGGTTGGAGTAATCATTACATTTTATTCATTTCACATTGTTACACTGAACTAATTCATTGTTCCACATTAAATGTAAAAATAAAAAAGCTAAGCATTTGCAGAGATGAGAAACTAATGGCTGTAAACATTTTGTACAGTGTCTGCTTAGAGTTTGAAAACATATTTTTTTTTAAATTAATTTTTCCAGTATGAGATTGCACTGGATTGTCAAGGTGCAATCTGCATGTTTGTGTCTGGTAAGAGACTGCATTTTTGAAAGGAAATTATCACTTTGTATTTCTCTAATGATCATAATTGGAAACACATGCCTGTTTTACTTCTGCGTTTACAAAACTTACTAAGGCAAACAAATCCTTTGGTGTCTGCTTATAATTTTAAAACATGTACTCTGGACTCATTATTACATTATTGAAGAGCTTGTGCCTTTGATAGGAAATGACTATTGTGTGTTTCTAAAATGATCATTATTGGAAACATCTGCCTGTTTTACTGCTGCATTTACAGATTTCATTAAAGCAAACAAACCTTTTGGAGAATCAGAAAAAAGACCAATAACAATTATTCTGAAATGACAGTAGGTTCTAGCACTCTTGCATCTCTCATGTATCAGGGATCACGCGTTTAAAGACAACTCTCAAATACCACAGAGCCTCTAGCACCGCACAGTCCTCATTCATCACTTTCCAAACAAGGACAGGAGCATGGTCATGCTTATACTTCTCTCTCTCTCTCTGTGATACTCTTTCTTTGTCCTGCATGCCACCTCCTAACCCACTACTGTCTCAGCTCTATCCCTCTCCTCCACCCCCGGTCATCTCCACCCCTGCTCCACTGCACACAAACACAGCATGCTGCCAGTTGTAATCACCGTTGGACACAATTTCAGGGACAATTTGAAGACTATTTATTATCCTTGGTCAATAACAAAACAGGAGACGAGCATTTTCTGGATCTTCATTTAAAACCTATTGACAGGTTTATATAAATGGATCACTGAGGTAGTAATTACTGTAAATGTGCAGTCTTTATGTGATATTCCATTTTAATTAATTTTGTCTATTCTGTAAGAACACATTTTAAATTCTTCATATTCTCCAGTTTTGTCACTTCAATACAATTTTAATTCTAAATACCCTGTAGACTTTTCATGTCAGACAGTGAAATATATGCTTGCTTGTCTTTTTAGCAGTATAGCCTGGAGAAATGTACCTCACACTGATCATTTATCTGTAATGTAAAATTGAGTCCAACATATAACCAGCATTTAATCTACAGTGGTGAGGAAGCTCCTGCCTGGTTACTAAATTGAATATGAAGCCTGAGAGAGTTCCCCTGGGAAAAACAGAGATAAAACTACTGGTAAATGGTGCTGTATCCATTCGTGGCCTCTTCAGATTAGGTGGATGGGACAAACTCCCCTCTGGGGGAAAGTTCCTCAGCAGGGCTCCAGGTAACACAAATCTCTTAATCACACATGACCTGGCAGCTAAGAGAGAGTTAAGCAGCAGCATGGGGCCTCCCATAGAGTTCCCTCCCTTCCTACAACATCATTAGCCGAGGCACATGGCCCGTCGAGGCACATGGCCCGCCTGCATCCATCCCACTGTTTACAAACACCAACACCAGCGACATGCCAGGGAAGCTGTGGCTTATTTTAGAAATTTGCTTACGTTGAATGGGAAAGCCTCGCAATCCATACTAAACTAAGGGAAGCAAGTCAAATCCATATTAAGCCAAGACTTTGGTGTAAACATTTGTAATCTGTCGTGCCAAATGTGTGAGGCTGCACTAGCCAGTATGAGTAAGTTTTGACAAAATACAAGTATTGTTTTTCAGCAGCAAATAAGAATCGTTATAAACACATAATGTGGAGCTTTTGCAGCTGACAAATAGGGTGTTTGTACAGGACTGTATGGTATAGATCTCCCCTTCAACATAGTTTTAGTGCTGCACACACACAAGTTCATTTATCAAAGAGAACTTTTAAGGGGAAAAATATCCTGAACAGTGGTTGAAGGTTTATATGTCATCCGCCATTAGAGCGACCCAGGGTGGTGTTCGAGTTAAAGGAACAGTCTGTATGCCCTTGGAAAAAGCTGACAGCGGGTCTTCTATATTTTGGTAGAAGAGTATAAATATAACATAATGTGCGTTCAGCCGGGACCGTTAGCCTGGCTGTGTGAACTTTGCTGAAGGCATCATGACAATCAGCTGGGTATGATCACAACCTTGGGTGGAATACTCCTAATACTCAACATAATGAGTTCATTGTAAATCGTTTTTGGTTGATTATTTAATGGATATAGAGTCTTTGTGACAGGAAGGTAAACAATAACAATTGTGAATTTGAATAATACGTTTGTTCAGAGGTAGCAAACAAACTTAAAACAGTCAATAATGTCCAGCTTAGATGCAACAGTCGTGCAGGGCATGGCCGCATAACACTGCAGTTGTACAAAAAATAAAAGCACAAATGAATCAATCAACTTGGAAAGATCAAGACAATGAACAATAACTGGAATTCTCTTATAGGCTACTCCGAATGAAAGACATACAAACTGTGTATTTAAAGCTGTTTCAATCAATAAATGTACACAATTAATTTGAATTATTTTCATTTTACTGACCGGTTTTGTGCATATTTGTTGTCTGGCTCTTTGTCTGTCGATTTACTTTGTGAGAAAATGCCTAATGAACGTAACAACAAAGTAGTACTATAGATGGTACTATTCATTAGTTACTACTGTTCACCATTGAAATGGTATATCATGACCACGTATAGCTGCTTTACTGACACCAAATAAGTATCAAATTAACATATATTATTATTACGTTTTATGATGACTGATACATTTTCGTGGTGATAATGTTTGAATATCAATTCCTTCACCACTTGAAGTTCACATAAAGTAACTTGTACATTTCAAAGTGCATGGCTTTGGCAGCAATTTTTGTGAGGGGCAAAGGCTAAAGGAGGTCTTTAAGACCTGGGGCAGTCGGTCCACATGCTGGAATGCAGAGAGGAGCCTTGTAAATTAGAGGCCTAATGAAAACTCTCTGGTGTCCAACTGAAGCAATCATCTGGTTAGAATCAACCAGTTATTCCACTAATTTCCCCCACTGCTCTCTCTCTGAACCCTCAATGCCTAATTTAGAAAAAATGTGCATGCTCCATTTTACACACCTGCAGTTTGAACTCAGGACTGTGATCCCTTCAGCAAACCTTTTTCTTCACTTATTTTTAAAGGCCGGTTAAAAACAATAAATCAAAGTGAAGAAATCCCATACATCTACAAATACATCTGAACTGACCAACCATTTGTAAATAACTAATTACATGCTACAATGCTACAATCGTGACAGCAATAGTATCTTTCACTAATTTGCTTGATTTCTAAAGTTTACAATAAATGATTTACCTGCAAGAAGTTTTCCTAAACACTGAAATGATCTATAATATAATATAAAATATCTTTCACTTAATGTTTTGAAGGATAAGACGTGTCGTAGGATAAGTAGTTGCCTAAAACAAGGTGTATAACATCTCCCTGAAGACGTGGTCACTACCTTCCTTGGAGTTATTCAACCTTTCACCCACTGGGCCCCCCGAATCTGACCTTTAACCAGACGCCTTTTGCTTAAAATCTCCCTGCCAGTTTCAACCTCTGGAATCTGCAACACATTATAAGAGGAGAAGTGAACAAAGGCAGTAGATTAGAGGCCAGCCTGGTTATTAGTTTGTTGATACAGTTTTATAAGGGTCAAAATCAATGATAGGGAAAACAAGTTGAGGAAGATATCGACGTTTCAGGAGCTCAAACTAAAGGCTCCTATTAGAGCTGTAGAAAACGTCATGATGGTTAACTTTTCTTTGCAAAAAAAAGGAAGAAAAAAAAAACATCTAGTTCACAGCTGACAAGCTATGTAAAATAAAATGGTTATTTTTTTTAAATACAGTACATGTATATATCTGCAAGTCACATTTTTCATGACACAAGCAAATTGTCTTTTAGTGCATGGTGATGTTGTTGCATGTCTATTTGTCTCTCTTTTCAGCATCTACATGCGGACTGAATATTAAATGATCAATTTCTTCTGTTTTCATCTCTTGTCTTTGCTTGCTTTAAATGCCGTTGTGGATTTTTCTCCCCCTCAATCGCACATTATCTCAGTTAGAAAGTGTGTTTTTACCAGGGAGGGAGGCAGTGAGTGGAGGTGCTGATGTATTGAGCAAAGTTGCTTGTCTTTGCTGAAAGCTTTTGTTTCCTGGGGCTCTCTATTCATCACAAAGCCTTTGGTGGGAAGAGACATAAAGACAGGCTCTGACCCTGGTGTGAGCCCTTTGACCCCTGTGAACCCAAGGGGACAGATTTTCAGCAACTGTGCAATCACTATTAGTTGACCGTAGGGTCTGTAGTGGGAGATGGCTGGAGCCAGACAAAGTGAATGGAGGGACATGGTGGGAAAATCTGGTAATTTATAGAAGTTGAGAGTCTATTTCAAAAGAGGTGATGGTGGATCAGCTGACATGTGGGGTCAAAGGTCATGTTTGGGCATGATTTCCTGCCTGTGTTACTGTAACATCTGTGTGTTAGAGGACGTCTGGGACTAAAGCTTTGTGACCCTCAGGGGCATGATTGGGGAGAAAAAAAAAAAAAAAGAAAAGGAAACGTTACAGTTCAGATTGCTGATGTCAATGACAATGTTTGACACAAAGCCCTCTAGAGCTACTTTCAATGAGATAAAATCCTCACACCATTTTACCACAAATCATTGCAGTGCTTTCAAACATTAAAAATGCTTAATGTAGCATCGGATCAATGTAAACAATTGAATAACTTTCCATCACGACTTTCAACATTGCACTCCATTAAATTGATTTTAAAGACAAAAGATTCTCCTATAAAACGACTGCGGTCATGTCTCTCCTATGAGACCGGCTGTGATGAAGTGGATCGTTTTGGCTCTTGCACTGTCATCTACAAGTGTCCAAATAAAGAAATACTGGTAGTCCCCAGCCCCAGGGCTAGCCATTAAGTAAATTGGCCTCCCTAGACCTATAGCTGTATCACTGTCTGTGACGAGCTGCCACCTATTTGACCCATGGATAGGAGTCCAGTGCTGACCAGCAGCTGTTCTGTGGGCTTGTCTTTCCAAGCCTGGGAAGTGGTTCCTAATTAGCCTCCCACACCCATAAATGTGTCCAGTAGGTCAGTCACTCCACGCTCATTGATCGCACCGATGTGCGCAGCGCTGAGGGTTGACTTAGGCTCCTTCATCAAAACGAATGAGAGGCAGTAGGTGACACATGCAGTCTGCGTGTGTCAAGAAGACCCGTGGAGGTAAACATCTCATTTGAGCAAAGAGATGAGTTAGCTGGCGCAGATTTTTTACAATCCACCCCCCGCCCCCCCTCCCAAAAAAATAAATAAAATTGTGTAGATTAATTTAACATGTAATCTTTGATTTTAGAGGTGAAACAGGATGAACATAGACTATTCTCTCTCTTTGGATTTATTTTCTTGTGTCCTATTACAGACATCATGACTTTAGCAGTAACAACCGCTGGTTATGACGGTAATGATAAATGGTTGGAGCTACACTCAGCCCGAGCACAATATCATCTCTGGCACGTCAGACACAAGGTTCTCTTTTATTGAAGTCACAGGAAACAAGTCTTGAGGGCCTGCCCTCCACAATCACTCCTCCAGATATTTTTCTAGTCGTCCTTTTCTACCCTCCATGAGTTGTTTTTCTTTCATTTAGCTGGCCTCCACCAATAAAAATGCAAGCCAATTTTCCAGCGCATTAACCCAAGAGATCTTTAATACACAAGAGTTTTGGTGCAAAGGGGATAGAGAGGCCTCATGGAAAGATGGATGGGCCTGCCGCCTTAAGAGTGGGCAGTTTTCCCACTGCCCTGGTCTCAGCCTGGGACAAAGGCCTCATTGAGTGTGATGCTTGACATCAGCATCATAAACTAGTCATTGCTACAAAGACTCTGACACTTTAAAGTACCAGCTACTGCCGCTTTCTTTTCTCTCTGTGTGATACAGCATTGCTTAAGCTAATCACGTCACTGGCAGTTGTTCCTTTTGTTCTACAGATGTAAAATAATGTCAAGAGGAATCACGTATGAGAGTTTTCATTTTCACTTTCGTTTCTTTGCAGACTACTACATAAAAAGACAATGTGCGAGAATCCAAGTATGTCTTGATTTTGGTGACACCTTTGGCGATAAGCAGTCATTGCTATGGTTTTGTGCCTGCACCGGCACGTACAATGATACTGATGGTTCATCTTACAACGAGAGGCTTCGTACATTCAAGAATTCATACTTGTTTTCCCAGTGATTCTTTTTTTTTTTTTTTTTTATCTCTAAATCTGCAAGTGCATCACTTCCTGACAGACACAGGATGTTTGTGAGGAAGACATCCTTTGTGAACAAGTTTAATTACATAATATCAACTAGCAATGTATGGGCGATCTGTAAGAAAAAAAGTAACAGTTATTGGCTTGAGGCAGTATGATGTTATTGTATCATTTACATGACTCTGTTCACAGCGGAAGAACATTTTATGACTTAATTTAAGTGGAATGTGTAGCTGATCTACAACAGCTATCAACAGAATTTTCTTGCAGATTATGGGTTTATTACTAACCCTAATACTCCTCTAATTAAGACCACACATAACAATTCCATTACTATTCCATAATGATTTTAACATAAAAAGATGATGCAACAAGAACAACAAAAAAACCTGCTCAATAACCTTAAAGTCGTGGCATCAATAAGACAAGGAGGTATGAGTATGCTCGTGTCAACGGAAGGATGATCCTCAAACATGATGCCAGCTCAAAGCCAGTTTCAGATTCTCAATGTCATGGAAAAAGGCAAGGGTGCACTTTAATAGATTAAACACCGAGAGCCAGACAAACTGTGCTGCCAAAGAGGTGCTGATGGATGCAGTCACATTTAATATGAATTCATGCTGGATTGCAACAAAACGTAAGGGCCACACTGCATGAAACATAAACAGTGTGGAGCAAATATTTTAACATCTTTAGCCCGAGAAATAATGACAGAATTTCTGAGGAAAATTCCTACTTACAACATTTGTAGACAACTAATTAAAATATGAAAGAAAGAAAAAATACTTTAAGGCATAGCATTCTCTGGAGGGGCTTATCTTTCTTTCTATATGACGCATTTAAGAATAGAAAATATACCATTTATTTTTTTCATTATTTAAAATGGAGGCAGACAAATACAATCGCCCCTAATGATTGCCTACATGTTTAAGTTACATTGCCATATCTGTCTATTTTACCCTTTTATATTTATGCACATTGTCTTCATTGATCAAGTCATAATAATGTTTGTCTTGAAGCAATAATTGCTCTCAGGGGGCCATAGCTGCAGTACATTAGAGGACAAAGCATCTTAATAGAGAGGGGTGTGTGAGGATGACAGAAACAGTGTTTTTATGTGTTTGTATCTGTGTGTGTGAGAGAGATTGAGTGTAAGGGGGGGGGGGGGGGTGTTGAAGGGTGAAGCTCAGACTGAACTCATATACAGGGAAACAGCTGCTTCACATTGCTAACCCCTGGAACAATGTGAAGATAGTATGTTTAGACAGGTTTGGGCAAGAATGGAGGTCACCACTCCTTTAGGGGAGATGTCAGTAGCTGTCAGCCACTGGAAGCACAGTGAAAATACATTAGTCCTCACTGGCATTACTGCAGCTTCACTCTAATCCTGCAGGGGAATCTAGGACAAATTTGAAGAAGAAATTAATCTTTCCTCCACTGACTACTGTTTATTTCCTCAGTGAGTTTGTTACAGGGATGCAATGCACACTAAAGTAGCAGACCACATGTCAAAGATGTTATTCTGCATGGATACAGAGCGATCCAAGTTGGTCTGATCACGGGCCTTAATAAAGAAGGCAAAGACCTCAAAGAGGTGTGACACTATTCATCGTCGTCGTGACTGACAACCTCGCAGCTGCCCTGTCGATCTATAAGGGCGAAGTACTCCACTGTGTTTGTGTCACCTATTTACACAGGCATGTGTAATCGATCCTTCGTGTGTTTGGAAAATAGGAAAAAAAATACTTCAAGGCCTGGAGATTATCACCCCGCCAGCTGGCTCACATGTGCATTTGAGTCTATATTTAAATACAGTAAAATGATGAAGAATGAGTGGACAAGGAAACCGTTACACATTGGCAAGCAGCAGCCTAAACGTACTGTTCTGAGGGCATCAGTTCAATACATTATGTACTGTCTTTCTTTGTGATTTATGTATTATTGTTCTAATCTGTAAATTAATACTATTTATGTTGATCATCATTTGAAACATGGAATATTAAAGTTTCACCATAAATTATTCTTTTGTTATCTATATAAAGTATTTTTGAATTGTTATGGTAAACGGATAAAGTGAGATAATCCTCTGAGATGATTTGCACCTTCACTCTAAATCAGCATCCACGCTGCCCGGTCTTTTGAATGACTGTGGCATTATTCTGTTTATAGTTATCTGTCCTCAAGTCCTTGACCTCCTCCAATTGTAAACACGTTTTTTTACACCACTCTCAGCACTCTTTGACCAAGGGAGTTTTATCGACAGTGGGGCCCGGGGATAAGCAAGCAGGGGCTGAACCTGTTCCGGCCTGCACTGCCCTCTGCAGCACCTCTGCTCCACACTCAGTCAAATTTCTCCCAGCGCTGCTGGATCACATGGGTTAATCTCTCCTGACCCCGACTCCTCAAAAGCACAAGCCTGGCTCTTTTGGACTCAGTCCCGGTGTGAGCGCAAAGCAATGCCGTGGAAGTAGACCCCACTGACGTCCCCTAGTTCACTGGCACCAGTTTGCAGACTTCAGAGAAGTGAAGATAAGGTACAAGAATGTCAGGAAGTCTGACACCAATGAGCGGTATGGTAAACAAACAGTTGCAGACGTCTGCCCGCATCCCCTGCCCTTTAACGACCCTCAATTCCACCCTTTTAAATGTCAAGCTGTGAAATATGGTTCTTCGGTAGAGCCGTTAGTTAAACAAATCACGCTGCATTAACAAAACTGTCATAAATTTGAGCGTCAATCTTTTCTTTTCTTTTTTTACTAAATCATGCCTGATTTTAAGTTGTGTCATATAAAAGTTTCAACTTTTAAGAAATATGTTTTAACAACACAAATAAGACTAAATATAGCTGAGACAAAATACAATAATTGCATAACACATGCTGATATTTCTACCTTAAATACAAACAACAGTTAATGCAGTATTTGTCTCTTAGTGTCATTTACAAAAAGGGCAGGTGTTAATTATACATTACAAAACTATAGTAAGTCCACACCTAGAACTAATTTATATACGTTCTGCATACATAGTCAAACAGTCCCACTGCAGCCCCTTGCCAAGGCACTTAAGTGCATATCACACAATATTGTGTGTGAAATGTCCACAGAGGTTGCAGGTAGCGCGGAGAGGGAACACTGACAATTATATCTGCATGGAGGGTAAAAGGAACAGAGCAGGATTTCTATCGGGAGACTAACGTTCTGATATCCTTCCAGAGTACCGTGATCCCTCTGGTGTAGTGAAGCAAAAAGCCAATCATTCTTAACCACATAAAAGTTAACAGAGCATGGCCTGGTATTTAGCTTTATGTTTATCTGTGTTATTAATGTGGGCAAGAGGAGCGTGGCCTGCCACTGCGGGTCAGATTGGCAGGTGTTGAGCTCTTCTGACGCTGTGATTTCACAGCCTCTTTGCTCTCTGCTTCAGGTGAGTGAAATGATGCTTGCTTTAATACGGGACTTCAGACTGACATGTGTAGGAGTATCATATGGCTCAACAACAACAATTGTCACGCTGCTGCTGTACTTTGTGCTTTTCTCCCTCAACGAACAAGTAAAGCTGTGATGAATTCTAATAAGTGTGTTGAGGGTTGAAAGAGATAATTCGTTGATCTGCTAAATAGGCAGTGCTTTGAGAAGTAGATAGCATCTGGGGGACAAGTGAGTGGCGGTGGGAGAAAGGCAGATAAAGAAATGTGAGCACGTTTTTACACATTCCCCGAAACCACAGGCAATCCTGATGAAGATGATAGAGGGAGTCTCTGATTAACCATCCGGTAAGCAGGATGTATGTCCCTGCCAAGGCAGACAAATGGAACTATTGTAATGCTATGACAGTCTTTGATCATTTCTGTGTTCAGGGAGATATCTTCATCAGAAGTGCTCCTTGTTAAAGCTGTCACAGGCTAGCAGGCAAAAATATTTGCACTGTATTAGATTCCATGGGCCATCAATAGACAATAATTACACTGAACATATGAGCGCCCTCGGGCAATTTTCAACATTAAAGCACATGATTTGTCTTTCTACCTATTTAAATCCATGCTTTTTTTTATTAAGATTCGAGGGACGGGCATATTAATTTAATTTTCAATTTAAAATGACACATTATTTAAAACATTTTTTATATTAATTCATGAACGTTATATTCATAGTGTCTTAACTTTGTGCGACTAATGTGATTTATCTTTTGTGTGTACTTTACCATGTGGATTCTTTTAGGCTAACAAACAAAAATGAAGATGTTAAGCGGTAGACTAATTGACCTATAGCAGACAGCAGAGAACTTTTCACAGCCAGAAGCCCATCTGTATGGTTCCACTGAATATGCATGGGGCTAAGTACGGTCTAGTATGAGCCATTAATAATCTTGTCATCAGAGCTCAGAACTCCCAACTTATTGTCTAACTTATTTCACAATCCTCTATAGATTCTGGCAACTCCCCATTACTACAAATGTCAAATAAGTCAAAAAAGCAAATCCTACTGAAATGAAAGCGGTGGTTCACTTTTCTTTGGTAGGATTAAAGGCTTGGTGACTTTGCAAGGGAGTAGTCCGCACGCATACAAAACAACTCCTGGCTGTGAGCAGGAAAGACATTTTTAGTAATGCTAGTATGTTGAAGCATAACTGTGTGTGTGTCTGTGAGAGAATGTGCATGGGGGAGCTGCCCTGGCCCTATAGTGAGCAACTATCAGGAGTGAGAAAGCAGGGGGTAAGAAGACTGACGCAAGGTAGCATTTGCAATTGGGAGGTTTTGGTTTCAGGCTCTCCAGTCATCAATCATGCCGGGCCTATTCTGTTCTTTGACAGCTCACTACAAGGCTTGACATTTAACACTCACGACCCTGGACCAGGCTGTGCTCGAGACCAGAGACTTCAGAAACACAAAAATTGAATAGAATGACACTTTTCCCCTCTTCAGTAAGTGGTAGAACTGAGGCAAAGCAGATACAAATTAATAATTCCCATCTGCAATACACTTCACTTTGGTGAAATTACTGCTTAAGGCCCCATGTTCCCCCTCTGCCCCTTACTCCGACATACACAAAAGAGCTAAATGAGAAAGTCAAGAGGCCTCTAGGCCTATTAGACTAAACACTAGTGTGCTTTTTTTATGTGTGGATGGACTCTGTGAACTTTGCAAAAGGCAGCTTTCAAACTTTGAAACCAACAAAATCATTAGTAGTGTTTTCAAAAAGGGAGACCAAAGACATTTTTAAGGCTGTAAAAATGTTTCAGTTAACAATGCAGCATAAAGGAATCTGTATAAATTGTACACATTTCAAATCACGAGTAAACATCTCTCTGGCCTTAAGCTGCCTCTGATATTACACTCATTCAAATTTTCAGAGGAAATGAGCTTATGTTTTTTGGCCATATTTGGTTTTCTGCCTTTTTGGGTCAGTAGGTCGCTATAAACAGTAATGATATTGAAAAATCGCTGCTCTGATAATAACCGACATGACCTGACATGAACTGGATAACGCAGCACTATGGCCTATGAAATACCAGATTTACCAAATTTGAACAGGCTTTTTTTCCAATAAGCACATCTGTCAGTGCAGGGATGTCACAATGTGACCTACACAAAACTATAACAAACTGGTTCAGCATTATATAACCCCCCCCCCCCCCCCTCCTCCCTCTATCCCACTCGCAGACACATGATAACTAGACAAATAGCATGCTTTTCATGTACACACTGTTTTCTCTCAGGCCGTACAAGCAAGAACCTTGCTTCCCTCATGGATTTAGTATGTGGATACCGATAACATCGCCTGGACATCAACCATATCCATTCACTCTTATGTCAGGGAATTGATAGCTTCTTTTGGATTGTGTGAGCCACAGAAAATCTCTTCCATCTTTGTGTGCGATACGCTCTGCTTGCTGCATACTAAACATGTTGCCAGACAACTGGTCATGTCTTAACTGTGAAACTGGCAACTATTGTTCGTGCTGCTATTGAACATGCCTCTAACGACTCCTAGGGCAACCTTTCATCTTGCACAAGGTACCAGGGCTCTTTAACTGTTTAGTATGTTCTTTAAGGCAATCAATGTTATTAACATAAGTCTATGTGGTTAGATGGTCTAGACACTTATAGAATATCAAAAAAAATTGTAAGTTAAAAAAATGTTGCATTAAGTCTTTTTTTATATTTACTAAATATTGGATAAAGAGCATTACAATTTATTCATAGGAATATTTAGCACAAATTTAGCTCTGCAGTATGTCACTTTAAATGTGTGCCGAGAGCCACATACATGCACAACACACAAAATATGCACACGCACACAAACACAGCAGTGCAGATTGTTGTCCAGACGATTGGTTGTGATGTCATCATAGAAAACCTCTTTTCTGAGAAAGATTCATCAGATTATGACCAAAGCCGAGCCTTTCTTGCAACACTCCACTAGCTGCACCATATGGTTGGGTCCTAAAGCCATGGGTGGAGGGTTTAATGACAGAGCGGATGTGCAGCGCACATGCCGAGGGATGTTGGGGGATGGGCTAAAAAAACACTCATCAAGTCTTTGGCCTGGAAAGGCTGCACAAGGTCAGCTGTGCGGCGGGGGCAGGGAGAGGGAGCCAGACACATGTCTACAACAAAAGGCAGGTGACCAGAGCTAACTTTGTATATTGAAAAAACAAGAGTGCACAATAAAATATGTCCCATATAGTATCTTAAAAGAAACCCTATTCTTTAGTTAGTATTTCAGCATTTAAAGGTCCATCACAGTGCTGACCCGTTTAGCGATTAATAGGAAACATCTTTCCTCAAATACACGAGGTCGATAGCATAGGCACATCACCAAAATATAGTGACATGGAGATCCAATCCTCTTGGCAAATATGCACAGCTGCCAATGTGGGGTGTAGGGATGAGTAAACAAAGATGGACTCATAATTAATGTTTACTAAGGCTGATGCAACTGCATGACATTTCTACTACTGCACGACTTGTCCACTGACCACAAATGATCTCGATAAACACTTTCTTAGTCTGACATCTCTCCTTTAGAGCTGCACGCATGTTTAAACATAGATTTCTAATTCTCTCACCAATTGTGGCTCCCTAACAGCTCACCCCAGCAACTAAATCGACCTGATGGAGAGAAAAATAATAATAAGTTGTAGTACAATTCTGAGGTCGATTTCACTACATCTGGTCCTCTGCCCTGCAAACATTATGAATATGTAAAATTCAAACCCCTAAGTTTCAGAGGAAGAAATCACTTTGTTGTTTAGTCAGTGCATACCACTACAGACACAGCTTTAGGTAATATTAGCCCAACAGTGGTGAGGTGGGACATGGGGCAGCCTGAGGAGTAAGAAGGCAGGGCAAATGATTGATGGAGTTGTGGTTGGTCTATAAAGGTCTGCAAAGAGTGCTTGGAGATAATCAGCGAGAGGGAGTCTGCAGGCCTCATAACCCTGCACCACACACAAACAAGCGCACACATGCGCTGACTCAAGAGACTAGATGAGACGGGAGCTTCCGAATTATTAAGCAGACAGAGGCACTGATGATGAAATTCTGAAGGTAGGGCGTAACAAGAGGCACCTTACAAGGGTCACAACCTTTTCCTTGCTGGGTGTTTTGTTCTTTGTACAGCCCTCACAACATCACCTTCCCACCTTTGTGTTCACTGGGGGGCAGGCGAGTGAGGGGGGTGGGGGGGGGGGGTTGTGTTACATCCCTGTTTATCTGTTCATGACCTCTAGCTGGCAATTCTGCACTTGATAAGAGGAGGGCTCGCCTCATAATGTGCACGGCAGCTGATATCAGCCCTGTATCCTTGTGAAATTGATTACCAAGGCCCAGGGAGCGTGCAAAATATAATAAATAGAGATGACACATAAGGCACACATGGACTTGTAGGCTGATGGGTAACACTGCCTCAGCAATTACCTGCTACCCACTTAAAACAGGGGTCATGCAGGGCAGCCTGGCAGTGGAAGGAGTTATGGTTATTTCTTATTTTCTCTGCAGGGTGAGACCCTCTGTGAAACATCTCTCTCGCTCCCTCTGTGTGTGTGTGTGTGTGTGTGTGTGTGTGTGTGTGTGTGTGTGTGTGCAAGCAGGTGTGTCTCCAATGCGTGAGGTTTGGGTGTAAAGATGTTGAAGAGGTATGTTTAAGGGATATTATTTCAATAAGACCCAACTATAGTATCACTATGATAATGATGCATAACAAAAATATCAATAATCAAGGTAAGTATTAATTACCCGTTTTAAGAATTAGATGCAATTGCTTGGATAATTTGGTCTGCAGCCTGACTCATCCATATATCAAAAGATAATTGTGGTGATGATTTAAATAAGCTGTAAAAGGAATTAAATCATGTGGACCTCTTCATGATAAAACTACTCTAAAGTACTTATTTTTATTTAGTCGAATTACATCAATGCATTGTGGGGAGGTAAGCTCATGATTTCATATCTTCTCATAGCCTAAAGATAAACCGATAGATAGACACACATATATATTGATTGATAGACATCATTGTCATCAACATCATTAGCAGAGCAAAGCCATCATTATGTAACTAGACATCATAGTCATAATCATCATTGAAAGAATATTACTTTCACTATCTCAATATCATCTCATAACATTTGCAGTTGAGACATTTTCTTAATCATCTTTAATCTGCGTGCCCCTCATTACGCCACCAGTCGGCTAGTAACTGTTCCCACATCCGCAGTGAGACCATAATGACTCTGCCTCAGACTTGACGATGCCAGGTTTTTCTTGTCATCGAGTGCCGCTTGATGCCTAATAATCTGTTATATTACACTTGCATCACATCCCCAAAGAGGTGACTAAAGTCTATCATATATTGTTGATGCAGCTTGCGCAATACATGGTTTGTGAGAAGTTTGTTATCGCAAAGTTACATTCTACCATGCTGATTTAAAAGTTGTATTAGTCTCTTACAAATATGATAATTCATTCCAATGAAGTTATCACTGAAATGTCCTGCCAAACAATTTGCAAAACTTTAAACACAACTTATCTTGAACTACCCACCAAAACTGTATAGAAAAACGTTGTTTCTCTTTGGTGTTAATCATCTATGTGATGCATTTCGTTATGAATGTTTATTGCGTAATAACAAATAAAACAATCTAACACATGCTCCTGTTATGATGATAACAAATCGTGCGATAGGGGAAGGAGAAAAATGCAAATTTCTCAATTGTTAAAATTCTAATATTTTGGATGATTGATTGCAAAAGTAAACACTTTTTCAAATTGTTAATGTTGCTTTAATCCAAATTAATGCAGTAACAAAGTAACACAGTGATGAATAACACGTCACTAGCCAACACTACAAACAACACATCCAGGCTGTTGTGTTTTAAAAGAAATCACTGACATTTCAGTTGGTTGTGTACTGCATATTTAATTGTCCCAAAAGAGAATGTATCTATTCGTGTTCTTAAAGTTTCCACCTGAGATATCTGAGCTAGTGTGGCGCATAATGCATGGTTCATTTCAAAAGCAGGCACTCCGGTTGCTTAATGTTAGCATAAAGCAAGCCATGTAGATGTGGTGCTTGCAGTTTCAATGAAGAAATCTGAATGGCTGTAAGCTGCCAGGCAAACCTTTATATCTATTTGTTCCACTTGTCTGACTCTCAATGAGTTTAATCAGCTGAGAAGAAGCCGTGAGGGGGGTGTTGCCATACATTAGAAAGCCCCCCACCCCCTGCACCACTCACACTCAAATACACACAACCCCACAGCCCCATTCTCTGTGCATCGATGTGAGAGTTGAGGGTCTCCCTCTCCCCTGTTGCCTTACGGATTATCAAGTACACTTCAATTACTGCCGATCGATACACTTCTGGCTGCAAAAGGGAGTGTGAGGGAAATTAGACAGACTTTGGGTATGGCCGTGACTACAAAGCAATGGATTAACACTGATATGCATCTCTTCATTTACATCAGGAATGGGCCCATTCTCCATCAGCATACTGCACTCCCCTCTGCACGGACGCACATTCACATAGGCTTTAAGGGGACTTTTTGAAAGATTGCTTCTTTAAGTGCTGGACAAGGTGAGGGCAAGCCTGTCATATACTGTAGGAGGATTAAAACCTACTGTAGTCACAACGGGGAGAGAGCCACTGTAACCAGGCTTTCAAAGTGAATACAAGAAAAGAGGTCTTGTGTAGAACCATTAATGTCATCATGATAATACTATGTCTTTGTAGGGGTGTCTTGTGTGCGTATGCGTGTGTGTTGTGCTCCAAAGTGGCCAGGACTCATAAATGATTAAAGACACACTAATCCCAGAGTGCTTCAACACTAAGATTGATAATCTAGCCAGGTTCAAATATTTGCTGTAAAAGAGAAGAAAGGAGCATTTCCACTCTTAGAAAATGCGTGTCAGCAGATAATACAATGGCTGGCCGTTGGTAGGAAATAATGCCGGAGCGCTCGTCCTCCTAAACTGAGAGGAAAGGGAAATGAAAGCAGTGCTGTGGAAGAGGATAAAAAAGAAGTAAAAGTGTAGGAAGAGATAAGCAGTGGCTGTATCCCCCTGAGGCAGGCTGTGAAGGTCTCCCAAGCACGGCCCTTGATTCTGAACCCCCTCCAGGTCATCTGCCCTCGCTCTCCCACCCTTCCTCTCTACAGAGGCAGTAAAAACACTCCAACACCTGGGTTCCCTCTCTGCTCTGCGCGAGCTACAGTACAACACACCGGCAACATTATTTTTCATCTGCAGAAAACACAAGCTCAAACACACAGAGAAAAGAGAAAGAGAGAGAGAGAGAGAGAGAGAGAGAGAGAGAGAGAGAGAGAGAGAGCGCTTTGTGGTTAAGTCTCGACATAAAAACAAAATCTCATCTCTGATTAGGTTATTGTGAAGGCCAAGTAATAATGACTACCATTACATCTGTAAAGAGATTCTTATCGACTGACTTTCCGACATTCCTAAAACATAATGTCATTGATGGTTTTTATTTGCAGACTAAAAAGGCTACAGGGTTTAAAGTAAACTTTTGGAAAGCCTCAGCATGTTTGCCTCTATCTCAAATTAATTAGCGTTACAAATATTATCGTGCACTCTCTGAAGCTTGTGAATCAAACAGTTTGTTTTGGTCACGATCGTTTAGATCCGTCTGTCACCAAAGCATGCGTTTATAAGGCCCGCTGAACCATATCCACTTCTCTCATCTCAGGGTCAGAGTCACATTACACATTACTACCCGGAGTGGGAGTTCAGTTTTGCGTCTAAAATGGCCTCCCTCTCCAAATAAAGATGCCTCCCTATTGAAAGCGCCTCACTCTGCCATGAGTTTGGTCCCCCTCCCCTCCCTCCTTCCCTCCCACTGCAATCTGTCCTGCCAGCTCCCACGGTTTGCCTTTGGAAGTGATCCGTCCCTGAGCGTTGAGCAGAGCCACTTCATGTTCACATCGGCCCCAGAGGCATTCCTGCCTGCCCACTACTCTTGCTTTCTTTTGTCAGCCAAATGGATACCAATTAAATCAACTGTTCTCCAATTAGAATTTGGAAGAATCTATCTTGTTCAGTGTTCTAAATCCCACTGCTTGACTTCTTTCTCTCATGTAGCTCCTTTCCTGGAATCAGTTACAGAGCAAATGAGACTAGTTATTTCCTGCAATAGGATACTCCTGGGTTTCTTTGTTTTTTTCTGTTTGTTCAATACATTAAAAGTGCATTTAGGCAAATGTTTATAGGATTGTACACAAGGGACATTATTACGGTGTAAGTTAGGTTGAGGGCAATGGTCAATTGTGGAACAGCGAATCAGGACTTTGGGAAAAAAAGCACAACAAAAAAAACACGGCGATCGTTAACGATTTACTTTTTAAACCGGAGCGTCTATCTTTTTAACTGTACGATTCAAAACAGCAGTTTCTTGTTTCCTCACTGCAGAAAACTAAACCAAAAAAAAATTTGTTTCTGCCCCTGGATTCATGCATGTATAGGTTTCAGAAACATGGACTCATGTACTGCCCTCACACAGAGGCCTCTATCTGATTAATACAAGGAGGGGCAGAGCTTAATCTGCAGACACGGACAGTGAATGGTTTGGACTTGAGCCCCGTCATTATTGCTTAATAGTCGTGTTCAGAAAGTTTGCCCCATTGTGTTTCATATGACCAGGCAGCACCCCCCCCCCTGTCACTCGAAATCACATCCAGCTAAACAAACCAGCAGGCCTGCTTCCTGTGGAGCAGCGATTCAACTCCCAGGCACTAGTTTAGACCTCTGCAGCCTGCCACCATCCACATGTGGACCTCTCACCCTGCTGCTTACTCCTCCACCATCAGATTAATATACCGTAGGACCATTTAGCGTAGTTATGCTGATTTTCAAATCCTGACTTAGTTTACATCACCCACTTCGCTTTACATTAGCCACTTGTTAGCTCTAGAGTGCTGTTAGATAATCAGCCCCCTGTAGCGGTGCAGTAATAGAAACACCAATCAAGTCCTCTTGCAATGTAAAGACAATAAAGTGAGTTCCTAAATGAGGCCAATGTGTTCTCCCTGATTTGCTAGTAATTTATTGACACATAAATAGAACTGATGAAACAACAAAAAGCTCAATCAACAAGTAATAAAGACAATAATGAGAATTTAGAACACTTTTATTCACATATTCAAGTATGTCTTCCATTATATAACAGTTCCACCATGATTATTTTTAGCATTGCCTTATCAGGGAATATCAAATCACAAAAGGGTAAATGCTGTTGACTGCCAGAAGACTATTTTAATCAATACAACTTATTCAGCTGTTCCCTCCATGAGGATGGCTAATATGTAAATAGTGTTGCTTGGTCACTTCTAGATGTGGATGTTTGACGGCCCCCTACTTTTACTTTGTTATGCGTATCTGCTTTAAAAATGGAGCCTTATTGTGTCTGAACAATGGAAGCCCTTTTATGTCCATCACTGAACAAAGATGGCAACTGACATTGTGCAACAACAAAGTGAAGGAACTATTTCAAACTGTTTGCGGACTTGAGATTTTCTCTCTAGAGTTAAACAGCATTTCTACAGTTACATAGCGAAATGGTTCATCACTCTGTATATCTTTGTATCTTAACTACGCAAGCAAAACATTTGCTCAGTGAACATCTTACTGCCACTTCAAAAATAACTCAGCAAGTATTTTCTTTACATTTTAGCAATGGTTTGTAATATATATACATATATATATATATATATACTTGATTCCACATTGTTACAGTAGCATTTACACTATTGTTCTGGACTCACATTTGGCACAGTGTTGAGGGTATTTTTCTTCAGTAGGTTTGTTGTTACAGAGATAATAAAAATGATGTTAAAATATGAACTGATGAAATTAACATCAAGGTTATACAATTTACTTAATAGTTACAGTTATATTCAAATGGACTATTTTGGAAAGAAAAACACACTATCCCAGAAATGTTCCTGTGAGGAAATATTTTTGCTCTACTCTTTGTCACATGACCATTTCTATTGACACAGTCTATTTTCATGGGTCAGCTCTTAACCCCTAGAAACTGATATATGATGTAATAACTAAAATAAACTGAAATCCAAATAAAAAACATGCAAGCAAGACGTAGTGCTAACTTGGCAGTCAAAAAGACAGCAAAGCAGTAGACTACAACAAACTGATACATAATACTGTAAAATACTGACCGTCATAATAATTTAAAACAAGAATTTGTTCTGTCCATCAACACTTTTTAGATTTGTTATGCCTGTCAGGGCATTTTCAAACAAAGGCCTGAACATTATGTTGCTAAATCAGGACATTTCATCCTATCTGGATAAGAATCGCCAGCCGGTTTATAAATGTACTTGCTCCTTTTTCAACACTTTTTCCGACCCTCAACCTGCTGAACTCTCAAATGCCTCCAGTCAGGAAACCATCTGAGCGCGCTCTTAATGAACAGCAAAATACAGTACTTGTTATTCCAGCTGTTGACCGAGTGTATAAACACAGGGAGTACATAACTTTTACTCTTCAAAGTAGCTTGATTTATATCAGCCAGAACACAATTAATATGCATAATTTGTATCACATGGATAACATTTCCAAACATTAATAGTATGCTATGAGCAGTCACTGCCACCCACAGTTTTAAACCCCTATCCACTGTAAGGTAAATAAAGGAACAATCACAGATTTTTTTTTTTCCACTGACTAATTCCAGAAGAAGAAAAAAAGAAAAACAATTAAAAGTCCCTTCCCCTTCCCATCCAGACTATTCCCACGCATTTTTTGGCAGAGCTCTGCTGATGATCTCCAGAGGCTTTGCTTCTTGAGGAACTTGTCAGGAAAAGATCCACATTTCCCAGGGATGAGTGTTGGTGAAAGTGAGAAGGAAATGGCAAGACGGAGCAGAAGTTTGACTACAAGCCAAAAAAGCGAGAATTAAAAGTGAAAAGAAGAGTTCATGTATTGACAGGGGGGAGACATGGGGTTAAGAATTTGAGGACTGGGCTCAGTCTGCGGGGGATTTGTGATATCCAGAGAGAAAGGAAAGAAAAGGCTAAACTGAATAGAAAAAAATGGCACCTATCTGTCAGGGATCTTGAGCTGACTTTTGTATGTTAAAAGAACTGATGGCATTAAGGAGCCAAGGGAGAAATATAGATCCTTTAATATCACCTTTGTTCTTCAAACTGTGACCCACTGAACACAAGTGCATTACTAATCAGTTTAACCCTGTTATACTAATTCAACTCCGTAGATCCACATGATGTGTGGCTGACACAAGTGCCAGTCCCACTCTCGAGTCAGTGTGGCCCGGAGCCCAGGCCGGGGCAAAAGCCCCGACCTCAGAGGCATACTGACCTGGCAGGGGGACACGTCTCATGGCATTTTGACATCAGGTTCAGAGACAATAGAAATCTTCCAAACAGCATCTTATAGACTTCTCAACCTGCCACTATTATGATATTATCCTTATTCAAATTAGGGTTCATTTCTTTTGTTTTTTGATTTGTCCTCAGTGACATTTTGTTGATGGACTGGGTCAGTCCTATGAGTAGTGGGTCACAAGCTGACAAAAATGTCAAAACTGGTTCCTTGGCTTTTGAAACACACCCACACACACACACACACACACACCATGACTGTTTGCTTTATCTCATAAAATGACAGATGAGTGACTTAAACCTGAGATACCCAAACAAAACCCATGTTTTATATTTCTTGGTTAAATTTAACATTTGATTACATAAAACTGTTTGTCGCACATAACATGCATACTGATTTCACATCAACGTCAGAAATGTAATAATGCTGTATCTAAATACACATGAAGTGGTTTAATACAAAATACACTAAAGAACCATTTAAGCACAGTGTTACATTAGTGATTTAGTCCTTCCCTTATGACTATTAATCTAAGTCAAGGATTACTATCTTGTTTTCTCTCAGTGAGTCTCGGACATGCTCATCTCAGGGGATCTCCAAACTTCACAAGCCCAACAGGAAGTCACTACCGTCACGCCCGTAAGGTCAATAAGCATTTTGTCCATCAGAAGAAGCCCTACCCTCAGCTGTGGACATATTTATACAATGTAGAGACAAGTATTCCTCTTACTTAGAACGCCCTTTATCCTATTTAATGCTTTGATAAACAAAGTTGTTTAAGTTGTATGTGCTACTGTGAGAATCTTCAGTGGGGCTTTGGTTAAAAGAAGGATTTGTTGTGCTTCAGAATATAGCTAACCAGTTAGATGCTGCATTAGCATCACATCTCCAGGCAAGAAGATAATCGTGATGGTGAAAAGTATCTCAAAAACCGTCAGCATCTGTATTCTTGACTTAGATTCAAACGTTGACACCTCGGGCTGCAGTTGATATCTCAACAGTGGATCACTCGACTGTCTTTATCCCAGATTTCCACAAATTACAGACATACCTTACTCATTCCTCCTGCTCTTTAACCTTGTCCCAGACCTATCTGCAAGCCAAGAGATGGAAAGACTTTACAGTGTCATACCATTTAAACATCTTGTATTTCATAAACATTGTGTTTTAAGCTTCAGTTCAGTTGTGATTACAGATAACACATACAATCTGCTTAAAATTAGGTCAAGCATGATACTATATGTAAAAAAAATCAACAAGTTTTCCTTGCCTAGATATAATTCACATTTTTCAACTGCCCATAGACAAGCAACATATCACCAACTGAATCAGTTCTCGTATAGCACCTCTCCTCCAAAATGTGGATGTTTGATGAGCTTCACTTCCTGCTGACAGTGTCCGAGCTCCATTACAAAGCAATAGATCGCCATCATTACATTGCCATTGTCAATTGAACGGCCCAGGACATTAGTGAACAGATAGACAGGAATACCCATACAATACTATAGATCCCAGTGGATCGTTAGATTCTTGAAGTTCTTTGGCTCACCTTGAAGCACAAAGAAGCTGAGTAGTCAGTGGTACTACCATCTAACTGAGAGGTCTACATACTGTATTGGGAAGTAGCACTTAGGCACTCCTCAAATGTTAAGACTGAACAAGACTAGAGCCGCGTTCCAATCACCTATAGTTCTCTGTGAGGGGACTGCGTGGGGTTTTCAACCATGTTAATTATGAGTACAATGCCAAACCGTAGGGAGCAAACATGCTTAATTCAAAGGGAACCGTGAACAACGGCTCTTCACTTTTCTGCAAGTTGACAAGAAAGATTACCCATCAGCCATTGCTCCTCGCTGGAGCACTAGAATAGAGCTATGCTAGCCAAACCAATATGGAAGTTACATTTGTTACTATATTGATGTCTCAGTGTAAAGCCAATATTCTAACAACTGTTAAGGTTAGATAATGTTGATGGCTGTCGTTGGGAGCTAACCTGACCAACAGTTGAGTACAGCACTCATTATGCATGCTGCAGCGGCATTGTGCTGATAACGTGTAATGATAACAACAATGTTTAACTCAGGAGCTCATCCTCTGGGAACCATTAATGTTTTTAAAAAATCTCATGGCAATCCAGAGTTGTAGAGATATTTTGGAACAACCGACTGAAAGACCGGCATTGCCATCCCTTGCACCATGCCAAGAGTGAGCAACAACATGGCTAACAAACTATCAGCAACTTACAGGGTTCAACTTGAATAATGGACGATGGACAATGTCCGATGGAAAACAAGACCGGACCCTGAGATTGATAGGCTACTCATTTTTTTTCATATAACTGACTCAATACCTTACATTTTAAAACCAGTGCTACCACTGAACCAAGGCTTTGTAAGACTCTGAATAATGTTTCAATTTGATAAAATTGTGTGATGTCAAAAACTGTGAAATAAGTTTAAGGCAGTTCCCAATTGGAAACTAAAAGTTCAAGCTTTCTTAGAATTGATCTCCGATGAAGATTGGCTTCTTTGACTTTCCTATTGGTGTGGACACTGACCTCTTGGGTTTCCATATCTGCCTGCATAGACAATTCTTTTAAATACAGTCCGTGTAATTCAGTTTTCTTTAAGACAAAATTACTAGACTTGGACAATTCACTTGATGAAAAAACAAATCAAAAATTTGAGATGGAATTTTAATTATTGTATTATCATTTAAGCTTTTGCATTGTTTTTCGAAGATACACTACTGAATGAATGAACATTCATTGCATTGCAAGCTGCACTGGAATCAGTTTCTTCCAACCCCAACTGAGAATCAGCAATATCTCATTGTTTTACATGATATGTCTATACTTTGCAGGCTACCAAAGTGTAATGCATGTCAGTTTGTCTTTATTAAGCAACGAGCAAGTTTAATCAATGTCGGGGAAACTGTATGCTTTCTTCTCCCTAACGTGCCATTAAGAGACATTCAGACTGACTGAACAGTTGTCACAGAAAGTGGAGAAACACCGAGTAATCAATGATAGTTAAGAACTGTAATTTATCACCTTGCCACAACCGAGGGTTCACAAAGTGAGCCCTCCTGCTTGTCGGAGAGAATGTGTTGGGGGAAGCTCGGGCGATGTGGTGGCCGAGGCACGCAAGGGTCAGGGCCCAATTACTCTTCATCTACTGCTCCTCATCACCACTGGCAGAAGCACAGTTCAATTGCTGCATTATCTAAGCATATCAATAGTGCGGAATTAAAAGTCATTGATTTTTTGCAAGTTTTTTTTTCTTCTTTTTTTGGTCAAAGGAAACTAGAAGGAGCTGATGCACTGAACTGATGTCTTGAGTAAACGCTGGAGAGATTTTAAATAGAATGGGAGAAGCAAGTTATGTTGCTCTTTCTAATATACTTTTTAAAATAAGTGCAGAGTCAGTTTTATCAAGGTTATTAGCATGCTACAACAGAAGGCTTTTTTTTGCTATTGCTATCTTTTTGCATACTTAAATGGGAAAATTACAGTTAAAAATCAATCAGTTCAGCATGGCTTTACTATTTAAATAATAAAAGAAAGAAAGTGCACTTTTTAATAATATTTTTTTCTTACATCCATCGGCTCTGAAGTGAGTAAGAGTTCATTGTGAGCTATAGTCTCTATCGTGGCCAGAGTAGACCTTTCTTTGGAAATGACCCAAGAGGCATAAATAAAGATGCTAGCAATCACACATCAATCACATTGTGCATGAACAGTCAGAATGACCATAGCAGGTAAGGGTTGAAAGGGCTAAAAAAGAGAGAGAGAAAAATTTCAATTTCAAGAGCATTATTATTTTCATTAATCATAGCGCTGCCATCAACCTATCCTTATGCCTTAGTGAGAGATCTATTATACGCTCCATTTAGCCTCAGCCATATTACCTCATATGTTTTCCTGGCTGACCAAATAAGACTTAAGAGATAAAACAATTTACTGTTCATTATGAGCCATGTCACTGGAATCAATCTATTAACCTGTGTTAACTGGGATGGCTGGCAAGATCTCATGCACTGTATTGAAGGAAAGAAAATGGATATTTATGTTTTGTACCTCCACGCTCATAAAATGACTGGGCATTTAATTTGCCCCTCCAAACTCAGTGGATGGCTTTATTTTTCCAATGGCCAAGGCGCCCTCCTCGCCTTTAAGCAGCCCCTGACCTGTGAAAGATTCTAACAAATTAGCTTCTATTGTGAAGCCAAAGGTGCCATCAATGAGGAGACGCTCCACTGCACCTAAAGTATGATGGTAGAGGCAAGCAACAGAGCAGAGAACCTTGACATGATTGAATTAACCCTTTGTAGGAAACGTGCTGATAAGGATGGTGGTGGAAGGTGGGTTAAAGGGCTGTATTGTTTGTCTCCTTTGACAAGAAACAGGTGCCACGCCTGAATCGTACTTCCACTATGACTTAGGATGGACCCTGCAATTAACCTTAAGAGATATTCCGATTGAGATATTCAATTATTTTTTTCCTGTTCATAGTCGTAATTAAAAAAGCATCTGTGTCATGACGAAACAAGGCAAGAGTTCACAGCTATGCTAGCAGCTCTGTGAAGCTGTAGATGCTCACATCAGCATATTAACACTCATGTTCAGCACTGTTGAACTGTGGTTAGCACCCGAAGATGATGCTTTTTCGTCCATCTCCACTGTGGCAGCGTCATGTGACATTCAACCTCGTACCTTTGTGCATCTATGTTCGATTCTGTGAATGTACGTTCTGTAGCCACTGCAATATTTTTGAATAGTTCTTAAATAAATGAAATCCTATATGCTGGGAGTTTTTTTGGTATGCTCATGCTTAATACAATGGCTGACATTAATGTGAAGCATTGTGCTGTTAAATTGTTATGGTGTGTTCTTACACTTATACTCCACATATGTCCAGCGCACAGTTGTTTGATAAAAAACATATCAAATGGTGTTGCTGGTGTATTGTCAACTGGTTATGGAAACAAAACAAGACTTGTACAAACCTGTTTCTAATCAGTACAAACTTAAGAGAGAGTCAACACACACAACATAATGTTATTTGACAGTCAAAAAATGACAATATTGGACTGGAATAGGTTCATAAATGTGCTTCTAAAATATGTTGGATTCTGTTTGGATTCCCGTTTTCATTTCATCTCATTGTCAAAGAACTTTTGAACCAGGATATTGACATTATCATATTTTTAATCAGACTTCAACACCTGTGACACTTTCCATCATGGAAGAAAGGGTGCCACCTATGAATATATGTTTGGATAGAAAATGAAGTTCATAGGTCACCGGCATGATCTGCAGGCTAACAGGGGGTCAAATGTGCATATTTGTTTTTAAGTCAAGACTGATTTCATTAAGAGTGGGAAAGGTCAGCGCGACATGAAGAAGATATTCAGCACATGTGGTGAGATCAAACCACACATCACAGAGTGAGCCACTGGTGTGCCTGAGGATGCTGGGTTGTTGAGGCGTCTTGGTTTCCTGATTTACATAATGCTCTAATTCACTCACCATGAACTGCTTATGAATATATGATGATTGTTAAACCACTGGTAGAATTTACCTTTGTTACAGACTGATAATCAAAAAGGAAAAGTATCAGAACAAAGTGTTGCATCTGCTTGAAAAAAATGTATTAAAAATATTAAAAATATATATGTTCAATAATATGGCAACTCAACCAAAGGCCCTGTCCGGGTGATTATTAAGCTATCACGATGGGTAAACACCATTCAAAATAAAAATGTTAGCTGACTCTGGGTCTGAATGTCGGACAGTTTACCCAAGGAAATATATGTACCGTATGGCTTTAGCACCGGCCATACAAAGGAAATAAATAAATAAAGGGAAGAAAGGACCCCATACCACACTATTGCCTTAAGGGGACGAGGAGTGTGGAGAGGACAATGGGGTCAAAGCAACTTGATTTGTATCTCATGTCCTGTGGGACAAGAGAGTACACCAGTCAAATCCAAGTTACCTGGCCTTTGGCTACCCCTTTGCTCCTAAACAATAAGCTAGGATACTACTAGATGTCTACCCCAGAGGTGGAAAAAAAGAAGAGAATAAAATTGTGTGTGTAAAAGGCAGACGAGAGGGGAAAGAGATAAGGGCAATGTTAGGTGTTATAAGAGGTATGATTACAAATAATTGCAAAGCTACTGCGGACCGTTTTACCATCGGAAAGAGATATTTCAATGGTTGGTCATTGTTTTTACAATGAACACACACTGTACATTCCCAGCCAAATTTTTTTTTAAATCAAAGGCAGACAACATGCTAATTATTCTGAGGTTCAAACAAACAACCACGGCTACTTTAAATTACCCCTATGTAAAGTGACTTAAGTACAGATAATGTGCAACATGTATAAAATTAAAATAACGTGGTCTGGATTAGTTTTTACCAAACATAGAAAGTATTTTGTTTTCTCACTAAATGCATCAGTAAACTTGAAAATTTAAAAAAAAATGTACTGGCTCCAGTTCAAACGATTGATTATGTGTAGTTGAACCATTTCAAATTTCATATTGCTAGTCCGACAAAACTCAACATTTTTTTCACAATGTTCAGACATGTAAAAATAAAAAAAATAAAATGATTAATCGAATGGAATTCCCATCTACACATAAACATTTTGCAATATTTACAAGAAGATAGAAACTTATTTAAGGTCATGATGGCGTGCTCTGTGAAGAGGGTACGGATGTAAAACTGTGAGGTTAACATCATCATGAGACCTTTACTTGTCAGCGTTGTAATCACTAAAGTGTCTTTGTAATCTGAACATTTCAGAAAAGTATTCAGCAAAACATTACTCTAGCATTGTACTACTGGCCTTCTTCCCTCTGTTTTATTTTTTAAGTATATCAAGCACACATTGCTTGATGAAACACATTGTATACCCTTTTTGTTCTTTATAATCCATGCTCAATAGAAAAAAACGGAAAGAAACAGATGACGACTAAGATACCAATTTGTCTTAAAACACAAGATGCAAATCTAGGCCAAGATGGGAGAGTGATTTGGCATATAAGCTCCTCGTGAGATTTGCTCTAAAATATGCAGCCAACCATTTCATCCCTCCTGTTTCATCATCATTATCAGGTACAGCGATCATCTGCTGTCTAGTACAATGCTGACCATCAACCAACTGCATCCCCACTCTTGACACAGCACCTCAAACATCTCATGTATAACATTGTGATTGAATTCAGTCGGCGAGCAAGGCAATAATTAACAGATTCAAGATGAATCACACTGCAGGGGTTGTATCATGTTATGTTGAGAAACCACCAGACTGAGGTAACATGAACCATAACAAACACATACATGGCTTTCATTATTGGATGTTTGAAGTTATTGGTTTGTTAATTTCCAAGAAAAAAAAAAATTCTACTTCCGCTTTCTGGTGCAGATGTTTTTTGATAAAATGCTCCTTCGATATACTGCATCTGCTTAAAAAAATGGGAGCAAAGAAAATAGTAATAAGACTGAAAACTGTCCAATTTGGCTGGCAGATGTCTTTTCTTGTACCATCACCCCATGCTGTCCGTTATTTAATGTAAACTTAATGAACTGTTGAACAATGTGGGTTCTGGAGTGGGCGTTTATGGATAATTCTGCAGACAGACTGCTGGGATATTCCAAGTTCATCAGCACTGCATGACTGCATTTCCTAGTGGCCAAGCAGCCGAGTGTTGTGTAAACACTGATCTCCAGGGTTATTGGATTGTTTCGATTTATTGGTGAGGTGATTGCATCCTTTATTAGCTCCACCACCGTCAAAATACCCTTGTGATTGATATGATTGATTTATACCCTTGTGTATAAGTATGTGATGTGATAATGATTGGGTCTCGCGACTCAAGAGTCTTTTGTGACAACTGATAACTTCTCACAGATTTAGAAGGTTTTCGTGCTAAAATGCTTTTTGAATTACTGAATAAAGGAGTAAAAGTTAAGTTTAAGTCGCTACTCTGCACCCAGACAAAGTCAGGGGAAAATTGTTTGTCAACTTTTAGTGTTTTGGATGGTGTATTTGGTTAACAGCTAACGGACTGATACACAGTACAGTCAGCCGCTGTTACGCCGGCAGAAAACTATCCGTGGGTTTAATTTAGTTTCTGGAAAGATTATATTAAATGTCTCAAACAATGACTTTGAGCCGATTGCCTGCATACAACACTACTTTTTTTTAGTTATTAATGAAGTGTGTACATTAGTGTCTCGAACAAGAGGTTAGCCAAATGTGGGGTGTATTCATTCAATCAAACAATACAGCAGTAATTGTTGCAGACACACCTGCCAGGGATCTGTACTCTATTGAATGCACCTTTCTAGTTTTTAGGAGTTTTTAAATAAAGCTACTGTGCAATACCTGCCCAATCGCCAGAATAAGTTAGTGAGTAGCAGGTGAAGGGAACCATTTAGATTAAAAAAATTGATCAAACCAGAGCTAAAACAAGAATGAAAGTTGGATTTACATTCACCAGGTAGAATGTAAATAAAACATCTGCTGAATGTGTAAATAGGCCATTGCTAACAAGTCTGTGAGGTGTTAATTTGTCAATGTTGTGTTTATAGCTTGTTGCATTGCCCCCAATTGGCCAAAATAAGATTTAAAGAAATGCATTTTAAAAATATGAATTTTGTTCATAAAACTAGTTTATAACCAAGAGTACATTGCAGTGCTCCATTGAGACACCTTCCTCTTTAAACACAGTTTTTACAGACACAGGTGTAACAATAAATTGGTAATAGCGGCGGCCAGTTAGCTGAACCTCAGAGGTAATTAAGTGTGGAGGCTCTCTTCACACTCCTCTAACCCATAGAGATGAAATGGCTCTGGTAGCCTATTATCAATCTATCATATGACATGACTCACATAAATAAAAACCCCAACGTATGCTTTCCTTTGCTTCCCTCTGCCACAGAGTTCATCAGCTGTGTATTGACATGTTTTGCCTTCCAATGAAAGCATAATTGAAAGCGCGGTGGAAAATCAATACAAAAAATATTTCTAGATGAGGTTGTGAGGTTACTACAGTGAGGTCACAGAGCAACAAACCAACACCTACATTTATATCAGCTTTAAGGGGTAGGACAGAGGGTTGGACAACATGCACACGGTATTCTTGACCATACTTTATAACGAACAAAGATGTTACAAAGCAATACATGTTAAAAAGATTAAGATATATGTAAATAGATTTGCAGTATATTCAAACAGACCTTGTTCTTATTACTGTGAGACACCAAATCATCTCACTTGTATTATAGCTATGCACCCCTTCTGTTTCACAACTGTTACAGATCTTTCTTTTACAAGTTCTCATTTCTACCCTATTATCATTCATTTTGCTTTTCGTTTGCTAATATTTTCAGAATACTTCATCATATTTCCTTGAAAATCGACTGGATTGCCGGTACAGTACATTATCTTCCATTTCTGCTTCTAAATTGCTACTCTTCCTTCTACTTCAGCTGGTCATCCCATGACTGACTTTCTATTTTTGCTTGGGTTTATTCAAAAGTAAATTACTAGGGCAGTAACCAATGCTGGACTCACCTATTTGTGTGTTTAATTGGCCATGTTGTCGCTGGAGTTAATTGGTTCTCTGAGTCCAGGTAGTTACTAAATGTTTGGCAGCATTAGAACCTCAGCACTTTTCCATTAATGGTGCGTGAAATGAAATGTTTGATACTGCAAATAAAATCAGTGATATTCAAGGATGTTATGGTTGGTAATGTGTTGAAACTGCCATTTAATGGGTCCTGGAAGATTGGGGTAGTGTCAGCCGGAACCGCCTGGGCCCTCTCCTGACATTGCTAGTTGCCTCTCCATTCCCTTAACGACTGTCTACCCTGATTACACAGACCCCCCAAAAGCTTAAAGCTGGGGAAACAGTCTCTATTAGTAGTCCAATTAGAGTCATTAGCATATTCTACTTCATTTTGATGCAATGATTATGCTGCACAAAATATACACCTTATGGAGGAAAATTACAGTCAAGAAGAACATATTATAAGAAATATGAGCAGCTTTGGAAATGGGGGGGGGGGGGGAAACTCTGCAACAGTTATGCTATCTTACGCACTGTGATGAAAGCTAAGGCTGAAAACAAACGTTTTTTTTATTTTTGTGAAAGATTGACAGGTGTAAATGCTAAGATGACATGCATGAAATTATCTATTAAAGGGTCTGGTAAGGGTGATACTACCTCATGAATTTTACAACAGTATATATAAAAGTCTTCATCCCATCTGGTGATTCAGAATCAATATGAAAAGAACATGCAGTAGCTTAACCAGGATAACTACAACTGTGAACCTCCATACAGGTATGTCCTTTCTTTTAGTATTTCCCATTAAATATACATAATATGTGTCATTAAGTGAAAAAGGGAAATATTATGACATATGCACAACGCCCTCTGTGCACATGTGGTTTTAAAAGGTTGATTCTCCTCGTTTTGTTGATTTGCTGATCGTACTGGAAGAGAAAAATGCAATTTTCAGTACAACCACTGGTAACTTTTGGTGAAAACACTATCTGTCCACAGGTGGTTACATGGTGGATACTTGCAACACACATATCAATAGGGCAAATTCACACTGTTTTATGAGGGTTGGCGAAAGACATGGAAATGTAGGAAACTACTGTAACACTTTATCATGTTGCATCACATGTTCCAGTGGAAACATATCTAAGGGTAGAATGTTCCTTTACAACACAAACCATTTTGCAGTCAGTGTCCACACCACCCTATAGCATCTTCTGTAATATATCTAAATTTGCTCCATGTTTTTTTTTTTTGGTTAGAATTGAGTTGGTATCATCAATCAAAATCATATTAACACAAATCATGAACAATTTCAGAGATATTTCTGACCATTAATTGCACCGGCAACTAGAACTGAGCACTGTACAGGTGTAAGCAATTCAGATTCTCATGACAACTCTGACATTGATAAATGGCGGAAACAAAGCAGCGCTGTTTGTGAGAGAGAAGGGTGACAGACAGGTTTTAATGAGCACAGCGGCGTGACAGTATCAGGTGAGAATGGAAATGAGGCCTCAATCTATCTTTGCAAAGGTTATGTCCCCATTTCATAAGAACATACAACCAGACAGTCTTTTGCAATGTAATTGATTTCCTATTTTTATGTCACTAAATGGACGCTGTGATATGGAAAATCAGCTTTTAAGTCTTTTATGTTTTTCTTTTTCATTTTTTATGGAAATTACATTTCAACACACTTGTCAACATCGTTTTGTTTATGGTTGAAGTTGCTTATTATTAAGGTCAATTTCTTACTTTTTACGCCAAAATGAATAAATTCATAGTTTAAAGTAAAACACACACACACACACACACACACACACACACACACACACACACACACACACACACTCCACCACCACAACCATTACCAACAACAGCAGCTATTTCACCCATAGGGCATTTCTACCTCGCAGTATACTTGACAACGTGACACAGAATATGTGCAACAAGTCATGGAAATCAATGCACAATGTTAAATTTATGACTCATAATTCCCAGGTCATTCATAATGAAGTTGAAAGCTATCGATAAGGCAATGTAGCATGTTACACATTGAAAAACCATAAATTAGTTGACCTTTGATCAAACTCATGGCCGTTTCGACGTATAACTTATATATTGACCTGCAACTCCAAGGTGTAGGTGAGGGTGTGGTATATATTCTCAGAGACAGTAGAAACTACTGCAAATGTGCTGATGAGCTAACAGTGTTTACCTGAGGGGGAAGGGGGGGGGGGGGGGGTGGTACGCTCAACGATGACGATGTCAGTCGGGATGGCGTTATAAGCTGTAACCGCCATATGAGAGCAGTGCAGAGCGGCTGCCGCGAGCTAGCCGGTGGGGCACGCTTACATGCACCAACATGCACTAAAAGCACATGCGGGCCCAGCTATGTCAAAAAAGCAAGGATAAGCTTTGATAACAACACACACAAACACACACACACACACACACACAGAGGGAGAGTGACATTGCTCCACTATCTATATGCATTAATAGTTCTTTGCAGCTACATCAATGCTCTAAATAATGTGCATTGCTCCTTTAACAAGTAAAACATATACTCTAGTTTAATTTTGTGTTAATATGACAATTAAAAGGAAAGAATGAATAAATAAATAGGTATTTGGAATTAAGGTTTTAAAACTGATAATAACCTTATCATACTATTTGTGTTGTCTATCATGTAAAATAAATACCTGTTAAGAACACACAACCTACCATAAAGCATCTCCATCTAAATATACTGAACAAATTGCGTTCAATTTGGTAAACTGTTTTCACTTCTACTTCATATATTTGTATATGGAAAGATTAAATGTCTACATGCTTGTGGTTCAAATATCACCTGCTATTTCTTGAGAAAAAAAGACCTCTTACTTGTGTATAAACTGGTAAACATGCAAGCAGCAACACAAGTCTGTTCTTTGCGATAAATATTCAGTTGCTGATGACTGGAAAAGATAAGCAATGTGTCTACAGAGGTTATCAGGGAGGCTGCCACATTTGGATACATTTTATCAGAGTTTATCTGTTATCTGTTTAGCTAGTGGCTACCGCAGAATTCACAACAGGGGAGATTTTGAATCAAAATTAGATTGTACTTAGTGAAATCAATATCTCTCTCTACATAACCTTTTGTGTAATGTATAGACAATGATGCTACATTTTCTTCTGCTTTTAAATGTTAATAGAGCATTTTGTAAATGGCTTAAAAGTAGTAAACAGTGTTCATCTCACTAAAATGTCGCATTGGCTTATTTGTATTCAATAAATGTCATGCCAAACCAAATAGTGTCATCAACATCAATATGTTGTATTATATATCAATGAAATGCATACAAGGATCTAAAGGTTGAAAGATAAAGAATATGAGATTACCAACATCATATTTAATAAAACAACATTTGTATATCCCTGCTGATCAGCTTGATGAAAAACACACATTCGATCCGTTTCCGTTGATAAATAAGTAAATGAAGTAGATACAAATTCTATTTTCTATCACCTACACTTGGCGGGGGAATACAATTGTAATTAATAAAACACCCAAGAGCCAACATCTCAGATTTATTCTATACCTTTTTGCCAATTAGGCCTTTGAAGGTGGGACCTCTTTTGAAAGAGGCTTTTAGATTAATCATATTATCTGCAGGTTCTGAAACAAGAATGGTTCCTGACCTCCTCTTCCATAAGAATCCATTATCTTAAACTATCACAGTAATCCTGGCTTTGGGAGGGGAGAGAAGGAAGCAAGAATCAAGCCTAATAGATAGCAAATAAGATTAATCTATGATCTAAGTGCCGATTACACTTGGACCTGCCCTTGAACACTCAGGTGTAACCTTGAGATCTGCATCCACTCTTAGCCAGCAATTGGATTGAAAGTCCCTTAAGGGCCTCGGGTGGTGGAGGGGCACTTTGCCAAGACCTTACCCCTGAGAGATCAAAGGCCAAGTGGCTTAACCCTTACAAAACCATAGGTGTTAAATATCATAGGTAATGGATGATTATAACAAATGTATGGAAACCATTTATTGGTGTATGCCCCCTGCATATTATTGAGTGCTTAAGCATATTTTGAATTCCATTATGTATCTAAAGACATTAGGGGGGGATATGAAAAAAACATATAGGCCCTCCTGGAATCTTATGGGACTCCTTTATTTGTAAACAGTCAAGTAAGTTAATGTTAACTGCATTAACAATGGTATTTAGATAAGTCTTAAACATGGTGCCTGGATATAGTCTCTGTTAACCAAAGAACAGAAAAGGTAGCAGCAGGTAGACAAGACATTTGCCTCTGCTCTGAATAATTGTTTTGTGATGGACTGTACATGTTTAACATATGGAGATCAATATATAAGACTTTCACTCAAGGTTCAGATCAGCAGCACGAACGAACCGCAGACAAACACAGACTTGCAGATCGATGATCCCCTCAGTTTGACTCTGAAGCTGACTATTTGATTAATCTGCCGGGGCAGCCAAGGAAGAGACACTAGGCATACAACAGCTGATAGTTTCATGCCATTAGGATGGCTAGAGTAATGAAATTTCATTTAATTTGTCAGGAAGAGAGTGCTAATGTTAGAAAGCTTTTGGGTAATAAAAAAAGTCTTGAGAGATGTGAAGGAAAGCCTTAAGTAATTACTCTGTGTATCTTGGGTCCTCATGATGGAATATTTACATTACTGTCATGGAGGTCCTAAGAGTAATTCAATTAGTGAGGTGGGTAAGCTCTTTATTCCCACATTTTTCTCGCCCTTTTGTGAAAGAAAAGACTAATATGTGGACAAAGCCACTTTTCCTCATGATGGAATTGCTTTGCAGTCGAGCCACGGCATGCAGGCTTACTGAATGACTGTTATTTTATAGCATATTAAGTGAATACCACCTTTACCCTTTTGAACTTGAGTGTGTGCAGCAGTCCAAACCTTTTGACAGTGCAGAATAAGCTTCAGTAAACCTATCAAGGCTTCCCTGAAGACAAGAGACTGGTGTGGTGCTTTAGTATGCAGCATTTATATTTACATCATCTTGATTTTGGCCATCAAATTAGCACATCATTCTCATCTGTTAAACTTTGAAAACGGAAGCCGTGAGATAAAACGGCTGTCATCGCACCAGGAAGCAAGTTGCAGCTGGCAACTGCAGAAGTTAAGAAAATAAATTGTAATGTGAAATAATGAATGATACGTATTAGTGCAGGAACAAGGTTAAGCGTAATGCTATTCCAGTTTACAATCCAAGGGTACAGGCTCCGTGATGGTGTTAAAAAAGGTCTTCAGAACAAAATAATCATAAATCCAGCAAGCTGTGTGTTGCGTCTGACATCTCTATCAGGGTATATCAGCATCCTTTCTCACTCTATTCGAGTCTTACCAAGACAGATGTGTGAAAGGGCCTGGAAATGTATCTGACCGCTGGCTTACTCTAATGAATAACTTCCACTTTAGGTCTTGCAATGTAAGCAGAAAATCCACCTTGCAGACGCTGGAGCCCCGTCATGAATCTAACCCGACAGCCGACATAATATAAAGGCGACAACACTTGTATGACTTCCATTTTCTTTGCTATCTATTGATTTTCAGTTAATAATGGAGGGAAATACTAAACGTCCGTGCTGAGTACCTAATAAATCCCGTCTGAGCTTTTTTATTGAGGCGAATTTAATAAAAGCAGTGGGCTAGGCATGGGGATTTGTCTCAGAGAGAGCAGACGAAAAAAAGGGGATGTGTGGGGAAGGGTAAATCCAGATACTAAACACTCATTCAAGTTTGATAACCATGGCAATTTATCCATACGTTTTATGACTCGATGTTCTCCATCCACATTTAATAAAACCCTACATTAGTTACCAAAAAAAGCACATCTTGTTTTTTGTTTGTTTTATAAATATCCAGATCAGGCATGTTGATATTGTTTTGATGACACTCTAAAAGGTAGTTCATGTTAAGTTTAAAGGCTGTGGCCTGATTGTCACAAATGTATGTAGCCACTGTCTCATCAAATTCCTGGAGGGCTGAGTGATAGCAAATGCGTTATTAACAATAAATAACTAATGACATGACATAAGTCATGAAAAGCATCTTCCCTCAGGGTGAAACATGTCCACCAATGCATAATTTGTCCTTAACAAACATCAAAACATTTCATTAACTCTCATATCCGTGTGTTTAAAACAAAAACGAAAGGGAAAATGTCCACTTAATTTAGATCAATGTATAGGACTACACCACTACCTCTATATTTGCCCTCAGGTAAAAAGCAATAAACAGCGCAGATGAGTCAGATGAAGGTAAAACATCAGCTATGTAGAAATTATGTCAATCGAGGTTCACTGAGCCAAAGGTCTCTATGAGGGCTAATTATGTGCCTTTGAGGCTTCATTTAGAGTAAAGCACATCAAAGCCTTCAATGCATACCACAGAACAAAAATAACATGTGAAGTCAAGGTTGATAAAATTTTGCAGTTTCACATTCAGGTTCATTAGTGCTTATGTCAATGTCTTCTTGACCATTTATTGTCTACCTATTACATTTATGAATGCAATAACCGCCCTTGTGCACAATCTCATTATCTAATCTGAAACACAGATTTTAACCGCAGTTCAAATAAAGAAGGTTGTATTTTTCTTCATACCATGACCTCTTCTCCATCTCAGTTAAGGACAGAAAGAAAATAAACTCACCCACAAAAACAACCCCCCCCCTTAAAACATTAGTACAAACATCACCACTGATTAAGACAACTCTACTCTGGACACCATCGCATCAACACTTAAAAGGAGCTATTACAAAAGGATTTATCCGAAATGTGGATACTTAATTATAAAGACTTTAGTACTCCATTAGGCCAGCCCAAAATGCAATATTGCTTCTTGAACAGAACCATCACCAATCACATAATCGTTTGTACCCAAATTGAAAAAAACAGTATTACAACACATCCACCTGTGACAGAACTCTCTACCACTAACTGCAAGTAAAGCCATTGAAGTCATGAGCGTATTTTATAACACAAAACAATCTTTCATCCACATACATCAAGATATACATAGCAAATTAAATGTTTGATTTTACTCTGGAAGTTTCAGAATTCATTTGATCAAATTCAAATTTCCAACTTGCATTCCAGGAATTTAGTACAGCACTTCCACAAAGCTGGGGGACTCGCAAGAGACAGATTAAATAAAAAATGATCAACAGCGATCCAATAGATGAGGAGATATTAAGGGCTCAATATGGGTCAGACACACTGTATATGAGAAGTGGACGTAGTCGTTGTGATGTCAGCAATTGGTTTGTGGACTGCAGTTTTGATGCCTCGGGTTCGGCATTGTTGCCATCACCATCTTGGATGAAAAGAGATCTGTCCCACCCATAGCAAACAAAAAGGCTTTCTTATACTGAATATTCATATTGCAGAAGTATGAATTCAGAGTTTTGTACATCTATCTACAGTATTACACTAAATCAAGGATCGTCATATCCTAATTAGAAAGCAAGTACTGTACTTGTGAATATATAGCAGTTGAATTGTTAAGGTAACAAAGAAGAACTTAATCAAGTAGAATGACATTCTTCATCAGCTTACAAACTGCAAGTAAGGCAACCAAGTCTTTAAGAAATTACTTCAACCAGAAAACATCTTTTAACCAAAAAGCATTTATTATTCAGCTCTATCAAGTTTACACACGGATGCTACTGTTTCCCCTTCATCTTCAGCCTTTGATACTGAAGGATAGTTACTGTGTGGCATTTGCTTTAAGCTACCTAAGAGCTAAGTAGTTTTGCCAACACTAAATCAATGAGCCCTGCAGTGTCATTGTGGTGATGTGCTATTCGCATCCCTAGTTTGGTAGCCTAAATCTTTTCTTGCAAAATCAAAGAAGAACCAGTAATGTCTAACTTCTTTCTGCAAATGATGGATGGCCAGCAGCGGCCTAACTTTACTGCTTTTACTCCTGAAATCCCTGATGTAGTTTACTGTAGCGGTGACGCTCTTTCTTTCTCATTCTTTCATTTGTCCTCGGCTGTCTACTAAACAAGGGGAGAGAGGCAGACAGACAATAGGTTTTTTTTAAATATATATTTCAGTGGATAAGTGAAAATGTCTCCACAAATGTCAATCCATCGTACAGTTGTTGGGATATTTCAGTCTGAACCAATCGATATTGCCATCCATAGTATAGAGATTAGAAGTTAATATTTTGGCATCGAGGGTAAATACATTAATAATTCCAATGCATTATTATATCAAAGAGTATACAATAACTACATTAAACTTGAAGAGCTGTTTAGAGTTATTTAGAACTCAAAAATCAAAGTTTAGGGTCTTGACTTCCTTGACTTGAATGAATCAGGGAGTAACTTTAGTAATATTCCTTTAACAGCGACTGAAATGCACACTTAGTATCAATGAGTATCAGTGTTTTTAACAAGAGGACTGAAAAAGGTGTATTTAATCAGAACAAGAGTTACAGCATTTTTATTTTTTTATTTCTGACTTAGCAAAGGGGAATTCTTCTAATCAGCCATTGCTAAAGCATTTGGAAGTTGTCTGTCTATGAACATTGTGAACTCCTTTTCCAAACACTGCAGTAGCACTGCCTGTTCCAAGCCCATGCGCCAAAGAGTTCCCAACACTTGCTGTGCCTCTCTTCGCCCTTTTGTCTGTATGAGAAAAAGCTACTTGGGGTCAAGTCGTTAAAGGACTAGCCTTGCAATGGCTACATTTTCTCACAATTGAAAGCCAGAGAAAGAGATTAACAAACAATTGATTCGGGGGAAGAGGGAAACCAGGTATACAGACATGATAACCTGTACAGGTCAAGTATCAACATCAGTGACGATTACCATTCGCTGCAATTACAATTCCATGCCAAGTGCAAAAGAATGGGTAAGTAGTGTTTAGACTAAGTAGTTTGGACTAAAACAATTACAAAGCAACACGGATGGTTAAAGACCCTGTGCTCTTTGACTTGTTATCTAAATACTTTTCACGCAGAGTGACAACATTGTCTACATCAGTGCTTTTCAACCTCCTGGGTTAAGGCACTGAAGCAAGCTTTCAGTCATAAAAGATTAAAAATCCCAGACACACCAAGTTATAGCAAGCTAAAAAAAAAGAAAAAGAAAGCAGAGGCACCATTTAAAGAACGAGGGGGGTTGAAGCTTATCCCAGCATGCACTTGGCGAGAGGCAGAGTACAGTAAAGCCCCGACAGGTTACACATCACATGCCTAACACATTTAGACAAGAACATTCACACTAATACTCATAATTTAGAGGTTTCCCTCATTTAAACTGCATGTGGGAAGAAACTGGAACACTGGAGGAAATGCATGATGATGGTGGGGGGGGGACGACATGACAAATGTTCAATTGGGTTCAAATCATTCTCGCTGTGATGAGAAATGTAATTATATTACATCAGTTTAGAAAATATTGAATTTCAAAATGTTACTATACTAATTTAATCCATTTCTTCTTTAAATGTTGGCTTTCTGAGGAAGCTGTGTTGGTTTGTGTGCAGACACTGACGAGAGGAAACAATAGGTCAAGTCTCGATCTGCACAGAGAGCAGAGTCTCAAGTAATTGAGTAGGGACATTAATAATCCAAGTTATAAACATCAAGTACATCAGTTTACAGGACTCGAAAACATATGGTAATTAACTTTTACTACACGGATATAATATTTCAACCCCATCCCTTAAAACACAAGCGTGCATGCACATGCATACGCACACATGCACATTCACACACGCGCACACACACACACACACGCCATTACCATATTGCATGAGATGATTCGTTTGCTTGATTGGACGTATCTTTTACATACAGAAGAGGTCCAGGAACACAGTGGGTCTTTTAATTTCCTTCATTTCCATCATGAACAACCTACATATCGGTATCTATGAAATATTCACAACATGTTTCATTAACAGGTGAGTTGCTTCAGCAAAGCTATTCTTAAAAAGTCACAATGGAAATAGAAGTGTAGGGTTGAAACTGGATCACAGAATATCAACTGAACCATGCTATGGACTGACAAGTTCAAACCTCTTCAGACTAAGCACTGAGTAGACTGCAGAGGGCCCAAAGTAAACATATTTAGAGCCCAAATGCAAGCAGTGTTGTAGTTCAATAATGATCTAAGGTCACATGCTTCTCTGGATTGGAAAATGGTTTTGACAGTATTCTGCCCTGGCATGTAAGGGGGCATTGATTAAATGTAAGCTTTAATCATTTATGGGGACAAAACGATTGCTAATGTAAATAGTACATTTTGCATCTGAATTATATACTTATTTTTTTATTATTAAAATAGTCCATTATTGAAGGAAAGAACACAAACATCAACACAACAGATGACCCCAAAACGTGAGCTACATGGGCTACATCCCACTGTAATTGATTCGTTGGTACATAAAAACATGTCCAGGCGACAAGTCAACAAAATAACATTTAATAAAACAATCTTTTAAGGTACTGTAAAATCTCACCGATGATTAGAATCATTTGCACAGGATCATGCTATTGTTTCGGGGAGTGTGTCTGTTCCCTTTTAATAAGGCGAGCAGGCGGCACAACAGTTTCCTGCCTTTTAGAGCTTGTGGTACCAGACCTTCTCCATCTACTCTGCTGCTATTATTCTGTCAAGAGCTGCCGTGTTTTCCAGTGGAAAGGAAGTTATTTCATTTCCACCTTTTGTCTGCGTCTGAATGTGAGCGACGCTCTCTCAGCAATATTCACTTGTTTCAACTCCCCTCTCCATCCGAACCAAAATATACAACCTTTCTTTGCCCTATAACTCTCCTAGCTCACAGAAAAATAGGAATTTCCTCAATTGGTGTAATTCCCTACACCAGATTTCAGCAGTTTTTTCTACTGGCTTCAGCAGATTCCTGCATTTCCATAAGCTGCGCAGACAGACTGCCGTTAGAGTGATTGCAAGATGAGAGGAAAGACAACAAAGTAGAAGCCAATACAAATTTTGCAATGTTGCAATGAAGACTATTAAAACCTTGTTTGTTTTAAAAAAAGTGACTCTTAAAAATGTGAAAAGGTGCATTAATAAATACAGTAAACCATGTTCATCGGTTTATTTTTGCATGTTTGTTATTTCTTTGTTTTTGTAATGACTGCTTTCACAAAGAACAGTAATATTACAAAGAAAGGTAAGGTGTGTACTGTAGACTACGTTCTACAACAACACGGAAGCTCCTTGGTCCGAACCAAGACGGTAAACTTTGTTTACTCCTCTCAACCAGTGCGGACCAGATACACTCCGAACCTATCACAGTACAAGCCCTAATTATATACACTGCATAACTGTTTATTATATACACTGCATAACTGTTTATTATATACACTGCATAACTGTTTACCAAAGGGAACTAAAATTCACTCGGAGCATTTTGCAATAATTGCTGTCATCAGTGACATCACGGACACTCCCAGGATACCTTTCCTCCCTGCAGCGTTTTGCCAATATTTTTTGCTGGCACAATGCACCTGCAAGATATAGAACTAGTTGTTCATGCTCCAAAGATTCATAATCTAAAAGTCAAGGGCGTCCTTCACGTCCACCACTCCAGTTATTGTTGCTGCCTGACCTATATGGCCTCTCCAAAAGACACACTTTGCTTTGCAAGACTGCTGTTAATCCTTTAAGAGAGCTATAAGCTCACCCATCTGCTGCTGCATAACCTGTAATAAATATTGCTGTCTATTTCATAGGACTGGGCTTAATACTTTTTTATCTAAGATGTCATCTTAGCTTACCATTCTTTGTCGGCAAAACAACTGTTTTGAGTTCAAATAATGTGTAATTCTCCTGAAACACATTTTTCTCTTTTCCTAGTGACAAAGTGTTTATCCAGTAATCTCTCGCTTTTGGCTTTTGTCCACTGATGTGCACAATATATGACCTGTCCTCCTGCTGAGGGGAGCAGACACATTAGGAGCAATGAAGCTAATGATATCAGAGCACTCTGAAGAGCACATCAGTGCACAGGGATGACAAACCTGTCAGAAGGCATAATCTAGGAGGAGGTCGTAACATCCTCAGAAAACCGTAGCGATTTGCACTTCTTTCTCTGCCGTCCCCTCATAATGGAGCGCCAATAAATTCCTTACCTGCCACGAGGCAGTGAGTTCACACGTAATAGCCAATGGCATTAAGGGATGAAACATATCAAGGAGAATGCTTGTCTTGCTGGGCGCCTAGGACCTTGTTTGACTCTTCATTTTCAAAGACGCCCTGAAACCTTTCATCACTGGCTTGTTGTGAGGTGATTCCTCTTTTTAACTCTCTTCAGTAATAGAGTCTGCATGTCACCAGATGTCCTGTAGGTGTGAAACAACTAAATATGCCTCTGACACTCTCCAGAGCTACATGTACTTCAGCATACTGTATTGGCAACAAACCTGAGACAGTTTTAACACTGTGAAGGAATACTACACCCAGAAAATGACCTTTTGTATATCAACTACTTGCCACGCGATACCTTGAGTTCTTTTAGAAAACACAGTTTTTCTAGCATGCCTCCATGTTGAACAAAGAATCCGAAAACAGAGCAAATCCTCGATCAATTAAAGTAAATGGAGGCCAGGCTCAACAACAGCAAAACTATTTCAAAACGTCTGTTTACATCGGTCCAAATTTCTACTGAATTGCAACGCGCCTGTGCAATCATGACATAGTAGTGGAGGAAGTGTTTTTGTCTTTGGGAAGTAAGAAGCACACGACGGGATAAACAAGATCCCTAGCTTAGTGAAATGAACTTCCTGTAGACTGTGGATGCTTTGGCATCATATTCACATTACATGTGGGCCAAAAAATCTTTCACTGTAAATACCTTATGAAATCACAACCTGTCATCACTGAAATATATATTAATATTTAGGTAAGGGTTTAGAAAATAGATATCTATTGTGTCAATATCTTCTAACATTACCTGCTCACTTAAGATTCTATAGTTCCGGGTTGTTTTTTTGTTTTTTTTAACAAAACGCAAGACAAATCTGTTGTATCATTCACCTGCTTTGTATGTAAGGAGTGTGTTATGGCAAGATGTATATATTTGGATCAGGAGAAAGGAAAGGGATGCTTTGTCCCTCTAACATAGCTTGGATGTCAGAGATAATAGAAAAAATTGGTGAATGGGTCTGAATTTTGAAGCATACATGTGTTAATCCTGCTCTGGATTGCTGTGCTGAGACTGCTTGTATTTACATATGCAGAGGATCCCGCTGTTTTGAGCACACCATTGACAAGACAGAGCAATTAATCATCCCCAAATACTCCCGCCGTGCAACAGACGACCCTTGCAGAACATGCTGCCACAGAGGGTGTGCAGGTGTGAATCAAGCTGCAAGATATTTCAGAGCCAGCCTCTTCCTCAATCTTCCTTGTTTGTAAAACCAATTCTGTATTCAACAGAATCATACATCTAATGTTTCCTCCTGCCCATGATTTTGAATGAGTAGTATTTTCTAGTGCTTAATCAATTTAAATTACATTAAAAAATTTAATTTAAAAATTTGTTACATGGTGATTTAAGGTATAAGCAAATCTGATATCATTGTGATCAAATATATCGCTCATTTTTTATTCCCTTTTGACCAGTTTATCCCCGTCTTTTATTAGCAGTATTTTAGGTTTTAATGTTTCTCTTTATACAAAGTATACAGAGTATTCATGCAAAGTAGTGAAATGCTCCCATTGGACCGGCCTGTATGAATACAGGTTGAATGAATGAATGATGGATAGTTGCTAAAAATGTTTCAATAACGCCATCGGAGAAAAGTTATCTTTTTTTTTAAAAATAAATAACTATTTTGGAAGTTTAAAGTCAGTTAACAAATTCATCAATATTTGAATGGTGAAAGGACTCAACTTATACTCAGAGGTTTTCTATAGACCTTTTCATTTGCATTTGGTTGCTACAGCAACAGCTTTGGTCCATGTTTACTTCCTGTCAGCTACTTCATTAACAAACATTGCAACAGGAAATACAAAGGGGCCCATTTAGAATGTTTATGTTTTCAAGTTTGAAGAGGTCTTTACGATATTCAGAGAATTGTTATAGCATCAAAGAACTATTTGTAATATACACATAGTGGATTAATGGTGTCCTGAGCAGAGTATGAAGCTGCCCTCCCTATGTGTCGTTCTAATCTGAGCCTCTCTGTGCTATGTTTACATAGTCGGGCCGGCCATGCGTGCCTTTTGGTGCATGTGTGCATGTTAAGGTGTCCCACCGGCTAGCTCACTGCCGCCACTCTGCACTGCTCAAACGGCGGTCACAGCTGATAGCACTGGCCCGACTGTCGGCATAGTTGCAGAAGCGTAGCTGCAGAGCTAGGTGATAATTATCTGGCGTTCATCACTTCATGTATGAGTGTGCACCCCCTCCCCCCTCACATTACACATAGTAATTAACTGTTGATACAACAACACATTTTCAAACTCAAAGTGCAGCCATAAAAAAAATGTCATTTCCATGGAATAATGCAACGCTAAAAGAATATCTGAAATAGAATACTACCTTTATGTTCGGCTTGCTTCTCTAATATGGATAATGACTCCCACGCATTTTATATATTGAAAAACAAGTTAATTCATATAATAAATATATTAAATATTACACATTTCCATTACGCATTTGGAAATAAGTGAAGTGCCTCATCTGCAATCACTGTGAAATTAGTGTAAATCACATAAAAAAATAAAAATACTTCAATGGGTCTGCAGGTTGCAAGTGTCCAATGCCAGCAAATCAGATAGCAGGTTGTCTTATTTCATATCAAGAGACACTGACTCCCAATCGTTTTCAAACCCCTGGAGCAAGGGAAGATTGTTGAATTTCACTGAAAACCATCTGCTTGTTCTGAACAACAGGGGATAAGAACATGCTGAGGAGTAAGCTCTCCAGATAGCTTGCATTGGCTTCTGATTCTTTTGCCTTTAACGTTCCTTCTGGCATCCTGTCTTCGGAGATACCACATCCACAAGCCTCTGGGAGGTTCGACTTGTTGATGAGTTGATATATCAGCTGTACATACTTTGTATGGAAGGGTTACATCTAATCTGAACCACAGTATCTTACAATTGCATTTTTCCACATTTCGCACAAAAACAGCTCTTCAGCAATCACCACAATCAGTTTCACTGTGATGAATATGTATTTGTCATAAATTGAGGTAGTGTCGGGCATATATGAGTTCAGGACAGATTAGACAAATGACACACCTTATTTCCAAATACATTGCCCCTACAGCCAAGGGCAATTTGAAGTACAGAAAATAACACCATCGGTTGTATGAACATCTGCTCCCTGGGTATTTGATTTCCCAGGCAGATGTTAGACCCCAGCTGCTATCCCAGGATAATTTGTATGTTTGTGGAGAGAGCTCCCATTTGGCTGTTCTGCTGATGGTTATGTCTTCCTTTGGTGAATCAGCCAGCATCATTGTTAAGTGTGTTTTACAGTCTCTCTCACCCCGATGCCCTCTATGCCCCTGACTGTATGAATCCACCTTAAAATTTTGAAATATTTTGTTGAACAAAAGGTCAGGTGAAATATTTCCCTCCCATACACTGCACATGTATACACACGATACTGTTTGTGTGTGTATGAACACTCAATTCATACCGTGCAATAGAGAATAATTTAAATGAAGTAGAGTTGGACTGATAAATGAGCTGGGCCAATATGTCAGACGATATTGCTGATATGTCAAATCCGTGTATGAATCGGCTAATAAGTGACAAAACATTGTAGGACAGACCTACAAAAGATTTGACAGAAATTCTTATTTGTCTACTGTAAGATGTGCTGCTCAGTATATACAATGATTGCAATTCTTTCAAAAATATTTGAGCATGTTCACATTAAAAAAATAGGATTACGGCTGTATTGTTGTGAAATATCTCAGGTATTGATACTGATATCAATACTTGAGATAAAAGTCCAGTCCACTTTATAACTAAGGGATCCGAGTGGTTGTGATGCATAACACATGGATGCAATTGCCCTGGGTAGGGAGTCCTCGGTTCGATTCCTGGCTGGCCAGACCGTTTGTCATTCCCCGACTCTCTTTGCCCACATTTCCTGTCTCTCTGCACTATCAAATAAAGGCAGAAAATACCCCAAAATGTTTCTTTTCTTCTTTTTTTTAAAGAAAAAAGAAAAAAGGTTAGGTCACTTTTCTTTGCCTGCCATGGGAGATAAAAGTCTTGGCGATTGATAACTTAACCCTATGACTTAATCCCATATCTCCATACAGCTGTGTGTACCTAGGCTTTACTTTTCACATTTTTGTGATCATTCAGTGACCTTGTCCTACTCATGACAATACTGGAGTCAAAACAATACTCCTGCAGAAACGGGAATCAACAGGAGCATCTCATTGATCTTGTAATGTCTAGAACTCTGTAAAGATTGTAACATCCTCTCTGAGGCTTCTCCAACCGTAACATCACCTGCAAGCACGTACTGTAGATAAAACAGCAGATATATAGCAGTGTTCTTAAAGAGAAAGCAGTAAAAAAATATAGAATTATACAGTGATATGAGAATGTAAGGCTTTCTCTTCTCATTATCTACAGAATAAATGATGCGCTCTATGGATGTCCTGCACTGTGAGATAAAATGAATTAAAACTAGTCTAGAATGAATTTAAATTAAACACCAGGACAAGAGGCAGAATTTGAGAAGATAAAATTCTGTTTGGATTCACCTCGAAATTTCATTAATTTGAGAACAATCCGATCCAAACCTACAGCCATCATGATTACATATTCCATGAAGGCATTATGACAACAGTATCACTTCAAATGTATGACCATGTCCTTCACAGTGTGGCTGCACCTTCTCCTCACGCTCTGACCAGTTCAGGTGCAGGTAATGTCATCATCTGTGACATGTGAAAGAGTAGGCAGTCTACGAAAAAGATAACTCAAAGGAGATTAGTCCCACTCCTGACCCAGGAAGAAAAATGTAGCATTATCTGCTAGAAGAGAAGCATGTCAGAGCCTCACAGGTCTTTACTGACCCCACCACTCCCCACTTTGGTTGAAGGCTTTAAATTCTCCCCTCCCAAGTTCAGAGTCGATTTGTTATCAAATCAAGCGTCGAGTGCCTGATTCATTGCTATTCAGCACTCTGGCTGATTTATATGCAGAATGTAAAACAGATGCCTTATGCGATACATATTTATGGTGAGCCCTGCTCTCACAAGATTTATTATAGCTTCTTTCATCGGGGTGTGCATGAGCTGTGCTATGATGACTTGTATTTCCTCTCAGCTGCCAATGCCAAACTCATTAAAAAGAGGTGTGACTATTAATATACATTGTAATACTGACAGCTCCTAATTTATAACCCAAGTGCATGTTTGGGATCTCTTCTTTCCTTGCATGCCATTGTTGTGGTGGGGGTAGTGATCTTTATTGTGTCTTCATATGTCTACATCCTCATGTGCTTGTATGACTCATGTGTGCACATCTATAAAGTACATGTGCCGTGCAAATCATTTTTTCAAACGCCTTTTTTGTTCTCCTATTATATCTCATATTGATTTATTGGGTGTAGTCCCTTGACCTTTATACACTCTGCTCCGGGCAATATGAAGACTAAACCATATCATGCTAAGTTCCAGCTTACCACCATATGAGCTCCTACAAACATTCAAACACATTCTTTAATCAACTGCAGCTACTGGTCCACCTCTGATTCAGATGTACTAAACAGGCAGAACTCTTAAACAAAATGTAATGTTCTTTGTTTGTAATGAAGCCCTAACATTCTAATCAATTAGAATATATCATGTACGGTATATATATATATATCATTAATATATATATTTAGACAAACTACAAATGATAAAGCGTCATATTTTCTTTACAAATTAACACAATGATACAGGCCTGCAGTCATACATGCACATGCTTACACACTAATATAGCTGGTTATTAGTCATCTCACTTGTGATTCCAGGTGGTTCTATGTAGGTGCAAAGCTTAAGGGCATATCAACAATATGTTCTAATAGTCACGGCAAGTTAATTATTATCTCTGTTGTATGCTGAGCAGGCCAACCAACATTCAGAGCAGGTGATGGTCTTTATATAATGGACGAATACAAGATAAAGGAGAGGATGGACTAATCGGAGTTCAAAAGAATCAGAAAGAATATTGAAAAACTTCAAAAGGCATCTAGGCCCACAGTGCATGATTGCACATTATTTAGGACCATGCCTCTTTTCCAGTGCAATGCAACATAAATCCTGTGGTAGAGTCGAGCAATATTGTTAAAATAAATAAATTAACAATAATTGTAAGCTCTAAAGAAATGGCTTTGGAAGAAAAATTGTATTTGTAACAATCCTTTTTTGACTGACTTTTATGAAATGCATTTACATTTGCACAGACATGCTGTCAAAGAACATTATGAAGACTTTTAAATACATTTTTTCAACCAACGTTATTGTATAAATCTCTAGAAGGTCAGCTGTATGGCACTGCGACATACTGCAAAGTACTGTTACATAATACAGGGAAATCATGAGAGCAAGTTCTTCATGTTCAGAACAAGTACGGACTTTGTTGTTTATGTTTTCCTGCCGCCTCTCATACTTTTGCATCATTGTTCCAATGCCACGTTCTTGTCATGTGGAAGTTGTTGTAAATACGAGTTTCCTATTTGTAAATGCTGTTCATTTCAACATCAAAGTCATAATTACGACAGTGGAACTCAACTAAATCACATGGAAGTGACTGAAAAGCAAACAAACATGGATGCCTCACATCAGCCAAAGTCTAGTGTTCAAAGAAATTAAACATTGATTGATATAGGCTACGGACAATGTACATCATTTTGAAATCATACTACCAACTCTGCATCCCTCCAGCCCTCAAGATTTAAAAAAAACAGAAAATACTCCTTAATTCTTGTTCAAACTTGACTTTCTAGATTATATTTTCTCCGTAACACACCTACACGTCCCTCTGCTTTCCCTTTAATCACAGTTGTAGTTTCAGTTTGAGAAACGTCTGCTAACATTTTTAGGGACAGCCCACTGACATCCTGCTCTAATTGTGTCACCATTAACTTTGTTCTTGCATGATATCACTGCACCAGTTAATTTCAGTATATTAATTAGCAAATCAAAAGATCCCTTAAATTTAAACAACTTTATTTTGACATGTTTATACATCAGTACTTCTCATTTTTAGCACGTGATAATTGCCACAAAATCGTTTTTACAAAGATATTTACAAACAAAAGCCTGTGTGTCTTTTTGTTTGACACGAGATGCGACAGAATGGTGCGTGTTTGTTTGTTAGTCTGACTGATCCCATCAGTTTACCTTTAATAAATGGCTGACTGCCTGTGGAGCTAGCATTAGCCTTTCCAGCCATAGAAGGCTGGATTTTTCATTACAGAAATAATGCAACATTTTGGGCATTACGTGCATTCACTTTCTTGTCGCGATTCAGACGACAAGAACGATATAAGTCACCGTCACCACTCACATCTGTCATTAAATATGAAAATACAACCAGCAGACAGTTAGCTTAGCTTAGCACAAAGACTGGGAACGGGAGGAAAATTCTAGCCTGATTCAGTCCAGCAGTGACTAAATCTTTCTACCAGCACCTCTATAGCTCATTAATTAACACGTTATATCTTGTTAGTTTACTCTGTACAAAAACGTGCTGGTCTCTTTCTTGCTGCAGAGAAAGTAACTTCCTGGAGTCTCAGCAGTTGCCTGGAAGCTTCACAGTAATGACAAGTCACTGCACCCTGCCAGAAATAGTCCATGCATGGCAAGTATTTAAAGGTTAAGGTTTGGTTAGGGCAGCTGAAATTTTATTAACAATCAAAATAAGATATGTCATGTGACACCAAAATGGAATGCTTAATTGAAACATAAGGGAATGTTCTGCTTTTGTCTCGTCTTTTATAAAATACGACCACTGTCTTGATGACTTTCTTATCCGTATGAGTAGTTTAAATGTTGATATTGACATAGAACACGCTAAAGATCCATTAAATCTATCTATCTAAATGAAATAGACATTTTATTTTTGTTCCAACTGTTGGAGTATAGGGTAAAATTAAATTGTAAAACTCTAGTCTTGCTTGAAATATAGCTTTAAATGGCGTTTTGCTTTAGTAAACAGTCATAAACAATATTTCACCTGGAGGGACAACACAATCGAGTGCAGAAAAGAGTAAACATGATTTTGTGCTCGTATCCCTTCACGTTCCAAATGCATCCCGGCCATCAATCCCCATTTCTGGCTCTCTGCGTCTCTCCCTTAGCCCACACTTGAGGTGCTTTTATGTTACGCGACCACTCGAATTTGAGCCCAGGGGGACTCTATGGGTCCCTTTGCGAGAAAGGCCCAAAAAAAATCTATAGACCAGATGCATGATGTTATATGGTCAAACTGGCAGACACAAAAGGTCTAAAAACAAAAGCCATGAATTAACTGAGGTCTTTCAACAGTGTGTTTTCAAAACAGCCCAGCTGAGAGCTCAGATGCCTCTCCTCCCTCTCAGTCACTCCCTCGCTCCAGTCCAGCAATACCCTGTCCCTCTTTCTCCCTCACTCACCATCTCCCCCCTTTTTCTCCTCCTCTCTGTCTTATTCTCTCTCTGCCACCCCCCGAGACTAAATGCTTAAAAAGAAAAGAAAGGACACCATTTTTGCTAATTAGTTGAGGACTTAACAGGCGCAGGATATGCTGCCTTAGTTTTTCATCTCCTGTCCACGGGCTGTCGACTGTCCTGTGAAGTTGAGCCTGTGTGGCTAAAAGTAGAAGAAAGGAGCAGGGTAGACACACACAAATGCCTCAGTGGAGATCCTGAACACGCCTCCAGTGGGGGTTGAGCTCAAAATGGGGGCCAATCATTAGTATTTAACATTTGGGAATAAAGAAGCCTTAAATTAGAAGTGTAAATGGCTCTGTGCCCCACCTCCATCCTTAGAAATGTTCACAGGCTTTTTCAAATCAGAGGGTTTTTGTCTTTTTTTTTCCTCTTTGGAATGTTTGTATGTGTGGGCCCTGCATGTGTGGTAACAAGAGACTTAAAAAGAAGTCAATCTAAACACAAATTCATGCTGCAAAGTTTTTAAAGTAAAAGTATGGTTCATACACTTCTCGCTTAAACAATGAATCTATCTTTGTTCTGAACTAAATTGAGAGATTTAAAATGCATATCATGTTTTGTATCTCTACATGTTTAGCTAATCAAAAATAGATTCATGTGAATATATTTTTAACATGGCTCAGTTAAAATCAGTCAACATGTCAAACTGTGTAATTACCTAAATGTGTCTTGTTAGAATTTGTTCAGTGATATAATCAAATGCTCACATATAGTGACGGTGAAACAATGTTATGGCCACACACTGCAGACGTGGCAGGACGGTATCGGTAGACAGTGATCTATGTTGTTCGTTGCTAAATGTTACATGAGCAATGCTTATGTAAATTACAATGGCTTGATCTTGGCCTATACGCAGTGTAAAATCTAGTTTCACATATTCCATCAAATATCCTGCTTCTAGTAGAAAAATACTCAAATAGTTCCAACGTATTCAATACGTTTCCAAGAGCAAACGGCATGAACTTGATTTACATTTCAGAAACCAGCAGGTCAGTGACAAGGTTATTCTAAAAATAGGTATTCATAATCACATTAACATATGCAGGACTACAGCAGACAGCTTTCAACTGTAAACCCTCTTAATACCCATAAGGTGTTTCATGCCAGCGAGTCTAGGGGAGAAGGAGACTGGCGTGGAAAGCCCGAGCGTCTGAGGTTTAGAGAAGCACAACAAAGTGGAAAATTAACAGAGTGGAAACTTAATAAACAGTTGTTTCACTGCAGCACAACTTAGGGTAATTCCCGCAGGAAGAGAAAGTCCAAGAGCAGAGGAATGGCAGTGAGACTCGCAGCAGAGGACTCTGCTGCGTTAAGACAGGAAGTCAGGGGTGAGGAGAGGGAATCTGAGAGTCAGAGTTCAGCAATCACTATTAAAAAGGGGGCAGAGTGTCTCTGGCTTTTAACAGCCTTTCAGCATTTCTGCCTTAGAAGTGATGTTACAAAGATATTTCCCTGCTGAATCAGATAAAGCATCTGTCAGAGGCAGAATTGGTAGTTTTGTTGTCATGTCTTAAAACACTTGTATTGAGAGCTCTACGTGGTTGTTATATTGCTTGCTAAAAGTAACGGGATCAAACAGCATAGGCTGCTAGCATTCTCAGCTTCTTTGCTCAAATGGGTGTATTTATCAGAGATGTAAGACACACATCCTATAAAACCAAGGGCACCAGAGAAATTCCTCACATGATCACCGCAGCCCCATAACTGTCCGTGACAAAAATGGAGGCTGTGCCGTATGTCAGTTATATGGAGCAATAACCAACTTAAAGAAGTGTAGTAATAGAGCCATTTACCTGATCCTGAAAAATGAGGAGAGAGAGAGGACTGCCCCCCCCCCCACCTACACACAAACAGCTGCACAAGCACACAAACAAATGTTTGAAGTTTGTGATTGTTGTTATTTTCAAATGTGTATTTTTGCAAATGTATGATTCAATTATTGTACATTATCAGCAATTTGATTTTTTTCTTTTTAAAACACTCCTAAAATGAAATAAATATTGTATTTTAAGATCCATAGAGTAAAATGCAAAAATGGTAATGAAAAATACTGGACGGGAAATACAAAGTGATTTTATGATTTTGTGGTTTTTTTATTAGGAATGTTTTTTGTGAATTATTGATGGTGTATTTGGCTCAGATGTTTGTAACTATACTCCTATTTGACTGTTGCTGCTTGTGGCTTTAGTGTAAAGATGCTGTTGTTTCATATTGTGACGTCTGATGAAGGCCTTTGATCGGCACTTGCACTTTCAATAAAGTTATTCCTGACAGTGTGCAGGAATTAAAACTTTCTTTTGCATTATTTCTTATTTCCTGTGCACCTCTCTACCGAGTGTGTATCAGTACTTTTGACAAGACAGTGATGTGAATGAAACTGATTATATAAAAGAGAATGCAAATAAAACATATAATGTAACTGCAATGAAGACGCAAATGAATTATATAATTATATACCGTTCATACACTGTGCTCTGCTTGTTTCAGTACAGACAAAACCATCAAGTCATCACATATTAATGAGCTGTAGAGTACGGTATACGTACAGTAAAGTACGTATAAGATGTCGCATCTCCAACCATTGACATAACTTCTTGTCATGATGTATTAAATGTTTCGCTGTAGATGTTGCAGTTTGTCTGGTTATTGTTGTTGTCGTCGCGGTGGCCATTCTTGTCACACGTACATGCACATAAGATCAGCACATTGACTTGTGTTGTTGAAATTTCTAAAGATTGCTGAGGCAGGGAGACGAACATACAGTAGCTTAACTCGTTGTGCTTCTTTCTATTTTTGACAGGCAGCATGGACGTGCTGAGTAATGCAATCTCAATAAACTACAAGAGTGTGCACCAGCTCACAATGATTGCTAAAAAGTGGAGTTGTTGACTGCTGTTAAATATGTTGTGGAAAGAGCATATCACCAATGGCAGCTTAGTGATTATTGTGTACAAGTGAGCAGAATTAACAACGAAAAATAAACTTCCTCATGTATCTACATCCAGACAAGCGCTATTTTGTTTCCATCATTTTTTGCTTATAGCCATGTAGGACAATTTTGTAACAGTACAAGCTGGGAGAGTGTGCACGGGCATATTGTTCAGGAGTCAGCCAGGATTACGCTCTGAAATCCTCTGAAACGGGAGCAGCGGGGGCCACTTGAGGCAGGGCAATTGGGCAGACTGTGAAGCAGGTCTCCAGTTGAAATTTGCTTATTTATGTAATCATGCAAGAAATATCTATTATATTGCTTGTGAAAGCATCTAAGATGGGAACTCCAAGCTCCAGTTTTTCTCTGATTCAGGATCAAAATAACAGTATAACTGCTCCCCCTGGTGTGCTTATCACTGCATTGCCTGGGAGGATAATCTGTGGTGTAATTAGTATGCACCCTCAGGTCAAAGTACTGACTTGGTAGGAGTGCGTTTTCACATAACGCTGCAGCTCAGTAGCCTTTCTCTCACCTCTCCTGGCAGCTAGAAAACGCTGCACCATATTCTAGCACATCACTGAATAAAAATGAGAAAATAAATATTCCAAAAACACAACTTCAACGCTCAATTAAGACATTTGATATCACAGTCAAAATGTCATAGTATTGTCTCCCAAGCTTATTTCTAAGTCTCAAGTGTAAAAGCTTGATGTTGAAGAATTGAGATTTGTATCATGTCAGGGGTTCCGAAATGGGAAAAAGAGCTGCATGGAGAAACTCACTTTCGTTCCCTCGCTTTCCGACACACACACACACACACACACACACCGTACACACTCACACATACAGGAACGTTTAAAGACAAAATGTACTCCTCATAATTCAGTAAGCTCATAAATCACAGCAGGTTAATGCTCCACAAAACCCCTTCAACATCCTCTAAGTGTTAAATCATCACTTTGTGGAGGGAGTGGGAGAAAAGACAGAAAAAGGGGACAGGAAAGAAGAAGAGATAGTGCTGTACTTTTTTCCAAGTATGAAGTCTGGGAGTGTGTAGATCTAGCCCTTCAGTCAAATATGTTGCCATGCAAGGGATTAGAGGTCTGTGAAGCACTAGGTCTTGACCTGCAAGCCTTGGAGCCTGGCTGTAACCTGACCCAATACCAGGTGTATGCCTGTGGGTCAAAGGGTTGGGAAAGCATGCAACAAAAGACAGCGCCTCAATAAAACCCTCACTGCTCTAATTAACCATTTTAAACTTTGTTTTCAAGCCAGCTCCTGCAGTATACAAGGTGTTTGCAATGTGTGGTGAAAAGCCTCATATTTCCTTAATTATAGAAGCCCACACATATGTCAACTAAATGAAATGTGTAGTGTGTATATCCTAATAGAGAGAATGTTAATGGCATGCTTACTCCCTGCACCCGCCCGGCTTTGCTTTTACTTTCAAAATAATTTACTGCGCCTTTAAAGCACCCCGTCATCTGCAGCCAGAGACCCATAACTGTCATGTGAGTCGATCATTTACCCAGCGATCTCCTAAGTGTTACGTGTTAATGGGTGGAAGCTGTGGAAAACATAGGGAAATAACTAACACCTACAGAACCAACAGATCATCTCTGTAGAAAGGAAAGCTGTATCATTTCATAACACATTCAGGACCGCAGCGGTTAATCAAGCTACCTGCCAAGAGGACTGCCATATCTCAAGAGCATGTCAGAGGAGAGGTCTTTAAGTATGCTCATATGGGACTGTATAACTGAGTGGGATTCTTCTTTCACTTACATTAGATGTTGACACCAGGGAATTGTATTTTGTGGTGACAAGGTTAATGTAACGTAATGTAGGCCTCTAATATTTGGTGATTATTGTCGGCCATGCAGGATACCCGCTGTTTAATTCAAAAGTTAAATACAAATAATATTCACACACACAATTCCATTCTGAACCATTTCCAGACATGAACGTGATCGTTTTTAAAAAAATTTTAACGGTAATTATCATCTTGATTATTTCAATATTTATTAGGCATTCCAGGCTGGGTTGACCTATACTGGCTGCAATTGACTACACTTGAACAGGCCTATAACTGGCTGGCCTCAGAGGGTTATTAATTGCTCCAGCATGCCCTTGCACAATGTGTTTGGATAGGTGTTTCTTGTAGCTAACAAAAAAGCCTTTGTATTGCTTCACTTTAGTCTGCGACTCAATTAGGGAAGGAAATGAGAGTAAATACAAAAAGCCATTGTCTTTCTTCCAGTCACAGCTTGAGCTGAAGATGTTACATAACTTTACAGTATCTTGTCTGTTATATGTATTATAATTTATTGCTGTAATGAAGGAGTGGGTCATGGTGATGGTGCAATGCTGGTGATACAAAAGGTAAGTGAGCAGCATTGTTGATACAACTCATGCTGTACTGAATTAATTTCTTTCTTTGTGTAGATTGCTAGAGTTATTAAAAACATGCCTTGAAGGGCAATACAACATTACATTGAAGAGCATGTGAACATCATGTAAATGCAAAAATAATGACAGTATAAAGAGCGGCAACTAACGATTATTGTCATTATCATTGACAAAATGGTGAAAAATGCCCATCATAATTTCATAAGCCTAAAGTGGCATCTTTAAATTGCTTGATTTTGTCACACCAACAGACCAAAACCCAAAAAATATTAATTTTACCATTACATAAGGGAAAAGCTGCTTATCAGAGATGCACCAACACTGATAGTGACATGGGATATTGGTCTGATACTGACTCAAATAGCTGTATCGGTGAAAACATGTTGATCTGTTATCACATACCATTATTATAATAAAAAACAATTCAGTAAATTGATATCTATGTATTTATTTGTTACATTTTTTTAAGTTAAGAAAGCAATGTTTAAGTCAAGCCTGATGTTGCCTTACATGTAAAAGAATGATCCCAGGAACTTGTGCACAAGCTTGTTGACTAAACACTGGTATCAGATCGGTACTTGGCATCGGCTGACACCAAAGTCGGGTATGAGCATCAGGACTGAAAGAGTATGAAAGAGTACCATTCCTACTGCAAATCCTCTCATTTGAGGAGCTGGAAACAGTATTTTTTTAGGCATTCTTGCTTTAAAATTCAGATTAACCGATTTATTTTCAGTCGATCGATTAACTTAGGTTCAGGTTAGTTCATATTTCCTGATACAAACCAGCAATATGACACAATCTGAAATAACAAATAATGTTTTAAATTATACACAGAACAAACCACATCGCGACCGGTGTAGTTCTGTCAACATACATCCGTACTACATCAAAACCTTGAAAACAGCCGTTGAGACAGTTTCCTTTGTACGGCTGCAGTCACAGTCTGCTTTGTCTGTCTCTTTCACCTCTGTGTGCCTCTCCCTGCCCAGCTCTTCTCATTCACTCTACTAGTCTTGGAAAGGGGTTTCCTAGTGAGGCGAATTCCAGTGTGAACTTGCCAAGTGACCCATGACCATGGGCGGACAAGGTTACCAGTCATAACTTTTACAGCCGTTTCTGCCTCCATACAAGTCTCCGTGTCGCCCTCCCTGAAATAGTAAGTCGGATACTGTCTGTAATGAAAAGCGTGGAACTGAGAGGCTCAGGACAAACCTGCTGTTCTGATGCCCTCCAGGCTCAAGCTGACAAAAACATCAAGACAATGACAGCAAAGTATGAGAGGTGAACAAAACCCCAAAGGATGTTAGAGAGAGAGGGGAGCAAAAGGTGACAGAGCAGTAGAATCTACACGCTAAAGAAAAGTGCAATTTAGCAACGTTATGGGTCCTTTGTCTTGTACATTGCATCTGTGCGACAGAACTAATAGCTGCTATGTAGAGCTTTTTTTTTTTGACGTGGACCCTTTTACAAATTAAACACTGTACACAATACTGTAGGTCGTAAATGTGCAGGAGCTTTTGAGATGTTCTTTGTTAAATATGTGAGCTGCGATAGATCATATAAACACGTACCATATTGATTCAAATAACAGCTCTCAAGACACATTAGGATAATTTATTTTCGAGGTGAAAAAACGACGCCACAAACATTTGTTCTACATTTTGACAGTTTTGAGATAAACATGGAACTAATTCTATGTATTATGTACTAGATGATGTGATACAGCCCTGCAAATCGTCCTTTAGTGGCCAATTACAACAGCATCCAATAATTCTGTTAATGGCTACATAACAATTACTAAGTATTATACTACATATACGTATATAGAACTTTGTTATAACTGCAAACATAATTTATATTATTATATTTTATTATGTTATTATAGTTTTTGCAAAAGAAAATATGCAATCTAATTGTCACTACTGCTATAAACAGTTGCCTGTGAGAGCATACTAATGCGACTACATTTCTTTTCCATTTTACTGATAAAAGCAAGATAACTTCTCAATGTCTCTCACAAGAGACAACGTTCCATTGTTTACAACCACAACATATAATCCAGCACTACAAAGAGATGTCCCCTGTTGACGTGTACTGTAGTCTAAAGTCTGTCTCTGACTAACTCAAAGTGACAGCACGGTTAGTAAAGGATGATGTGATTTTCAGTCATGCAGGACAGTACAAATTGTGCTCGAGATATAGTCCAGTAAAATAACCCCATCTAATGCAATAAATTGTGTTTTAAGATATGGGTAACATGGGTATACTTTAGTATGCCAGAATAGCTGAACATGGGGTGCATAACAGTTTTATGGCATAATTATTGCCATTTAAATCTTATGTCAGCAGTACAAGTAAATGGACATTGGAAGGTTTGGTAAGGCGTGATTCTTCCAGCGTTTCTTTTTATGAGCTCAGAGCAGTATAGAAGTCCTAATTCAGGAAACAGTCATACATAAGGAGACAAAGATGAGGAGTTTAATATCCTCTTATTTGAAACAACAGCTTTAAGCTTATATCCTTTTGTGTTACATACATATCAGTTGTGTTGCTTTGCAAAACTAAGGGTGAAAACATTACGGTAGCTCCAGGTCTATGTCAGCTTAGCTTTATAGATTTGGTGCTGTCAGCAAAACAACAGACAGGGGAAGAGGGAAATTACTGTCTCCCACTTTTACCTATATTACACACTGTCTCTTCAACTATCAGGTACTGTAAATGTGTAAAAGGCAATTATCATATATTCTGATTTTCCATAGCTGTATCTGAGCACGCACAACAGAAGAACAGCATACCAGTACCTAAGTAGTATCTTTACTTACTGCCTGTTAGGCAGATAAAGCAAGAAGTACTGATGATGACATGTCGCATAGACAGAAAGCTGTTTAAGTCTGAACATGTAAAATTGAGAATACTAAACATGTTGTGTGTAAAATACATATCTCATTCTATGAGATATAAGACATCAGGTTATAATATTTTGACTGATTATTGCTTTTTCACTGTGAAGAAACCCTTTTTAGGAGATCATCAAACCAGATGCACACATTTATTTTCTCATTCATGCATCTCACTAGCTGATAGTGAAAGGCTGTAAAATGGTAACAGGGCTGGAACTAAATTATTTTCTTCGTCCTTTGTTATTATCTGCAACGTCGGCTTTGGGTCACAGTAGGCCACAATGTTTATACTCTGGGTAAAGGTGTGCCAGATAAAAGTTGTTACATACAACATGTAAATGCTTCAGTCACATTATCAGATTATAACTGTTTTACTCACAGGGGGGGGGGGGGGTCTCAGTGGATTCAAAACAAAAATGTCTTACAGTAAGAGTTAAACTGGAGAAGAGGACATATAAAGGCATGGGAACAAGCTGCACAAGAAGACGGTCCGAGAGCAGTAAAAATGTTGCCCCACCAAATCATGGCGTACTTATTTCTCTCTGGCGTTTTTTTTGGTTGTCTGTAGAGATTGCATCAAGGGGGAGACAGAGGACCAAAAGGGAACAGGGCTTTTTTTAAGAATCATATGAAGAGTGAACAGAGAATTTTTAAGGAGAAAAGCATGCATGAATGGCAGCCGGTGCAGGGATGGCATATTCAGTGTGTGTGTGTGTGTGTGTGTGTGTGTGTTCATGAGAGTATGAGCTCCCACTCCCCCGGGGTGCACACCCTGTCAGAGAGATCATAATAAACTGTCATCTGTACAGCCAGGGGCTAAAGTTCCATGCTGGTGCTGAGACCACAGGAAGACTGAAACACTAACTGATGCCATGCCTTAGAAGGTTTCTGTACTGTGAACACACAGGCCTGAAGATAAGTGTGAACAGTTTTTCCTTTAAATAACCATGACACAGGATCAGACTCTCTCTTTCGCTCTTTCTCTCCTTCTCTCTCTCTCCATATATATTACGAAACATTAAAAACCTCTAATCATGTTTTGACCTCATAAATTGGCAGGTTTATATACATACTGTATATATTCCTTACAAATGCTGTTGCGTCCAGCATGTGAGGCTACGACCTCGTGCTATGCTCCTGCAGTGCATGCCGGTCGTAGAGAGGTGCTCGGGGTTGGTTGGTTGTGGGTGTAGAAAGGGCAGGAACTTTGACACCGGAGGGGAAAGTTTGTATCTTGAGTCCCGTGTGTGAACAGAATTACCGTAGGGGAAGCCCATGGTTTCAGTTGAATGTAAGTAAACACGTTGTATCTGGTGTTTTAAGACGGATACTAAAAAAAGTGCACTCTAAAACAGACGACAAGTTGTCCCTAATCTTAACCGAGCGCCTAAACACAACCATAAAACAAAATCAGATTATACTTTAGTTGCTGAGAGCATATATTGGGTTGCAAAAGTGGAGACTGTAGAAAAAAAATAACAAGACATTATTACAAGACAGGAGGGACCAGTGCTAGCTGGTTAGCCTGCTCATTCCAGTAGATATCTCCGCAACCCAATACCTAGACGTCTTTGACATAAAGCCAAAACTGTAACCTCTTATCATTCTGTTGATGACATTGGTTCATTTTTTTATGTTTTGAACTAAAAGTCTGACCAGATCTTACACCATTACAGCATATTAGTTGGATATAAATGCAATTTATACAACAGTAACAAAAATTGAACATTATAACCTTAATGAAGGTAAGTTTTATTTTAAGGTTGTTGTGTTGTGATGTGTAACCACGTTACCCTATGAGGCTTTCAGTCACACATGCCCTAAAGTATGATGATGAGTATGTAGTACCACAGTCATATAAGCTTTGAAATAATACACACAACATTTACATGGATCTATTGAGGCCGACATATGAGCTGTCACGGCCCACCCACTCTCACTCGATAACAAAAACTAGGAATGTCACTCGCAGGCATGGGGGTCAATTGTACATGCTCAGTCACTGCAGTGTCATGTGAGGAATCCTTCGCCAACCAGCTCCCAATTTCACGGCAAATTTCCACCCCGGACTACATCTGTTTGGGGAATGTAAAGTGAAGCGACAGGGGGCAGTTCTCCTGGATTATGTCTGCTCATCAGTTTATCATTCATCAGACAGCGGGAGTTTCAGTACAGAGGAAAAAGGGAGGGGGACAAAAATCCCTAATTTTCTACAGCCATACCTTCCTTTGTACTTCAGGATTAACGACAGGGCTGAGAGAACCTGATGAGTGTAAAGCTTCAGAGGAGAGCAGGGTGAAAGAAAGCCAGATCAGAACAGAGATACCATTAGAGAATCTCATAAATCAAGGGTGCTTATGGCGGGGGAATACGCTCTTAAAGACCATCTGGACTTTCAAACCTTAACATTTATTTTGAGCTGTCTCCGTTGGGATTATGCTTTTAAGGACAGAATTTTTCTTTAGTCTCGCCACACTTAAGGAGGCTCAATTTATGTTGTCTTCACTTCGTCCATTTTCGGTCAGTGATTAATAAAGAATGGTCATGTTTTAGCTCAACATACAAACCTTACAACAATTTAACTGCATGGGGCTAGACAGTAGCAACGATGTGCGGAGTAAAAAAAAAAAAAAAAAGAAATGGAGGGAATCTTGTAATAGCTACGGAATCTGAGATGACAACCCCCCCCCCCCAAAAAAACCGTGTGTCACCCGTTCTCCATGAACATCATGTTCGTCTGAGTGACACCCAGGCTTCTCAGCAAGATAAGTGTGATTCTCTCTGAGGCGTTCACAGGCCTGCCAACTTCCTGCAGACACCTCTTCCTTTCTGCACTTCCTGATGTTATCATAATCCAGGACCCAGCGTGGACCTTTGTGGCTCATGGCCTCGTCTTCCGCTAGCACACGTGTGCGTCACATTATCTGCTGAGAGGCCAGACTTAGCATCCTGTCAGGTGGGGGAGGGGTTGCACAGCAATGTCGGGAACAGGAAAAGGAAGTGGACACGACCAGGATTAGGTGAGAGAATGGAAGGAACAGAGTACAATATCTATCCCCCGTCTCCCTTCAATAATTTGTAAACAACCGTGTCATATTTTCAAAACTGCAAAAAAACAGATTTTGTGCTATGTGAGCTTAAAAGCATGTATCCGGAATTAAACTGATTGACCGTGTGGCAAACAGTTTCAGCATTCCATGGCAGTCATACCAGTGGCGGTCTAAAGCTAGAGTCTGGCATAGCTTGCTCTTAAGTGCAATAGGCTGAGCGGTTAAGAAATGTAAAATAAAAAATATGTGTCTTTGTGTGTGTGTTTGCACATGTTCGAATGTCGGCCCACCACTTGCCTCTACTGTGAGAGAAAGTCAAGCCATGAGCTTGGTCTGGCTCTGCACACTTAACTGGGCTTGGAGCTCTTATTTCAATGGATGCCTAAGTAGAGTTTGACTTTGAAGGCTTTGATCCGGAGGCAATGCTATGGCATTTGACTTCTAGCTAAAAAAAAAAGCAGTGTGTCAGACCTCTGGGGTCACTGGGATCACTTATTGCGGCTGAAAATAACCAGTGGCAAGCCACGATTTGGGGAATCTAAAAGAGGGCTGACATTAGCAGGTGCCCTGAGGTAGAATAGAGACAGCTACAGAGCAGGTCACTGACCTTGGACCACAGAGAACTCCTTTTTCTTTTTCTATCTTTTTTTTTAAGTCCGAGGGCCTGGTTTCACTTAGCGGAAAGGTTCTTCAGCTGAAACTGGTGAACAACAGCATTACTGCACCAAGTGTCTAAACCGCTGCAAAATAGAGCACCGATTACTAAAACACAACAATGTCCCATTTTCAGAAATCTGTGGTGCCTTTATGTCAAGTACTTGTGTAAAGGCCTTCATCAGAAGTACTTTTTTTGTGAATGAGCAGTACAAATAAATCTTTAAGTCGCCATATTGTCTAATTTTTCTTCTTTCCATTTCTTTCCTCCTCTTCTTGAATTTAAACAGACTTCAAGTGCTTAATACCGTCGTAAATTTCACATTAAGAAAACAGTCATCACATGTTTAATCAGATGTTTACTCCTCATATATTTTTGACCACAGAGTTAATATGTATGACAACCTGATGCAACATATTTGATGTGATCACCAGAATTCTGTGGCTTACATGCACATATAGCACTGGCCCATGTGTATTTTACCATTAAGTGCCTTTAAAACCTATTTGCAAGGAAGAATTGTTTCAGAAACAAAACACATAATAGTGATATATCTGATTGATAAATCAACGAAATGAAATACCACCACAAGATAACAAAAAGCATTTTGAAACACCACTTGAGTCATGTGTTTTGATCGGATCGTGAGGGTCACAGGACAACAACGTTTCCCCAAACCTTACAACACTATGCTAATGACAACTTGTGTTTCACTGCAAAGAAAGGCAACGTTGGTGGTCTTTGAGATATATTATGTCCCGTGGATCAGATAGCATTACTGAGGTAACTCAACACCAGTAACGCCCTGAGCCTTGTGTGACACAAGCAGGTGCTCTGTATTACTGGACCTTTCATATCTCAAAACACTGAATCCATATCTTGTTCTCATTCTTAAGAAATATATACTATATGATGGGCAGTGTGATTGCCTGCAAAGCTATAACCGGACTGACTGATTCCACAATGATTATCTGAACTACAATATCATTCATTGAGGTTATGGGTTTTAGTTCCCAAAAGGGAAATTCAGAGCTTTTGCAGTACAAGGGCATAAACATGCATACTGCTGTTCAACCTCTGTCTGACAGCTTTCGCTGTCCCTTGCTTTTGCTTGAAAAATGCTTCGAAAATGCTTCAAAAATCAAAAATAATAAATCAATGGGGCACAGATGTACGGAATGTTGTTTACAAGTTCATCTTAGGACGTAATGCCACAGAGGATTAACCCACAGTCGGCAGTGAGGATTTCAAGCTACTGTATTCATACAATTAAAGAGAAAAAGCCCATCTGTAAAAGTGTATCCCTAAATTTTAAAACCTAATTTGTACACGTCATCCCTGTATCCCTTTATATTAATTATGAAGTATTTAGCAGACAACTTTCCCATATTTGCTATAATTGTTGAAAATTGTAACCTTTTTTTTTACAAAAGGTACGTCAAGAGTTAATGATAAAAATCTCTCTAAAAATCAGCTTTGGATGTCATGGCACCAAGAGGATGAATTATACATTTAATTGATAAATTCAGGACTTTTCCTATTAGATCACCATCAATGCAGAAATATACAAACAATTTTCATTTGTAACATGTGAATGAAGCATTCTGGTGGACTCTGAGATGAAAATAAAGGCGTAAGAAAGACATTTTCTGAGCACATCCATGCTCCCAGGAGGACTGGCCCATTTCATTTTAATGACACCATAGCTTTTTCTCTTTTGCCACCATCAGGACAATCCCACAATAGTAGAGTTTAAGAACGTTGTTTGCTTAGTCGACCGCTTTTGTGTTGAAAGGTGTAATGAACATTGCAGGCTGCTGCAAAGATTTTACACTTTAAGTCGTGCTAATCCCTAAACCACACACTACCCCTGACTCAGCTGCTGCTTGCCCAAATAAGAATGGTGTCCTAATAATGGCAATAATGGTGCCAATAGAGCTCTTGGTGCTCCATTACAAAGACTCCCACTTTCATTAGCTTTGCAGTCAGAAAAGGGAGACATCTGCATGAATCTTAACCAGTGTGATTCAGGGTGTCAACTAGGTATTATTTTCATTACGTTTTTATTGTTTATTATATAGATTCATCGATTAATTGTTGATAAATGATCTAACTATAAAGTCTGTCTGTCCTTAGCATATCTCAAGAACCTCTCATCGGATCTACCTCTCACTTGGCTGGTGTGTAGGACACTCGTCATGTTTAATAATACCGCATACTGCCTATTAAATTAACAATTAAATATGGTTTTACCAGCAGACTGTTCACTCCAGGGTTCACTAGCAACAGCCCAGCTGGTTTCAAGGCACCCCCTAGCGACTCTATTCTCCTAAAACAATCACAGCAAATTTCCAAACAGGCGTTATTTGCATTAAATGACCACAAATTGGGAATCTAAAAGATTACGCTTTCACAGAAGAGCATTAAATGTTAGTAAAGTGACATATTATCAGTACTCAAAACTCTCTGAAGTTAAACTATCAATGAGTAAAACTATTAATGTGACACAGTAAAAAGTCTGTAAAAGAGGCATTTTTTAGTATAATGTATGCAATGTCTGCTCAAGGTGGGGCTTTCAATTTTAACATGATACTGAAAAGTTTAGTGGATGATAAGGCATCATGTTTTAAAATTACATTTTGTGAGTTCAATCTGAATTTGCAACGTAACCAGGTAAAAGTAGTACAACAATGTTTGCCTCTGAAGCAGAACTACACAGTAAGAAGTACACAGCTGAGTTGCTTATTGCCAAGAAAGAGCAATGTCGAGTGTTATGTTGTTTGTATTGTATGAGCACAGGCCCAACATTCTGAACAGGCATGTTTTGAATGGGCCAATACATAATAAGAAAAAACCTATCGCACGTTCTGAGAAGCCAAGGTCGCATCTTCAAATGACTTCTTTTGTCCCAACAGTCAAAAATCCAAAGGTTTACAATTTACACTTACTTTAACCAAAACACAAAGTGTGTAAAAATATTCAACCAGACGCAAGCTGCATATTCACTCAACAATGGCCAGAAAATTCATATTTGTTTGGCTATTTTGTTAGTGCACATAAACATGTTTTGAAATTCTGCTTAATATGTTTTTTAATAACCATTCACTATAAAAAGAACAAAGACAGACCTTGTTACAGTAATCTAACAAAACTCAAAAGCGAGGCCACATGAGAAAACAGCTTAAAGCCTTTGTGTGTTCCATTAAGACACAGGAATGTTTGAAAAAAAAAAAGATGACAAAAAAATGCTGCTTTTCACAGTGAATAGCATATTAAAAGTCTTAAAATACTGTAGGGTGGAAAAGACATTACGGGGAGAGCGAGGTGGAATATGAAGGAACAGAGTGCAGAAGGTAGACGGGGAAAGGAGAGACAGATCTATACATGTCAGGAAATAAGGTAGAAAAGGTTATTTACTTGACATTGATCTGTTGTAGCGGCAGCAGAGCTTGCCCTGTTTCTCTTTTGTTAACCTTTAAGCCTGAGTATACTCACAAATGACGGGGGAGTCAACTAACAGGAGTAAATTATGGATCGAAGGAGTTCACACTACCCCTGTCAATGACTCGCACTTATATATGGTTAAAGCCATGAAGAAATTTAAACATCAATTATGATAATATGTACAATTTGCACCGAGGAATTCGTTTTCTTCTGAAAAGTAAAGCCAGTTGTGACACATGACATTTACTTTACTAGTTCTGGATGTGTTATTATGTGCAGTACATGTGTATGGGCGATATCGTGTTTTTACTACTAACCAGATCCTGACTAAACACGACAACAATTTAGTCTATTTGGATCAACTAATCTTATGAGCAGTCAACCGTGGTTACTTTACAATAAAGGCTGATCACTGCCGTCACATTAAAATGTGTTAACATGCACAGGAAGTGATGAATTAGTACGAACATCAACGTTTTTCACATCAGTCGTATCTTGTCAGACTCAATGAAAGGAGGACTAACTAAAGAAACAGGGCTCCTGCTGTGTTAATGCTGGTAAATAGTGTTCAGTAAGGACTAATAGAACACATGTTGCACCTGACCTGAATGAATTTCATAGAAACATTGTTGTTATTCTGGTGAATGTGAATAAAATAATGTTAATCAAGACCAGGAACCACAGTGGCAACTAGTTGACCTTAACGTGGGGTAGTATTGTTTAGTTTAGAATAATTGCAAAATGTAAAAGTATTCGAAACAGAGTTGTACTGCAGAATGACTGAGGGCAGCCTCACGGAAAAGGGCTATTTAGACGTAATAGAGCTAAATCGAACGATCTGTTAAAACGGCAAACGCCCGCTTTTTCATGAATATTCAAAGACAAAGTAAGCGAACATGTAAACTAATAACAATTTAGTTAAAAGGACATTCACCGCAGGAAGAAGGGTCGTGCCGTACCCTTATGCTGCACATCAGCAGTGCCTGGCCCACGCCCAGTGAGCACGTCTACACATCCATCATGTCTCTCTTTTAGTCCATGAAGATGGCACAGACCTGATGCACTGAATGAGGAACTATTTGTTCTTCCATATGTCAGTACTTGTAATCGGTTTCTCAGGATCTTGCCAAATTTTGCCCTTTGCCAACAAGGGCCACATGTTTCCACAAAGGAAAGTCTGGCAAATGGTAAGCTGATGATTTTGTAATTTGGGCTTCAGTAGGAAAAATCCTAATACCACTCAAGTACAAACATATCATTGTTTCTCCCTACTTAGTTTCCTCCGTTATTCCTATGTTTCTTATCTAGACAAGTTCAAATAACAAAGAATAAGCGTCCAAGGCCTCGACCAAGACAATGTAAAATAATGTTTACAATATATAAAAGATATAAAGTCGAAGATTTATTTTACTTTCTTTCCGTCTGCAGGAGATGCCCACTCATCTTAGGGCATGCCGTGTCTGACTGCTGACACCAACAACCTCACACGTCCTTCTACTTACACTGTTGAGACATGTCATTTCAAGATTTTTTTCATAGGTCTCACTAACTGACTGAAACTTAGCCAGTCTCACTGCGTTGGCAGGGCTGCTAAATAAACATGCATTGGTTGCTCAGGTTCACAACCTTTCCACAAGGCACAACCGTGTGCTCTAATGGAAACATTCAATGTTGCGCTAAAGGCTGTTTTTTTTTTCCCCTCCTTTGTCACACTCCTGAATTTCATTTAAGTAAAAACAAAAATGGCTGCATACAGAAGCCAAATGTAGGTAAACATGTATGGTAAACTATGAATACTTGAGTAAATACATGCTTTGCTTTACCCCAAGGGTCATGCAGCCCTATTAAAAAAAAGAAGAAAACAATATACATATTTTAATGTACCTATACAGGTGCATGTGGAGGCACTTCTCAGAAATCAGTCCATTGTGTATTCTGGTGACTCATTTTCACGGAGGAAGGTGACCCATGGGGTGAGTTGACCCTAAAAGAGCCAGGAAATTTGTTTTTTCCTCCTGAACTTGGCTATATCTCACTTTCTAGAGGTGCCTGTCCCACTCACTCACTCTGAAGGACCAAGCCAATCTCCCTTTGTAAATAGAACTATGTTTTATAATTCCCCCTCTCTCTCTCAGATGACCATATCAATAATGCAGAGGAACCGCATCTGCCCAGAGCCATGAGATTATTTCTCTGATTTGGGCTGACAGTTATGGTAATAGTTTGGCAAACAATCTACTCTAGCAACAATGACCACAGATTACAGCTGTTTTCAGATCAAAGAGACTGCAGTGAGACCCATGATTGATTGCTCACCAAGAGAGAGACTCAGGCAGTTTAGCCCCCACATCTCACTTTTGCCTCTCTAGTCTGATAATGGGAAAAAAAATGCTTTATTTCTAATCTACCTGGGAATTCTGGTATATTTTAGATACCAGAGGGCCCACTTAAGTACTTACAAATTGTAATACTCAACAGGTGCGATACTGGTTTTGTTTATGACTAAACTGTAAATGGTAAATGTCAGAAAAGTTTACAAATACCACCATCATTAATTGTTGAATTGCCAAATTTAATTATATCGGAAAAGGCGAAAGCTTGCTATGTGTGAATGTCAAAAAAAAAAGATGTTCATTCTGACAACAAATTGTGTTCATTGTGAGCAACTTACTGTCATCAAATGAATTGTTTTCCTGTATTTGCTGACACAACAGTCGCCAACATATTATCACAAAAAGTAACACTCGTTGGTTTGCTTTCAGTTGTTTACAAGCATTTAAATATGCTGTTACTATAACATAGTATGCCATTAGTTCTTTTGTATTCAACACATTAAAATACTATCAACAAGGAGATATTGCCAAAAAGTTTAAATTCAATATCCATTGCTTTTGCGAGATAATTATAAGGAGATGATTTTACCCACTTTTACAGCGTACAAGCTAATATGACTTTTTGAAACAGATGTCTTTACATGCTAGCTCACCTCTGTAAATGCTGGTAAGGCTAACCATGATAGCATGCCAAAGACACGATTGTGTTGCATGAGAAAGACAAGTGCAGTGTCTTAGTGGAACAACGTCTGGATTCCCATCACATGCCTAACTGAGGTAAACAACAAACAAGCCATCTGAAATGACAAAAGCCTTTTTCACCTGCTTTTTATTAGCTGTATATTAAGCTTCACTGGTGTTTATAGTTTACTCTCACCTTTCTTTCTGTCTGCACCAAAATGTTGGACGCGGATGTTACCATTTAGTCCTTGTTCTTTCAACCACCATTGTGTTTATATCCTCTCGGGCTTTAAACAATTTACAGCGCTTGACAAACATATCAAATAGAAGTTAGCATAGGGATGATTATTCGGAGGGGGAAATAAACATGAACAACATTTTAGGGGGGATTTATAAAGTTTTTTCTCATGCATTCACTGTATAAAGTATATTATGCATGTCTCATCTGCATTTATTTGTTGTTGTTTTTTGTTTATTTATGTGATGCATCCTATAGAAAATATGTTGTTAATAAAAGGAATTTCATGGAGAAAATCACCAATCTATTGTGATATAGAACATGGCATATTATGATTTCCACTTAACTGGTTTTATATCGTTATTGTTTCTAGTCACCTCTAGTTGACATGTTGACTTAATTGTTTATCTAGACAAAATTGTAAACTAAAACTTACAACACTCTCAAAAATAGATTTAATTTTTGTCATAATGCAAAAAAGGATGAGCTCAGTGCATGACTTTCAGATACCGAAGCATATACACAGCACAGCCCTTAAACGTAAAAAACATCACAGTAAAACGAGTCAGACACATTCGCTTCCTGCACATCACTGTTTGCTATTATGAAGAGTTTGTATCTAAATACCTTAGATATCCAACAAAGAAGCTCATTATTTATTAATGAGACAAAAGCCGCAACACCATTTGGCTAATATAAATTTGCATATTTATTAAAAAAGGAGACATTTGTGATTAATGGCATCACGCCATGTCACATGTGGATGAGGATAGAAATCATGGATCCCTGATCGGATAGAACCCGAATCAGTCCTCTGGTCTTCCAACCCTGTTCTCTACCAATGTATGAATTACTAGTTACGCAGAGTTACACACATTTAGGACCAATTATGCGCATTACACAATAATATTTTGGCACATTGTTTAATATATAAATATGGCACACTTTGACACTACCTGCGATGGCTGTGTAAGGAATACTCTAATTACAAGTTATTAGACTGTATTTACGGTAAAATACTGTGTGGAAATACTGGCTTGTCTACCCTTGATTCAAAAGGGGAAAATAAAAAAAAAGAGAATAAAAAATTGTCCTGACGACAAGGACATTGTCAGATAAGTGGAGAAGGGCAGTCAGAGAGCTATTTAGAGTGACGGTAAATGGCCTTTTTACCATTTCAGTTACCCCTTCCCCCCTTCCCCCGTTTAGGGATGGCATTAGAGACTGCAGACTGACATACATTTTTTATAGCTTCATAAAGTCGTCCAATGACCAGGTCACCCTTCTCATAACTAGGGAGCAGAACGCTTGAAAAAAGCCATTCATCACCATGAAAGGGCCTGCTTGTCCAAGCGCCTTCAAACATGCACACAGTCTGGCATGAGACGCTCAGCACAAATGCTAACGTACTTCTGCCGCTAATGCCAGATGACCTTCTCACATCTATTAGCGGGCTGGCTGACGCAGAGGGCAGACACGAGCCCCTCTTGTCTCCTGCAAAGATTTCAATGACAAGGAATGGAAAATATCATGCATGATAATGGCTGTTGCCACCAACAAAGCAATCTTTGCATTTTTTTTTTTAACAATGCAAGGTAATGTCAGGTGAATATGAAATAATCTGTGATTAATTACACGTGCAAGAAATCTTTGTCTCCAAATATATTGCCCTGTAAATTAGTCGATATTGTAGAGGTGCAGTTAGAGGTAATATAACAGAATAACATGACATGCTTTTTTAAATGTGTCCCCTTTGATTTGGCAAGCCAGAAGGACCTCCAGTGTAGAATTGGAACGCCCCTCACAGACAAACCATCAGACCACCAAACCCCATTAGTGGGCAATTAGTGACAGCTGGTGGGTTGTCAGCTTGGTAATGGCCTCAAAAGGAGTACCCATGGAATACAAAAACTACCAGCAATGCAACGATTTAAACCATGGAGATAAAAGTCAAAACGGAAAGCTTGTAGTGTGGAGACTCATGTCCATTGATCTCCATCTCCACATCTATGAAATGTACAATACTACGTCTGAGTTATTGCTGTTTTTAAATGCATGGTTTTAGGCTGATAAAAGAACAAAAATGGCTTTATACTATATGTACACATATTCAGCTAATCTCATTTCAACCAAAGGTGTGCTATTTTGGTGCTCTAGCAGTTCCACCTCTTGCTGGCCTTTCATTTCAAAAGCAAGGGCTAAACTGTGAGAGGCACAAGAGGTGGACGGGCAGAGGAGGAGGAGGAGGAGGAGGAGGAGGAGGAGGAGGATGAAGTAGTTTAATAATTTATTTAAGAGGGAAAGAAGGCAGCCAAGGGGAACAAATAGTGTTTCTCCCAGAACCAAGACCTTCTGACCCCGGCCCTGCGTACCTGAAGCCCAAGCCCCATCGCATTAGTGAAATTCTTATTTGATGGCATTTTAATATTCTGCCTTGATGACTTTTTAGCAACATTTACTTTCTGAGGTCTCGAGCGCTTCCCCCAGAGGAAATGAAACATGTCAAAACCCATTACGAAAAAATCAAAATTTAAATACCTCAGCCGTGTTAGCGGTAATACACACAATCCCCACCGCTCAGAGGCAAGGCTCACAAACACTCATCTGCTTGCCGGCTCGTAATGAGTCTGTTTGATGGGTAAGCGATTTGTGGGTCACCGAGCATACGTTACAGATCCAATTTAACCCTTGATTGCTTGTACTCTGGAGGACCTGGGAAAACGTGTTATTGAAATTTAATACCAGATCATTTCTTCTTCCTCCCATGCAGGGACAAAGGTATGCTTACATGACTTCTTCGATGGCCTGTGCAGATGGGGGAGGCAGTGGGAAACGCATCCAAGGAAGAAAAGGGAGAGACGAGACAAGAGAGAAAAACAAAGCAAATTTTATGCATGAAGGTAATCTTTGCCTCATCTGCAGGTCTTGCTAAACACCAATCCAATTAGCCCCTGAAGGCGCTACACTGAGCAACGAGTCAATTGACAGTGGGTTTTCTATCATGTGATATATCACTTTTATAATAATGTTTATTGCTGTGGATTGTCAGCGTTGTCACTCAAAAAAGACGAGGACTGATTCAAGGAAACAGACCATAGCCATGTTATTGGGCAGAGTGCCTGTGACGACAAACATTAAAAGATACCCGGTGGAGATTTCTTTTAAACAATCACTTGAAGTATGATACCATACTGTGCTCCTAACCTAAAGAATGGAGTGTATCCTAAGGCCAAAGAAATATGTTGACTGTGTTTCCTTTCCGAAAAACATTTGCAAACCTGCATTGTTTACATCCATGTCTAAATCAGCTAACTGTTTTCTTCTTCCCAAATATTTGCTGACACATTGCTACGTTTTCTTGTCACACAACCACTAACAACTGTTGGTCAGTGGAATAGCAGGAAGAAGAGGAGATATAAATAAATCAGGAAGAATGTAATCAGAACATTCCTCTGTATTAGGGCTTCCCACTGAAAGTCAGTCAATTAGGAAACTAGTCAAATATTTGTATTGAACAGCCAAATACTTGAATTATATTTGAATATTTGAATCAAAGAATTGCGATTTGGGTAGAGCAATACTCTATATCGCCACTAGTGGTCAAAAGCTCCTCAGGATCCCGTTGAATACCAAAAGTAAAATGGTTGTTGGAACTGAGCAACTCCTCTCTAAGGACAATAAAATCATGTTCCACTAAACCAACGCAGTGGCATCACAAAGGCAGTAGAAGTATGTGTGCGGTACATGAATTTATAAAGCTCTTTGTATGTCATGGTGAATAGTTTTCTGAACAGCCATAAAGAGTCGTGCAGAAATACAAAGTTCCTAAATCATCACCGTTTTTGAATTTTATCACATGAAAAAGACAACGCCAGTGAATATGGTGAAACACAAACAGAAAACCTTTTAGTATTTTTTTAGCAAACAACGTTGACTTAAAAGTTTGTGACAGCGAGCACTTTGCCGTGTTTTTTTTTCAGACTAGAAAGAGAGAGGAGTCGCGTGTCCCATTGAAAAATCCTTGAGCCAGAGACATGATGAGTCGTTATTAACTAGTCACATTGAAAAACATCGTCTGTCGACAACTTAAAATGTAAATTGGCAGTCATGAAAAGCTTTGGTCTGGACCCAAAATCTCATGTTTGGAGTTTTGGTTAGGAAACACTAGTGTAGAGAGATTTTGAAATGGTATCATACCTCACTCATTAACTACTGATGTCTGATGCCTTTTTGTTACATTTAATTTGGGGAGAATCTGAATAATACTAGAGATCTGAATGGATTGGATACTTCCTGGTAAGGAGGCTAATTGAGAGCTCAAGTTTGCAGTCGGCAGGCTGGCATGGCTTATTCACAGTATTCGTCATTAGACCCGGCTGCAGGGAGAGAATAGAGTGCACTGCGCTATTCGTGTGTAACCAAGATTTATGCTAATGTACCCCTGCATATGCTTATTCTACATATCTATATTAAACTTAATAGACTGTTACATTGCTTCTTAACCTCGGCTTCCATACATGATTACCTTTACTGATTTCTTTGCAAAATGGCATATAAACACGGGGCAGGGATTTTATCAGCGTGTCAGTGAGTTTGTTTCCAGTGGCAGCCCATGGCTCTCATAATCATTTTGATACTTCAGGGACTCCATCAAGAATGCTTGCCTCAGAGGCTACAGTTAACATGTCACTGTGCACATTTACCAAAAAGCTGAGCAGTAGACCCCTAGGTTTCTTACTCTATATCTACCCAGGAGGTGTCAGTGCTTACAAAAACTACTGGTCTTAATTATGAAGCATGTTACATGTATTCAGCGGCACTTTCTACAATACTAAATGATCAATTCATTTGGCTTAAAATATAATTTGCACTGATGAAAAAACTATATAATATTTTAAATTAAATTCATAAATGTGTTTATGTTAATAATGGATCAAATGGTTACATGTAATGTGAAAGGTGTTGCTCATAGTGACAAAAACCCAAAGGTAACTACCACCAACTCTGCAATTCACGTCTTTTAAACTGAACATTGTAGCGTCTTTAAGGATATTGTTTTGATTTTATGGCCTGCAATTTTACTGTTTTTGTTCACTGTCGCTGCACTCATCAGTGTAATTTCTAGCAGCAACAGACAGCCATTGTTTGCTACTTGCCCAGCACCAAACAGACAAAATAATCGACTGACTGGTGAACATGGTGGAGCATTTAGCAGCGAAATAGACAGATTTTTCCATCAAAAATGTGTGAAGTTTGTTAGAGACCAAACCGGAGGTAAAAGTAATGTGAATATTGGACATTCCTCAGATGAACACACACAACTTCAAATAAATGCTAATGTTTCTCCTTGGCTGTGTACATACGGAACTAGTTGCAATCAAGTTTTTCAACTCCTCCGTATAAGGTTAATATACATGAACGCTGCATTAAAAGCTTGTTATGCTTCCCTCAAGTGAGAGTTATGGAAAAAAGTTATCTTTTATGCGTTTCAGTCAAAGACCGCTTATTGTTATGCTACCTTAATATTGAAGATATGTTTGGCAACTACACAAAAAAGTATCAGTTCACTTAGTGCTACACTGCGGAATAAATGCTAGAAATAGTATAACAATGTATCAATACACAAGAAGTAAATTATCCTAAAGACCATGATATATGGCAGATTGTTGTTAAATGTAAAACTGTCTGACTAATTTCCATGTGGGGTATTTTGGGAGCATCGTGCTGGTGAGATGACATTTTCCAGAGGTGTAGAAAGGGGTATTCATCACCTGCGCCCATTTGGCATTTTGGTGCCTCGCCCCTATGCCGAAATTGGAGGAGAGCCGCAGTAGGGATGTGCCACTGGCGAGCCAGCATTGCAATTTGGGTGTCAAGGATGACAATGTTTAGCACTGTCCGCCATCTGCCAATTAGACAAGCTTGACAGCATTGCTAGTTCAGCAAAACATACAGTTTTAATCAGGCTACGGCTATAATGTCAGTGAGGCAGAATATAGAGTGATGGGTGATTCATGACATACAGTGAACATGGTTTATTCCAAAAGTGCTTTGCCATTTTCACAGCACACGGTGCATTTCACTGTTTGGTGCTTTGCATTTCAAAAGGCTGCTAAATGTCGTGTGCGATTAATTTATTAAGAAAGATAAAAGCATTACTTGCTTGGTTAATGAACTGGATTAGCGATTCAAAAGCAAACTAAACATAATCGCGAACCTTAAGATTAAAAGCTTTCGTCAATGCAGTTATGTAGAGAGAGAGAGACTGATGTGACATATACGTGTTATACGTGTTATACATGTATAACTAGTTGCATGACAAATGCAATTTTAACATTTAGGTTGACTTTTTTCTGACATGATTTGTAGAATATAACAGAACAAAAGAGTAACTGAGATATCATTGTGCCTAAAAATTCTTTATCAGTGTTGGTGGTGTCTATACAGTAAGCTGCAGGAAGCCACTTACGTAGCATGCAAAGCTGACCTGAGCTCCACTTGCCCTAAACAGACCCTGCATCTTACTTTACACACCGTACACTTTCAGCTCCCTTTTCCCCCACACTACCCATTTTGCCAGGCTCTTGACTTACAAATTGCTGCTTTAGACTTAGTTCCATTATAACTGCTTTCTAGGGAAAAGGGAAGAAACATTTGAAAAAAAAAAAAAGCCCACTCAGGACATTCATGTCCCCCATGCAATACAGCAGGGCTGGTCCTTGGCTAACAGTCAGCACATTGTTTCCGCTTGTCCCTCAAAGTACTAACCTCAGCGCTGTCAATAACCTCTCTATCCATTCGCTAACCTTCCCATCTTTTCAGTCTACTTGGACGACTTCCAAGAACCATGAAAAAAAGTTTAAATGCCCTGGACATAAGCCCTCAATAGCTCAGCGTAATTCCCTCTTTAAACGTAAGACAAAAATATCAGGGCTCTTTAGCATGCCAATGAGACTGCACAGAGAGCAGGATTCCCAGTGGACAAGTGACAGGAAGAAGGACAAGTCCTTCCTCGGCATAAAGAGGCCCTCTGTAGAGGAAAGACATTGAGCTAAGGAACCATTTGAAGTGATACACGTGCACACAATCCCCCACAATGTATGCTAATAGACAGATACTGAAACCTGAAACCTATACACTAGAACATGTCCAGTACATAATAATATGCTTTATCATACAACATATCTCAGCACCAAAAGTCAAGGTCTCATCTTGTTAACGTTTTAATCACCTGCAGAACATTTACCCTTTGGTTCAGATTTACTATCATAACAGCAAGCTTTTAAAGCTCCAATCTCATTGAAAGCAACGCAAGCCTGTTTTTCTTCTTTTTTTTCTACTTAAAACCTAAAATACCACTCCACTCAACAGCCTTGTACATTCCATCACACTCACCGTGGCAAAGAATTAAAAGAGTAATCCAATGAAATATTAATTAAATTATTGTGGGGTTTTCACTTAAGTGCACCATTTTCATAATTGTTCCATAAATTATATTTTCCAGTACATTTGCTTTAGATGGATAATTAATTTCTGCCTGTACCCTTTTCAATTTGATTTTGTTTATGGAAACTGAAGAATGCAAATGTTTGTGCGTGTATGTGTGTTTTACACAGATTTAGCAGAGCTTTTAGCAATGCCAAGATTGTGTCACTTCTAGTTTAATTTTTACTGCATATTATGCATATTACATTGATAATGAGGATTTTACCCTAATGACAAACATAGTATGGTACATGAGAGCTGTAGCTGCATGCCTGGGATAGGTTTTGTGCTTCTATACAGATATAGACCACCGTGGATCCTTATAAACTACAATAACAATATAACAAGATATATGTAACAGCAATAATGTAAACGTGTAGTGTGAAATGTGTCACTACAAGTTACAAACCCACTCTGAGAATCAAAGCTCAACTCTGCTGTTCCTTTGACCTCTAAGAACCATTTTAGAATCTTTCAGCTCATTGTTTTGGTTTTACAGCCTTGAACTTTACTGTTTCTATTTTCAGTCTCACAGCTCTCACCAACTATGTTTCCAGATGCAGCAGGCAGTTGTTTAAAAAAAAAAAAAAACACAGCAGCAAATAGCAGAGAGGTCGGTGAATAGCTGGTGAACACGATGAAGCATTTAGAAGCTAAAGAGTCAGATATTTAGTCGGAGTTTATTGGAAACTAAAACAGGGCTAAAAAGAGAAGAATAGGAATGTTGTTCCTTGCGTGCTGGGTGTGTAAATAGGAAGCTGTTTGCCCAAACATAAGTAATAGATACGCAAGTAATAGATAACTGAAGAGAAGCATGTCTAACCTGAATCAAATTTAGCCACTTTTCTGAAATCTTATATCAAAGCCTTGTAAAAATGTGAGCATTCTAAATGTATTAAATTAATACTTTCAGAGTGCATAATATACATCTGCACAGGTGAAAATATTACCGCAAACAAATTCAACTCTGTACTCTCACTGTGTTATGACAAGCTGACAGTTAACAAGAAGATATAGTGAACTGACAGACATCAAACACGTCTTCATACCCACACATGTATTCGGTTCCTCCTTGTTTGTCCTATTATATTTCTTGTGGCTAAAAATGGCAGCTCAGTAGCTTCAGAATCTTGTTTAAGTGAGGCCACATTATCATTTCACAGGCAAAGACAGAAGGCAACATATGCCCAGCACTGTCCTTTGGTCCCTCTGACTTAAAGTATTCATCAAAAAGCTGTGCTCTCCCATGAGCTTGCTGCCATATGCCGCTGGAAAATGTCACCAGTAAAAGTCATAATAATTCACCGGCTTCAGATCCGCATTTGATATTCCTGTTTCTCAAATATCGGGACCCGCATGTCATACTTTGGAGATATGCTGTATGTTGCCCAGCAGTGAACAGAAGACAATTGTAAACATTGGCCTTTACATCTAAAGGCAGGTGCCACATTGGTGTGTCCATGTTATTTACTCTGTAAATTTGGATTGACATGTTCCATCTGACCTGAGTTTAGGTCCGACTTTACTATGCATTTGTGTTAAGTTATTAGTATGAACTATACTGTAGTAACCATTTTATAGATATTGTGAAAACATCTTGCCTTTTCAGTAAGAACTCTTTTAAATGTGCTATATATGAGATCGGGAGCATTTCTATTGGCTCTCAACGACTCTCAACCCTCCGCTAAGGTGTACTCTTCACCGGGAGGATCCCCTGAGGTAGCAGAAAACTGTGACCCCCAACTCCGCAAGGCTGATGGTAATGGCACAAAGTGCTAAATCTAAGAACTTGAATGTCTGGTTTACTTAATACCTTCAGACTTAAAACCTCTTGTCAAATTGTAATTCACCAGAAAAGAGGCGTCAAAATTAGTCCGAGCTAAATATACTTGCATTGTGGCCCCACAGACCCACACAGAGATCACTCTATCACGTTTGACAACTATAATCTGTATTTCACACACATGTACAAAATTGTACTCATGACATAAAAAAAAAAGTAAAACTGAAAAAGAAAAATGTGCAACGGTTTCATGAACTGGGGAACATGTGAACAATAATATACCATCTAAAATAAACTGCCAAGGACATGCGAGAAATTTTGAAATTCAGTAATGTCACCACTAAGATATCTGCTACATCCTACAGCGTCCTTCAAAAATTCCCCTGACATATCTGTAAACGCTTGAATAACCGGAGATTTTTAATCGAACTGACACCTATGATTTTATAATTGGTTTTGAATACCAGAAGATGGGTCCTTCGTGACCACTCTGCTTAAAAAGCACTAAAGTCCGCTTACATTTGAAAAGAGGGCTACACTTTGCAGGATGGCCCACAGTGGAGTACAAAATACAGATGGGAGGAATAATGGCGTCTTTAAATCACAAAACTGGCAATCCAGAACAGACAGTGTCATGTAAAAGGTAGAACAATGCACATGTTTAACGGTTTTCTGACTACAAGCTGTATTTAGCATTTTAACAAAAAGAATTATGTGATCATCCATATTTTGGAAAATACTATTGTTACACACACACACACACACACACACTTTGAAGGTTTAAAAGAAAATATGGGGTTTTCCAAAGGCAACACAATTTGGCAGTCACAAGCTCTGAATAATGGAATTAAATGGAATTTCAAATGGTTAAAATCTGTGTTTTCCTTATTCATGCGAGGACAGAGAGAGCGAGAGGGATAACACTATTCTGCGTGTGTTAGATGAGGGGGCTATGCCGTTATCTGCTGATCCCAGAACTTCCCTTGGAGCACCGGAGTGGGTCTGTATCACGTAGTGCACCCTGCTCTGGGACTGTGCAGCCTGCTGACAGGAAAGCTCGATTAGCGAGCCACAAAGAGGCCAATATAGAGGAGCACTTCCTCAGCCAAAGGGGGTTCGTCCGGAGAACACGCTCCAACCCTCCTTCCTGACAGGGGACAGTGACAAACACACATACTGGCTGGCCCACCTTGGGGAATGCATGATGGATTGGGATTTGGTTTCTCCGACACACATGTGTGTGCATGAATCCCAACACAAAACGTACAAGAAGCCATGTAAATAAATACATCCACCCTTTTTCGACAAGAAGAGAGACCGTAATCTTTGTTCCATACTAAGACACAACTATTAAATTGATTCTGAGAGTAACAAAGTTTACATTCTCCAAAGAATACTGGCAGTCATCCAGAGAAAGAGATGAGTATGTTTGGACTGGCCCCAGCCCTGCGCGTGCTGCCTCCACTCAGACAATGGGATGTAGATGTGGAAGTGGGCCTGGGCCAGATGAGGAAAACGAGATAGCAAGGGTGGGATGAGGGGTGGAGGTGCGCTGAGCACAGACTGGTAGGCTGTTATGGGACCCTGTGGCGGAAGGGCATTGTTCAGCAGAGGAAAAACACAACAACAATAAAAAACAACTCTTCCTGAATCTTTTTATATGATTATGTAGAGAACAATTGAGTGGGTGGGATCCGCTACTTTGAGGATATTGAAAGAAGCCTCTCCTTGGAGACTTGGAATGATCCTTTCACACCTTACTCTGGAACACGAGCGGGAAAATAAAACAATGCGAGTTGCTGAGCAAGAAGCATATTGATCAAGAACAGTGTGTCCATTGAGAGAGATTACAATGGCCTCTGGCCTGTGACACATTAAGCAATGAACCAAAGGTTAATGAGGGGAAAATTGAATGATAATGGATCTATTTTTTCAAAGATACAGCATACTATGCATTACGCTTCGGCATAATGCAAAGTCAATCAGTATTGATTCAAATTCAATTTTAAATTGACTCATCCTATGTAATTAGTTGGTACCGCAGAAGATAGGAATATATAATGCATTGAAAAACAACAAATGCATAATATCCGATCATAAATGTACATCGATCCATCAACCGCAGAAAGTACAGCCTTGTGTTTTTGTGAGTGTTAACAGAAAGAGCAGTAACTTGAGTGTTTGCGTGCAAACATGCGTGTGTGTATAATTGTACACTGACCACACGATGTTGAGTTCTGTGTCTGACTTTTTCGACGGGTACTGCTTGGCTGTAGCTTTCACTAACCCTAAGGTCATGCACCTGATATACAGTACCTTTGAATCCAGCTGTTTGCTGTAGTGCAGAGGCTTCTCGGGGGAAAGACACGTCCACAGATAAGAGTACAGTGTGATGTTGCGCATCGTGGCCCTCAAGGCCTAGACATTGGTTTTCTCTTCATCTCGTCCTCATATTTTTGCAGAGTTCCATTGATTTAGTACTAGCTCAATCCACAGACTGTTCAAGCAAGGGTTGTATTAGCTGGTGCGCTGTTGCCTTTATACAGACAGTTTGGGATATAATCATTCAGTGCAGTTCAGTTTAGACACAGTCTACCCATTATCCTCTGGATATACTTGATGTGTCAGGATTCCATTAAGATCCTTAAATGTCTACGCAGTTGAGAGCTCGAACAAGAGTAGTTATCATATCACAAAAGATGATGACAGCACACAGAAAAATACATATTCTACATAAGTATTTCTCTTACACGTTTGTGGTCTGCTACATTAAAAACAATACTCATGGAATTTGTTTTGTTCTTAATTAATATTTTTGGGAGAACGACAAACCGTTAAAATAGAGCTTACCATGAGTGTAATTTGAATTTCCTTGTAAAACAATTATGTTCCTGAGGTCACTGTTGTGCATACTGATCTTGTTGCTTTATGAATTACTAGACTTTTGTTAGACCACAGTAATGGCTTGTATAGTCATGCATTTCTCAACCAATACACAGAACGTTTTTAGATATACTATATCTGTACTACTATTGACATATTTGTATCTGCACTATAAGTTGCCAAATGTTACAACCTTTCTTCAAACTGCTGTGAAATGACCGTTTGGAGAAAAAAATGAAATAAATTGGATGTTGATATCTACATATTTGATTTAGTTTTTTGACGAAATATTAGTATTTTACTGCAATAGACAACTGAATAGCATAGTGTAAATTTCCAAGAAAAATAGTAGCGGATATGCTCCCTCTGAAAATGTTCTGTATGATGAATTAAGTGGAAGATGGAGAAAATGAGAACCCAGTGTGCAAAGGAACCTTCTCACTTCTAAAGGAAAAAGCCTGAATCCAAAGACTTCTTTCTTAAAGGTAAACATTTATTACTTCAGGGGTGTCTGATGGGCTGGGAGGCCCTCACTTCACCAGGCTGTAAATGTCATCGTGTCTTTGACACATTAGTGACAAATGAGTCAAAGCTCCAGTGGCAAGAGTGATGCTTTGCCCTTCCTTTCTCGGGCACAGGGAACTAGCTGGTAAAAACCGCAAGCAGTGCAGGTTTGTGCAGGTGTGAATATACAGTATATATACACACATACCATAACTAAGGTAACGACAACAATCAGAAAATCATATAATTTTGATTGAACTAGTCTTCCAAATTGTAGTCTGGTTATCAAAGACTGGGCGCTTTCTGCCCAGCAAATCTGATGATATTTGAATGTTGTAAAACAATGCATGAGTGTTAATGACTTAAAAGCATCATTCCTATTTGAAGAAAATTGAAAATACACCAAAGCCCCTGACTGTGATGACAAAAAGATGATCATTTATGTTGTTATGATGAGCACAAATATAATAATAACCATGGAAGGAAGCATTGTTTGAGAGTTTTAATATGAACACAATTGAATTAAAAGAGCAGCTGCATAGATTGTGCATAATCTGTATTATTCAACAATAAAGTACAGCTAAGAGAGTCTTTCACATTATTTTCATTATAAAAAAACCAATACATATTTTCTTTTTTAGGTTTTTATATCCCTTTATCTGTTAATGACTTTGTACTGGTAACTTTCTATTGATAGAACTAAGACTAATTTAGGTATAGGTCCCGCTCATTATAGAAGAGCATAATACCCTCTCTAAGGCTTTTTGTCCTCCCTCTCTCCCTCTCACTCGGACTAACATTAGGTTGCCTTCTGGAAGTTCTGACCTGGGCCAGACAGCAAGGCTTCAGAACTGGCAACTGTCTCTCCACGCCATTAATCAGGCACACAGAGGACTGTCTTCCATCCAGATGGGGAGCCTCTCCACAACCAGAGGAAAATAAGCAGGCTAATTAATTCCTATTGTTATAGACAGAGGGAGATTAGATGGAGAGAAATTGAGAGGGGGACAAGGAGAGAGAGTGGAGTCACCTTTAACAAAGCCCTGAATTCACAATATATTCTCCCTACATGGTCATTGCTTCTTCTGCAAAATATATCTATGACTTGAAATGCTGTCTGACTGAATGGGGGGGCAACGCCACATCACAGTTAGAGGTTAATGAATGATAAGGAGCCTGCAGCACTCTGGGACACAGTGTAGCAATGATTAGACGGGCCCAATAGGGCGCAATCAAACTTTGATACCACTTTACAAGGATGAGTGAGATAACTGATTATAATTCCCACTTGTTGTATTACTATGTAGATACTCTAAATACCTCACTACACACAGGTACCTATAGATACATGTGGCAGACTACTAGCTATTCCAGGGGATATCTGAGGATTTGGGTAATTCAAGATTTAGTTGTCTTTGTAAATTGGATATTGTGCACATCCAACCCAAGTAAAGTTTTGAGTTTTCCCACTGCTACGACCACATACACATTGAACAAGGTAATGAGTGAGAAGATAGCACAACTACTAAAAGAACAAAGTGAAGAAATAGGATTTCTATCAACTTAGCTTACAACAATAGCCTTTCCTCTAAATGTCTTCAGACGGGTGAACTGCTATGGTAATCGATATTCTCTTGAGCTGTTCCAGCAGCAGTAGACAGCTGTTTTCTGGGAAAAGCTCTGATAAAACCGACTGTACTCTACCTTCCCAGCACTAAGCAGCGAGCTAATCTGCCAGCCTTAACAGAAAATCGTCTAAAACTAAGTAGGGACCTGTGTGTGACACAGGTATTAGACACATATCGTGTTTGTGTGCTTCGAGTCGTGATAGATTTAGGATAAGTTGAAGTCAAGTTTCACAGTGTTTCCAGATAGCTCTGTTTACATGGTAGGGTTAGGGTTAGTTGTATTATGAAATGTGGATTACATAGAGGATACGAGTACACGTCCACAATAATCAGGCAGCAAGCTAAACTGTGAAATTTATTAAGTTCACATGAATAAATGAAAAGACATTTACAAAAAAAATACTTGTTTGACGTTTTATTAAGAATGGGGTCAAAGGTCTTTAACATGAAAGCCTGATTTAGCCAGAGATGGTTAAAACCGTTTGACTAGCCCAGTCAGAGAAAGCACCTTAAAGAAATGAAACAATACCGCGTCGCTTGTTGAAAAGCATAGGCCAGATGAATTGTGTTTTGTTGAAATTTTTGGGGAATTTTTCCTGGCAAACACAATGCAGTAACAAACACTGGGTAATGATGGAGGACATCTCCAGAGAACTTGCGCAATTATCTCATCTACCCTGAAGCCTCAACTGGCATCTGTGGTTCCCCACCTACAAAATATGACACAAAATGGAAAACACAGCAGAGTAACATGATGCCATCATTGTGCGTTGGTGACACATCATACAGCGCTACTTGTGTTTTGTGCTGACCCGTGTGAGCACAAACAACTGCTTAAGGGTACACGCACATGCTTGATTTTCAAAAATGATTAGTCAGCTGTGTGTGGGACAGCACCTTCAGATCAGTTGAACATTTAAGTAAGCTGGAGGGGAACTATTTGATATAGTTGAAATGTGAGCTTATCACAGGCACTGGCCAACAAAATTGTTTCTGCTGTTTTATTTTAATAAGGTTAGATTAATTAGTTCATTGTATGATTTAATGGGGTCGTAGTCATTATATAGAAATATCTAGCGTACTTCACAGGCTACAACACTGTAGGTCTCCAATCACAACCAATAGTGGAAGCTTTATCATTGTATCCCTCACAATCACTGCAATACCTAGTCCAGAAAAACAAAACTACACCACTGTTTTCTGGTGCTTTGAAGCCCGTTATTTGACTCGTCTGGTCGGTTAAACTATTGTGAATTATATTTTGTTTATTTGCATACACGTCTCTCTTGGTTTGAGAATGTTCATTAACTAACACTAACTCGCCTAATGGCCTGTCTTATGCATGCAGCGATTGTGTATGGGCCAGGGACACTTGCTCTCTTTCTTGTGCAGACATTGTCCCTTATGAACCTGCGAGCGTGCACCTCAACCCCATGTGAGGCTGTGAAGGAATCTATTATTTTTCCAATCCTGAGGGAAGGAAAAAGGTCTCCTGCATCATTATTTTCCTTCAAAATGTAACTGACTTTACTGCACACCCTAATTTGCTTGCCGTAATTATAGGTCATGCTCCCCTTTTGTAATTTATAAAACCTTTTGTTCTTATCAATAATGAATGGGCTTTAGCAAATCATGGTGCTATAATATTTTGATATTATGAAAATGCTAATGCGTCAGGGACCTTAAGCCTTATCGGCCAGGTCCGATGCTCTATTAAACAGCCGGCAGAAGAAGTTGGACGCAAATTGCTTATGTTAATGCCCCAGTTGTACCCAGACAGGATGAGGAGTCTGCAATTAATTTCATCCAGGCGGTGGATGGACAGGCAAATTTATTTCCCTTCCACAGGATGGTGGCTCCCCCTCCTTTCTCTCAGGTCTCCATGCATAGAAATGGAAAGGCTGTGAGAACAAGAGATAGAGGGTAAATGGGAAAGTGAGAGGGGAGCGGTAACTTAGGAGCAATCTGTGACCTAATTGAACAGCGGCAAATAAGGGTGGGCAACGTCGGGGAGACAAGAGGCGAAATCTTCATTCTTACTGCTGACAAGTGTTTTCACAACTTAAACCTGTTTTATTAATTATGTTTGACATTTCCCTAATTACTTTCATTTACATCACATCAGCTCCTAGCAGACGATTAGACTGCATATCAATTCAGTGCCGTGTTATAGCACGGGGAGGGGAGAGTTATAAAGTGTTATTTCATTACAAGTAGTCTGATATGATACAATCTCACATACTCAAATACAATGCTTCTCTGTCAACTTATTGGATATTTGCAGTGTGTAAATAAAGTAAATAAAGTTTCAGCGTTTTCAACACTTGAATAGAGTAATGAACATACAAGTCTGCCGATATTTCAAATGGCAATCTCTGCTGAGAGCAGTAAACTTCTTTGTCTTGTAGCGCGCCCTATAAACCCTTGATTAATTGACACCACTGCATCCAGTTACATGAGCCCCTACCTTCTAAATGCCATACGGTGACAGAAACACACACAAAGTATGTTATTTTTATCCTGCCATGAGATATTAAAAAAAGCATCCTCTCACAGGAACATGCAGAGGAAGAAAGCTTAGCTAAAGTTCCTCCTCATCTTGTTAAAAACCTTCATCAGGGCTCTCGCAGGAGCCTTCAACTGGAGAGCCCACACCTTCTCCTTCACTGTCCGTTATTTGTAACCGCGCGCTTCCTGGGCGATTTCCCACAGCTGGGAGGGCAGCATTTTTGAAAGGGAGGTTTCATATATAGGTCGTGGGACATCGACTAAAGCCCGTGATGTCTACAAGCTAAACTAGCGCTTCTCTTTATCATAACCTGCACAAAAATAAAATAAAATGGTTGCAAAGCATTAACAAATATGATTCATTTCATAAGTAATACATGCTGTTTCTGTGATCAATGTTTTTTTTCGATGAAAATGGAAAGAGAAAATACCATTGTAACTTCACAGAGTCCAACGTGATATCTTCAGATGTCTTGATTTGATCAACCAAAAGTTCAAAACCCAAAGACATTCGGACACAAGAAGCAAAGTCTTATGTTTGAGAGTTGGAACAAGTATATTTGAAGCAGGTTTCACTAATTGTGCTTGAAAAATGACTGAAACACTTAATCAATTATCAAAAAAAGTGTCCAATTGGTCAACTAATCGATTAATCAACTAATCGTTTTAGCTCCAAGTAAAGAACTGAATGAGCTGAGCAAAAGATTGCGATTTGGATGACACTGTAGTTTTCATTAATTGAATTCTTTGTGAGGCTATTTAAGGAAAATGGAAGATTCCTGAATGCACCTTTAACCTTCAATCTGTCTGCTTGAGGGAACGCAGTGTAGGATGTCTGTTTAATCCAAATAACAGTGATTCTTTCATTTTTAAATACATAATGGAAATAGATGATGACTCATAAAAATTTATACCTCAATTGTCAATTTAAATTTATAGCCCACCCTCCAGGCACATATTATTCAAACATTAATTTAAAAAAGAACTATACATCAAAAAGTGTCAGCTTTCACTTTTACTTCTATTCATAGTCATGCATATTATATGTAGACTAGGCTTGACTGCTGCCCGTCTTATAACAATTATACATTAAGTAAGTAGCAGATTGATGGATTGATAGATAGCGTCCATATTCTGCATTCAGTATACTTAAATTTTAATGACCTTTTCAACATCTACTTTTCACTTACATGTTTAGATAATACACTTTATGCAAATTGTGGAATTCTATAAATTTTAGATTTGTCTCTATTCATCTTTCTCTGTGTATGTGAGAGATGTTCATTGTGAATTGTGATTAAAACCAAGTTTAAAACATCCATTTTCTAGGTGTGAGTCTCCACACACACGCAGAAAAAAAAAAAATCAAAGCCGGTGTACAACTGAAAACAAATGTCATCCATCCATCAAAATAACTTCTGTCAAGTACAGAATAATTCTTCCTTATCTGTGTAACCATTATCAATACTGTTGAGATTAACCTCTGCTCAGGGATAAATCACAAAATAGATGCAGGCTAATCATCCTGTATAATATATTGATGCAAAATGATCTTGTTACTGACAATCATTAACAATCCACTCATGTGATGTGCTACTAACAAACTGTTTGCCTTAGCTACAGGGGGTTAGATAAACACTCCTTTTTTCCACATTTTTGTCCTCCCCAGTTTCAGTCCCGTATGTTTGGTAATCGGCATTGGTAAGTCAGAAGACATCAGCTTGACTCTATTAATTACCACCTGATCCTTTCTTCCTGGATAATTAGGTACCCATTAGTTCTAATCAAGTAGTTACTTAATTATTGCAGTAATTAGTCTAATGGTCTAGCAAATTGAAGCTTTATCACTTTCGGATACTTAATGTTCTTGGCAGAGTACATCACAAGTGTCAAGGCTTGGGCTTCAGCAATCTAGCGGGAGAAAACAAAGTTTATACCATGGTATACATGCTATTGGTCTATTTACATGTTAACACATATTACACAATTTCATGTTAAATGGCTTCCAAAGGTATATGTTCTGGGCTATGGCACCTAAATTCCTTCATTTATTGACATATTTGCTTGAAAATAAATTTCTAACTTGAGAAATAGATTTTATTAGATTTTTCACCACCGCAAAACATCACTAATAGCCCAGACAGTGTTGTGGTGATACACTCACATTAACCTGCCTGCAAAAAGGGGAAATACCTTTGACATCACTAAAAGAGGGCAACATTAGCAGCAACGCTAATCTGCCAACAGATTTTAAAAGAATGCATGGTATTCAGTGCATTTATTTTTCTTCATTGTGTTGAATGTCTTGTCACCAGACATCAGACGCCAAAATGCATGCATGGGGGCGGGTGAAAGCAATGCTCCAACATCGCGACTCACCCCGGCCACACAAGGAAAAGTGAATGGGTTGTCTTCAAACTACAATAAATTGGGCCTGGCTTGTCTGTCATTGCCTTCCAATTAGCTGCACTTTATTGAGTCTGCCGGAGATGGCAGGTGAAGAGAGGTGTCTGAAGGGTGCCTGCACCAGTGCACTAAAATCAGACAGAGCTGACTCGTGGAACCAGACATCCTCCCCCACCTTGACCACTAATCTTACAGGCAAGACAAAACACATTCATGTACAGGCAAACTGCTGCCAACATACAGTACAGGGAAAGAAAACAAGCACGAAACCTGTCCAGGCCCTTACACTTACACTTATTCAAACACGATAGCTCATTTTCAACTCAAAATGAAAATGTATGCAATAGACCTGGAATATGGCTGACAATACAGTCAGTGTCCATCAGTCTAATACAGCAGTCCTGCACTAGATCGTTCCTTTATGGAAGTTTTAGTACTGTATAATTATTCTGGATGGTGCGGTTTGTGATTTACAGTAATGTGTTCCATTATACAGAGAGATGTGTCTGTTATTTAGCTTCACCTCAATTATATAAATGGGTTGGACAACATAATAGAAACACCTGTCAGAATCACACAATACAATTCAACAGCATCACAAACTATGCCCTCCAAAATGAACATAACTCTTAAGAACAAAAACTAATCATTACAACCTTCATGATGGTGGGATTTATTGCAGAGCAGTTGTTTTACACTGCAATAGTTTTAGCGAGGTGTTCTTAAGATACTGGCAACAAAAAATCGCAACATCAAAAAAAACTTTGACTGTACTGTAGGCAGTGGTTTGGGGTGTTCATTTCAAATCCACCTTGGTCAAAACTTTCTTTCAGGAGAAGAAATTAAGACTACTCATACAAAAACAATGCACTCACAAAACTAAAACAGACATACGTAAACTAGTCATCTTTTCTTGACCTATTTATCACTAAATGCAGAATGCCCCACAAGAAGGCAAAACTCTCCAGTGCTCCTTGCCGTATGACAGGAGTGTGTGAAAACTGACACACAAGAGTTTTCAAATTGGGGCCCGGGGAGCCCAAGCATAAAATAACTTCAATCTCAGCAGCTCTCCAAGGAATAGAGCAGAAGTGCCACCAACAACAACACAACAACAGAGAGGCAGGAAGGGGTGAAGGTAGGAGTTATTAGAGGATAAAACATGCCTCTCCATCTCACTCCCTCTCTCTCTCTCAGGAACCCCAAGGATGATCAATGGATTTAGTCAGAGGGATATTCAAGCAGAAAATTGCTGCCTTTTTGCTTTTCTTTGAAGTATTTCCAGAATACATACCGAAGCCCCTGTCCACCAAGGTTGAAAATAACAGCACAAGTGCAGTCTCCACCAGTAATCCTGGAAAAAGGGAGAAAAAGGTGGGGGAGGGCGTTGACGCGGGCACCGAATGTTAAAGGACGCAAGGAGGGCCTAGATTGAAACTTTGCAGGTATAAAATTGAAGGCAGCCAGCTGAACAGACATAGTCAAAGTATGGCTATTTTTCAAAAGGGAACCTCAATGACCAACATGGAAACTTAAAAAATAAATAAAAAAAGGAGCAGTCACAGGGCAAGCACAGGGCAAAGCTATGCAGATCTGTTTGGATGATTTATTACATCCAATTCACATCTATTTACTTTACTGTCCAAATGTTTGCTTTACCAGTAAATCATAGCCTGCGTATTTTACAAAATAAAGGACCCCGCCCCTCCCCCTCAAATGGCTGCTTCACTCATTTAGAAGGTTTTCTAAATGAGTGAATCAGCCAAAGTGCACCAGTGAGAGGTTGAACTCAAGCGCTGGATAGCGAGGACATCCCTGGCCCCTGGGGGCCACCGGGGGCCCCCGGTGGCACTGTGCAGATGACAGCGGAGGCTTGTGGCACACTCGTGGCATTATGGATTGGACACAGCGATGGGGGACCAGACTCCTCAGCTCCCTGCTGTGTGGTGTGATGGCCTCATCTGTTTTCCCATCGCTACTCTAATACATCTGCAGCATATTCCCTCCTAATTAAGATTCCTCTGTTCTATTTGTCATAGGATGGAGAGGATATCACAGAGGGTAGTTTAGCCACAGTTTTTGGATTAATTGCTGGGCAAATCACCACACGCAAGAATTAGTGAGCCTGAGCAAGAATACCGGTGACAATAAGTCTTTTTTTTTCTCTCTTTGTTATTTTTACAGATCAGCCTCTGTGGGGAATTGGATCTAAACACTATTTGTCACAGCTTTTACCTCACTTACATTATTAATGCTTAATAGAGTGCAGTCATTGTAGTCATTGTTTAAAGGCAAGGTTGTTCTTTAGTATGTATTTGTCAAGAAATATGCAAATTAAATTCTGTTTTATGAACCATATATGTTGCATATGATTTCCAAAAAAAATGGATGGCATGGATTTTCACTGAACTAAAATATTATCAAATTAAAATGTACAATGACTGTACAGTGGCTGAGTAGTCCTGAGCATTGAAATGGGAACTGGAAACACAAAGCACCTTTGACTGGTCAGTGTGATGACAGGCAAAAAAAGTGTTTTGTGTTACCTTTTATTCAAAAATATGCCATGGAGGTGCTCAGTGTTGGCAGTGTGTCTATAAAAATATATATAATATATATATATATATATATATAAAAACCCTGATGACATGAATCTTGTTGTCATTGCATTATTACTTAATTTAGCTAAACAATAATATAAAGAGATCAATCAATAAGCAACACCCTTATTAACTTAATAAGTACAGCATTTTAAGTGATATATTTGAAAATACAATGAATTATTCTTTCTTTATAGTTACAACATGAAAAGCCTTCATAATAGCGCCATAGATCTCAATAAATATATAGTGCCATGCCCTTTATTATGTTCTCCCTTTCATGCAGGCAAGTATGAAAAAACTCCATTGTACATAAGCCAAAACACTCCAGGTAAATTGTGGAGAAAATAAAACAAAATACTCCATTTTCACCACAGTTCCTATCATGTCAAGGGGGAAGGATTTCTTTTTATAGTTTAATTCAACAATAGCATTTGCGATTGGTGTTTTGGGCATCTCAAGGGCATTCCTGGTGAAATTACTGAGACTCTGCACCATTTATCACAGCCTGACATGTGTCATGTTCCAGATTCTGGTGCAGAGAGGTTACAGCTGAAGACCGCTCTCTCTTTGTTGAGCAGCCATCAAAGACAACATCTCGTATTTATCAAAAAAAAAGGAAACCTGACAAGAGAATAGGAACTAAAAAAGTGCCGTCATATGCGTTCCAGTGCCCTCACATTCAGACGTATTAATCTGATACAATATAGAAGAAATCAGAGGTATTAGAATGTTTCCAACCAAAACCTCGGTTCATTAGTATGTTTACAATCTAGTAAGAGATGCATTATATGGTGGACTTTCACATGAAAAGATGGATAGGATACAATAAATACATTTTAGATGGAACATAGCTACTGTATACGGCAAAATCTTGATTAAATGTAGGATACAAAAACATGTGCAGGTCCCAAATTATAAAGTCCAGTCAATACAAACAGACATGACTAGGGCCAGTCATTTATGAAGATAAAAAATGGGTGACAGTGTTAAATAGCTGTGCTATCATGATTGCTATAGTGGCAAAATGCAAATGTCCACAGCGCTACTTTTATCAGCACAACTCAACACTTTAATAAAAAAATATTTTTAACAGTTCGGTTTTGCCATTCCTTCTCCTGTTAATTTGAGCAATAACTTTTTTTAATACCCAGGTTTAAATTTTTCAATCAGTCTTCACAAAACACCTGATTGCCATATGAACGTTGAGAGTTATTAGTCGCCTTGCTGCATACTGGCATTGAAGCGATCTCTTCATAGTGCAACCTCCATAGAATGTGGTAAAGAACTGGATGCATATTGCCTTAGACCTGCATTCATTTAAATGGCCAGCAGGGGGCGACTCCACCTGTCACAAAAATAAGTCCTATTTCATAGAAGTCTATGAGAAAATGACCTTATTTCTCACGTGATTAACGACCTCTGTAAACATTTTCCTAATGAGTTCATGGTCTCAATTGCTAGTTCACGTCTTCTTCAATATAGCATGATGTTCATTTCGTAAATTATGATCCAATTTAAAGTGAAATATACAATAAAGCAGGGTGTGCATTATGGTGTGGCTACATTGTGATCTACAGGTCTGGCTACCTATCAATACGGATAGAGGCGAAACAATACAGTATGTAACCCTCTTCAGCTCCACCCCTACTTGTTCAAATATGGTCACTTCCTGGAGCCAGAATACAAATTTCTACACTCAAGGCTTCAAAAGGATAGTCCTCAAGCCAATGGATAATCTGTGTGCAGAGCTATGTCAAGTGAATATCGTCGTCTCATCAACTACATGTCTACACGCATTGTGGCAAAAGAATGCTTAAAACATTAAGAAGAGTTTAAACATATTTGTTAGGCAAACTCTAACTCTAGACCTAAACCTAAACTCTAGGTTATCTCTAAGGAAATTGTACCAACACCGTCAGCGCCTCACAAAACAGCTCCCTTTAAAAGGCATGTAAAATGTCATTGTTTAAAGAGTGCATCAATAACTGCTGACATAGTTAAATGTAAAGTACCACACAAGGGGAGGGGTGTGTATAAAATTAATTAATTCTACTGGCACATTATTTATGACTTAATATGATATACTGGTGTGCTTTATAATAACACTGAATGTGCATATTTCTGGTGGAGACAGTGGAGTAATTATGCAGAATGCCTTTTACCATGAATGTACAATATTAATTACAGGCACGGTTGTTTATCAATTGTGAAACACTGTTTAAAAGCTGTTTGGAAGATTGCCACGATGACCAAGGCTCGTCTCCTATCTTTTACTTTCAACTGCTTATAATGTGACACGAGGCATCCCTTTCCAGAGCACTGATGTCCAGGTTAGTAGAGGAGGAAGTGATGAAGGAGATGCCATTGGGTAAGAAAATGAACCAGAACCCAATCAGAGATTCAAATGCATGATAAACCTGATAAAGGCAAAGGGATAAATGAGATAAGAATATCATTTAACATAATTGTCAAAGTGATATTTTATCCACATCAAGGGTGCGTGACATGAGCTGGCTGTTTGATGACCGTGCACTATTGTAGCAGACAGGCAGCGGGTTTACCAATGAAATACTGTAAACCATGAACTTCTATCTGTTGTGTTTTCATTTACAACAGCCAGGTCAGGAAGCAATTTGGACCATGTGCCACTGATGTGCCATCGCAGGCATTACTCGCCTAATCCTCTACATTATGATTGATGAGAATCTGCACTCTGATACTCTAAAGCACCAAGGAGGATTTGATCCCGGGGCCTTCTGTCTCAGAGCGGCATGTAATAATCATGTGACATAAACCGAGCGCTGTACACTGATGAGTGGACACCGGTAGAATTGTTTGTCTTCATATATGCAGTGTCTAATAGGGCCTGATATGGGTGTCTACATATCACCATATCAGAAATATGAGATGTGGTGCGAGTTCAAAGGATGTGGACTATGGCTTGGAAGATGGAGGAAAAAGTTGGTGGAAAATGTCTATGACAGCCCAATGTAATTCCACTTTATAGTGTAACTTCTTTATTTTTCAACCTGGACCCTATTTCCCTATGTTTTTGTGTTCATGTAACTAATGGGGACAACATTATTTCAGATTGGTCGAGTATTAAGCAAGAACGTTGCAGTCGTAAAACAAGCTGCAATGTTATCCTTAAGGGCAATTATGCAGCGTCAATGAACGTCCACTAAAAGTGCTCGTTTTCGCCACCCAACTCTCGCTAAATCTTTCAAATAAAGCTAAGCTATGCTTTCTGTATACAACAAAGTCTGACAACACCGTTACTTATCTCTCCAAATCTCACTCAGATTTCCACCACTCTGTCTTCCGGCAAAAGTCCCCTCTCACTAGATTTAAGAATGTTACTTCTCCGTGAGTGGATGTACATTGACGGTTCTCTATTACTCAGCAGGATTACATTGGAGCCCGTTTTGCGGCTGCCAGCTGCAGCGTTGTCGCTCAACACTGGACCAGTTTCAAACTTGTTGTTCTCATTCGCCACTGAGACACAAAAACATGGGAAAATAGGGTCCAAGTTGAAAAATACTAAAAGTTATCGTTTGAGCGATACCTGATATGATTTGAATACATTTCCTAAAGTACTGTTTTTTTTTTGTTAATCAAACTATTAACCGGGGCAGAGATCTAAATCTTATAGTCACAGCAGATAAACTGAGAAAACAGGTAAAATGACAACAGCCATGATCTGTCCTGGTATCTCATTGTCCTGGTATCTGTCCTGGCATTGACGCAGATACAGTGCGACAATGTCCTGGCCCAGATTTACATGACGTTGCTGTCCAATAAAGCAGAGATAGTTAACTGATGTAATTCACTCATCAGATATCGGACTGATTTCCCCGTTCCACGTACCGATCGATATACATATACAATAATGGTGGAGAATGTCCCTCCCGCCATGTTGGGACAGCTGCAAAGAAACTAGTTAGCTACACTAACGTCTTTAGCATGCAGGTTCTAGTGGCAGCTCCAAGCCCATCAACAGATTGACGTTTGTATTGTCACAGTGACCGTCCTACAGCGTTCAGCCGGGGAGATACAACGGTGCTGTAACGGTGATGGTCTACCGGCTCTTGAAACGGACGGTGAGAGTCACTTGCGGCGCTCTCAATGAAGGTTCATTCAAACACTTAACTAGCGTGTAAAACCTGACACACCGTGATGATTGTGTTTATCAATAAGCCGTTCACCATTCTGCCAATTTATCACCAAATCTACCGCCATTCCAGCTGAATCCTAATTCTGCATGGTAACCATGGCAACCGTTCACCACTTCCTCTATTCGACATCCATCACAAACAAACTTCTGGCCTTGACCTTCATGACTTCATCCAGATGCATTTGTGTGTATGAAAACATCCGGTTTGTCTTCAGGCCTCACACCACCGCACACCATTTTGTAACAGATTTAAGAAGCAGCCACGCACAATATTGTTTTCCACCTATTTGATAAGATTTTTTGATAGTGTTTTAGGATTTTTCTGAAAGAGCTCATTCAGCAGACAGTAACCAAGTGTTTTATGGCCAAACAATAACAATCCGAGAAATTAATATTGACCTGATGATGGCCACAAACTTTTCAGACACACAATGTTTCAGCATACCCGCGTGGGGTTTGATGAATCCTATTAATTAACAAAATGACTTTAAGGCAGAAAACATTTAATTTAATGGGATAAATAATTGTATGATAGAGATACACAACAGCAAACATTATTTATCAAACTGTCTGATGCCAGGGACACCTGTAAACAGCGCAAGAGCATGGTACAAATTAAACCCTCTCCAAGTTAGGACACCTATGATTAGGTGGAAGGCTACACTCACTCTGTATTTAGTAACTGTAAAAACTATGTTGAATTTCAAATTACACAGTTGTGTAGATACTGACTAAATTATAATTTTGAGGAATTTAATAATCTAAAATACCATCTATCATTTAAAGTACACTTTACTGCATTGCAAGGCTCTAATAGTGATATTTGTAAAGCAAATGTGAAAGGATTACTAGTCTGCTGAAGTCACTGAGAATCAACAGCCTTACGCAGCATTTAGCCACTGATTGATTGTATGGGTATAAGTCAGTGTAGATAACAGCTCCCACTGAGCCCTGATATAAAAACCAACCCACAAGCTGACTGCGGCACCGCAAGGTAGAGAGCAGCAATGAACGGCTGGTGACTTTTAAAATAGTTTGGACTCTTACAATACAACACAATTCAACTCAATTGTATTAGCTAAAGAATAAGCATTTTGTAGATTTGACAGTAAGGATTGCAATAGAGAGTCCTTTTAACTGTTAAAAGTGCATGCCGGCAATTGTCATCACAACGAGTACAACTCAGCCCATGAAAGCAGTTGTATACTGTATTGTGTGGCTCTGTAGGAAGCGTTCTCTAGTCAGAGACAATAACCCTGAGGTTCCAGTGCTACTGGAGCTTGACCCTTCTTAAGGACCAAAAGTCAGGATATTTTGACCTCTGCAGCTTCCATTTCGTCCATACTTTTTTTTTCTTTTTTAAACCTCTCTCCCTCTCACAAGTCCCCGACCCTTAATGAAGTGTAGCAGTAAACCACTGGCGTACACCTTTGATAGGCTGTATACCTGATACCTGATACAGTAAGAAATGAGGGAAAATAATACACATGCTTGTTATCTTAAAATGTTGACTGCTGAGTAGGAAAATGTAGTGAATGGCAACATGCACACTTTTCTTAAGTAAGCATTTGACAGGACTATGTGGTAAACTTGTGACCTTACCTTTAAAAGGGATTTATAAACAAATTAACTACTTTCAAGATTTTTCCAGACTGCAGCATTATCACTGGCAGTGTTATGCTGCAGATCAGTGGCTCTATAAATGTTTCCTTTATTACATGTCACTACTGCATGTATGTGTTGTGTTGCTGTTAAGAGATGCCATGCTGGAAGAACATTACATGTAGTGCTCTCTGAAGACAGGACAGGACCCAGGCTTCCACTGTGCCATGTGTCTTCACTGCCCTCTACAGGATGGAGAGT